>NC_136067.1:1697276200-1697876200 GCF_964261635.1 Lissotriton helveticus | reverse complement strand
TGTTCTGGAGCATATGATTGTATGTGTGCCTGTGTTTTTGATAGTTTCTGTATGTTTGCTTGTGTGTGTGTGCGTGTCTGATGGTGTGAGCGCATTTGTGTGTGCTTATGCATGCCTGTGCATGTGTAGATGTTTGTGTGTGCATGTATTTGGGTGTTTTTGTATTAGAGCATGGAATTTTATGTGTGCTTGTGTTCTTGGATGTTTTCGGTCTATGTGCTTCGGTGTGTGCGTCAGTGCACTTAGGAGAGTGTTTCCTCACATTTGTGTGTGCTTGTGCATGTCTGTGCGTGTGATGGTGTGTGCACGCTGGATTTGTTATTCTCTGGCGGCCGCAGTCCTGGATATTGACTTTAACTGCCAGATGCCTGACCTTTGGATGGCCACCAGTGTACAGTACAATCCCCTGCCTCACCCTAAGATGGCTTCCATAGTGGCCCCCTACACGTTGTTTTTACTTCCCTGGGACAACAATTGGACATTGACCAGACCTTAAACCTATCCCCTAACCTGCCTACACATCAGGACTTGGAACCTGCGGAACTTACCCCAGACTGTGGAGACCTAGCGATTTGGCTGATGCCCGGTGGAGCTACCAAATAGCAAAAGAGGAGATGGGTTGTGGGCTCCCCCCCACTACTGTCACCTACCCAGCCGGACCTTGGACAGATTTTCCCCTCGTCTCTACGTCCTATCTTCCTCCTACCCCTTTACCCTATCCCCTTACCCTTCCTTGCTCCATTCACCTTGTCCCCTATGTTCTTTAAATGCTTTTCTTGATTCTTATGTATATTTTTAACTTATGTAAATTGCAACATTATTATTCCTCATGTAAAGCGCTCCGATTCTTTCGGGTCTAGCCAGCACTATATAATAACTCATTAATTATATTTGTTCCCATTTAGTACACTTTCTCTACCTCCCTAGCTCCTATCCCCTCTCCCCTGAGTCTCTCATCTTTCTTGCTAGTCTGCCTAGCCCCCTGTCATTTGTGCCCTTTGACTAAGCATTCCTTCTCCCCTTGTTGGGGCAAGATCCAAAATATATACTCCGCTGAGAGAGTCCACTGCACCAAGGGAGCCACTCACAGCTGAGGTATGGTATGGCACCCCTTGCCAAAGCACTCCCTCTCCCTTTTTTGGGGTAGGATCCAGTATGTAGGCCTTGGAGTCTCAGAGACCCCTCTGAGAGAGTCCACTGCGTAAAGGGAGCCTCCCGCAACTGAGATAGGGAAGTGGTACCACTTCCCCTGGGATCACTGCTTACTGGACTTCGGACGTTGCTTTGACTTGTCTACCGGTTTGTGTCGCCATCGCCCTTCCCCTCCTCTTTCCATGCGGTGTCCTTCACCCTCCCCTCCTCTTTCCCACCTTCATTACCTGTCTACTTCTCCAGTTCCTTCCCCCTCCCCTGAATTTTTCCCCTTGCCTGCTTTTCCCCTTCGTATTTATGCTTACTGTTTATCTCGACCTTACAATAACTATGTTGCCGTGCTCTAATAACCGTGTAACGATGTAACCTGTAACTATGATCTGATGCTCATGTAAAGTGCTCTGATACCTCCGGGTCTAGCCAGCGCTATATAAAACCCTTAAAAATAAAAGTAGTCCCGTATTACCTACTTTATGTTACCACTGATGGCATGCTACATTCATGGTGCCACCCACATTGGCCGAGACATGATAGTTAGTCTCTTTTTCTTGTATTGGTTAAACCACAGGTTCCATGTAATTGCGGCTAAATTATGTCACAGGTGCGCCGCATGGAAACAGCTGAATGCAGGTAGGAGAACCCCTAGTCCCCACCAGTCAAATAGGGAGAGCAGGTGCTCCCTTTAATCGCAGGCAGCTTCACTTTGTCGAGATGCCCTTTTGTAATAGGCTCCATTACATGTTAGTGGTGGTTTGTTTCTTTTGCCGATGAGTGGCAGCATACTCCACTAGGAGGAAGGACAGTCTTACTGTGGACAAACTACTGCTATGCAAGTTAATCTCCCATTTTTGAATCCCATTGTCTCTGCAATCAGATCCTGGAAGTCACTTTAAGAATGAAGTGATGACACATTTGTGTGCAGCTTTACAAGGTGATCAGAGGTTCCACTGTAGTTACAGACCTGAGGCTTCATTCATTGTGGGACAGATTAATGAAATGCTGAAGTCTCATCCTGCTAAAGTGTGCTCATCCACATCTCTGAAGTGGCCTGGTGCACTTAACTTGGTACTGAGGAGTATTCCCGATCAGATGTCAGGCTTGTCTCACCAAGAAATTCTCGTGGGCAGAGCCAAGACTTCCCTCTGTCCCTGCAAACGCGCTTGTGAATATTTCAGATTATATGATTCTTGACTACTGCAAAGGCCTGGCTGATGTGGTGCATTCTGCCCATCGCCAGGTTGAACTGGCAACTCCCCTCTTAAGTAAGAGCAGTGCCATGACCTCAGTACTGGCGACAGTCCTGTTGAAGAAGCATGTGCATGTGATTTTTTTGTTCTTGATGTTAAAGGGATTCAGACTGATGATGAAAAGGGCAAAGAATACAGAACAAAAAGGTGGAGAGAAATCAGCTGACGGCAAGGGATTGAAAAGATAGAGGGAAGAAATAGAACTAGAAGTGTTATGTCTATGATGAGTTGAAGGAGTCACAGAAATCTAGACATTAGCAGCCGCAATCAGATAACAGATTCTGAACTGTCATGAAGGAATATTTTATGTGATGGCTCTATGAGCCATCAAAGGCAGGACATTGGTGATGCAAAGTTATCATTTATTTGCATTTGATAATATGTTAACTTGTAGCATGTGTAACCATTACTTATATGTGTGCATATTTTATTTAACATTTAGATTTAGTGAAACAAGCGGTTTGTTTTCTATTAAATTTAGTTAGAATATGTGCATTTTAAAATTGATTGACATGAGACGACATGGGCCTAGGTGCACAACTGAATGTCTGCGTGCTGTGTATAACTTTCTGCTTCAGGCACCAGATTTACTGTGTTCTCATACTGGGTCAGATTTACTAAGGGCTTGCATTGCCCTTGCATGACACATTGTCGCAAGGTAATGCAAGTCTTTTAGTGGGATTTACTAAGTCACACAAAGCCACCTTGTGTGGCTCTGTGTGGTTTAATATGTATCACTGACATAATATAGAATACCAAAATATAGACTTACCAAAATATCGATGAAAAAATATAGAATGCAAAAATATCGAATTCTATCTACAAACAGGTAAGTACAATAATATTGAATCAAAAATATCGTTGTAAAAAAAAATAGTCAAAATATCGAATTTTTTTAATGTCTTAAAATTAATGAAATAATAAATATAATTAACTTAAACATACTTAAAATACTTAAATAACCTTAAAATTAATAAATAATTAATGTAAGTTAAAAAAACATACCATTTTATTTTATATATATATATATATATATATATATATATATATTTTTTTTTTTTTTTTTTTTTTTTAAGGTAATATTAATAAAAAATATACAATATTTTTACCATAGGATAGCGGGAGGGTAAAATTTACTATTACCACTCTAGTGAGTGCAACAGTAGGGAAAGCGTTGGCTAGTGTAGGGGTAAAAATTACTATTCCCACTCCAGAGAGTGCAACAGTAGGGAAAGCGTTGGATAGCGTAGGGGTAAAAATTACTATTCCCACTCCAGAGAGTGCAACAGTATGGAAAGCGTTGGATAGGGGGAGGGTAAGAATTACTATTCCCACTCCAAAGAGTGCAACAGTAGAGAAAGCGTTGGATAGCGCAGAGGTAAAAATTACTATTGCCACTCCAGAGAGTGCAACAGTAGGGAAAGCGTTGGGTAGGGGGAGGGTAAGAATTACTATTCCCACTCCAAATAGTGCAACAGTAGGGAAAGCGTTGGATAGCATAGGGGTAAAAATTACTATTCCCACTCCCGTGACTGCAACAGTAGGGAAAGCGTTGGATAGCGTAGGGGTAAAAATTACTATTCCCACTCCAGTGAGTGCAACAGTAGGGAAAACGTTGGCTAGCGTAGAGGTAACATTTACTATTCCCACTCCAGTGAGTTTAACAGTAGGGAAAGTTATGATTTAATATATTAATAAACATAAATTAAATATAAATACCAATAAAACATTAATTAAAATGAATTACCAATTAATATTATGTAATAATTAATTAATTAGAAATACAAATAAATATTAGCTATTAAAAATCATTTACCTATTCATAATTAATTAACAACTAATTTTTAATAACAAAAACTAATTATTAATACAAATTAATACCAATTAATAATTAATTAACAGTACATTAATTATCAATACACACAAAGTATTTTTAATATGCAGTTAATTACAATTACATTACTTCCCACCCTATTCCCCTATAAACCCACAACCTGCTACAGAAAATAAATTAATAAAATCATAATTATCAAAGAATTAATTCATAAAAATTAATTACCAATTATTACAAATTAATTACCAATTATTAAAAAATAATTACCAATTTAAAAATAATTAACAATAAATTCAAAATGAATACCAATAAATAAATACAAATATTTAATTAATTACAATTAAATTACTTCCCACCCTATTCCCCTTTAAACCTACAACCCGCTACAGAACTAAAAAGCAAAATTAAATTAAAAATAATTAATAATTGTTAAAAATTAATATTTAATTTAATATAATTAAATTACCACCCTATTCCCCTATAAACCCACAACCATCTACAGAATTAAATTACGCAAAAATTAAATAACAAAATTCATTACTTAAAAAATAAACATACATTACAAAAATATGCACTTTTCACACATATACTAACATACAAATCACTCAAAAAAAATCGATATTTTTAAAAATTCGATATATTTTAATGCCTATATTATATACTTCGATATTTTGACTGCGATATTTGGATAATCGATATTACTTACCTTCAATTCGATATTTTTAACCACTATATTGTGTCCATTCGATATTTTGTCCATTCTATATTTTTTACTTCGGTATTATGTCCATTCTATATTTTTGCTTCGATATTATGTCTTGTTACCGTTTAATATACCTAAAGTAATGCGAGGCAGAGTATATGCCTCCAAGACCCACGCGTAACAAGGAGAAATATTGAAATGGTTACATACCTGTAGGAGTAGTTTTGCAACTTGAAATATTTTCTGGCTTCACATGCTGTGCATTATTCTGCCATCTAGTGGTTATATCCAGAACTCTTGTCTTGTATCTTAGTTATTCTTCTCTTGTTTTTGGTTGTTGTCGTGTCTAGTCCAACCCCTCCTTACATCAGATGCCACTCCCCGGAAACCTCCACACGTGGTCGCCATCTTCGGACTCTTTTTTTCCGCAACGACCATCTATTTATTTGGTGTTTTGTGGTCTTCCGCATGTCTGTATAATCTTTAAGTCCCTTGTTAACTCCTGCTTACCTCATTTCCTGGAGAAGCAGGTGGGTTGCATTTGAGTCCAGAAAACTCTTTAAGCTGCAAAGCTACTCCTACACGTAAGTAACCACTTTGTTTTGCAGCATGAAACTTTTCTGGATTCACATGCTGTGCATTGATTTTGTAGTGGTTTTCTTCACTATGGAGGCTGGGTTGGAGAGGATGTTGAGATTGTAAATAACTGTTTCAGTACCACTTGTGTCTCCCTGTTTATCAGCATGTCTATGCAGTAGTGTTTTGTGAACCTCTGTATGGACCACATGGCTGCCATTCTTATGTCATTTAATGGAACATTTGCCAGGAAGGCTATTGTAGCTTCTTTCTTATGTGTTGAAAGACCTCTTGGTTTAGTCTCTAGTTGTATACCAGCTGTCCTGTGACACATTTGGATTGTTGGAGTAATCCACCTTGCAAAGAAGTTCTTAGTGCCTGGGTTTTCCTTTGTTATTGTGTGAGAATGTTATGAAGAGTTGTTTTCCTTTCCTGACTGACTTCGTTTTCTCCATATAATACATTATCGCCCGTCTGGTGTCTAATGGATGCAGTGCTCTTTCTGCCAGAGTCTTTGGCTCTTGAAAGTTACTCAGTACTTGAATTGACTGGTTTATGTGAAACTGGGATATGACCTTTGATGGGAAACGTGGGTTGATCCTCATGACTATCCCATCCTTATGTAATTGCATGTATGGTTCCGGAGTGGTGAGTGCTTGCAACTCGCTTACTCTATGGAGAGATGTCATTGCAATTAGAAAGCCTGTTTTAAGTGTGACAAATTTTAAGTTGGCCTTGAGGAGTGGCTCAAGGGGTTCTTTCATCAGTTGGATCAGCACTACAAGTATGTTCCATGTATATGTTGGTGCACTCCTTTGTCGGGCTATTCTTTAGGCCCCTTCCAGAATTCTTTTGATCACTGATGTAGTAAAGAAGCTTCTTCCTATGTATTCCTTTTTGTAGACAACTATTGCTGCCAGAAGCACCTATAATGTTGCAAAGGTTAGCTTTCTGTTGTGTGAGGTATCTGAAAACGGTAGTCTCTCTGGTCCAATCTCTGGCACCACCTTCTTTATCTTGCCCACTTGGCTGTGTAGCATTTTCTTGTTGTCAGTCTTCGTACTTCTCTGAGAACCAACATTGTTTTTTCTGAAAGTCCTAGGTGTTAAATTCTATGTCTTCAGGAGCCATGCTGCTAGGGTCAGTGCTCTCGGCTGAGGGTGGAGAATCTTACCCCAGTGCATGGAGAGCAGATCTTGCAATGCTGGTAGTCTCTGCACATTGTTGTGTGCCATCTCTATTCGTTCTAAGAACCAGGTCTATCTCATCCACCGTGGAGCAATGAGTATTAAAGTCATCTGTGACTGCATTTGTTGATTACTTATGAGAACAGCGGGATCAGGGGAAAAGCGTAAGCAAATCTCCCTGACCAGTCTATTGACAGTACATCCCCCAAGGAGTATAGGTGTGGCTGTCTGGACGTGAAGGATTGGCATTTTGCATTTTCTTGCATTGCAAAAAGGTCTATTTATGATGTCCCCCATCATCTGAACACATTTTTGATTACTGTCTGATTTAGTCCCCACTCATGTGAGGTGGATGCCTGTCTGCTCAGCCTTTCACCTCCACATTGTCTTTCCCTGGTAGATGTATCTTTGTGATGTCTATTTGTCTCTGGATGGCCCATTCCGGATCTCTTGTTCTAGCCTTGAAAGGCCAAAGGATTTTGTTCCTCCTTCGTTGTTGTGTTGTTTATTTGAATTTGTATTGATTTTCCCCACGGCTACCTCTGAAAGGCTTTTAAGGCTAGGAACACTGGAGCATATTTACAAGGGGATTGTGCCACTGGAACATTACTATTTCCGATGTTCAGAGGCGCAATGCCCTGCACAATATTTAGAAAGTGGCATTAAGCCACTTTGCGTGGCTTAACACCGCTTTGTAAATATGGTACCCTTTTACGCGGTTTTCTGCGTCAAAAGGGCATGCAATGAGTGTTGCTGTGGACATTCCACCTCAACACCCATTGCTTTTTTTTTTGTCCTCATCTCACCTTGTCAAGCCATTGCAGAACTTGTGCAGCCATGTTCTCTAACTGGGGACCACTTGGCTTACCGCATTCGCTTGGGTTGCCTGACCCATCCTCTAACACCCATTGCTTTTTGACTCCGCCCCAGATTTACAAGGATCTGTAAAACTAAACTAATGTTATGCAAAAGCAGGCGTTAGATTGGTGCAACGAGGAGAAATACTTCTATTTCATCTCGTTTCTGCTTTTTAGGGCTCGGCTATAACGCGCTTGAAAAGTGCATTCTCGCCAGAGAACTATAGTCGGCGTCTCAGCAGTCTGAGAACGCCGAAGGGAGACAAGACCTGGCTGCGCGCAGCGTTTTCCCATAGGATAACGTTGTGCGCGCAGCCAGGTCTTGTATCCAGAGCATGCGAATGCAGCCCGGATCGCGACGCGCGCCTGCTGGTATGCAAGGGGAGTCTGCATACCAGCGCGCGGCGCTGATAACACACACGCCTGCCTGAGTGTGGCTGGATCCATGTGGTTCTTGCTGATGTGTTCTCTCACTGGGGCAGAGGTCTATGATGTTGAGAGGTGGGGGAAGAAAGATTCCATGGTATGTTTACTTGCAGTCTTTCTTTTCTGTGGCAGGGCAAAGAGAGGCAAGGCAGGGTCCTCTTCGGGGAGGATGGGGCAGAATGAGTGGACAGTTAATAAAAGCGTGTCTTCTCTGTGGCATGGGGTGTCTGCGCTAACCCGTCCTTACCTGGCAGAAGTACCCTTCAGTAGCACACGGCCTGTCCCCATGCAGCCCACTGAATCCCTGCTCAGACCGGTGCAGCGGCTCTGGCCTGCCCCAGTCCCTGCGAGGCTGGGTTAGTCATGGCTGCGGCGTAGGTTCCCGCACATCACGTGTCTAGGCAGACGGAGGAGGGTGTGAAACCCGCTGAACACAGGGGGCAAAGTAATAAAGACTGGGGGATCATGTTGTGCGGAGAAACTGGCAAAGTAGGAGGTCCGCTGATCTGCGTCTCTGTTAAGCTACTGTCTGTAGATTGGTTGAAACGGATTGCAAACAGTTGTAATAATTCTTACTGTTATAATTAAGAGAAAATTTGATTTATTTAGTTTTAAAATGTTTTCCCCTCAAAATTGTATAGGAACCGTTCTGCAAATTCCTCAGCGGGTTGTGTCTTGGAAGGAGCACGTGCCCCCTTCCTCTTACACCACAAGCACCGCGCTTTGAGAGAGGCGCCAATGACTGAATGGGCATGGAGATGGTCTTGTCCTCCGAGGTGAGCCGCCCCTACAGCGACCAGAGTAGAGGTAGAATCGGCATTTCGACCACCGCACCCTTTGGTGAGCCTCACGATGCACGGCCTGGGTGTGTAGAGAGAGATGTCCACGCGCTCCCAGTGTGTTTGCCACGGTTTTTTTAAGTGACTGTGCGAAGTAATCGGGTACATGGTTATTTCTGTGCCTGGCAGACCGCACGCTCTTTGCCCTGTGGGGAAACAATATATTAAGGCAGGTCCGAGGACTGGTAGAGCCGGGTCTTCCGGCTATGTGGCAACCACTTTAATGTTTGGGGTGCTGATTGCAGGCGTGCATGGAGAGCCGGTTTAGCATCAATGAGCCCCATTCATGGCCTGCAGTACCTCGAGCTGTCCAACGCCTGCGGCTGAACCCCACCCGCAGCACGCCCCGTGCACCTGTGCTGCAGCCTACAGGTGTCACTGCTTGCCTGCAGCGCTGAACCCCGCCCGCAGCATGGCCGTGCACCTATGCTGCAGCCTCCGGGTATCACTGCTTGCCTGCAGTGCTGATCCCCGCCCGCAGCACGCCCGTGCACCTATGATGCAGCCTCCGAGTATCACTGCTTGCCTGCAGCGCTGAACCCCGCCCGCAGCACGCCCGTGCACCTGTGTTGCAGCCTCCTGGTGTCAATGCTTGCCTGCCATTGCTGAACCCCGCACGCAGCACGCCCGTGCACCTGTGCTGCAGCCTCCTGGTGTCACTGCTTGCCTGCAGTGCTGAACCCCGCCCGCAGCACGCCGGTGCACCTGTGCTGCAGCCTCCGGGTGTCACTGCTTGCCTGCAGCGCTGAACCCTGCCCGCAGCACGCCCGTGCACCTGTGCTGCAGCCTCCTGGTGTCAATGCTTACCTGCCATTGCTTAACCCCGCACGCAGCACGCCCGGTGCACCTGTGCTGCAGCCTCCTGGTGTCACTACTTGCCTGCAGCGCTGAACCCCGCCCGCAGCGCTACGTATGTACACCAGCCCTCCCCTGCGCACCCCCGGCAGCTGCAGCCCTGGCACCCACTGATACTCTGCCAGGGTACCTCGTCCCTGGCCTACGGCCGCCAACTCGTGGATATTCAAGACTTTATATATTCATTTGGCTTTTATAAGCACTCTTATACCCAGGAGGGTTTCTTGGCGCTGGACACTGCACATGCATTTCGGACTCGACTTCCAGAACCCTGTGCTTCTCCAGTTGGGCCCGCGCAATAGCTCCGCCAGTTCTTTTCAAGCCTGGCCGGGACAACACCACTGCCATACACACACGGACACCACCACTGCCATGCACACACAGACACCACCACTCCCATGCACACACGGACACCACCACTGCCATGCACACAGGGACACCACCACTGCCATACACACACGGACACCACCACTGCCGTACACACACGGACACCACCACTGCCGTGCACACACGCACACCACCACTGCCATGCACACACGGACACCACCACTGCCATGCACACACGGACACCACCACTGCCATACACACACGGACACCACCACTGCCATACACACACGGACAACACCACTGCCATACACACACGGACACCACCACTGCCATGCACACACAGACACCACCACTCCCATGCACACACGGACACCACCACTGCCATGCACACAGGGACACCACCACTGCCATACACACACGGACACCACCACTGCTATGCACACACGGACACCATCACTCCCATGCACACACGGACACCATCACTCCCATGCACACACGGACACCACCCGTGCTTAATTTGTAGAAAGAAAAAATGCCAGGGCTTTCATTTGTAAAAAATTAAGTGAAAGGGCACTCGTCATTAGGGTAATGTAGTTTGGCATACACATTACGCGACTTTGAGCTATTGGCATTGTAAATGACAATGACTTTTATTAATGTTTTTGTTTTTAAAACATAAATAAAAGACCTTGTCATTTACAATGTCAAGATCTTAAACTCGCGTTCATTTACAATACTAATAGCTCTAACTTTTGCAATGCCGAGACCGTTGCATTGTAAATGCTTGTTCTATTTGTACTTCATTTTGCAGCACACTTTGAAAGAGCAAAATACCATTAATGTTTGTTTTTGTGCAGGAAGGTGTCCCTTCAGGCACAAAAAAAATCAATAAATAATGGCGATTTGCTACTTTTATGTGTGCTGCAAAATGTAGCACACATAGAAGCACCAAATCACCAGTATTGATTGTTTATGTGCAGGAAGGGACGCCGTCATTTGTGACAGGCGCCTGTAGCTCTGAGTTTCAACCCATCTGTGCTCTTGCTTCAATGATCGGGTAATTACGCTGCATGAGGGAACAGAGGCGTGTAATCAATTTGCGAGGTGAGGGCGTAGTCAATTTATGCTCTAGAGCTACAATGTGGGTGGGGGGGGTCCGGAAATGTTTTAAGAATCTCATTGTGGGTGGCCCTGATGCGATAATATAATAGCAGGTCCAAGGGCTTCCCCGGCTGTTCACCCTCTAATGAGGGAGGGTGGCTAGAAAGGTGTCTGGGTATAATGTGGCATATGTTGTCACTCCCATTCGCTTAGCTCTGATCACATTGCTCTTGTGTATGACCGGCGGCATTTGTGGGTTGTTAGCCAAAGGGATGGAGGGAGCATAGGATACCTCAGCCTTAGACCTGTTCAGAAGGCCATTCCATGCCCATCACAGCGCTTTAGTAGTGCCAATAGTGTTCCTTGGACGGCTGTGTGGTTGATAAAGTGCTACCGTGAGAGGAGTAGGGGCCGCTACATAGGATTCAATTGTAGTGTGAGGCTGAAATGGTGCAGGGTAGATCCAATAATGTTGGAATTGAGCTTGCACACAATAAGCATATAAAGGAATATCTGGAGCTCCCATGCCACCTTGATTTAACAGGAGCGTTAATATTTCCCAAGCAATCCTATCATTTTAGCAATCGCGATTCTTCCTGCAAGGGACAGCAGTAACTTAGACCATGTCTCAATTTTGCTCACCAGCCAGGAAATAGTTCGCCCGTAGTTCATATTCCATTGTTCCTGCACATCGCTACTCAACCAGATCCCTAGGTATTTGACTGGGCCCTCCACCCATGTGAGGGGGTAATCCAGCACAAATGGTTTGGTGGCAGGGGTGCGAGGAAAGTGTTGATTTAGTCCAGTTAATCTGGATGCCAGAAAGGCCACCAAATTTGGGGATCTTGCGGAGGACAGGTGGCAAGTTTGTTTCAGGGTCATTAATATATAATGTTATATCATCAGCATAAAGGAGTAGTTTCTGTCCTGTAACTCCAGTTCTGTAGTAGGGGTATCTCTGTTATAGTCATAATCTAGTGAATAGTCCCGCCCATGTGCGTGGACCCCGGAGCAATCAAAAATAATCTCTTATAGTGTCAAAAAATGCAGAAAAGCATAGACACTTAAGAGAGAATTTAAAGACAGATAATGCAGCCTAAAAAGGCTACACTGTCCAGTACTTCAACTAGAAATTCCACCATAAAATCCACAAAACAGCAAAAGCCTGTACAGATTTCCTTTGCTTTACCAGCAAAATCCCTCAGGAATGATAGAGAGAAGAACCTGGACAGACAAGCCCCATAGGCTGCCATTATGTGGCTCAAAACAGGATACTGTGCCTTTAAGAGAATCTTCCAGAACCTTCTCCCAGTATCCCAGAATGCATAGCAGGTCCAACTTAGTTTCAGTTCTTTTTGAAGGCGTAACACGCCAGACCTGTAGCATTCCATAAAGGAATATGTCTCTCTCCACCGGGGAGGAGGGAGGGCGCTTATGACTATAACAGAGATACCCCTACTACAGAACTGGAGTTACAGGACAGAAACTACTCCTTCTGTAGTAGGGGATCTCTGTGTATAGTCATAATCTAGTGAATAGAATGGCAAGCCCATCCCCACACCAAAGCGGCGATGGAGAAAAGAGAACGAACGCCACTACTGTGCGAACAGATTTCGCAGCGAAGCCTGCCCAACCTGAGCGTCTGCCCTGGCATCAGTGTCCAGGCAGTAATGCTTAGCAAAGGTATGAACCGACTTTCAAGTGGCCGCCTTGCAGATTTCTGCAATCGGAACATTACGGAGCAATGCTGTCGTGGCAGCCTTGCCCCTGGTGGAATGAGCCTTAGGCTTACCTCCTAAGGTCTTATTAGCTTTTTGGTAACACAGCTGTATGCAGGACACAATCCACCTAGAGATAGACTGCTTCGAGGTCGCAAGACCCGTCCTGACTGATCCATAATTGATGAACAATTGGTCTGACCTACGAATATCCCTGGTTTTATCCAGATAAAATTTCAGCACCCTTCTAACATCCAGGGAATGCAAAGACCTTTCCGCTGGAGATGAAGGATTCTGAAAGAACGTAGGTAAAGATATAGTCTGATTGATATGAAAATCAGAAACAACCTTGGGAAGAAACTTAGGGTGAGTACGCATAACAACCTTAGCAGCATGAAATACAGTATAAGGTTCTTGGCAACACAACGCCTGAATTTCACTCACCCTGCGGGCCGATGTAATGGCCACGAGGAACGCCGCCTTCCAGGACAGGTGCTGCAACGAAGCCTTATGAATAGGTTCAAAAGGCTCCTTCATCAATCTGGACAGCACCACATTCAAGTCCCATGAAGGCGAAGGAAGCCTGACAGGAGGGAACACTTTCTTCAAGCCTTCCAAAAAATCTTTGATCACAGGGATCTGAAAGAAGGAAGTCTGTGAAGGGCATTTCCTGTAGGCAGTCAAAGCAGCCAGATGAACCTTAATGGAATGGACATTAAGGCCCGACTGCGCCAAATGTAGTAGATATGGAAGGATGACATCTTCCTTGCATGTCGTAGGGTCATAGTTCTTAGACTTGCACCAGATGCAAAACCTCTTCCACTTGTAAGCATAAGATGTCCGAGTGGAAGGTCGTTAGCCTCCTTCAGTATGTCCATACAATCCGCTGGGAGATTCAAATGGCCATATTGCACTATTTCAGGAGCCATGCCGCCAAACTCAAAGACGAGAGGTTGGGGTGCACCATCCGCCCCCCGAACTTCGTGAGAAGGTCCGGCCTGCACGGCAGCTTCATGTGAGGAAGGAGAGACCGGTGAAGCAGGTCCGTGAACCACCACTGTCTGGGCCATTCCGGGGCAATCAGAATCATCTTCGCCCTGGATTGGGAGAGCTTGATGAGAACCGCTGGAATCAGGGGAATGGGTGGAAAAGCGTACAGAAAGCTGTTCGACCAGTTGATCCATAACGCGTTCCCCAGCGTCCCCGGCTGGTAGTACCTGGAGGCGAAGTCTCGGCATTTGCTGTTTTCGGCGGTGGCAAACAGATCTACGTCTGGAGTGCCCCACCTTGCGAAGACTTCTCCTAGTACTTCGTCGTTTATGACCCACTCGTGATTTTCCTGAATCAGCCTGCTCAGCTCGTCTGCCTGAATATTCTGCACACCTGGCAGATGAGTGGCCGTTATCGAGAGTCCTCGAGCCAGCAGCCAATGCCAGATCGCCTGCGCATCCTGAGACAGAGTGCGCGATCTCGAACCCCCCTGCTTGTTGAGGTAATACATCGTGGTCGTATTGTCCGTCTGTACAAGCAGAGAGGTGGTCCGGAAGGACGGTTGAAAGGCCTTCAGCGCCAAGTGAACAGCCCTGAGTTCCAGGAAATTGATGTGGTACGTGGACTCCGACGGGGACCACGTCCCTTGAATCTGCAGATCTCCGGAGTGCGCTCCCCATCCCAGGAGAGAAGCATCCGTCACGATAGTCTGAGTGGGAATGTCCTTGTGGAAGGGAACCCCTCTGAGGAGATTGTCCGCTGAACACCACCACTTCAGAGACTGAAGAGCATGCAGAGACAGTCGTATCTTGTCGTCCCAAGAGCCTCTCCTCTGGTCCCACTGATCTTCCAAGCACTCCTGCA
Organism: Lissotriton helveticus; assembly: GCF_964261635.1. Taxonomy (NCBI): domain Eukaryota; kingdom Metazoa; phylum Chordata; class Amphibia; order Caudata; family Salamandridae; genus Lissotriton; species Lissotriton helveticus. The sequence goes on along the minus strand of NC_136067.1, from coordinate 1,697,861,524 downwards.
GCGGTCTCATATGGAGCCGTGCATGTGGCGTCAGGAAGATGCAAGAAGCCATCGATCCCAGCAGAGAAGACACCGTCCTCACTGTCGTGGATGGAGCGGACAGGAGAGCCTGAGCCTTCCGAAGGAGTGATAAACGTCGCTCGTCCGAAGGAGACACGCTTGCCGACAGCGTATCGATGGAGGCTCCCAAGTACTGGATGCACTGGACCGGAGTCGGGACAGACTTGGACATGTTGATGTGCAACCCCAGCTTGTTCAAGAGAACGCACGTCTTCTGGAAGTGTGCTTGAGCTTCCGAGAAGGAGGAGGCCTTGATCAACCAATCGTCCAGGTATGGGTAGACAAACACCTTGTTCTTCCGCAGGTGCGCCGCTACCGCTGCCATGCACTTCGAGAACGTCCGGGGCGCAGACTTCAGCCCAAACGGAAGCACCGTGTACTGATAGTGATTGGTGCCGACTTGAAATTGCAGGAACTTCCGGTGTTTGTGTGCAATGGGCACATGGAAGTATGTATCCTGTAGGTCTATGGCACACAGCCAGTCTCCCCGTTGCAGCTGAGGATAAATCTGATGCAACGACAGCATGCGAAACTTTTCTCTGCGAATCCATTTGTTTGCCTGTCACAAGTCCAGAATGGGCCTGAACTCGTTCTTGTCCTTTTTTCGGACCAGAAAGAACCGGGAGTACAGACCTCTTCCTCTTTGAGACAGAGGTACATCTTCTATCGCCCTTTTCCTTAGAAGGATGTCGGCCTCCGCCTGGAGCTCGCGCAGTTGATACTGCGAGCTGACCGGAGGAATCGATGGGGGAGGGCTGATGAACCGAAGACTGTATCCATTGCAAACAATATTCAGCACCCACTTGTCCTGAGTAATTTTTCTCCACTCTGCCAGAAAAAATTGAACGCTTCCCCCCACCGGAGCGGGTAACGGATGAAGGGGAAGTAACCGCTCAGGGGCGAGACCCAGCCGGGCCCTTGTTCGCGGTAGAGGACTGTTGTCCACCTCTACCTCTCTGACGTTTCTGGAAGGGTCTCCTGTATTGCTGCTGCTGCTGCTGCTGCTGCTGCTGTTGTTGCCCACAAGACTGTCCCCTTCCTCTACCCTGCGACCCGAACCGCCGTTGGAACTGGCGGTAGGGTTTATTTTCTTTCGGCTTCTCCAGGCCCACAGCCGTCAGGGTTTCAGCCTCGGCCTTCATCCTGGCCATCTCGTCATCTGCGTGTTTCCCGAAAAGGGTATCCCCGGAAAACTGCAGATTTGCCACACGTTGTTGCGCCTCAGGTTTAAGCGACGTCAACCGAAGCCAAGCATGGCGCCTCCGATTGATACCGTGGCAGTATCCATGCGCGGACAGCAGGGAGATATCCGCCGCGGCGCTAATGGCCTGGTTAGAAACCAGCATCCCTTCCTGGACGATCTCCATGAAATCCTCTCTCCGGTCGCGCGTAACCAGGTCCGCAAACCGCTCCATGGAGTCCCACAGTGCACGGTCGTATCGTCCTAACAACGCCGAGTCACTGGAGGCCTTCATCGTCGCAGAGGACGTCCCACACGCTTTTCGTCCAGCAGAGTCAATCCAGCGGCTCTCCTTATCGGGAGGCACGGTGGAGGCAGGAGAGGTGGCATGGAGCTTCCTAGCCGCCGTCACAATCACCGAATCCGGCGTCGGGTCCTTCCTCAAGAAAGCCGGGTCCGACTCAGGAGCCCTGTATTTCTTCAAGAGCCTGGAAGGCGCAGCTTTCACCACCGCCGGCGTAAGGAAGAGTTGTTCCGCCGGCTCAAGTAGACCTGGCACCAGAGGCAGTAGGGGGCGAGACAGGTGTTTCTTATGCAATGTCTCAAAGATCACGGAAGTGGAGGGCGTAGGAGCCGTAACCTCGATCCCCAACTTCGCCGCCCCGCGCAGGAGAACCTCCTGGAACGTGCCAATGTCATCAATCGGGGACACCCTCGTCTCCGGTGAATCTGACAACGTAGGTGAGTAGGAACGGGTCCCCGAGGCAGAACGAGACCTGGACCTATGCCTCCTATGGCGATGCCTGGATCTCGAGGAGGATCCGCATCCACTCCTCGACCTGTCCCTTCTATCTGATCGTGACCTCGATCTCTTGGGTCTGGGATGCTCCGCCGGCCTCCCCGGGTCGGACGTCTTGGGTTTAGAAGGAACCTTCGACTTAGGAGTCTTCTTCGGAGGTGTCGGGAGGTTGGGCATCGACACCGATCTCGGTGGAACCGGGGGAGGAGGAACAGTAGGAACTGGGGCCTGAGGCACCGGTACAGGAGGCAACGGAGGAGGGGGTGAAACCCTCGGAGGCGGGCCCTTAGGCAAAGGAGGCAACGAAGGCAGTGCAGTAGGCTTCCTCGGGGTATACACCTCGGAGTATGCCGTCCCTGGGGAGCCACCATCCTGTCCTGACTGTGGGGAGCCCCCCACAGTCCTGGGCCTGTCCTTACGACCTCCTGACGTCGACGATCGGTGCTCAGACGTCGATCGTGGGTCCTTTGACGGCGAGCGGCCCTTCGGCGTCGACCGTTTCCCACTCCTCGGCGTCGACCGGCTTCTCCGCCTCGACGTCGCCCCGACCAGATGGACGAACCTCTAAATCTCGACGACGGGCGATGACGCCTCGACGGCGACCTCGACCGCCTCGACGTCGACCCCTTCGAACGCCTCGACGTCGACCTCTTCGATTGTCTCGATGTCGACCTCTTCGAACGCCTCGACGTCGACTTCTTCGGCGCCGGAGACCTCCTCCGTCTCGACGGCGACCTCGACGACGAGGATCCCCTCGACGACGACGATGTCCTTGTCTTCGACGGCGAACGGCGGTGTCGCCTCGACGGCGAGCGCCGACGCCGGGCCCTCCGATGCCGTCCACTCGACGCCGACGGCGACGATGAGGAGATCGACACCGGGTTCGACGGCGGCCTGTAAACGTCCCTCGACGTCGACGGGCGACGTTTTCTCGACCCAGAGCCCTGGGGAGACCGGGAAATGGCCGTGGACCTTCCTCTCGACGTCGTGGTCATAGCAACTGAACCAGACGGAGACCTTGGACGTTTGCTGGACTTCCTGCCCCTGGGGAGCCCCCCAGAGGCCTCAGCATGGGCAGCAGAAGCCCCTCCAGACCCACCTTGAGCCTTCAGTCTTCTTTCTTCAAGTCCCTGAAGTCTGATTTTTCTCCTGTCCTTCAGGGTCCTGCCAGAGAAGCCTCTACAGATCACACACTCCTCTGGGATGTGGGAAGAGGGAAGACAGAGGATACACACCTCATGGGGGTCTGACTTGGCCTTCTTCCTGGAGCACTCTGGGCATTTATCAAATAATGCAGGCATTATGGACAGCCAAAGAGAGCAGAAACCCAAGAAGAAAGTCACTAAAGTACTTTAAAAGTACACAAAAATCGAAATTAGTGAAAAACACCAACAAAACCCTTGAAAAGGGAGAGCTCAATGCTCCAGGGTCCTGCTTGCAGGAGCCGGAAAAAAGAACTGAAACTAAGTTGGACCTGCTATGCATTCTGGGATACTGGGAGAAGGTTCTGGAAGATTCTCTTAAAGGCACAGTATCCTGTTTTGAGCCACATAATGGCAGCCTATGGGGCTTGTCTGTCCAGGTTCTTCTCTCTATCATTCCTGAGGGATTTTGCTGGTAAAGCAAAGGAAATCTGTACAGGCTTTTGCTGTTTTGTGGATTTTATGGTGGAATTTCTAGTTGAAGTACTGGACAGTGTAGCCTTTTTAGGCTGCATTATCTGTCTTTAAATTCTCTCTTAAGTGTCTATGCTTTTCTGCATTTTTTGACACTATAAGAGATTATTTTTGATTGCTCCGGGGTCCACGCACATGGGAGGGACTATTCACTAGATTATGACTATACACAGAGATCCCCTACTACAGAAGGGAGACAATCAGCCCCTGAGATGTGAACCCCAGGCCCCTGGCCGCGTGCTGCTGCCACAGCGAAGAGGGCAGGGATAGAGGGCATCCTTGCCTAGTCCCGCGGGTGATATGAAACGCCTAAGACATCAGGCCATTCACTCTCAATTGAGCCATGGGTTCTGAATATAATAATCTAATTTGCTTGATAAATAACGGGCTTAGTCCCAGATGTGTTAGAACCGCAAATAGGTAAGGCTCCAGGGAGTCAAAAGTCTTAGTTGCAACTAATAAGGCGGCCTACGCCGGCACATCTGGGTGGAGATAATGGAGGACTGCAAAGAAGGTACGGAGGTTGTGGGCAGTGGATCTATTTGGTATTAACACAGATTGATCAGGCCTGGCAATATGGGGTAACAGCTGTAATCTACTGGGCAGGAGCTTAGCATATATCTTGTCCTACATCCTGAACTGGGGTGGCAGAGTGGGCTAAAGAACGGTGATGGATCAAACCCAGATCTTTTGACTGGGTGTGAGTGTTTGATTGGTTCAGATGATCCGTCCATCACCACTCCTTTTGTACCGCTTTGGCTGCCATAAGTGTGGCAGGGTATGCTCAGACGTGAGTCCCTAGCTCACTTTGCCACTGGATTCAAGCAAGCCGGGCTGAAGACGGCTGTAATGCCAGAAACCGGTCCTCGGAAGCTTGTTTCCGGTTCAGGGAAGGCATGGCTTGGCAGTTCGGGCTGGACTGTTCCCATGAGGCACAGGGTCAGACTGATTTGCATATAGCCATGTCTGAACTGGGGTGGCAGAGTGGGCTAAAGAACGGTGATGGATGAAACCCAGATCTTTTGACTGGGTGTGAGTGTTCGATTGGTTCAATGCTCTGTCCATCACCACCCCCTTTTGTACTGCTTTAAAACAAATTGGCAACTTTAAATGAAACATCCACATCAAATCTGGTTACTTGAATTAACAGGGCTATCAGTATTCATACTTACACCTTAGCGCTATGAGGCGCTTTATATTGTTCTCAATGTCTGTTACTCTGCAAGTGGAGCGCAAAGTCTTGAAAACTTGGCTTCAGTCTGTCATTTGAGTTCCTTAGGTGCTTAAAGATTAGAAGCGAATCACAAACTAGTTCAAACCGAGCACTGTCTGTCTGCTAATGTCTTTATTGTTTGTTCCACAAATAAGTTAGCGCAGCAGTCGGTTGAATTCCAGAAAGAAACAATATCAAGAAAGTTTGTATCATTTACTTGTATTTGACGTCTTCGTTAGCGCGCTAACCTGTTTGTTTTTTCCTTTCCTTTGTTTGCAGGGAAAGTGTTGCAGGCGGAGTGTTTCCGACGAGGAACCGGAAGCTGGGGTGCCGGACGTGAGAGGAGGGAGCCTGGAGGCGGACCGGGAGCTGAAAGGAGGAAGAAGCCTTCCGACATGACTGGAGCTGGAAGGAGGCGAAGGAGGAATGCTGGAGCAAGTGCGGGATATCAGGTAAGCTGCACCAAAGCGACGAGCACAAGCATCAGGCACAGCGAGAGGAGCGCTTTTATAGGAGCAAGGCGGATGGGGTCCAGACGCGCTGCAATTTGCTGAGATGTTCATTTAAAAACGTGCAGCGCTTCATTATGTATTCAGACTTCATTTTATATGCAGACTTTTCTGGAACTGAGACACGTTCAGAGAAGCAATAAACAAGCTTTGGCAACAATAAATGTGAGACACGTTCAAAGAAGCCATAAACAAGCTTTGGCAACAACTAATGTGTAACACACTTCCTTCTCAAGTCATTTTACATTTACAGCAATGCAGGTCATATGAACAAAGCACCCATGTATCTACTCAAGATAAAAGAGGACAAAGGACCGACTACACTGATTAATGGGAAGAATAGGGACAACCCCTTGGCACTGCACAGATCCTAACAGTCGCCCCCTCAAAGGCCCCCGTATAGGGCGTGGTTTGTGTGGGTTTTGTAGGTAAAAAGATCTGAGTAATCGTGGGGCGTGTACAAAGGATGCTGGTTCCCATGAATTTTCTGTGTCTTCATATCCTTTCCATGATACCAAATAAAATAAACGTCCACGGATCCTTTTAGCATCAAGGATTCTATGGACTTCGTATTCAAGATGTCCATTTATAGGAATAGGTGGGGGTGGGGGCTCGGATCGGGTATGAGGATTATAGGGTGTTACCAAAGAGACATGAAACGTGGGATGCACTGGATACTCCTTTGGAAGGTTAAATTTTACCGTTACTGGGGTGACTATTTCTGTTATATCAAAAGGACCCACAAAACGTGGTTGCAGTTTTCTAGGCCCTTCAATGTTTAGGTTCTAGGTGGAAAGCCAAACCTTATCTCCGGGTTTATAAAGGGGAGCTTCTGTCCTATGTTTATCTGCCTGTTTTTTCATTTGTTCTTTATACTTAACTAAATGTCTAGTCGCCCTTTCTTGTATGTCAAGCAAACGTGTCAACCTTTCCGTCACATTAGGAAGAAGGGGGTCATCCACTACTATTGGTAAGGCTCTCGGATGAAACCCCTGCATGAAAAAGAAGGGGGTACAATGAGTTGCTGAATGTTCCGAATTATTGTATACAAATTCAGCAACTGGTAAAGCTTCTACCCAATCGCTGGAGTATTCAGCTAAAAGGCATCTTAAAGTCTGAAGTAATGTTTGATTGAGGCGTTCAGTTTGCCCATCTGTTTCCGGGTGGAAGGCAGAAGATAAGGCCACTTCTACTTTCAACTTCTGACAGAGTGTTTTCCAAAAACGGGAATTAAACTGACCACCTCGGTCTGAGACAACCTTGCTTGGCAATCCGTGTAAACGTACTACTTCTTTCAGGAATATTGTTGCAAACTCTCCTGCCGTGGGCAATTTCACCAAAGAAATAAAGTGTGCCATTTTAGACAAATAATTCACTATAACGAGGACTGTGGTATATTTCTGGGATAATGGCAAATTGACTAGAAAATCTACACTTATTGTGTGCCAAGGAGTTTTTGGAGGTGGCATGGGTACTAGTAAACCAGCGGGTGCCTGATGTGATGTTTTCTGACGGGCACAAACGGGACAAGTTTCTACATATTGCTTTACATCGGTTCTGATAGTTGACCACCAGAAATGCTTTCGAATATTCTCTAGTGTTTTTTGGCAACCAGGATGTCCTGCTAAAGGTGCTGCATGGTGCCATGTCAATAGTTGTGTTTGTAACTCTCTGGTAGGTATAAGTAACAAAGAATCATGATACAAGAACCCTTGATGAATTGTATTAGTTGAATCTTTTAGCCAGTCTTTTGGAGAGATTTGCAAATGGGCTTCATACAGTTGTTTCATGAAATCTGTTTGTTGTAAAAGTGCTACAATGTTCTGGGGGTCTATGATATGTAATCCTTTCTTTTCTTGCGTCCTCAGTGTGCCCATACCTAGACAAGATGTCTGATGGTATTTGTTGTGTACCTGGCCTATACGTTATAACAAAATCGAATGTGCTAAAGAAGTTTAACCATCTCATTTGTCGTGGAGTCGGGCTGTTATTGAGCTAAAGAATTGCAAGTTTTTGTGGTCACTAAAAATGGTAAAGGGGAACTTAGCCCCATTAAATGATGTTGCCATTCTGAAAACGCTACCTTAATGGCTAACAACTCTTTCTGCCACTGCGTAGTTTCTTTCTGCTGGAAGTAATTTTTTAGAATAATAAGCTATTGGGTGTGATTGACCGTCTTCAGGGTTTCTCTGTGAGAGAACTCCTCCCAGAGCTACCTGAGAGGCGTCCGCTTCTAAATAAAATGGGAGGTTTGGGTCCGGATGCTGTAACACAGGGGCTGAAGTAAACTTCTGTTTTAAAAGATGAAAGGCATGGGAAGCCTGTTGATCCCATAAAAAGCGCTGATTCTTTTGCAATAGTTTGGTTATAGGAGTTGCTATATCGGCAAAATGGGAAATGAACCTCCTATAAAAGTTTGCAAAGCCTAAGAACTTTTGCACGTCTTTTATAGAAGTGGGCTCTGGCCAATCATTTATAGCACTAACTTTCTTTGAGTCCATAGTGATACCCTGAGGTGACAAACAGTATCCCAGAAAATCTACTGAAGAAGCATTAAAAGTACATTTTTCCAGTTTGGCGAAAAAATGATGTTCTTGCAACTTGGCTATGACTGCTCTAACATGTCGTGTATGCTCTTCTGGGTTTCTTGAATAGATTAAAATATCATCGATATATACAATGACACAAACATCCAGGAATTCATGCAACACCTCATTTATAAAGAACTGGAAAGCCGCAGGGGCGTTACACAAACCAAATGGCATCACTGTATATTCGAATTAACCGAATTTTGTCTTAAAGGCTGTTTTCCATTCGTCATGTTCTTTTACTCTCACGAGATGATAGGCACCTCGGAGATCTAGTTTAGTATAGATGGTTGAATGTCGCGATTGGTCTAATAGAACGGGTATCAGTGGGAGAGGATATTTGTTCTTAATTGTCGCCTTGTTGAGCCCCCTATAATCGAGGCACGCGCGCAAGGACTCGTCCGGTTTCGGTATAAAAAAAGTGGAGATGACACAGGAGATGTAGAATGTCGTATAAAACCAGATTGCAATAAGTCATCCAAATAAGTTCTCAGATATTTAGTTTCTTCTTCAGTGATAGCATACACTCTGCTGTTTGGCAAAGGAGCTCCAGGGATTAAGTCTATGCGACAATCATAGGTCCGGTGTGGGGGTAATACACTGGCCTTTACTGGGTCAAATACGTCTTTGAAATCTAAATACTCGGATGGGACAGTGCCAACTTCTTTAATTACGTTTGCGCAATGTATTACAGACAAAGTTGGGAATGTCTATGAGATCAAAAGTAAGAGTCTCGGTATGTCCATTTTGACAAACCATAGTGATAAGTCCAGTTTGTCTTGTAATAAGACCTGAGGTCAATTCTGACCCATCCACTGCACACACCGTCTCTGGATGTGTGTTGTGAATGATGGGTAAACCAAGTTTTGTGGCCAAAGTATTGTCTCCAAAATTACCTGTAGCTCCGGAATCCAGGAGCACAGGTAGAGTATTGTTGTGTATTTCTATAGGTTCTGAATCAGTCCCCCTATTCCTGACCCTATTCTGGTTAAACTAACTATCAAGTTAACTAACAGTCAGCCCATGAGGCAAGAAAACCCCCATGATGCAGATACCGTTATCTGACGCAGTCACACTACGGCACAGGAACGTGTTATCTGATTAGGTCATAACGCTTGAGATCTAATTAGACAAGCGACATTCCTCCAGCCCCTGATAAGGCATACGACGTTCTCATAACAAATCAAACCTATGACAACCTGGATAATCCGTGCGGCCATTGTTTTGATTTCACAGAGAACTTTAGTAAAGAATGTGCTAACGAGCAAGTCGTATGACATCTTTATTGACGTATCTATGTCCATCCTTACGTCAATCTCCGCACCTTTAAGGTATAAATATTGCCGACCTTGCCCTATGCAAACACACGCGTGGTGACAAGACGGAGCAGCCATACTTGCCGAAGCCGAGAGCAGAAGCAGACCCCGCTGGCAGCAGCCCCGCCTTCCTGACGCGCTGAGAGACGCGCTGCTATCTCAAGCCGAGAGACCCAGCACCGGCGCTTTCGGGCAGCCCTCGCAGGCAGCCTGGAATATCGAGAGCAGAGAAAGAGATACCATTCCTCATTCATCCTAACTTCCAGGTACAGAACTGAATAACCCCTCACAGAGAATTCCTTTAGTTATTCACTTGGCAAAAACAAACTTAACTTAAACTGTAACTTTCTATTCCCGCCCACGCATTAGACTTAGGTCAGGTACACGGGGTAGGCGTATTTAGAAACACCAGTTGAGTACGTTTAGTCAAATGTATATGTGTATGTAAATATATTTTAATCATTTTAAACATCATATGGCTCAGAAACCATATCAATGTTTTTACAATATTATTTTATACTATTGCTTTTAATGTATGCACTTTACTTAACTATAAGTATTGCAATAATATCGATCCATTTCTCTTGTACGAGAAAAGAGACTGATCAATAAATAACACCTTTTTATTGAACACGCCCGTCTCTTCCTTTTCTCTACATTCTGATGAGACTAAGAATGCACGTACTGACTGAGTAAAATAATTGCCTTGTGCTCACACGACTCTCGAGATTGACTCTTGATTAGGGGAGAGCAAAGTTGTCATGTTCTATGGTTGTCAGAAACTAAATCCCTTCTTGTCTAATCAGGGGAGTTAATTCCTTCCTTGAACATTCGAGACAGTTTCTAGCGAACTCTGAGCTTAGCTGGCAAACCCAAAAATTAAGTCTAGTATCGACAGTAGTAGACCTAGTTAACGTCTGGCCTAGGCCTTTACTGCTGTAGGTACTATTCCAATGCGCAGAGCCTATTGGGAAAATAGGAGCTACACTACATGGCGCCCAACGCGTTTGGAAAGGGCGATAAAACTAACGTAAGACATTTAGAGTAACTCAGTCGTGCTCTCTCACTCAGACCCCTTTTCCCAAATACTCCAAAGACGTCTGGAGTGGGTGAAAGGTTATATCCTCCAAAACCTCGCAGGAGGGAACTCCTATGTATGGTTCTTGGTCAAGTCAACGTTGAAGGATAAACAGTTCCAAAATATTGTGCATCTAATCTTTGTTCCATAAAGAAACCTGATCTGCAAATAGACATAATACCATCCTGTCTGTAAAATGGGAGACAGTGATGAAGAAAGAGAGGCAGTTAGATTAGCAACTGAACTCGCAGATGCTGATGCTACCATGCAAGCAGCAGACGCGGATATAATACTCATTCCGGTCATTAAAAGGAGATCTATAACCTTAAAACTTATAGAAAATGGACTGACACCTAGAGGTGGCACAGTCATATTCGTAATTGAGGCACACGAATATCGGCAGACAGAGGTATACTATTCATGGATACATTTTCCGGCAGCAAATGCTGTAACAAAGTACTTCCACTATTACAAAGTAGAGGAACCTCCTGAAACGTACACTCCTTTCGAGGAGGTGGAAGTACCACTCAAATTCCAAGAGCATTTGCTCTTATTTGATGGCGCCCTAAAACATAACAATCACATTACAAGGCTCGGTCCTTTAGGAAGACCAGGAGCAACGTGGCCGGTCTTAGCCGGATACACACCACATCCAGACATCGAAAGAATGCCTGCAGCTGAGCTGTTAATACAGCTAAAACAACTACTAAAAATTCATAGACAATTAGTTCAGTATGTAATGCGGACTTCAACAATTCAGCCAGCGATTAAACTTCCACAGCTGACCCCTCACCAGGGGAACACAAATAAAATCACACCACAGAACATCCAATCCTGCCTAGGTAAAGTTCCAGCTAAACGGGAACAGATACCATTCTGGTTGGCACAGAAAATTACCCAAATAGAGGCGGTGTTTCCTGACACCACCCCATTAGAAAAACACAGGATTCTGACTATATGTCTCCCAATGGGAATCGCACCACACATTGAGGACTGTGACACTTGGGGTACAGTCTTTGCTTCCATCTATACAAAAACGCACGGTGTCCCATCCATTTCGGTAATACCAGATGTGCTAAAACAAATTCAAGATGAATACGGTCCAGAACCTGCTTTAACCCTTGGTATGAAATTACTAAAAGACTTCAAGCAGGTCTCGGCTATATTATTAGCCAACATAAAAGGTGAAGCAGCAAACGTGGCGATCCGCCAGAGGTTAAAAGAGACAGATATAGCAGACCAACCAGCTGAAATTGCCAGAATCATAGAAAAATCCTATGAGGAACTAGGCAGAGATAGCCTAGGTGGAATACCAGTAAAACCGCAACTGACTACAAGTCCAGAAAAAATATTTTTTAATAATAATTCACCAAAAAAGAACTGGGATGGAAACAAACAATCCAATCCTAAAGAAAAGAAATTCCAGTCCCGAGGAAGGTCTCCTAGGCGAAGAGAGAAATCTCCAAACCAAAGACAGAGGTCACCGCAGAGTGACCCCTCGGGGAATAGATATAACCTTAGAAATAGGGATAATATTAAAAAACCTGATAGATATCAAGACATTGATACACGTCCCTCTCAATCTTTTCAGAATTCCTCGCAGAAATCGGAAAGAAGAGGACGATCAGAAGAGCACGCCAAGTCCAAAGACAAGGAACCTGCTCAGCTAAAAAAGAAATTACAATTTCCAAAAAAGAAGGTAGCCAGTATCAAGGTAGTTAACAATGCCGAGAATACTGAGGACACAACTGAAAAACGGAGAATGGGCTCAGACAATGCTAGACAGCGCAGCAGAGGTGAGCATAGCTCGCAAAGTCCTTATGAATCATCTGGAGACAGTGGACACGAATGAATACCTTCAAGTGGAAACTGCAGACACCAGAGTTAGCAAGCCCCACAAGATATACGAGATAACATTACGTATAGAGGGAGATAAGACTAGGAAAATTAGGGGACTATTTTGGGATAACCTCTCAAAGGGTTATGACATCCTTCTAGCTGAAAAAGACTGGCCGCCAGAGTTTGTCAGGGAGTGCCCTCATGGCGAAGAAGTAATTATGCCTGCCTTCTCGAATCAAATACCGATTCATAAAAAATACACACTTGCTAGAAAGTGGGCAGTGGCCTTAGCACCTGCTTTATATAAAAATCATGTAGGATGGGATGAGGACTCCCCTCCTCACAAAATCCAGTTAAAATCACAACCTACTGCACAAAGGCAGTACCCAATTAAGCAAGAAGCTAAAAAACAAGTAAATGAGATACTAGATCAGCTAGAATACCAGGGGGTGATTGAAACTTGCACCTCACAAATGAACAATCCTTTGTTTCCGGTCTCCAAACCAGACAATTCATATCGTCTAGTTTTGGATTATCGACACCTTAACACATGTTGCAAAACCTTTGCAGTGCAAAACTCACACAGTGCTGCACTAATGAATAACATAGTGCGCAAAAAATACAAAACAACCCTGGACATCTCCAATGGATTCTTTTGTCAAAACATAGCACCAGAGAGCAGATCTTTAACTGCATTCTCAGTAAATGGCACTCAAAAGCAATTCTGTCGGTTAGCCCAGGGGTACAAGAACAGCCCGGGGGTATTCTCAGCGAGAGTAACAGAATTACTACAACTATATGATGATGAAGCATTATCTTATGTCGATGACATTTACTTAACAGATGATGACTTGGAGACTCACTTGAAAAGGGTGAACACCATAATACTTGGGTTCGCTGCAGAGGGTTACAAATTCAACTTCAAAAAGTCCAGAATTGCCCATCTGACAGTCCTATTCTTAGGATATGAGTTATCAAGTGAAGGCAAAAGCCTGGCAGACAATTTCCTAGAGAAATGTGCCGTAATCCAAGCCCCTAAAACACTAAAAAACCTACAGTCAATTCTAGGCTTCCTAAATTTCGGAAGAACATACATTGCAAATTACGCAGAAAGGGTCAAACCCCTTTATGATCTAATTAAACCAGACTTTAAAAGATCCAATTGGACTCAAACACACACAGAAATTTTGAGATCCTTACAAACAGACATGCTAATTAAAACAAAATTAGAAACACGTGATAACACACGCAACCTTGTGATCCGAGTCATCCCAGGGAGATGCGGATTCACATACCTGACCTCTAATGAGGGAGAAAAGGTACCAATTGCATTTAAATCACACTTGTACACAGAAGCTGAACAGAAATTCAGTAATACAGAAAAAATAATTCGTGCAGTTCAAACCGCAATAGCTAGAGAAAAAGACATAGCTGATGGTAGACATATCACAGTCAGAACAGCAGAATCAGCCTTTGAGGCACTAACAACACCTTGTAATTTACCAACAACAACATTGAATCCGGAATGGATACAATGGGTAAATTCAATCACAACGGACAAAGTATACTACTACTTTGATCCAGAACTAGAAGAATTAAAAAATCTAAAATATGAAAAGACGTATCCTCTGCCAATCGACATTCTTCCTCTACGACATTACGCCTGTGTAATCTATACAGACGGACATGCTCAACCCTCCGTTTGGGGAGAACAAGCATACAACCCCACATGTGAGATTACAAAAGAAGTGTGGCGCGGAGGTAAACTAAGACCTCTATTAACAAAATCACACTCAGTAGAAACTAATTCAGAACTACAAACTGAAATAATAGCTTTGAAAATGGCGCTAGATAATGCGGATCGCGAATTCCCGACACTTATAGTGTCAGATTCATATTACTGCGTCAAAGCATATAACAAGGATTTGCAGACATGGATTCAGAACGGTTACAAAGATGACACAGATGCACCAATAAAGCAGAAACTGCTCTGGGAACAAGTAGCTCTTTTGAAAAAAGAACTACCAAAGACTCACGTGACACACTCACTGAGTCATCAACGTGATGGCGTTCACGTTGTGGGGAATTCATTGGCTGAAACAGCCGCAGCGGCAGCCACTAAACCGGCTCCCGTAGATCGAAAAAAGCGTACATTAAAATACATTGACGGTGAAACAATGCTGGCGGTGAAAACGTCATCAAAAGGCGACTGCTCAGCGTTACCGATCAACTATCCACTCAATTATACATACATAATCGATGCAAACTCCGTCCCTTTTGCTCGAATCCCTGGAGTGGGGGATAGAGTAATTCCAAACATGGACAGGAGAAACTTGTTAATCGCAGACGCACACATGGGCGAGGGTCTCAGACACCTTAAATTAAAAGATTCTCTGGAAGAATTACAATCACGGTACTGGTGGCCAGGCATGAGCCTGCACTACGCCATGTTTGTAAAAAACTGCCCAAACTGCAACAGAGATCGCAGTGGGGAGAGAAACAGTTTAATACCTCGTCGTATCAAGGCAGATAATATTACCAGCAAAAAGAATGGCTTGCGATTAACATATACAGGCTAGTTACCACTTATAATGTAGATCACCAGCACTCGGCTGACGTCCGGACTATTATACAAGATTTGCGAGTCTAGATGGCATATACGCTAAGAGCATGCTACGTTCGACCATTGTTTTCACTCAGGCAATCCAGCCTGGGGGGGAAACATGGCCCTTCCTGAGGGTACGGGATGGTGTAAAGAAAAAACCAAGGCAGAAAGCAATCTATAATAGAAAGGATATTAGGTTCGGGAGCTGGGTGGGTCAAACATCTAATAAGTGTCCAACGTAGTCTAAATAACTTGCCAAGAAATTCTCTGAAGGGATTCAGTCCGTACGAATTATTATTCGGAACTAGGATGTTGATCTCTGACCTTGATAGTCAGACTTCAGTGGTAATAGAAAAAACCTTTGATGTCAAAGACCGTTTGGCTATTTTGCAGGACTTAAACAAAACAAGAAAAGACCTGAGCAACATACAGTTGAAACAACAGCCAACAACCACTGAAGAATCACCACCTGTCCCAGCAAGACCTGTCTGGATTCCAAAAGTCGGGGATCTAGTCAGGGAGAAGATCGCGGTAAAGAAGGAATTTGGGCCTTCTTACAGAAAAGCAGTTCCTGTCTTGTCTGTCAACGGGACAAGATCAGTTGTACTACCGCCACTTGCTGGAAGAAAGGAGAACCGAGTTGTATCCATCGACCTGGTAAAACCACAACATGTGGCCGATAACAAACAGTAGGCCAAGTGGACTCCCAATAAGTAGCAGAACACCAAGGTTTGCTACCAGCACAGAGGTCCTAACAAAAAGGCTCATCACATTCGAAACGCCTAAAGAAGAACAAGAAGGACTATGCAACAATGCAATAGAACTCAGACCTCTGAAAACCCAAATAAAGACATTTAGCAGAGACACACCGATCTATACTGAAGTACCAAGTGAAAATGCAAAAAACAGAAATCCTGAACCAATTGGAACAATTGACAGAACTGCATCCGGTTACTTCATCAACTTCGATGATTCCTCTGACGGCTTCAGTGAATCAAAGACACAGCCATCATCAAAATCCTTTAAAGACAAAGCAAAGGAACTTTTGAAACAACTGAAAGAAACATATCTGATTTCTCCATGGATTGAATTTTGGGTGGGTTTTGGCGCATTTATCCTCATACTTTGGCTCATCATGGTATTTACTTTGGGACGCTTCATTGAGGGAAAATATGCTAAAATGGACACAGCAAGTCAGAACATCAACTTGGTCCTCAAACCACACACATCTTCACACGTCGAGAAAAGAGAACTTTCTTCAGAACTTTCTTCAGCCAACTTCACAGCCAATCCTATACCTGGTGGGGTAGCCTGGGACAACACTGACTATGAAATTTATGGTCCGGTCGAGATCCTGAAATATCCACACCAAATCAAGATCTCCTTGAGTGACTTTGCAAAACCAAACTCATTTGCTGATGATTGGGACTTCGAAAGTATAAACAACATGATGTCTGACTTAGTAATGTCTGCTAAATTTACAAAACATGATTATTTGCAAGGTTCTACAAATTATGATAGTATGTATTGCTATAACCATTATGGTAACCATTTTTTACATAAATCTGCACAACCTAGAAATGTTTTAAGTTATAATCAATGGGAACATTGTGCTACACCTCCAAAAGGAAGCTCTAGAACCGTTTACGACAAATATTCATATTTTTCAGGTTTTAACATAAGTAATGCTGAAACATTTTATTTTAAATTGTCAAACAAGACAGGGATGAAAACCATGATAACCAACACAAAATTGATATATTCAGATTCATTCTTTGAAAAAATGAATACTTTTGGATTTGATTATTGGGACAAAAATGTTGATTTGAAAAGTGTTTGGGGTACAAAAGAATGGCAAGTACAGGGTATAGAAGCCTTGTTTAGAGCCTGCATGATCCCAGAACAAATGATATTTTTAAATGACACTGTTCAACAAACCACCTGTCTTGGCCTAGCCAAAATCAAAGATTTAATTAAACCGTCTATTCCAAAGCCTACAATGTTTAGCAATAGCTCTGATACAGATGAAGAAATAGACGTAAACCATATATTAAACCAAAACAGAACACATCCTGATTGGAAACAATGGTTGATCTGGCCCACAGATACAAATTACTGTCAAGATAGATTCCTGAATAAAACACAGGGTTTCAAAATGACCAGGCCAGACCCTAGATATCCCCAAAGACATCACCCAGGGATAATAACAACCTACAGTGTGGGCAAATTATGCCTTCAATGGCTACAGACTTCCACACTGCCTGAAATTAAGCAACACCTAACTTTACTTACTGATGGTGCTGACTTGCGTGATTTCATACTGGGACCACGCAAACAGCGTCAAAAGCGTTTCATAGCAGCCTCTGTATATGCAGCATACAATGAGGCCTGGAAGGTTACTCAAATTGAGACAGCAGAAAGAATACGGGAAATTGACCGTATTAATTTGGAAAAATCACTTTCTGTAGTGGACAATGGGTTAATGACTCTGTCCTCCAGAATTTTTTCATTGGACAGCATTGTGTCTTCAGCAATCGATATATTATCGCAAGACTTACTGTTATTACAACATGGTCAGTCACAATTGCGTTCCATTGTACAGCTTGGCTGGACGTTACAAAATCTGCGTTCAGGCTACGTGCCTTGGCGTTTAATCAACACAACGTCACTATTCCAAATCTTTAACCTTACTGATAGACAAATCGGTATGGCGCAAAAGGGTGCTGATTATACAATCTTGAGCATTGAAAAACTGAAAGATTACCAATGACAATGTCAGAACGACCTGTCAGTGAATGGATAATCCACGGAATCATAAATATTCCAATCTCAACCTTCAGGTTTCAATACTGCCAAAAATATATACAGGCTGGCATGTACGAGAAATTGGGAAAGGGGTACCTTAAAACAACTTGGAACCTGCCCTATTCACATGCATGTGTCAGTAATAAAGGACAGAAAGTGTTTCTTAGTGGCAACAATTGTGCTATGTCACTAAGCGGCACGCTTCTGTGTAACGGAATTAGTTTGCATGAAGCCTGTGAAGGGAATTCATACAACCTTTCATGTCACCAGCAAGGCGCACCTGCAACTGAAATAGAACCATTCTTTCAAAGACTCCATAATGGGAGTTACATTCTTATTGTAGACCGCAGATGTTGCAGTCTTATGCCCGGGACTCCTTATCTAGTAACTACAACGGCGAAGGTCAAGTGCTGTGGACGTTCTTTATTCCCCAGCTCCTTTCCAGACAGGGAGGCAAGGGCATGGCCCAGTTTGAAAATTACTTCTATTCGAATAGATGCTTTAAGCAGAATGAAAACAGTGCTTCTTCAGACGCCTACAAGGCTCACGTCATCAAAAGAAACGTATGATCTACAAGTCGCAAGGACGACTGCAGAGATACATACATTATTATCAACTAATTCCCCCGTACATTTCGCGGAAATCCTAAGCGAAATCTTAAATATTTCTGATACCACTGGGGTCTCAAAGGTATTTAAGACAGTATTTTCGATGGCATTAACACCATTCAAAGCCATACTGGGTATTTTTCCAGATTTCGTCCATTCGATTTTTGGCGGACTTCCCCTGATCCTAGGACTAATTGCCGGAATCCTATTCCTAGTCCTTATTTTTCGTTATGGCAACCCATGTCACAGATCAAACTCTCGCGACAATGGAAGATACGATCCTAGCCATTGGATACCGGGACCGGATATCAAAAATCCTGGGACTCTCCCGGCTTAGAGACCTGAACATGACTTGGTTTCTATCATTTCGACCAATGTGGCAAAGGTGTGTTTTACCTGTACTAAGGTGTCTGCTATGCGGAGAAGAATGCGTGTTAGACACCTGTCTGACGCTACAATCGGATGCGCCAGTGGATGCAGATACACTGTTGGTTCCTACCAAGGTTCACGCTTTGTGCTGCCCTCAAAGGCTGCCAATCCTGATGACGGCATTCCTGGAATCTTCACCACTGCGATTGAAGAGTAGTGAAGTTCAAGATGAAAGCAACATCGAACAGGTACGACCTTCTGTCAGCAATGCGATACAGAATGTCAATGCAGACAATCATGCGCACGAATGCATGGTTACACCTATTTCCGACTTAGTGGAACTTTCCCATGAAGCTGTTGACAGTTTTTTCGAAAGCCTGAATGATATGATGTTCTCTCCAGAACAGAAATAGAGACTTTTGAGCAAGCTCGCACACGGCGTTCCCTGAATTCGGCCTTCAACTTTAAAAATAAAGTCACATGAACAATTCTTCCCACCAGTTCACGGACAACAATTTTTTAGCAGCCCCAAATTATTTTTCACAAATTTTTCGGGACACTTATCTTCTGCTTAAAGTAAGAAACTATTCCTAGAGAACTAAAATTTCTATTTTTAGATACTTTATAGACTTTAGCTGCTCGCTGGGATGTTCACAAATATTTTATTATGTGATGAAATGGTCTCGAACTTCCTTTCTGTATAGCCATATTAAGAGCCATTTCATGTGTATTTCTCATATACCAATAAGCAATAATGCATAAAAATGCGTGTTTACTTTTGCATTTAATTCATAGCTTAAGTGCATACAATATATATGACTGCAATTTTTCAGTTTATTTGAAAATTTCGAAATGCATTTATGTATTTTGGGGTGGTAAGGTATACACTATACTCTATAGTATGTTGTACTATGTTATACTATGCATAGATTAGTAGATATGACCATAGTTAGCGTGGAGTGGGTGTCGTGTATTTCTATAGGTTCTGAATCAGTCCCCCTATTCCTGACCCTATTCTGGTTAAACTAACTATCAAGTTAACTAACAGTCAGCCCATGAGGCAAGAAAACCCCCATGATGCAGATACCGTTATCTGACGCAGTCACACTACGGCACAGGAACGTGTTATCTGATTAGGTCATAACGCTTGAGATCTAATTAGACAAGCGACATTCCTCCAGCCCCTGATAAGGCATACGACGTTCTCATAACAAATCAAACCTATGACAACCTGGATAATCCGTGCGGCCATTGTTTTGATTTCACAGAGAACTTTAGTAAAGAATGTGCTAACGAGTAAGTCGTATGACATCTTTATTGACGTATCTATGTCCATCCTTACGTCAATCTCGGCACCTTTAAGGTATAAATATTGCCGACCTTGCCCTATGCAAACACACGCGTGGTGACAAGACGGAGCAGCCATACTTGCCGAAGCCGAGAGCAGAAGCAGACCCCGCTGGCAGCAGCCCCGCCTTCCTGACGCGCTGAGAGACGCGCTGCTATCTCAAGCCGAGAGACCCAGCACCGGCGCTTTCGGGCAGCCCTCGCAGGCAGCCTGGAATATCGAGAGCAGAGAAAGAGATACCATTCCTCATTCATCCTAACTTCCAGGTACAGAACTGAATAACCCCTCACAGAGAATTCCTTTAGTCAGACCCTCCAGCTTATCGCGATTTCGCGATTTGCAAAAAAATCGCGAAATTGGACAAACGCCGCAAATCCCGCGATATTTGCTTAAACGCCCGCGAAATCCGCCGTTTTGCCAGCCATTATTCCAGGATCGCGGGAGAGCAGGAGAAGAGAAGCGGCAGCGGAGCAGCGGACACCCAGCAGGAAGACCAAGGAGACCAGCCAGGGGGAGAGAGAAGCCAGCGGACACGACGAACGCCTCTTCTCAAGCTCCCAGCCCAGCCCGGGAAGGAACACGGCAGCGCGACGACTCAGAGACCAGGGGAGGGAGCGGCACCGGCAAGCAGGAGACAGCCGGCAACAGGTCAGGTACAGTCCTTCACACTGTGGGGGCCCGCCGCACATGGGGCACGCGGCGGGCCCCGGGGGCCATAAATCTTTTATTTATGTTTTGCTGTGGGGGCCCGCCGCACACGGGGCACGCGGCGGGCCCCGGGGGCCATAAATCTTTTTTTTAATGTTTTGCTGTGGGGGCCCGCTGCAAATGGGGCACGCGGCGGGCCCCGGGGGCCATAAATCTTTTTTTGTGTATTCCTGTGGGGGCCCGCCGCACACGGGGCACCCGGCGGGCCCCGGGGGCCATAAATCTTTTATTTATGTTTTGCTGTGGGGGCCCGCCGCACACGGGGCACGCGGCGGGCCCCGGGGGCCATAAATCTTTTTTTGTGTATTCCTGTGGGGGCCCGCCGCACACGGGGCACCCGGCGGGCCCCGGGGGCCTTAAATCTTTTTTTAATGTTTTGCTGTGGGGGCCCGCTGCAAATGGGGCACGCGGCGGGCCCCGGGGCCCTAATTATTTGAGTGTGCATGTACTGTGGGGGCCTGCTGCGCACAGGGGCACGCTGCGGGCCCTGGGGGGCCTAATTTATTGAATGCAAATGCACTGTGGGGGCCTGCTGCACACACGGGCATGCTGCGGCCCCTGGGGGGCCTAATTTATTGAGTGTGCATGTACTGTGGGGGCCATTAACTGCACTTGTGGCTTTTGTTGTGTACTCTACACCCCTCTTTGTGTGTGCACATGTACTGTGGGGGCCTGCTGTTGTAAATTAACTCAAACAGTAAGATATCTGTGTTTGTTGTCGAAAAAAACCCAAAATAAAATGCCGCTAAATGCCGCTAAATTCCCAGATTTGTGCCGCTAAATTTCCTGATTTGTGCCGCTAAATTTACTAGTTCATGCCGCTATATCCTGGGGGGTCTGATTTAGTTATTCACTTGGCAAAAACAAACTTAACTTAAACTGTAACTTTCTATTCCCGCCCACGCATTAGACTTAGGTCAGGTACACGGGGTAGGCGTATTTAGAAACACCAGTTGAGTACGTTTAGTCAAATGTATATGTGTATGTAAATATATTTTAATCATTTTAAACATCATATGGCTCAGAAACCATATCAATGTTTTTACAATATTATTTTATACTATTGCTTTTAATGTATGCACTTTACTTAACTATAAGTATTGCAATAATATCGATCCATTTCTCTTGTACGAGAAAAGAGACTGATCAATAAATAACACCTTTTTATTGAACACGCCCGTCTCTTCCTTTTCTCTACATTCTGATGAGACTAAGAATGCACGTACTGACTGAGTAAAATAATTGCCTTGTGCTCACACGACTCTCGAGATTGACTCTTGATTAGGGGAGAGCAAAGTTGTCATGTTCTATGGTTGTCAGAAACTAAATCCCTTCTTGTCTAATCAGGGGAGTTAATTCCTTCCTTGAACATTCGAGAAAGTTTCTAGCGAACTCTGAGCTTAGCTGGCAAACCCAAAAATTAAGTCTAGTATCGACAGTACTAGACCTAGTTAACGTCTGGCCTAGGCCTTTACTGCTGTAGGTACTATTCCAATGCGCAGAGCCTATTGGGAAAATAGGAGCTACACTACAGTATACCTGATTTGTGCACTAACAATTAAAATCACATGGATCAAAAAATGTTTAGGGATCTGCGGAACAGTATACGCTGCTACACGTGAGGTCTGAGAGGGACACGTTCTCGAACAAGTGACCTCTGCCCTTGCCGAGTTTACTCGTTTCCCGACTCTAAAGAGTGTGCACTCACTACGGTTACCTTTTTAGGGGTTTTTGGCTTGATAGAACACTCCTTAGAGAAATGTCCCGCCTTTCCGCAGTATAAACACAGTTGTAGTTTTCTTCTCCTTTCTTTTTCCTCAGTTGTTAAAGGACCCTTGAGAGTTCCTATTTGCATAGGTTCTGGTTCAGGCACTTTGGTGTCTACGTCTTTCTTTTCATGTTTCATAAAGGTTAATCTTGATTCCAACCTAGCCTTATCACCTTTTCGCTCTCCTAAGTGGTGATCTAGTTTTACTACCAAGTCCACAAAATCAGAATATTCCTCTGGTAGATCTACTATATGAGCGAGAGCATCTTTTAAATCATCCCTTAAGCCCTTATAGAAAAGAGAAACACGTTTCTCCTCTGGCCACTGAGTTTCAGTTAGGAGACGGTTGAAACTAGTAAGGTAAGTTAACAAGTCCTTACTCACTTGTTTGAGGTTCAATAATTTGTTATCACTTGCCTGCATATAAGTATGTTTGGCAAAAAGACGCATCATGGTTCTTTTAAAAAGGTTCCAATTATGCAACATAGGATCTTCTCTATCTACATAAGGGATAGACCAATTCGCTGATGTCCCACCTAAATAGGAAAGCACAAAAGCCACCTTAGTGGCATCAGAGGGGAACTGTTGGGGTTTACACACAAAATGTAATTGGCACTTATTTAAGAACACGTGGAATTTATTGCTATCACCATGAAAACGTTCAGGAGCAGCCAAGGGTACAGCATTCGGGACATTAACAGTTAGCTCCAAAGGGGAGGAACTGGGAGGTACTGTTTTGGGTCTTGCTCCTGTGTCAAAAGAATTCTTATTCAAAGGCGTAAAAGTTGTGCCCCACAGGGTGTCTCGTGGTTTGTAACGTATTAGTCCTGTTTTAAGGCATCATTTTCTAACCTTAACTTCTCTAGTTCTATTTGCATCTGCTGTAAGACTGCGGTCATGGACTCATTTGTTGCTACATCTTCCTGAAAGGCCTGCACTAAATCTGTTGCATTTAAAGCATCCATGTCGTCCTCTGTATTCATCTTTCCAACAGAACCTGGTTGCGGCTTGTGCTTCTGTCACAATGCGACCCACCTGCTTATCCAGTTGGTTCTGCTGGGAAGTTGAAGACAGTTCGAGCCACCCTCAAACCCCTATTCCTGCTACACTGAAGTGAAGACAGTGTGCAAAGAAGAGGAACTCAAGGGAAGGGGGAAGTGGAGAAAATAATAAACAGATAGAGAACACTGCTCCTTGCTTGCGTCAATGGCGATTCACAGAGAACTGTTTGATGTATCTAATATCACATAACACATAAATACAAGCAAAATTACCAAACACTCTTGAGTTAGCTGGAGCAAACAATATAACAATATGTCATCATTAGCAATACCTCTCTTGTTCTGGTTCTGTGTTCACCAGAATTTAGCATCTAAGGTTTCTTGTCAAACGAGCTGTGGCCTTTAAAACAAATGGGCAACTTTAAATGAAACATCCACATCAAATCTGGTTACTTGAATTAACAGGGCTATCAGTATTCACACTTACACCTTAGCGCTATGAGGCGCTTTATATTGTTCTCAATGTCTGTTACTCTGCAAGTGGAGCGCAAAGTCTTGACAAACTTGGATTCAGTCTGTCATTTGAGTTCCTTAGGTGCTTAAAGATTAGAAGCGAATCACAAACTAGTTCAAGCCGAGCGCTGTCTGTCTGCTAATGTCTTTCTTGTTTGTTCCACAAATAAGTTAGCGCAGCATTCGGTTGACTTCCAGAAAGAAACAATCTCAAGAAAGTTTGTATCACTTACTTGTATTTGACGTCTTCGTTAGCGAGCTAACCTGTTTGTTTTTTCCTTTCCTTTGTTTGCAGGGAAAGTGTTGCAGGCGGAGTGTTTCCGACGGGGAACCGGAAGCTGGGGTGCCGGACGTGAGAGGAGGGAGCCTGGAGGCGGACCGGGAGCTGAAAGGAGGAAGAAGCCTTCCGACGCGACTGGAGCTGGAAGAAGGCGAAGGAGGAATGCTGGAGCAAGTGCGGGATATCAGGTAAGCTGCACCAAAGCGACGAGCACAAGCATCAGGCACAGCGTGAGGAGCACTTTTATAGGAGCAAGGCGGATGGGGTCCAGACACGCTGCACGTTGCGGAGATGTTCGTTTAAAAACGTGCAGCGCTTTATTATGTATTCAGACTTGATTTTATATGCAGACTTTTCTGGAACTGAGACACGTTCAAAGAAGCCTTAAACAAGCTTTGGCAACAACTTATGTGTAACACACTTCATTCTCAAGTCATTTTACATTTACAGCAATGCAGGTCATATGAACAAAGCACCCATGTATCTACTCAAGATAAAAGAGGACAAAGGACCGACTACACTGATTAATGGGAAGAATAGGGACAACCCCTTGGCACTGCACAGATGCTAACAGTCCTGAGGCTCGTTTTGACTTCCAGCAGCGATCAGAGGTCTTCAATTTGTCCCTTCGTGTTCTTCTTTGTTTCCCTGCTCTGAGTCGGTTCCCGTGTCATTGTCAGTGTGGCGAGTGAGCCTCTTGTTTTCAAACGTACGTTTTGTTTGCTTAGTATCATGTTTCCCCATGGCTGCAGCATCAGGTTTTAGTATTGTGTGGTATGATCTGCGGTTTATTTCAAGTGTTGCTGACACTTAGTGACCATCAGTATAGTTCCAGCTTTTATGCTGCCTGATATTAGCGCTTTTCAATATTAGACGTGAGCTGTGAAATCAGTATCTCCCTTTCGTAAGGATTGATTAGAGTCTGTGCCAGATGTGTTAAGTTTCGGTGTGTTGCGAGTCCTGTATTAAATCCATGCGTCTAGTATCGCCTGCTTCAGAGGTCTACTCCCGACCAGGCTAATTCTGGAATTGCTTCGCACCGCCAGCCAGGCTGCCACAAGGTGCTCCGCGCTCGGCCGTCTCCACCGCGGGGCTCCTTCTCGCTCCCACCCAGTATCCCCACCTGATCCCCAAGCGGTGCCAAGGAACGTACCTGAACCGTACCCCACGCAGCAGAGCCTCGCAGCGGATCCCGTAGGCAGATCCCCGGCAGCTGCGCGGCCCACCGTGTGTGTTGGGGAAAGCTCCGTAGGCTCACAGGCCTCACCTGTTGAATCTAGAAATAGGGTTAACTGAAGTACTGTCTGGTCCCAAGCCGCACCTCGTGCCTCTCTCGAGTGCCCCCTAGGCGTTCGCACTTGGGTAGAGGGCAGATCCGTTCCGCAGGTCTCGCGCTGAAGAGCGACAGATTGTCTCAGGCCACCACCGGCAGCTTCTCGGGGCCAAGATGATGCCCAGTCCGGCGTCCTCTTACGGATCTGCTATCCTGCCAATAGCTGGAGCTGTGCAATGTACCTCCGTCAGCTTCTCGCCAGAACGAACCAGGCCACCTCCGCTCCCTATCTGCAGCGCCGTCAGACCTAGGCTCCCAATGCGCCTGTCTCTGCCTGCCCGATTCACAATGTCTCTGCCAGCAGCTTCTTCTAGCCCGTTGCCAGGGCTGATTTCGGTACCATCCGATGCCGGGTCTCTTCTTTAGTATGTCTGTAGGTTTTTCCCACCTTGCCTGATACAGGAAAAATGAACGGATGAAGTCTCGGCCGGCAGAGCCCTCTCCCAGAGCGGCCATCTTGCTGCTCAGCGAGACCACGCCCCCATAATTCCCAGCATCTTCCCTCAATGTCAGAGACTGACCTTTCCAGTATTAGCAAGTTTCTTGTGTTATCGACAGTATTGTCT
Organism: Lissotriton helveticus; assembly: GCF_964261635.1. Lineage (NCBI taxonomy): Eukaryota > Metazoa > Chordata > Amphibia > Caudata > Salamandridae > Lissotriton > Lissotriton helveticus. Next base: position 1,697,835,362 of record NC_136067.1, on the reverse strand, counting down.
TCTCACAAGGGTATGCTTTTGCCTCTGCAGTGTTGATTCTTTCTCCCAGGATAAGCTTCTCTTGTTCTGGTGTGGATGATGACTGTCCCATGTTTATGGTAAACCCCATTCTTTGGAGTGTTGTCGTCATTGATTTTATGCACTTCTGTATTGAGGTCACCTTTACCAGCCATTCGTGTAGGTAAGAGAACTTGTGTATTCCTTGCATTCACAGGTGTGCCACAACTGCTACTTAGCATTTCATTAACTCTCTATCGCTGCTGATATTATTCCGAATGGCAGCACCTTGAATTGGTAGTGTGTTTTGCCTATAACTAAGTGCAAGAATTTCTTGTGCTTGAAGTTCATTGGGAAGTGTAGATAACCTTTAGGTCTATGGTTGCCATATAGCCCCTCTTCTTAAGCTGTGGAATAACCTCTTGCAACTTTGTCATGCATTTTGAACTTCTGTGTCTTTATAAACTTGTTTACAAAATAGAGGCTTAGTATAGGGTGTACCAAGCCATCTGTTTTTGCTGTCAGAAAGTAGGTTGAGCAGTTACCCCAGTTAAACTCCTTCCTGGGTACTCTCTCTATTGCCTTTTTTTTGCAACAATTCTTTCACCTCCCATCGTAGACAGGCATTGTCTTCTCTTGTATGCATGTTTTTCTTCAGTTCTAGCCTGGTGGGTATGTGTTTGGCCAATTCTATGCAATAGCAGTGTTGGATGATGATAGTGAGTATCCACTTGTCTGAAGTGATCTTACTCCACTCCTGGAAGAAGGATCCTATTCTTCCCCCCACAGGTATTGTGTGTGGTTGGGGATTTCGTTTTTTTTAAGTCACTTGCTTGGTAGTGCAGCCGCCCCTCTTGGTGGCTGTGCTCTGCCTCTCGTCTACCCGTGAAAAGTGTGCCTCTGTGGTGTTTGGTACTGCCACAGTTTTGTTAATGTATGCACCGAACTTGTACTTTGGAAGCTCTGGTATGAAGTAGTACTTTAAAAGCCTCCTCCTCCCACCGGTCTTCTAGCTGGTGTACTACCTTGTCTTTGAAACTGCAGGGCTCCCATCGATTTTGCTGCTCTCGTTATCTTTCTTCAGCTGCTGCAGGGTATTGTCCGCTGCACTCCCAAAAAGATGTTCCCTGTTGAAAGTGGTGTTAAGGGAATTGGATAGGGCTCAATTTTTTACGCCCAACATCCATAACCAGGCATGCCTTCTTAGGGTTGCTTCTGCAATCATTTGTCTGCTAGCTGTGTCTGTGAAGTCTAGTACCAACTTTAAAACGGTGCAGACGATATTCTTCTCTTCTCCTGTGAGAGATGCCACTCTTCTTTGATATTGCTCTGGTATGTGTTTTATTATCTCTGCCATCCCTTCCCAGTGATGGTAAGCATATGTATTGAGCAGGGCATTAGAGCTAGTGATGCGCCATTAGGTTCCTGCTCCACTTTCTAACTTCCTCTCCACCATATCGATTCTCTTGCTTTCCTTATCTGGAGGCAGTCCAGAGGTAGTTGGCATGTGTGCCCTTTTCCTGGAAGTGGCCGCAATAATGGAATCCACTGGCACGTTCCCTCTAATGCATGGGTACTCACAAACTTTCTCTATGGGGCCAAATTTACAGTGTGGTTTGTGGCCGAGGGCCGCACCAGTGGGGGCGGAGACAGTGGGGGAGGGGGGCAAGTGGGGGAGGGGGGCGGGGCTAGAGGGGTAAAAAAAAATGTGACCACGAGGTTAAACACAGGCCCCTGCAGCGGAATCATTTGTCCACTGAGCCACCACACCCGGCATACACACATCCCTCCCTATATCTCTCTCTCCCTCTCTTTGTCTCCCTCCCTCGCTCGCTCTATCTCTCTCCCTCCCTCTCTCCCTCTCCCTGGGCTCCCTCTGTCTCACTCCCTTGGTCGGTCTCCTTCTCTCTCGGTCTCCCTCCCTCTGTCTGTCTCTGCTTCCCTCCCTCGGTCTCCCTCCGTCTGACTCCCTCTGTCTGTCTCCCTCTCCCTCCTTCTATCTCCTTCCCCCGTCTCCCTCTCTCGCTCTCCCTCCCTCTCTCGGTCTCTGTATCCCTCGCTCTGCCTCCCCCTCTCTCTCTCCGTCTGTCTCGGTCTCCCTCCCTCCGTCTCTCTCCCTCTCTGTCTCCCTCCCTCAGTCTTTCTCCCTCTCTCCCTCTCTCTCCCCTCTCTCTGTCTGCCTGTCTCCCTCTGTCTCCCTCCCTCTGTCTGTCTGTGTCTCTCTCTCTCCCTCAGTCTCTCTCCCTCTGCCTCCCTCTGTCTGTTACCCTGTCTGTATCCCTGTCTGACTCCCTCCCTCTCTCTCCCTTTATCTCCTTTCCTCTGTCTCCCTCCCACTACCTCCCTCTCTCTCTCTCTCCCTCTCCCTCTCCGTCTCCCTGCCTCTGTCTCTATCTGTCTGTCCCTGTCTCTATCTGTCTCTATCTCCCTCCGTCTCCCTCTCTGCCTCTATCTGTCTCTGTCTCCCTCTGTCTTCCCCTGACTGTCTCCCTCTCCCTCGGTCTCCCTCCCTCTCCGTCTCTCTGCCTCTATCTGTCTGTCCCAGTCCCTGCCTCTATCTGTCTCTGTCTGTCCCTAGACCTGTCTCGGTCTGTCCCTGTCTCCCTCTATCTTTCTCTATCTCTGACTGTCTCTGCCTCAATCTGTCTCTGTCTGTCCCTGCCTCTATCTCCGTCTCTCTCTCTCTCTGTCTCTGTCTCTACCTCTATCTGTATCTGCCTCGGTCAGTCTGTCCCTGTCTCTGCCTCTATCTGTCTCTGTACCTCTCTGTCTCCGTCTCTATCTCTGTGCCTCTATCGGTCTCTCCACCCCTATCTGTTGCCTCTATCAAACAGGAAGCTTCCCAAAAGACCCGTTAAAAGTCAGCTGTGAAAGTGCTTACAGCTGACTTTTAAAGGGCCTTATGGGAAGCTTTCCTAAGGTACCCTGACGTCACAGAGGCCGGCAGTAAACACAGAAGATGACTGCAGGAGCATACGTAGTATACGTATTCACTATGTATGCTTCTGCACTCACCTTCTGTGTTTACTGCCGGTCGTGGAAACTGCAAGGCAAGGTCCGCGGGCCACCTATTAAGGTCTGCCGGGCCGCTGGTGGCCCGCGGGCCATACTAGGAGTACCTATGCTCTAATGTATTCAGGGTCCTTCAAGGAGTGTTTGTATTTCTTTTCGACCCTGTGTTGCAGGCACTTTGGAGGCCTATCCCCAGATCCAGTATGCTCCGGAGTAGGGGCAAATATTGATTCTTACTCTGCGAGGACAGCAATATCTCTAGTAAAAAACATGTTTGAGACTTAAAGACATCTCCTCCGCTAATTAGACCTCATACTTGTCTGCAGCCCTCTTTATTAGTAGGTTGTACATGGCAAAATCATCCGAAGGCGAAAGCCTCAACAGGTACGTGTCTATTCCCTCCTCCAGGGAATTGGCCTTGAAGACCTGCCATTTTGTCTCGAGCCATTCTGACCATTCAGTATCTTGAAACAGGCCCTGGTCCTCTTCCTCACTGAAGATCTATTGATTCTCATCTTCCTGTGGCTCTGGGGTCACTGGAGGCAGTAGTTCGCCCGAGTTCTTGCCCTCTTGTATGTGCTCCATTGAAGCTTTCAACAAAATTCTCACATCTTGGACAGATGCGTCAAAATCCTTTTTTTCTGGAGGATTGCGGCCATTTCTACTTCAAGGCACTTTTTTCCCCATTCGATCTCACACTCATCCGCGTTAAGTGTGGGTGTTGATCTCTTTTTCGATGTCGAGGCCTCTGGTGTCCGTTTTAGTTGGACCTTTTTTCTGCCTTTGCTTGACTTTGGTCGTCCTTCAGTGCCGGCGTCTTTTCAGCAGCATGTCCACCTGCGGGGTCCTTGGTGAGGGACTCAATGGTCTCTTTCAACTGCTACTTGCCTTTGGTCAGTGAGAACCTTGAAGCGAGGCTGCTTTTGGGGTTCTAGACTGAGTCTGTTGTTTGAGACTTGCTTCTTTGACATTACCTGTAACCGCTTATCTTTGTGCTTATGGTGTTTTCGCTCAACGTCCATGACCTCCTTTTCAATGTCCGAGCCCTGTTCCTTGGCCCCTTCGTCGATGTTGTTATTAGTAAATAGGGGACCCCCTCTAACAGAATTGCTTTCAGGTCAGGGAGAAGAGGGGAACAAAGCAACCGACACTATGAAAAAGCTCTCTCGTGACCTATCGATTTTCTCAAAAGATTCAAACACTGAATTCCAACATGGGCAACACCAAATACCAAAGACATTTTTTACTTTCTCATTTTCTCTTTTCTTTTATTACTTTGTTTCCCCTTATTAGTTCTTTTTTTCCATATTGGTTTTTTTCGCATAAAACTTTATAAAAAATACAAACTTTTCATCAGAGCTCTATAATGCATAAATTATTATCTACACTACAATCCATTCATTCCTGGGCAGAGAACCGACACAACCAAACCATTCACTCACACCTCATACACATTCAAAACACAGAACAATCTACCTGAACAAGTTAACACGTTTGGTAGATTTTCATCTATTGCCCAATACAGGGTTACTACATTCAGTAGGATTTTACAAAAGACTTGGTCAACGCGTTTCTGTGGCATTCAACAAGAATCGGAGCCACCTTCTTCAGGACCCGTCAGATATATTGCACCTTTTTCTCTACAACCAGGAAACTCTGTTTTCTAATCTTCAGCAAGAAATCTAAAGCATCAATGATCTAGGGAAGGTATTTCAAATCTGTCCTTGTTGGTCCAGGAAAGCCTAATTCTGTTATTTAATCTTCAATCGAAAATCTAAGGCATCAAGGACCTAAGACAGTATTCCAGATATATGCTTGTTTATCCTGGGGAGCCTACTTCGTTATTGATCATGCCAATGGTGGACACGGGTTGCTCCCAAATTTGATTCAGACGTTTTTAAACCTTGAATGTATTCATTCGCAATATACAAGTGCCAATACTTTCAGTGCTGTGGTATCCTGCGTTGTAACATCATCTCAACAAATCACCACATCTTTCCCAAAATCATTGTTAAATTCAAAGTCTATGTCGCACAGGTCTCTGTAACACTCCTCGCGTCCACACTTCGTCGATGTTGCCCTTCACCTTGCTCGACAACCTCAGGTCTCTCAGCGACTAAGCTTCCTTCTGCCTCTGAATGGCATAGTATACTTGCCTTTGTTTCTCCCTTGCACTTATGGTCTTCGGTTTAAATTCTGCAGGCCTTGCATTTGTCACTGCTGTGGTCTCTTGGTAGGCAACAGTTGCATACCTGATGATTGTCCTTCTGGGCAAACTTGTGGTGACACTCATTTGGAGCAGGGGTGCACTTATTTGGAGCAGGGGACTCCTGCTTGTGCATTTCCCAACCTTCTTTTGATGTGTAGTCTCGAACTTTTCTTTCTTCTTGATGGGGTTGTGATGAAATGAAAATACTATGCTATTTTGTTTGTGCTTTGTTCTCGTGTTAAGTTAGCATTCGCTGCACCATTTTATGTTCAGTCGCCATTTTGAATCATGTCGTCAGCTACTTATTCTCCGACTCGAGAACAGGCTGTGGAAATGTTCATTTATTGGTAATAAGATAATATGTACCTGGTCTCAGAGTCGAGACTCATCTTACTGTACTTTTTTGTTTTAGCTGCACCTACTAGTAGATTTCTATTAGGGGTGGGACATTCTTGGTTCAGAAAACTTACATAATGTATCTCTGTTTGCTGCAGTCAGTCCCTCTGCAGCAATCCTAGGGGGCTGGTCAGACTGGACTCCGCTCGAGTGTACCTGAATAAAATATACTTGGTTTGTATTCTCTACTGTCTGGCCGATCCTTAATTTGTATGGAAGGCTGAGAGGTGGTCGCGAGTGACCCGGTGGCCCTAATGGGGTCACTTCCTTCAGTTGGAAAATAAATCAGACTGGATTTTCCACAATCGGCTCACAGTCTAGATGGTATCCCCCTGGAACTTCTGCATTGTCTTTGACGAACATTCAGTATACCCCTCTTCTTTCAGCAATTGGAGAGCCTTCAGCAATGCTTTCAGACTCAATGGCGGAAAGAAGAATCTGACTATGGCAACCAAACGTAGAGGCTTCCGGGGAGGGTCATCTGATGTTTGGAGAGGTTGGACTAGATACCAAATGGTGGGGATGGTCAGCACCCAAAAACGTTTTTTTTTAAAGGAAAGAGAACGAGGACTAAAACACAAGGGGGGGAATTCCAGACCCAACCAGTAGTTGGCGGAATAACGCACATCATGTGAATCCAGATAAGATTCAGCTGCAAAACGTATTTCTCCTTGTTATTCCCTCTTTCCATATGTGTTGCATTCTGCAGCACACACTGAAAGCGGAATAAGCCTTTAAAGATTGTTTCTGTGAAGAAAGGAATCCCTTCACAAAAACAAAACTGCTCTTAACGCAAGCACCCTTCAACCGTGGCGCAAGGATGCCTGTGTTGGCGCCAGGCAGCACATAGTGCACCAGATCGGGGAACGAACAGAAATGCGTCATATCTTAGTAGATATGGCACATTTCCGCTCTCTCCCTATGCTGTGTTTTAATCTCATGTGAGTTTAGGAAGCATGTTTATTTTTAATTCTAGTTAAAGGCTTGTGTACACAAAACCAGAATTAGAAAGAATGTCAAAAAGTTCTCCGTGTTGTATAGGCTGGTAATGTGTAACATCTCCACCTCAGAAGTGCCTTAGCCTCGGAGGGTCACTCAGGCGAATATGATGCGCGACATCCGCACCCATAGCATTATGGCATAGCTTCTCTACGTTTGATAATGAAAAATTCTTCCATCTGCTTTTATTCTCGAATTGTCACTCCACATGTCCCACTGCACTAACATGAGATCGATTTTGCAACAAAGTAGACTGGGTCAGAAACTTTTTTGACTGATGCTATTGTAAGTCCACGCAGGTAAGAGGACGACAGTGCTTGGTGGCAACACCTTTTACCACAGTATCACAAAAGCAAACTCGTGGAGGGGATTGTGGGTGAAAAGGATAATTGTACATATTTTATGTTGCATTTTGTGATTGTGTTTTTGTTCTGTTGTATGTTTCTGCTCCATTGTTGCATTTTGTTATTGGTGTTGTACAATGGTTGTTGTGCAGCATTTTGTTGCGACTGTTAAGTTGTGTTATTTTATGTTTGTTTTTTTATTTGGTGTTTATTTTGTTGTGCTTTGCCATGTCAACAAATGCTGCTACGTTTACAGCCAAAAGCAGCACTATTCTTTAAAGTTCCAGTGACAGACAACAATTTAGCACTCTCACAAGTGATAAAATATCGCGGCTCCAGCTCTTCAACCATTTAAGACACCAGTCAGCCCAAAACTGTAGCAGGGATCTTGCCTTTTCCAGTGTTCACGTTTGTGATACCAGTCACTATGGGTCGACGGATGCTTTATAGCAGGCCTTTATAATAATGGCCCCTGACATGCTGTGCGATGGCTGCACATCTTTGGTGCAGTCAGCAGTGCCTCAGATGTAAATATATTTGAGGGAACATGAGACCTATGGAAGCATCATGTAGGAATGTTTCTGCTGACCCGGGGAGCCACTCTCCCAGCTGTGCTGTTCGGAGTTTGATTCAGACTTGTTGATCTTGTCTACATTCTTTTTATTAGTTCACCCTGTCACACTATCCTACTTCACTAGTTGGACTGTTGGCCAAACACCACACAGTCGAGACACGTAGGCTCCAATGCCGGACAAACAAGGGGGGGGGGGGAGGCTCGCTTCTCCATCTGAAGACTGTCCATGATAGCAGCATAAGGTCTACTGTCTGAAGAGGGCTGCTAATCAAATATTTATTCATCTTTAGAAAGGGCTGCAGAGTTGCCAACTCATAATTATATTAAAAGGTTAATATAATTCTAAAATGCATTCTACAGCATGGAAGGGTGCCATCAAATTGAGAAAATGGTTTTAGAAAGCAAAAGAAACAGCTCATAACTAAAAAGTAACCCCTTTCAATAAAATACACTCCTCATTTTACTTTCTTGTCGCCGAAATACTACATCAACAGGATTTTTGTCTCGTGGGCTGAAAAAACGTGCAATAAAAAGAGCTTTACAGAATGCAGAACACAATTTTGATTATGATTTTAATTTATAGATTCTCTTGGCGCCATGATCTACAAACATTTTTTCATTTTGGAAATATCTTTTTTGCTCGCACGAAATGAATTGTTTCCTATGTGAACATATACCAGTAATTAACATGCCCAATGCAATATAAAACGTGAACTTAATAAATACTTTACAAAAAGAAGGCAGGATTTGTTTATTTACAGTAAATACCTACTTTACCCCGCTCCACAGCTGTTCTGCTGTTTTAAACAATACCTCTTTTAGTATAATACTCTCTTTTTGGCTTGTGCTGAACACGATATCGTAAGACTCTGAATATACTTTACTAATATAAACTGTAAAATTACATTTATTGTCCTTGTTTTCTTGAAAAGCACTCATTATTTCTTTGTGCCTTAAGTCTTTGCGGAAAGTCCCACACAAAGAATTTCCATTACTCTACGGCTGAATGGTGGCAGTTGGTCTCTTTTAGCGAATACTCCTCAGGAATAAAAAGTAAACCTCATGAATGAAACGTTTAGCTCACCTGGTTTGTCCAAAGAAAGAAGCCATAACGCCTCAGAGAAATACCACATTCGAATACTGCTTCCTATTAAAGCTAGACCGTGCCCCCCTCGATGCTGCCTCCATTTTGTTTCAAGGTACCTCGTTTTGTTTCCTGACAGTCCAGAGGGCAGGGTTGCCACCTCCTTCCCTCTTCCAAAGGTGTAGATTCCCAGAAAAACATCTCCAGTGACAGTGGTATTCCGTACTGACAGTCACTGTCCTATTAAAAGAATGAACATTTGAATAGTTCAATACGGTAATATGTAGCGATGACCCGATTAATAGTCACAAGTAAGAACCCTTAAGCTTTTACCTCGGAGTAATAATTCGTATTTTTTTTAACATTTAAAAGTTGTTAAAAATATTGTGAAATAAATCCATATTGTACACATTACAATGTATAAAACTCTGTATTTTGGTATTATGAGAGTATGCGAGTAATTTAGACATGCATACGCAAAAAATATACAAGCCTGTGTATATTTATATGAGAGATGTAGGTGCACATCCATACACGCCGGATAATATTTTGCTCAACCCTGTTTCCAGTATTCAATGCATCATCTTAATGTGATGAATGAAAAATGAAACCATCCTTTATGTAACTCGGAGAAGGTTTCCTTTAGTATTCTCTAGCCTCTTGTAACTGCTTGTAATAGTCTTCGTCAGATGGGTTTTCACTACATTTTTGACCATTATTCGGAGGCCGAGCCGTATTGTATCTGCTCCAGTCTCCCTTGCATAGGATCCAGGGCAAAATGTCTACCTTGTAATGGAGCTCCGCAGAGAATTCTACACTGATCAAATTTGGAGATCCTGCACCTTTACCCCTTGTAATCAACTGCATGTTGTCGTCATAGCAACAGTGCTGTGCAGCCAATGTGGTGCTTTCCAAGGAAAGCATGGATCGGATGCAATATCTTGCAGTAGGCTTGTAGATTTCTAGTTTTTCTTTGGCACCACTTGCATCCTTCCAGCGGAAGTCCTTCTGTTTTATTCGGTCCTGGATCTCGGCTGTGCTGTAGGCCACTTCAGTTGGGTATGCGCAAAGGCAGCTGGGTAGGTCTGTGGCAACTTTGTGCATATACTTCTGTAGGAATTCACTTTTGCAGCCCATCCACCTCTCACAGCTGTCTACGTCTGAACCCAAAAAAAGAGAAAGGAGAAGAAAAGAAAAAATCACAATTAGCAAATTAGCAAACATACACAAACTCTATTTGTCCACTAGGGGAATTACTGCCATTGGTTTATCAGCCTTTTAAATTCATTTGTAATAAATGGTGTTTTTAGTGCTGCAGGGCTTTGACCAGGTCATTTACTACTGTTACTGTGTGCTATCCTTGTTCAGCTTGGCAAACTGAGGGAGACTGCATAGGACTAACAACTGTACAATGAAATCATCCAGATAACTGCAAACAGTGTTTGGTAACATAAATATGAAACTCATTGTTGTGCCTATGAAATTAATATCTCAAGTGATTGCATAGAAATGGCCAGTGCTTAATTTGAGCAAGTGGTTTCCGGCGTTCGGCACTGGCACTTAATTGTCAACACAGGCTCTTATGACAGTCTACCACATGGTGGCGCTGTTTATCTCATTTGAGATAAGCACAAAGGTTTATTAATTCGATATACATTAAAAATGGCTAACATTTGCTCAACCAATTCTTATAGCTTTGGGGCCTGAAACAGTACAGTCTAAAATGTCACACTTATAGGAAGGAGTGTGATGGTTAGTAGTAGTGTCGATACTGGCATTGGAAGCACTTGCTGGGGAAATGGCTGGATTTTTACAAATTAAGCACTGGAAATGGCTACTTAGTAGGAGGGATGTTGATGTACTGCAAACCATTCTCAGCGTCGTCTGGAGAAGCAACATTTGTATTGTTACTCATTGGGAATTGCATTTCACCAAGGTTTATTTCTAGTATAGTTTCTCTGTATGCTATATATCTCAAGTGCTGTTGTTCAGAACTGTTTAAGCCAGACTGAAAGCCTGTGGGACACTGAAGTTGGTGCAGAGGTGAAGGAGAACTTAAGTCACTTGGAAAGTGAAGATGCTTTTTTGGGTAGTTACATGGGGCATATCCCAAGCTTATCTTGAGAACGATTCCATGTTCTGGAGATCAAAATCAGTCTTTAGGACATGCACTGAAGGTTTAAAAGTTGGACCCTTGTTGAATAGTACTCATGTGAACAGTCCGGATTCCATATTTTGCAGCACTGAAGTAACTGTGTAATTTTCCATTTTCCACTCACACAGACGACATTCAAGTAGGACTGGTGAAATGTGAATGTACTGTGTGACAGGTGGTTGAGAGCAGTCACAACAATGTAAATGTTGTATCTTGAAACACAGGTATGAGAACTACGGCATCTTTAGAGCAAGAGTATGCCCTATAAGTGAGTGCTGCATACATTGCACAATTTTCACCGAAGCCCAATGGAAGTCAAGTTATAGAAAAATGAAGGGCGATTTCCATACAAAAATCATAACAAATTCAAAGGTATCCATTGTGAACTGTAAAAGGATCAATTTTTGCTTAAACTGGAGAGTTTTTAAGCGGAACCCCTCTCAAACTGAGTAGTTCTTTTGAATTGACAGTTTGCGTATTAACTGAAGACATAAACCTTCCTGAAGTTTCTGTTAAATATATAAGTTAAAGGAAGCATGCAACAACGAGGTCAAGCAACAGTTTGCATGTTAAAACTTTAACTAAACGTTGGAATGTTCTACACCCACTTTGGAAGTGGACATTGTGGTATTAACCTAGACAACCACTCAATTTATATACGTATGCAAAGATGTGCTTGCAAACCTTGCTGAAGACCATACTTATTCATGTTTTCAAAAATAGGGAAAGTGGAAGCATTATATAGTCAGAACTAACACCTTCTGCAACTGTGGCAGCCAATACTTGATTTTCACAGAAGATATATATATATCATCCGAAAACAGGGACACCTTCAATTCATCTATACCTAGTTTTAGACCTTTGATGTCCACCAATTCGTTTATGTATTACGGAAGGGGTTTTCTAAATAATACACCAAAAGCAAAGGGTACGTTGGCCATCCCTACCAAGTTTCATGCTAACTGTGGACTATTGGGAAATTCCTGCTCTTTTTGCAAATGCTGGCCATAGAGCTGAAGGAGCATGCCATGATTATTTTGTGGGTTAATGTGCCACATTTCATGGCTCGTAAACCTTTCCTCCTCCTTTCCCACTTGTGTGTTTTTCTCTATCTTGCTCTGAGTCAAAGTCTGATGAGGAAAAATAAACGCCGACGGGACCCACCTGCAACAAGCCGCTCAAATTAAGCAAAAAGCTCTACTGAATGCTTTTTCCGTATCCAAAATTAACAGCATTGTATTTTACTTCCGTTTGTTTGTTAGATCAATCAAATGTAGTACTTTTCCCTGTATTATTCCTCATTTGATGTTATACTATAAAACCCGATTGATCAGGGTCAGGGCCGGACTAGCCATAGCAGGCACTGAGTGTTTAACAGATGGGCCGGAAGGGTGGGAGACGGTTTTCGAGATGTGGGGGCTGGTTTTGTTACTGGGGGCCTGTTTTGCATAAGTGCTGCAGTATCGGCCGCCCTCTGTAACAAAAGCGGCAGCAGTGCTAAATCAGCCGGCAGCAGTGCTTCTCACTAGTGCCCCCCTTCCCCCCCCGGCCGGTCCAGCTGAACTGCCAGGGCTGGTTTGTGTTCCCAGTCCGGCACTGATTAGGGTCCACAAATTGGGGCATTGCCTCTTTCAAGCTGCATGTTAGAACGTTCACAAATGCTTTTACATCAGTGTTTAGGCGAGATAGGAGTCTGGAGGACCCACATTCCTGAGGGTCTCTCCCTGCATCAATGTCTTTACCGTGCTGGCCAGAATTTCTTAAAGAACAGGGCAGGGGGTATCAGGCCCTGGGGACTTCCCTGCCGAGAAATTCTTGAATATGGGAGGGTATCAGGCACTGGGGACTTACATATTTTAAGGCTTTTTATAGCTTCTATTAAATTCTCTAGGTTGACACTGTTATCCAGAAGACCCTGCAGATCTAAAACCCCAATCCTGTCATAACTCCCATATAAAACTGGGGCTTTTTTTCTTAGGCGTAGTTGCCAACAGCCTCCCGGTCTTATTGCCCCTGTCACAATAGTGTTTATTCATTTAATGTGTATTCTGCATTTTTAAGCTCCAGGAGTCTCATATGCCCTTTATTCGACAGAAGCTTGTGTTATGTTTTTTTATGAGAGAGTGTTGGCTGATGGCACTGTTCTAGATCCTTATGTTCCTTCTAGAGAGTAGCCATCTTTGTCTTGCATAGTTTCTTATGCCTGCTTGCTTCAGCTATACATGTCCCTCTCAAGACTGCCTTATGTGAGTACTATACTATAGGCACATCGCATTCCCATGTGCCGATAAAAAAGGTACTCTTTGATCTGGATTTTCTTTGCATGTTTACAGACTAGGTCTTTAAGAAGGGGCTCATTCAGACACCATGTGGGACCCTGAACCTGTAATCCCAGCCTCCATGGTAAAATTCATATTACTGGTGCATGCTTCATGACCCCATGTCCGATCCTCAGGTGGAGGTTGCCCAGGGTGTGGTCTATAATTATCATGTCTATATAGGTCTTGTGCACCAGTGAACAGTGTGCAAACTCCCGCTTTCCAGAGTGCAGGTGCTGCAGAGAATGAAAAATTACTAACTTTGTATGCTGCCGTCCTCTGATCGTATAGCTGCTCTCAGTCCAAACTTAACTTTGTTACAATTAGGTACTAAGGGCCATATGTATCAAAAAAGAGTTTTGCGATTCTCAAATTGCGATTTTTAGCGAATCGCAATTAGAGAATTGCAAAATGCAACGTATGTAGGATTTGCTAAAAAATTTGCAAATCCTATATGGGCCATATGTATCAAGCCTTTTTCCCGTTTGCAAACTGGCAGATTTTCAGAATCAGCCCGTTCGCGAAATGGAAAAAACCTTTTGGGATGTATCATCCCAAAAGGCCATCACAAAATAGAGAAAGGAAAAATTTGCGATTCTCTATTTTGGGAATGCAATTAAGGAATTACAAATTACAATTCCTTAAATGTAATTCAGGAAGCACCAAAAATGTGCTCTTTGGCCTTAAGGAATTGGAAATTACCACCAACTTCAAGTTGGTGGTAATTTGAGATTTTCTTTAAATATGCACTTTTTTGATTTTTTAGTATTAAATTTCTTTATTGACATTTCAGGATGCATACATGAACAACAATGGCCCAGGCCCCACATTACTTTATAGAATAGAAAGCTCAGGCAGTAAAACAAACAGCCGGGTGCGCTATAGAACCAATTCCAAGAATGATCACACTGTAGATGAGAACAGTTTTTACCAATGACAAAGAAAATCAAAAACACCCAACACCCCCCCACGCCCACCCAATCCCCCCTCGACCCACCCACCACCCAAGTTCCAAATCCACTACCCCCCTTTATCAGAGGCTCTGCCCCCTTAACCCTTTCCCAGCTGCACCACATCTGACAGACGCAATAATCGCAGATAGCGAGGACACGTAACTTCTCGGAACTCCGAGGCTAGCAAGGACAAGAAGGGTTGCCACAGCTCAGAGTATTTAGCACCTTCTCCCGCCAATGTTAGGGAGAGCTTCTCCATGCCCAGCACATGCCACAAACGATGGAGCCAGCCCTGAAACGTGGGAGTGTGTGCAGTGTGCCAATGCAACAGGATGTTCTGGATCGCAGAACCCAAGGCAATAGCTATTAGGCGGCCCCTACGGGAGCGCAGTGGATATGTGATGGGATTCGGTAACCCTAGCCGTACATAAGAAGGGAACCTTGGGATCTCAGTGTCAAAATGGGCATCAACCTCGACCAGGATTTGTTTACAATACCCCTGAAGCCGACCACAGTCCCAGAGCAGGTGGACCAATGTGCCCGACTCTCCACACCCCTGCCAACATGTCACCCCCCTGGAATGGTCAATTTCATGTAGCCTCTCCGGCTTATAATACCAATAAATTGCGTCCTTAGTGAGTGTGTCTGTAAGGTCCATGTGATATGCAGAATGCCGGGCCCTGTAATAGATATCCTCCCATTCTTTATGGCTGAGGATCCATCCCAACTCCCTTTCCTGAACTATATATGTGCGTGTATTTAGCTTGTAGCATTCTATATAGGTCAGAGATAAGCTTTTTGTCGGATTTCCGTGTGATTAACCAGTACTCATATGGCCACAGACGTCTGTCGGCCGAGGATCGCACCTGGCTGTTAAGTGCCCAATGTCGCGCCTGAAGATAATTGAGCCGTTACAACTCAGGCAGACCATACACCTGTCAGAATCCGTAAAGGATAACACACCCCCCTCCGCATAAAGATGATACAAAGAGCAGCACCCCGCCGGCCGCCATTTTGCAAAGGCCACAGAGTCTTGCCCTGGCGTAAAATCAGGGTTATCCAACAAGAGTGTGAGTGGTGACGGAAAAGAGGTGAGCTCATGTTTGACGCTAGTGCTATCCCATACTTCCATGAGGACCCTGGTAACGTACGAAGCGTACAGGTTAGGGGGTCTATGTTGCCGGCGGAGAAAGGGGATCTCCTGAAGCGGGCAATCCGCAACCGCTTGGTCTTGAAAAAGCCAATGCTTCTCCGACTCCCATCTGCTCCACTCTACGAGGAAGCGCAGCTGAGCCGCTTGAAAATAGAGAAGCAGGTTCGGGAAGCCAAGACCCCCCTTTTCAGGGGGAAGCGTCGCAAGTCTAAGCTTCATCCGAGGTTTTCTACCATTCCAGATGAACTGAGCCAGTTCCGATTGAGTCTGGCAAATCCAGCCTATCGGTGGCCGCAGAGGGATAGTGCGGAATAAATAAAGAATCTGGGGAAGGATCGTTATCTTTACCGCCGCCACTTTTCCCAGCCACGACAGGGGGAAGTGTCTCCATCTACCTAGCTCCCGCTTGATCTCATGGAGCAGCCGTGAGTAATTAATCCGAACCGTATCTGAGAGTGTGGAAGCCAACTGAATCCCCAAGTATGGGATTGCTTTAGTCGACCAGTGGAAAGGAAAGGACTCCTGTAAAAATGTCTGCGTGGGCCCGTCCAAGGATAAGTCTAGGGCGACTGACTTGCTCATGTTGACCTTCGAGCCCGCCGCCTGTGCAAACGCCTCAAGAGATTCGAGACATGCCGGCAAGGACTCCCTGGGCTGGGACAAGGAGAGCAGCACATCATCTGCGTACAAACTTCTAGTGTGTGTATACCCACCAAATTTAATCCCCTGCACCTTCGGATCCAGCCGCAGCCTCTGCGCTAGCCGCTCGATATATAGAGCAAAGAGCAGGGGCGACAATGGGCACCCCTGTCTCGTACCCTGTTCAATAGCAAACCGGGGAGAGGTACAGCCATTGACCCAGACCGTCGCGGTTGGGAACTTGTAGCAATTTATACCAAGAGTGCGAAATTTCTCCCCCATGCCCGCCTTCACCAGAACCCGCTCCAGGAAGGGCCAATGGACCCGATCGAAGGCCTTTTCGGCATCGATCGCCAGCATCATGAATTCTCCGGTCGTACGTGTGGATTTCTCTATCAAGTGCAGGGCCTTCTTGGTATTGTCAGCGGTTTGGCGTTCTGGGATGAACCCGGCCTGTTCCGGGTCGATCAGACCACTCATAAAAGGCGCAAGCCGTGCCGCTAGGATGCCCGTATAAAGCTTAAGGTCAACGTTGAGAAGTGAATTTGGACAGTACGCCCCACATTGCGATCGGTCTTTCCCTTGTTTAGAGATGACGGAGATAGTAGCATCCAATAAGTCTCCAGGGATCGCGCCCTGCCCCCGAAAATGAGTTTAAAAGGGCCGTCAAAAGGAGGGTCACTTGCGCACAAAATGTCTTCTAAAAACCTTGCTGGGTAGCCATCCGGCCCAGGCGCCTTATTCAGCTTTAGACGAGAAATTGCTGTGATGACCTCTTCTGGCCTGATGTCACGATCCAAAAGGTTCACCTGCTCTTTCGTAAGTGCGGGGGGAGGGATGGAAGCGAGAAAGGACTCCCCCACACATGACTCAATGGAGGACCCAGCATGAAGGGCGGCATAAAAATCGCTAAAGGCGGAGGCTAAAGCAGCGTCTTCTGTAACTCGCCCACGCCCCTGCGAGTAAATCTCCTGCACTGTCTGTCTCTGTCGCACCTCGCGCAGCCTATTTCCTAACAGGCACCCACACCATTCACCCGCAGTATAAAATGTGTTTCAACCGCAAGGCAGCATACTCTGCCCGGTCCTGGTCCACCGCTGCAAACTGGTGCCACATAGCCATAAGTTGTTTCCAAACCCTGGGGGCCCCCGTCCGCTGGTGAATTTGTTCCAGCTCCCTCGTCTGTCGTGTAAGCTCCTCTCTTTTACGCGCGCACTCGGCATTGTCTGCCGCCGAAACCGCAATGAGCTCCCTCCGCAACACTGCCTTTAACGCTGCCCATTGTGTCGCCAGAGTGGTGTTAGTATTGCTATTGTGCTCGAGATGGTCAGTTATGACCCCCTGGAGACACGTGACTACCTCCTTACGATGTAGCAGTGTTTCCCGAGGCTTCCAGCTCAGCGTCACAAGTGAAACAGGTGGGAGGGAAAACACAACTGTCACTGGTGCATGATCCGATAGAGATGCAGTCCCTATTTCCACCCCTGTCATGAGTGCCGTAGAAGCAAGTAGATAATCTAAGCGAGCATATGTCTTGTGTGCATTGGAGTAATAGGTGTATTCCCCATTTCCCAGGTGGCAGCAGCGCCAGAGGTCTACCAAACCCATCTCCCGCAAACGAGTGAACCCTTCCGAGGAGAGTGCTCCCGACTGAGAAGTACGTTGACAGGACCTATCCAGGTAGTTGTCAAAAACTAAATTAAGGCCCCCTCCCAGTAGGACATGGCAATCCGTTGTACTGGAAGCCTCACTAAGTGCAAGATTAAAACATTTCTCCTGACCCTCATTAGGAGCATACACCGAACCTATAGTGAACACTGGAGAGCCCAAGGAGAACCTATATGTCAATAGCCTCCCTTTATCTCAGCCCCCTTTTGCAGGACCTTACCCCGAAATCGATGGGTCACCAAAATCGCAACACCTGCGGACTTCGTGGTAGCGGAGGAAAAAAATTGAAAGGGAAAACTACGAGACCTAAGGCGGTGGCAATCTCTCTGCAATAGATGGGTCTCCTTTAGGAGGCAGATATCGGCCTGCGAGTGCTCTAGCAAAGAAAGGACTGCCTTGTGCTTCACCGGGTTATTTAACCCCCTGACATTCAACGTAAGGATCTTAGGTTCAGTGTTAGGCATTACGTATTAGATACCAGAAAGTGCCAATAAGATCTTGCGAACTGTGAAAGGGGCAAATGGGGTAAGCCCCGCACCTCAAGGGCAAGTGTGGACAGTGCTCTGTGCCCTCCCAATAAGGCCTTGTGAAATTGAAACAAACTAACCCTCCCCCCGACTACCCTACCCCAACAAAAGCCCCAGAAAGAAACAGTCAAAACATGTCCAAATTGTCTTTCATCCTCAGATGACCGGAAAAATGGTATAGTGGGGTAACCCATGAAACGCACCACCGCTCCCCCTCCTGCCGACGACCCCGCAAAGAAAGAGAAGACAAAGGTAGGCCAGCAGGCTTAGATATTTCCCAAAATTCAGCCCGTCTGAGGGGAATTAGTGTCCAAGGCGGTCGCCTTTACCGCAGCTCTCTGGCCCTCTGCAATCACATCTGCCGGAGGCTTTTTCACCCGCCATCGCCGACCTTGCATGCAGCACCGAGGCTTGGAGTCCTCCCGGTCGTCCTCCTGGCGCGCTGCCTCATGTTCCTCTGCATGTGGATCGATGCCCAATACTCGGCAGGCCTCCGAGACTGAACGCAGCTGATATAGTTTGTTCTCCAACTTAAAGACCAGGTGGAAAGTGTGGCCCCAATTACAAGAGATTTTCTGCTGCTGTAACAGGCCTAAAGAGCCTGTGCTTTTGCAAGTTGAGCGCCGAGAGGTCCTGGAAAAGGACCGGTGACTAGCCTTGAAATGTCAGTGGCTGCATCTGTCTGGACCTCTGCAGGATCTCCTCCTTCATGCGAAAATCCTGCACGCAGACCAGGATGTCCGGAGGGGCCGCCGCAGCGGCTCGCAGGATCCCCACGCGGTGGGCCCTATCCAGCCGCAGCTCGGAGTCCAACTGGCACCCGAAGATAGGATTGAAAAGTTCCCTTGCCTAGCGAAACAGGTCTTTCGTTTCGTCATTTACTGGCACATTGCGAATCCTTATGTTGTGCCGCCGTGAGCGGTTCTCCAGATCCTCCAGATGCGCCTGGAGATCAACCTGCTGATCGTTGAGTTGTATGATTTCTTGTTGCAGAGCCGCAAGTTCAGTGTCCGTGTTGTCGCTCTTGGAATCAAACTCTGCAACCCTTTCCCCTATGCCGTCCAGGTCCCTGCGGGCCTCTCGAAGCTCACTCGTAAAT
Source organism: Lissotriton helveticus (assembly GCF_964261635.1). NCBI lineage: Eukaryota > Metazoa > Chordata > Amphibia > Caudata > Salamandridae > Lissotriton > Lissotriton helveticus. Next base: position 1,697,816,235 of record NC_136067.1, on the reverse strand, counting down.
TCTTTTTTAAGGGTATGAATATCATCCCTCAGACACGTGAATAAGGACTCCAGAAAGGCTTTGGTGATAGGTTCCGAGCCCGGCGTGGGCTCCGATGGTGCCTGTTGTGCGGCAGCGGCCATGGCGTCCCTCTGTTTGTTTACCTGGACCTTGGCAAAGAGATCCTTCACGGTTTTATCCCTGCGCCCCCTGGAAGTGGACATCACCCATCCCTGACGCGACCGCTCTCCACAGAACAGCCCCCTATCCGATGGACTCCCGACCAGCAGACCCACCTTCTTTGTCTCCTGCCAGACTCTCAGGCCTCCGCCTGGCCGGGATCCTTCCGCCGCAGAGGTGTCGGGCCTGATTGACCACTCTTCCCTTGCCACGCCAAAACTGCTTTCCTCCCATATGAATTCTCTGTCCACTACGCTGACCAGGAAGCGACGGCGAACTCACTATGTGCCTGCGGCCCCCACTCCTCTCCCAAGACGCCGCTAGGGCCTCTACAGCTCTTCCAATCCCTGGCCCCTCACAGTAGGGTGCAGAGCCCACCGCACCCACACTCAGGCCTCCGGCTGACCCCTGCCTTGGTGCACAAGCATGTCGACTCTTCAGTTAAAGTACGCCGCTATTCTCTGCCAGCCGCCTATTCCCTCCAAAGGGCCCCCAGCCTCTGCCAAAGCGCTATCACGGTCCGGTACAAACTTCTTCCGGCCCACCCCTGTCATCCGTAGGGGCCACACTAGCCAAGTCTGTGCCCGGGGGACTCTCACGTCCCCGACCCCACTCCAACTCCCAGCGGGGACCTGCTGCCCAGCGCTCACCTCCTACAGCGGGGATTGTCGCCTCCACACTCCCCAGGTGCCCGCCTCTCGACCTGCGCTGTTCCGGGTAGCACCCCACGTGCAATGCTGCCAATGGCGGATCCTGCTGGGCCCACTTAAGCTCCGAGGCCGAGGGGCTTTGGCTGTCGGCATGCTGTTACTGCCTCCGGCGGGCCCCAGCTCCGTCTCCTGCCGCCGAACCGCCCCGGCAACACTCAGTGCCGGTGTCAGAGTCCACGAGCGGCGGCAGCCTCAAAATGGCGGCCCCGCTACCGCTCAACGAGGTCTTCGGGTCCGCAGCGGACCCCTCCCAGCCAGCCGCAATCTCCCGCCGGGCAAAGCCAGCCCGGACCTTCCGTGATGATCGCTTCGACCGCCGGCTGCTCCGCCGCCTCTTATCGGGCACCCCGGCCTGGCCGCACCGCTCCCCGGGGTTCTTCAGTTAGGCCGCCTCCCGGGCCTCTCCGGCTCCCAGGCGTTAATCTAGGTCCTGGCAGAACCCTCCTCCACCATCAAGCCCTCCGAGGCCCCCTCAGAGCAAGGCGACCCCTTCGCTGCAGTTACTTGACGCTGTAACGGCCCAAAGGTGCTTAGTGGGCCATCGACGGGAGCTCAGGAACCCTCCGTCCACTCACTCCGCCATCTTGGCCACGCCCCCTTTTTTGATTTTTTTTTAAAAAGTCATTTGCAATTCCTTAAGGCCAAAAAGCTGATTTCTGGTGCTTCCAGAATTGTATTTAAGGAATCACAATTTGCAATTCCTTAATTAACTTGGCACGCTAGTACTTTGCCTTCAGAATGTCCTGCTTTCAATCAAGAAGGATCTGTTGCTTTTCCCTCACTCCCTCACTCTCTCTTGTCACTCATCTCTGTCTCACTTGCCTGCTGGGGTGACTAACAGCCCGTGCTTACTTATCCTGTGCCCCCCCCCATCATTTAGTCTCTTGAGTGCCACCTGCATTTTGTATTTGTCCTGATCCAAAACAAAGTCGTCTATCCAAATAAGCCGACTTTGCAGTTGTCACTCACCTATGGTCCGGTCCGGCTGCTTTTTTTACCACTACCCTGTGTGTGGCAACTCCACTGCATCCCCTACTGCACCTCTCCAGCACACGCCTGCCTCTACCTAAGGCTGGGCCACGTCTCTGATCTCCACCTGCCATTGTTGCTGGCCTCCAGTGGAGGTCTGCTACAGATGATCACTGGCTGTGTTTTGCAAGGTTATCTTTCAATCGTCGTCACCCCACCCCGTCCCTGAACCAGAGGAATGCTGCCTCTATACTGGGATATTGGTTACCGGAGGACCTCACTGCTTGCAGTTCACCATCTCCTCAGGCAACATTTCAATGCCCACAGTCCTGCTCAGTGCAAATCTGCTTGGATGTCCCACTGTGGTCCGTGGCTGATCTTTGGTAAGATCCTCCAGGTCGCCTCTAGTGTGTGGATGCCACACATTTTCATGCTTTGTTTGCTGCAGAGCAAAGAATGTGGAGCACTTGCAGTCCACAGGTTATTGCTAGGTGGATCTTTAGCTGGGGCAGAGGGGCGGACCCACGTTTTACTCATCTGCATTCTTGGCCACACCCCCAAATCTCACATTTTAGAGGCAAGATGAGAAGTAAGCATCACGAATGATGGCTGGAAATATATGTAGCCATTCCCACTTAACCTGGCAACAGATATTATTCTGCTTAAAGTACACGAGTGATGGAATTACACGTTATACCATACCCAGACCATAGGTCTTTGGCACTAACATGGTATTGATACAGTTCAATTCTAACACATATCTTAAGTACACACCTAAAATAAAACAACACAGTGTGCGATGATCATGCTAAGGTCAGTTTTATCAAACAAGGGGAAACAAAGACTTGAGATCGGCCATGCAAAACGAAGGTAGGGTGTACCAGTCTAGGGGGACTGATTAGTGTATACAACTGCTGCTGAAGGTGGTATCCCCTAAAAGAAATAATGGTCCTTATTGGTCAAACATCCACCACAAAGTCTCTGCCTGACTAGGAGTATATTTCCTCAGAACTTACTTCAATACAGATTGGATTAGGATAAAGGATAGAATGTGTGTATGTTTACTACATGAAAGCAGCAATGACACTAGCTGCCACTGACTCACCCTGTACCACTACTGAGTTGTTGCAAAAGGATGAACCTGCATTGGTAAAAAATTGAATTTTGGAAGAAAAACTTTGACATTGTAGCTCCTTCAGAAAAGAAAATGAAAACGTGATGTTGTTGAACGAAAATGAAAAAGTGGCAAACCTCTGGGGAAGTACATGCTTTTTACGCCGTACACCTTAAATTCTATCACTGAGAAAACTTCTGAGGCAAGTCACTTACTAGAACACCAGTGACACTTTAATTGGTTTGGGCAAGTAAATTGCTATGCAAATTGACCAAGCATTTGAAAGGGCGTACATTATTTGTGTAAATTATTAACCTCCTACCAGTGAACTAAACAGAGCAAGCCTCGCCCGAAAGCAGAAGCCCCAAAGTGAAGAGAGAAAGCCTAACTCTGAGATCAGGGAAGGATAACAAGCTTTGACATAATTCCATGTACTGTCCATGAACACTGGTTGGAAATGTCCCACCTACCTAAACTTCTAGCTAGCGTGTGTAGGATTTCTACATACAATTATTTTTGTCTAGTCAGTGCTTCATACCTTGCTTCTGCCGTTTCTGAGCACAGTAAATAACAGGTGCTGCTGTTCCCTAATTTTTGACATCTCTTGGCTTAACTGTCAGACTCCTGTTCTTCCTTCAGACACAGTCTCAAAGACAAAGGATCACACCTCGTCCTCAAAACGGTATGAAAAGATTATAAGATAAATAGAACGACTGTGTGGTGGAAGAAAGAAATATCTATGCTTGCATGAGATGCACATTTCAAACTTCAAAATCTGCAAAATAAGCACTAGAACAAAAAGACATGTAAAATATCTGTTGAGTGCGTGTACTTCACAGATATTAGGGAGTTTACAGCCTGTGCTTGTGCGCTGGTCATGAACAGAAACCTCTCGAAGAGAAAAGGACACCGAAATCACCAGCTCCTAAAATGTTCCCCCAAAAAACCCACAGACACACAGTTAATCATTGATATACGTATGTATGTTCTGCGCGTCACTCACACAGATACATGCTCACATACAGCTAAAACGATTCATAAACTCAGAAAAGCTACAAAAAAATGTAGTCACGCTCATAGTTGTTTCAGTGTTAAACCAGTTTGCCACTTAACGTACAAACATCGAATTTATTCTCCTACAGTCTTCCTTCCTCGAAAACGTTACCGAAAATGATTAAACGAACACGCCGGCTGTGTACGTGTGACGTAAGAGGATCACACACAAAAACACACACACAGCAGAACAAATGCATTCTTATGCCAGAATTAAGGGCTGGTCGGATGACCAACCACCAAATAAAATACCGCGCTAATTCTTATTTCACATTTATACAACACCCTGCGAGCACACCAAAATAATCATGGATCACACAAATATACAGATGCCACTCGGGTACGTTCACAATCCACTATACGTAGATGATTTGACACACTAGGCGTTGTAAGAGATCATACATTATTGTTACAAGTGACGCCAATAAACGTAGCCTCGCGAGAACACGCACGCTCGCACGTACAGTCGCACACACACTTGGCGGAAGTGGGTCATCCCACTGCTGGAGTTGAAACAGTCAATAAAACAACTGATCCCGTTTGATGTGTGCAAAGTGAGAGGAGGCAGGTTTGCTTAGTTCAAGTGCTGTTCCTGTATAGTGACAACTGGCAGCGCGCTTTCATCATCCTTATCAAATATTTGCAAAGGTCAAAAGGAGACGTAAACTGGAAGCCCCCCAGTGGGGTTATCAGTTGTCTGATATTCTGAGCTCTCCATCTTCTGATCCAAATCCAGGGCAGTCCGTCAGTTCTTGGCTCCCTTGAGTGGGAGGTTAAAGTGTGGCGTAAATAAAACAAATGTCAAGGAGTCCACACAATGGAAGTGATATCGAGCAGGAGACCAAAGCTTTGCAGGGGCTCATGAAATCCCCACCATCAATCAGCAAGGTGACAAACTTTGTTGTCCAACCTTTCAAAGCATCAGCGAAAAATGTTCTAGTAGTGAGTAAACCGTGCGCCTAACCTAAGTACAGAGGTCACCAAGGACAGGCAAGTACTTTTCCAACAAAATCAGTCTTGGACAGAAATTGAACAAAACATGCAAGTAAATTGAACGGAGTTAAAAATAAGTGGTGAAAATACTTCTCTGATCATATGTGACCAGCATTCAATTTCATAGACTTACATCTGCTGAAATTTGTGACATTGCCTATATAGGCGACCTGCAGCAGCTAATGTCCCCAAAACTTAATCGATGCCTTCCACAGAATTCAAAAGGAAAGACCTATTGAAGGTAATGCCATGTTCAAGGAAATTGGGCCTTGGCAATAATGAGTGTGTCCTTCCCATGGTATCAAACCCCTATTTTCATACGCCCCAGAATTCGGCGCAACAATTATTGCCAGCCTAACCTCGCCCGTTGCTACCCTGAAGCCCAGATGACTTGTCTCATATGAAAAGAAGATCTTAATGCAACTGCATGAGGGACATTTCTTAGAAGGTGTATGGTATGCTCATTTTACTTTGGAACTAAGGGTCATTTAGGAGGAAGAGAAAGACGATCATCCCTCTGTTTGAGTTACTATGTTTGTCCAGGTGCTAACCGTGTAGCAAGTGGAATGAAAGCCACATAAATACACTCCTGCAAGAACAGAGCCTGAACTTACCCTTAATCACAGCACACACACACACACACACTCATATATATGGTTGAGATAAGAGTCCTCTGGTCTTATTTCTGCCATAGTAGGCACTACTTACCCGGACTTCCCATAAGGAACCTTTAGAAAGTTCTAAGAAGCTCAATAATTTACACACAAAAAGAGCGCAGGTCTTTTTACCATGCGTTTTTCAAGTCATTGATCACACATGTTCATAGTAAACCTTCCAGAGGTGTACATGGGCTTTTTACGCCCAAGACCACTAAACCATGTACTGTTGAACAAATCATCTGTGTTTTTTTTTTTATTTAGGTGGGTCCAGGGTTGCTAGTTCTTTTGATGTAGGAGTCTGAAACGGAAGTCCCCATACTGTAACCAAATCATTATTTTATAATTGAGCAATTCCAAATGGCAATAACTTACCAAGTCCGAAGAGTTTTGTGGCATTGAAGCTTTCAGTACCTGCCAGCAGGCTCACTTCTGTAGCAGCAGTTCTAAAGGTGTCTTCGATCCCTATGATACAAATTGTAAAGCATATTAAGATTATAATATTGGCACTTTTGTTCCCAGTTAATTTACTGCTTGCATCTGTTTTATTGCACACGGGTACCACCCTTGTTCCTCTTCCCATTTTCACCCAAACCGCCATCCCAACATGGATCTCATTGGCAAGCACACATATAAAATCAACTATCCACCCTTACTCACCAAGAAAGCCGCTAAACGCTTCAAACACAACTGCTTGAGGTCCCACCCGGAAACTCCCTTTGCCGACTCCTACTTCTCACCAGTCAACGGATCCCTGAACACCGATATCATCTTCCACACCACACGCAGAGCGCAGTGGAGAAAAGCGTTCCTCTCCTTACTCACCGTCTCCTCCTCCAGGAAATCAGCTTATGGCCTTACACTAACCATAATACCATCCCAACTCCTCCAAGGCAGGGCCACCATTACTATTTACAACAACGGGATTGTACTAATGCAATCCAGTGACAGGAACCTGGAACTACTAGACAACCTGTTCCCCGCCTTCAAAGAGCACCTCTCCAATGCTCAGACCGCCACTCTTAGCACCAGTCCCACCACCCTTCACCACACAACACCCACACACAACACCTCTAACATAGTTCAGCTCCAGAACGACACGCACCGCACATTTACCCCCTGCACCCTAGTCAATATCCCTCCGGCTGTAGCTACCACACACTCCGTAATCACAGACACAGATCTCTCCCCACAATACATCGACACACCCACCCTCCCTACCTCCCCTCGGACCACCACACACACTACTCTTACTACACCCACTCCTACCACCCCTGACATCACAGCTCCCACACACAACAAGCATAACTTAGTCCAGCAACAGCCCGACGCTCACGCTCACAACGACAAATCCCACCCTCTATCCCCACACCCCTTATCCCCCCCCATTCTCAGCCCCAGCTACCACTCTCTAACCAAACATACAGAACACGCCACCGTCTTAAATTCAACACCTCCCCACAACAGGACCAACTCGAACCACATCTCCCCCCCCATTCTCAGCCCCCATTACCCCACGTGCACCCCCGCCACCATTAATATGCAATTATCCCCCGCCCGGCTCTCTCCGCCTACCTCCAAGGTCCTCACCTATACTGCAAACGTCCTCCCTGATCCAACAACACCACTCCCTACCTCAATGACACCCCCCCCCTCCCAAAAAATCTCACCTCGGGGCCCACTCCACGGAGCCTAGCACGGACACCAGCCCTCCCCCCGACCCGCATGTCAACTCCCAGACTATGAACTCACCCCTGACGCACCCACCCCCTACCACCAGCACCTATCCCACGTTGGGCCTGATTATGGCCACCCTCACCCAGATCAAAGAAGACATTCACATCATCAAAGAACTACTCCCCACACACCCATCACCCACTACCTCCTCCCCTCCCAACAGGTCTCCCTTCCCTCCGGACGATTCCCACACTCATCACTTCACACACCGCTCTTCAAATTCCTACTCGCAATCGCAGCAACCGCCCCAACAGGTCCCCACCCTTCCTGCTGATTCTCTCACTCTACGCTCACCTCACTGGACCTCAATCCCTGTTCGCAATCGCAACAACCGCCCCTATCGCCCACGCAACCCTCTTACGGAACTCGAAACCCACACCCTCCTCAGCTCCTATGACCCAGCTCCCCTACACCACTCATCCGCCACACACCTCACCATTCCCACGATACACTCCAATCCCCTCAGACCCCCTACACTAAGGAACAGAAGCTCCATACCTAATAACCTTAGAAAAGTCCCCCTCTCTCTAGTACCCTCTACCTTCCTCGACACACCACGTCTCAAATGCACTCTCCTCAACTGCAGATCGGTCTCTAGACACTCCTCCGCCATCGCTGATCTCATCATATCATCGGACCTTGACCTAATCATCATGACTGAAACATGGCTAACTGAATCCTCTACACCTATAATGGACATCCTGGTTCCGCCAAACTATCACATCATTAGACTTGACAGGCCCGGCAAAATAGGTGGTGGAATCGCATGTATACACAGGAGCAACCTCTCTGTTCTGAAAGTCAACTCCTCCTCCCTACCCTCCCCAACTTCATGTGAATACATATGCCTCGATATTATCAGTGAGGGCAAACCGATATGCTCGCTTCACGGCATTTACCATCCACCCGGGGACAACGCTATCTTCTCCCAACAAATCATGGATATGATCTCAACTAACTCAGGACGGAAGCTCACCCAAATATACCTCGGAGACTTCAACCTCCGCTGGAACGATCACAATAACGCGGTGGTAAATAGTCTTAAAAATTTCCTCAAGGCCCTTGACCTAACCCAAATATGCAACAGCCCGACCCACGAGAAAGGCTCTATCCTCGACCTTATCATCTCCAAAGAAGACTCTATCCAACTCGAATCGATCCAACCCTGCGACTGGTCAGATCATCATATTGTCACATTCTACATCAATGAAAAAGTCAAAGTTAACCCAGCTCAAACCACCAAGCCCAAAATTTGGAAAAGAGACCTGAGAAAACTCAAACCAAACTCTCTACCCCCTAACAGCTGCAATCTCCTAGCTCCCCCTGCCGGCATCTCGGACGTGCAATGCTTGACTGATCACTATCTCAACGCAATGACCACAATAATTGATGAGGCTGCACCTTTGCAACTAAAAAGGGTATCTTCCAAAATCTCCAACCCATGGTACGACGGGAGTCTCAACGAGGACCGACGAGCCATGCGAATGGCAGAGCGCACCTGGAGATCAGCTCCCTCTGCACTGCATCTAAAAACACTAAAGAAAAAGAGAAACGCCTACTTCAGGAAAATTAAACGATCAAAAACAGTTTTCTTCAGCCACCAGCTCGACCAGGCAAGGAATAGGCAGAGGAAACTGTTTGATCTAATCAGAACTCAATGCAAGGAACAACCCCAGCCACACAGCAATATGCACGAGGCTCCCTCCTGTGAAGACTTCTCCACTTTCTTTATCCAAAAAACTGACAACATAAAGAGTGATCTCATCATTGACGCAAGCCTCTACTCCAAGCCTCATTGCATAGCATCCACTGAACGAAAAAACAATGCCACATGGTCATCCTTTGTCACCTACTCTGAAGAAGAAATAGGGAAACTGCTCAGCACCATTAAACCATCCAATCACCTCACGGACCCCCTCCCTGCTAACGTTGTAAAGGACTTTATTCCTCTGCTCCTACCACTCTGGACTAAAATTATCAACAGCTCACTTCAACAAGGAACCATCCCTGACTCCCTCAAAGTAGGACAAGTCACGCCTTTACTAAAGAAACCAACAGCCGACCCCTCTGACTTAAACAACTACCGTCCCATTACCAATATCCCCACTCTCGCCAAATTGTTGGAAAAATGCGCACAACTACAATTGACTAAACACATTGACCAGTTTGGCCTCCTCAATCCTCATCAATCAGGCTTCCGAGCGGGGCACAGCACTGAAACGGCTATGACACACATAATTGACGACGCCCTTCAAATGCTAGATCAAAATGATACCTGTCTCCTCATCCTTATTGATCTCTCTTCAGCTTTTGACACCGTTAAGCATGAGAATTTACTCGAACTACTAAACACAAGAATGGGTCTATCTGGGACAGTCCTCAAATGGTTCACTTCCTTTCTACACAACAGGTCGCAGAAATTCAAGAGTAACAACCTGATGTCCTCGCCTATACCTGTTTCGTTAGGCGTCCCACAAGGTTCCTCCCTATCCCCAACTTTGTTCAACCTAGTCATGGAACCCCTCACCACCTTGTTACAAGAGTCCAATATACACTTTCACATGTACGCTGATGATACCCAACTATATCTCAAATTACAATCCCCCAAAGACATTTTGCTCCTGAACTCAACGATCAGAAGCACCCAATCCTGGCTTGCCGATAATCATCTCAAACTCAATGCTCTGAAAACAGAGTTCCTTCTTATCTCACCTCCCGCCAAGATCTCTACCACACAACTCTGGCTTAAAGACCTAACTGCACTCAATGTCCAACCCACCATCGTAGACTCAGCAAAATCCTTAGGCATTACACTTGACACCAATCTCAACATGCAGCAACATATCAGCAAGGCAACTAAGGGAGCGAACTACCAAATCAATACCCTGAGGAAACTTAAACCCTTCCTCCCTGCCAATGACTTCCGAACTGCAGTACAAGCACTAGTCATCCCTCGAATAGAATATGGCAGCATCGCCCTCTGCGGACTCCCCCTAACTACTACTGCACCACTAAGAGCTTCTCTAAACGCTGCAGCGAGACTCATCACTGGTTCAAAAAAACACTCACATATCTCCCCTGACTTTAAAAACCTGAACTGGCTGCCTTTCGAAGCCAGAATACATCTGAAAATCGCCTGCATGACGCACAAAGCTGTCCACATGAGCTCACCAAGCTATCTCACTCAGAAGCTGACAATCTCTGGAGGCTCTAGAAACACCAGAGGCACAAACAATCTTCTGCTGAAGCCTCGAAGATTCCGGAAGGAAAAAACTTATAAACGCTCCTTCTCAGGAATGGCACCCAGGATCTGGAACTCACTCCCCCCTGAAACGAGGCTTATCTCCTCCACTACACTGTTTAAGAAAGAAGTAAAAGCTATCCTCATGGCTAAATACACCTGAAGTGCTATTCAGAACTTTGTTAAGTCTCCGCACTGTTCTGTACTCCTTGCTCGACCCCTTGGCTTAATTGTGTTATATGTATTAATGATATATGTGATTAATGTGATTTATGTGATTTTCTTGGCTACCACATGTGGGTACTACTAGCATTTTTACTTACCTGTTTGACTATGTTCCCTCATGCTCCCCTTTTCTATGTGAAGCGCTCTGATATCTGTAAAGATCTTGTTCGCGCTATACAAAACTTTCAAAATAAATAAAATAAATAAATAATAAATGAGGACAAGAAACTGATGACGACAGAAAATCAATAGAAAAAAAAATATGTTTCCAAAAGTTTTCTTCCACTGTCCTGTTTCATATTCAACTCAGTGATGGCAATGAGGAAAGTGGCGGAACCTACCTTGCCATTTTTTGTAGTCCTACATTTTTCCTCTAGTGAATCTGACAATCTGTGAATACACTGCAAATGCTCCACATTATTTGCTTAACTGTTTGCTTTAAAACTCCATACTGATTGTGGGACATTTTGTGACTAATGTACTAAAATCGGTGCGCAAGACTCTGACTAGATCTGTGAGTCGGTGAGAGAGAGTATGAGTTGTTCTGTGAGTGGGTGCATGAGTGCTGAGTGGGTTCTGCTTCTGCCATTTTTCTGCTCACTTCGGACCTTTATTATTCCTTTTTCTGCTCGTTTCGGACATTTATTTTGCCTCTTTCTGCTAGTTTCTGATATCTATTTTACCTCTTTCTGCTCATTTATGAGATTCTGCCGTTTTCGGACCTTTATCTTGCCTCTTTGTGCTCTTTGCTGACCTTTATTCTGCCTTTTGCTGCTTGTTTCTGACCTCTAGTCTGCCTCTTTCTCACCTTTAGTTTGCCTTTCTGCTCATTGCTGACCTTTATTCTGCCTCTTTCTGCATGTTTCTGACATTTATTGTGCCTCTTTCTGCTAGTTTCTGACCTTTATTCTGCTTCTTTCTGCTCGTTTCTTACCTTTATCTTGCCTTTCTGCTTGTTTCTGACCTTTATTCTGCCTCTTTCTGACCTTTTTTCTGCCTCTTGCTGCTTGTTTCTGACCATTATTCTGCCTCTTGCTCCTCATTTCTGACCTTTATTCTGCCTCTGGCTCACCCGGGGGCTAAACAGTAGAGAAGAGCGGCAGCCCGAACTTCTTTTTTTACATTTTTTCCCCCCGTGGAAGCCGCGGATGCAGCGCGACTCTTGCTGCAAAAATATTTCAAAAAATGCTTTTTTTTGCCCTAAGGGGTTCTAGGGGGACTTCAGGACCAGAGCTAGGGGTCAGTGTTCCTACCCTGACCCCTTTTCTTTAAAAAAATGTTTTTTCAGGGACTCGGCTGAAGCCAAGTCTCAAGATGGCTGCCAACATTTCCCGGTTGAAGTGTTGGCAGCCAATCCGATTTCAGCACAGGGACGGTCAGATCCTTGGAGGATTCACGTCCCTTTATATACAAATTTGGTTTTCCCTTTATATTTCAAAAACTTCTTCATGGATTTACACCAATTAACAAAAAGGTTGCTTTCTGGACCAACACCTACCTTTCTGCCAAATTGTGGTGTAATTCTGTTCAGAGGGTCGGGCTGTCACTGTGTCTAAAATCCCTATGGGAAATTGCATGGGGAAAATGCATTTTGCGACCCCCCCTTTTTCTCGGCCTCCGCTTGACGGCTCACACCGAAACTTTCAAGAAATCTGCTGAAGTGAGTGGCCAATTAGTTTTGAAATTGTCCTGAGGATTCGTCAAATGGTTCCAAAGTGAATGACAAAACAAAAAATGCTTTTCGGATCAAAGCTAGGTCCTAACTATAAATACCTACTGGCTATAGCCAGTAGGATGGATATATATATCTATACACACACACATATATATATATTCACTGAAAAAAACATAGGTTATAGACCATATATAGTTAGGAATTAGCATTTACAAAACCTTGAAAATTTACTGAAAAAACCATAGGTTATAGACCATATATAGTTCGGAATTAGCATTTACAAAACCTTATTTTACTCACACAAAACCATTGAAATTCCATATATAGTTAGTTGCACTAACTATATATCGCGCACCCGCAATCCACTGCTGATGATGTCACATATTACATCATTCATGACATGGTCAGTGACATCACTGATGACATCACTGATGACATCTCAAATGACATCACTGATGACAACATCCAGTGACTGTATGTTTCTGTAAAGTTAAAATATGTCTTACATATTGAAGAATGAGTGGATGTATAAGTGTCTGGATGAAGGATTTAGTAGGTGCATGACTGACTGTATAAGTGAGTGATTAAATGTGTCTCACTGAGTGCATGGGTTAGTGACTAAACTGTTTTAAATTGTGCATCATTGTGTCTGTTGTTTTGTAATCTGATGCATGTGTTGATCATTAGCTATATAACTAACTATATGGGTTATTGATTAGTTGCCCAAGTATTTGTATGGGAGACTGAGTGTGTGTGTGGGTGTCTGGGAGGTGTATGACTGTGCATAGATGTGTGAGCAGTTGATTCACTAGATGTATGGGTTCAAAAGTGCATGTGGAAACAGCTGTATGGGCGGTTGACTGTGTGCATGAGTGTATTGGTGAGTGAATGGATATCTCAGTGCTACATGTCAAAGTAAGTACATATGTAAAACACAGTACATGTGATAGTTGACATATATAAATAACTGTGCATAAGAGCCAGTGAATGTGTGAGTGGCTGTATGGATTATTGTGAACTTGTATCAGGGATTGTATAACAGAGTAAATATGTGTTATTATATGTTCCAATAAGTAAGGCGTGTATAACTATATAGTTGAGGAAATGGAGGTGTGATTGATTCTTTGCAAGACTGACTAGGTGTGTGAGTAACTCCATGGATGAGTGACAGTCTGTGAGTGTCTGTTTACACTGAGTGTATCTAAGGTTATATTAGAGTCTGAAGAGGTTCATCGTATCATCACATGAATGATGTCATCAGTGATGTGATCAGTAATGTCAAATGAGATGTCATTTGAGATGTCATCAGTGATGTCATTTGAGATGTCATCAGTGATGTCATCAGTGATGTCACTGACCATGTCATGAATGATGTAATATGTGACATCATCAGCAGTGGATTGCGGGTGCGCGATATATAGTTAGTGCAACTAACTATATATGGAATTTCAATGGTTTTGTGTGAGTAAAATAAGGTTTTGTAAATGCTAATTCCTAACTATATATGGTCTATAACCTATGGTTTTTTCAGTGAATTTTCAAGGTTTTGTAAATGCTAATTCCTAACTATATATGGTCTATAACCTATGGTTTTTTCAGTGAATTTCATAGGTTTTTTAATAGCAAATCTTTATAGTTTTAAAAAATAATACATTTTAAATCGAATTTTATATTGTATAATTATGTCATTTTTTTTTTTTTATTCTTTTTGGTGCGCTCCCGGGGCGCGGACCGGTGAACGCACGGGTAGGCGCAATCATGCGGCGCGCCCCGGGGCGCGTACTGATGAGCGTCCCGATAGTGCTATTGCCGCGAACGAAAACAACATCGTGACGTATTGCGTAGCCGCCACGCCTTGCGTCATAAGACACGTATCGCGTAGCCGCGAGATGCGTCTTACGACGCACCGCGTAAGCGCACCCGGAAGCGCATACGATCGCGCAACGTAAACGCCCTGATGCGCTTACGAAACACGCCCCGGGACGCGCCCCGGGGCGCGTAGCGTAAGCGCGTCAAACCATGTGACTTTAAAATAACACTTTTCATTGGTTCAGAACTTTTTTTTTTCCAAATTGTGTGAAACCCACCCATTTCTCTCACTATTGCTTTGTACTTGTGGAGAAGTGTGGCTCAGTGGTTAGAGGCGGCAGACCCGGAATCTGAGATCGACCGTGGACCAGGGTTCGATTCCCTGCCTCGGCGGGTCTCGGGCTCATAAATTCCACGGTCTCGACAATTCTCGCTCCGGTGCCTACTCGACTCACGGGGTCACACTCTGCGACTCTGGGCAATAGCTTGCTTAATCTCCACATCGGCCCCTCGCGGCGGGATGCCTGGCTTTCACCTTGTGGATTCCCTGCCGGGGTTTCCCACAGGGGAATACCAGGACGGGTTCCCTAAGCAAGCGCGGAGATGCCCCAGGGTAAGTCCTGCGCTATATAAGTTTCATACATTTACATTTACATTTACTTGGAGAGAGCAAGAGCTGTTCTGTGTACTTTGTTCATCTCCTACTTTTCTGATCTACAGCAATGGCTGCAAGAGAGTCATCCAGCAGTGATTCAGACGGATTTTTAGATGAGGACCCTCCTCAGCAGAAGAAAAAAACCCATTTCATCTGGAAATTTTATGACATCCCTGAAGGACAAAAAAAAGTCAACGCTCCAAAAGTAACCTGCAAAATTTGTGGTAGTAGTTTATCCAGAGGCAATCCTCTGAAAAAATATAGTTTTGGAAATGCTAATTTAATCAGGCATGTGAAAAGAAGACACCCTAACAACTTTGCCAGGGAGAGTGTCAGAGAGCTGGCACGGAATTTACCCACAGATGGCGGCAGCACCTCCACTGGTGGAGCAACACCTTCGGGACCACCCCGTGGAAGAATGGTCCCTAACATTCAGCCGGTGTTTGCAGGCATCAAATTTCTGTGCACGGAGTGTGACGAAGTGCTCTGCTATGGGGAGCAGAGTGTTGAACTCATTGCCATAAAGAAACAGCAACACCGCTGCCCTGCCAGTCCCTAAATTTTCACATTTTTTGCTCCTGTTGAGCAGTTTTGGAATCCCTGTTTTTGTTTTTCCCCTGACAAAAATCCAAAAAATATATAAAATCGTTTTAAAAAGTCTAAAAAAATATAAAACAACAAAAACAAAAAAAAAAGTTCTTTTCAGAACTACCTCCAATTTATAAAAAAATGCTATATTTTTTTTTTAAAAAGTGTCATTTTTTATCTCCATGGTACGCTCCCCCGTACGCTCCCCGGTGCGCGTACCTGGCGCTCCCCCCGCGAAAATCGAATTTTAAAAAAAATTTTTTTTTTACCCGCGGGACCCTTTTATGGCCCCCACATCAAAACTAGGGGGTCAGGGGGGTGTACCCTGCCCCCTTTTGCTCATTTCCCCCTTTGATTTTTGCCACCTCTTGTGTCTCAATCCTACCGAGACACAAGATGGCGGCCGCTGCGGACTGTTTCGAATGTTTACAGACACCCGAGAACCAATCAGCTTGCCGTGCGCAAGTCGCGTGGCGCGCCCGGAGTGCTCCCCGGTACGCGCACCGGGGCGCGGCTCTAGATATATATCTTTTTTTAAACCTAATTTACTCAAAATTCACAGGAGCATATATCTTGAGACCTAGCAAAGGCACATCGGGCAAACAATATCTACAATTTTGCCAAGTTTCGTGGAAATCCCTTCAGCCGTTCGGGCTAAAAGTGAGGCCAACCGCCCTATGGAAATTAACATGGGAAAAACACGTTTTGGGACCCCCTTTTTTCTCAGCCCCCCCTTGACAAACCCCCCCCAAAGTTTCAGTGGCTGCTCAGAAACAAAATGTTCCATTTTCCTGAAAATTTCAGCCAATTCCGTCCACAAACGCCAAAGTTATTAGACATAGGATTTTTTCTCTATGGGATTTTTGAAAATTCTAACTATATATACCTACTGGCGACCGCCAGTAGGTAATATATATATATATATATATATATATATATATATATATATATATATATATATATATATATATATATATATATATATACATACACACACACACATTTGATTTTAAACTAAAAAACAAACGTTAGAGTGTAGCTGCAGTTAGGAAGTGTGATAATATCTTACTACTCATCAAGGGTTAAAGGGAGGTTGCAAATGCTTGGGCCCAGATTTACTAACTGTTTGTGCCAGGTTTGCAGTACTTTTGTAACGTAAACCCAGGGAAAAGTGTTGTAATGGTATTTACTTATTTACTTTCTGCAAAAAATTAGGATTTGCAATGAAAAATTGGACAAAGTAACACCAAGTAGAGCTATGTGCATATACATTGCATCATGGGGTCACTCCAAGAGTGGTACATGGGTGTTCCTCTGCAACCACCCATGGGTTTCGACACAAATTCCTATCTACTAACATTAGTAAGCAGGGATTGGCGCCAAAAACATATGCCTCCATGCGGAAGGCATAACGGTGGAGCAAGTTTTAAAACTCTCCTCATTTTTCCCAACTTTGCTTGAGTGCCACCCTGTACAGCATGATGGTGCAAGGCTGTGTGCTTTGGCACATAGCTGTCTTAAGAGAACCTGTGTAGGGAGAGAGGAACACATTGCCATATTTAAAATATTTGGTGCTGTTCAACTTCGGTTGCTACGCTGCATTGCATGAAAAGTTAGTAAATGTGCTTTTTGGTGTGGGTTTTTGAGATGTATGCTGATATAGAGCCCAGAGTCCTATTACGTATATAGTGGGGTTCTGGTTTCTACTGATGTCCTATCCCTGAGCCACGGCAGACATTATTAACACATTGCCATGTATTCAAAGCCATTTCAGTGCTAAGAAATATTGCAACATTACTTTTGAGCCTCCCATGCTCACATTAAAGCATATATTTTATAGTCTACTCTTACCTTTCTCTTACTCACAAAGTTAATCACCTTGAATTGAAGGAATCTGAACTTCTGTCTATACAATTTTACTCCTATCAATATGTGTTTCAGTGGTCAATGATCTATATATTGAAATGCGTAATAAACAGAATACCTTGCAGTGTTATGTTAGGATTCCCTTACGGGTCATTAAGCCCAAAGCCTGCCAAGTACTTGGAAATAACAGCATTTTAAAAACCAAAGAAAGCATATTTTGAAAAGAAAACATTTGGAGAACCAAATAAGTGCTTGTAAAAGTACTCCACATACATATTTTAATGCAATATCAGTCACTCCTTCCAAAAGAGTTCCAAAATGAGTCAATATTAACTAGCGGAAGTGATACATAAAATAGGCACCCATAATATAGATGTGCTTTGAAAATGCACAAGTCAGAACTCTTGCACAGGGATATTCAGTATGTGAGTGATGCAGCCCAGGTTCAAAATTCAATCTACTCCTCCTTGGTGAGCATTACGGTACCCAAGTGGTCACATGCACAAAATAAAGCTTTCTAATTTTATTTTTATTGGAAGGCCCAAGTTCCATGCACTGAGTCAGTGTTTGGTATCTGCGGCCATCATTTTGTCTCCCTTGGATGCTCCATGTAAGTGATCACCCATATACCTTTCTTCTACCCTTCACACTTTTCACAGATACCACAGTGTACCGAAAGCAGTATGCATAGGCAGACCTATGCACACAGGGTACTGACCTTAAATAGTTGTTGACAGCTGTGCAGGAGTGCCTGTTGAGTTGCAAGCTATGTCACTTAGAAAGAAGGTGCCTGCAGAGGTTTATTTTTATCAGCTTGAAGCAGAGAATCAAAGTCTGTATTCATTCCACTGAACTATTACTCATCGTCCAAAATGAATGGCATAATGTAGCACCACAACCACAAAATGAGCCCCAGTGCCTTTTCAAAGGTTTAAAGTGCCCTATAAATGTAATTGCTAAACAATACACTTGTTCATGGGGAGGCCCTGGGAGGGAAATGCTGCAGACCAGTTAGCTTTATGCACAACTCAGCTTTTGACTAGCATGTACTTTGTGTTATGTTAATACAGCATCTGTATAGTGTCCATCTTCTCAGGAAGCCAGTGTATGGTTTAGTGGGGAGACAGCGGACGGGCAGTAATCATCGTAATGTATTCCAAAATCAGCACAAGGCCAGCCCTGAAGGCTTTGTTGAAGCTGGCCGACCCGGCATTCACCAGACATAGCTGCCAAGTTGGCTTACGTAGAACAATTTCATGTTTGCAGAACATGCTTCTGTGCGATGTTTCCAGGAGTATGTGTGAGTCTTGAGTGATAGTATTGTGAGCAAAGCAATTCTCTGAATCATAAGGTAAATCTAAGAAAATCTCCCTTTTGTGTAATAAAACAACCTGGAAATCAGTCACAATTCACTAATTGGGTCTCTGCAAGGTGTCTAACCAACAGTAGCAGCTGCTACCCAACATGGGTTGTGTGCCTGGGGTGGAGGTAGGGGGGAGAGGGAGGATTATAGGGCAAAACGGACGACCGCAGCGTCTCCTTCATCCTATGTCATCTACCTTCTTCCTGCAGTCCCGGCCGGTAGCAGGAAGCACCCGGGCTCCCAATCACAACATTGCAATGCTGTGTAATGCAGCCTGGTGGGGTAGATGCAAAGAGCGCAGGCAGACCCTGAAGCAGAGGTCAGACCCGGGACCAGGGTTCAATTCCCGACGCGGCAGGGTCTTGAGCCCAAATATCCACGGACTCGATAATTCTCGTTTCGGTGCCTACTCGAATCATGGGTTCACACTCTGCAGCTCTGGGCATTAGCCTGCTTAATCTCCACTACGGCCCCCCCGCGGCGGGATGCCTGGCTTTCACCTTGGGGGAAGCCAGGACGGGTTCCCAAGGCAAGCGCCGAGATGCCTACGGGTAATCGAGCGCTATATAAGAACGCATAATAATAATAATAATAATAATAATAAACCTCTCCTCCCTCTGCTCTGACCAGCCCAGACCTGAGAGACACTGACTGCAATAGGAAAACTAAAATGATAAAAACTAGTTATCATTTTATTTTTCCTTTTGTTCAGTGAGGCGACGCTCCTCCACCTTAGAGGAGGAGCCGCCACTGCTAACCAACCTCCTACACTTTACTATTATGATCTTTGTGAAAATCTGATGGCAACATAAAAAATGGGCCTTATTTAAGATTTGGCAGGCTTTCCACTAGAGGCGGATGAAATGACTTTTACCACCCTGGCGGATAACCATCTGCCACAGAGATCGCTGCCTGCCTCAAGCGGATCTCTGTGTCTTCAGAGGAAATACCACCACAGTGTCTAATCTGGACAGGACTCTAGCTTTGTTGAGTTTCTGCCATGTTTTATGTTGCTATTCACCAAACGTTTTTGTCTTTTAAAAACTTACTCTCAAATAGGGGATGTGTTTTTGAAAATCAAAAAACTCTTGGCCCGGACACCCTGGGAGTTTTCTCCCAGGATCTTAAGATAATTATATCCAGATATTCTAAGTAAGCGCATATTGCTCCTAAGCTCTATTTTACAGTTTGTTCTTTAAAAATTAATATCTCAAGTTTACTTACTGGATTTTTGTTGTATTGGTCTTGTTTCATTCATTAAATTAAGAGCTATTTTGTTCTTGAATCTTTTGTGTGGTGTTGCGACTATTTTACTGTTTGAAGTGTTGCACACATTCTTTACTCATTCCCTCTAAGTTAAGCCTGACTGCTCTGTGCCAAGCTACCACAGAGTGGGTACAGGCTCATTTAGGGTTTGTCTGCCTTTGACTATCATTGTGGTTGCTGCTTGACCAGTCAACCTACAACCCAATTTCTAACAGTGGTGGTGTTCATACCTTGCTCTTTTGCTGGCTGAAGGCTGTGTGTGGTTGCATGTCTTCCCTCATGCTTGCATTTTTTCTTTGAGCCCTCCCCCCCCCCCTCTAAATGGTCTTTTGTATTGCAGGGCACCCATGCCCTTGACAGTCATTATCCTTCATGCGCTGTAGCGTTTCACCAACTGCCTCTCCAAAAAGGCCATTACCAGTAAAAAGCATGTTTATTATTGCGAACTGGACCTCCTACTTGAAATCAAAGATCCTCAGCCAATTGTGCCTGTGTAAGGTGGGAGCAGTGCTGGCTGTGTCCCCTGCGTCCAATTCCCATTTGAGGAATGTGTTGGCAATTGTCTTGTCTTCCTGCATCACACTGTTTGTCCTTTTCTTGAACTCCTCTGGCAGGTGTTTCATGATTTCTTCCATTTGCTCCCACCGCTGGTGGGTGTACCTGTTTAGCAGAGCGTTTGAATTGGCTATACGCCACTGTGTTGTTGCAGACCTCCATTTTCCTTCCCACCATGTCTACCCTCTTGCTTTCTTTGTCAGGAGGGGTGGCAGTAGATGTTGGAGTGTTAGCTCCTTTGCAGATGACGCCACAATAAGGGAGTCAGATGGCACGTTTCCCCTGAGGTAGAGGGATCCTTTAAGGAGAAGCAGTATATAATTTCCATCCTTGGGGCTAAGGCTTTCAAAGCCACAGGCCCTTTACAAACATCTATGCCTTAGTCCAGAACACTGGGTAACATTGGCTGGAATCTGGTCCTCTTCTGCTCCTGTAGCAGTGTCTCTAGGAGGAAACACGCATCTGTGCTGTAGTTGTGATGTCATCTGGTGGTGATAGCTTGGATGAATAGGATTCTACCCTCTCGCCTGGGGGAGGCGGCATAGATATCTTGCCACTTGTTAATGTTCCGGTAGCTGATCTTTGAATTTCAAGAATTACTCCTCTATTTCCTGCTGTGACTCTACAGTCACTGGGTTTTTTAGCTCCTCTGGCTCTTCTTGTGATTGTCTGTGTTATTTCAAGAGGATTCAATTTTCTTTGAGAGATTCATAGAACTCTCCTTTTTCCTTGATCAGGGAGATCGAGGAACCTTCTTTTTCTTTTGACCTCGAGTGTTTTTTTTGGTCTGCATCAACCTCCTCATCCTCCTCTCTTTTTTATGTCAAGGTCAAAAGGATCGTTGGTTTTGAAGTAGATTCCTTCACTCCCTGTGGGTCGCCGTACATCTGTGATGGCGTTGAGGTTTTTTTCAAAGTCAGTGTCGAAACAGTTCTTATGTACCCACAGGGAATGAATACATGCTGTGAGACAGCTTGTATTGTATGTACATATCTGAATGTATGTGTTGTCCGTGTGTATGTTTTCTGTGCATACATATCTCCTTGTAGTGTTGACGGGGCTGTTCATAGTGTTGTTCTGTGCATATGCACTAGGAAATCCAGTACTATTTACTTTGCAAGGGCGATTTGTATGCCAACGACATCTTGGGCACATTCGGAAAGGTTCCCTGCGAATTCATTCCGCCCATTGTTTACCGTTGGATTTGTAACTCACATTTGCTTGCTTTCAATTTGCTGGCTCTATTTGTTTGAGGCAGTCCTGCTCAAGTTTGCCCCTTCCCTTGCCCAACCACTATTTACTGTATTTGTCCACCAGTGCTCGATTTTTGTAAACAGGCCTTTAAATCTTGTTCTTATCTTGTCAAATTTGCTTTGCATTCAGTGACAGAGGTGAAATGTCAGGCTCTATCTTCCAGGTAGCTTGGTATGTACGTTTCTTTCTTTTACTTCAAGGTGGGAGGATTTATGTGACAATCATGCTGGTTCCGGGGAGTGCTTGGGGAAGGCTGTACAAAGTTTTTTTTTCTAGCTCACAACAAAATGTAAATGACTGTAAATGAATTGTGCAGATATTTCAGAATTAGAAAAGCCCAAATGAAGCACATTTTTTGGTAATTCTGAAGAGTCGTGGAAACATTTTAAAATGTCAAAACAAATCAATACACTAGGTGATGACATTTCCATACATTATTATTTGTGCGCTGTATACTTTTGTCAGTGAAACTATAGGTCTGTGTAAATGTAATGGTGATTTCAATTGATGATGCGTTGTCTGTAATGGAAGTGTGCTACCACACCATGCATATTCCACTCAATGCCGCTCCATTGTACTCTGCCTCATTTCACTGCACTCTACTCTGCACCACTCCACTTTACACCACACCACTGCACTCCTCTCCACTGCACTTTACTCTGCGCTACTCCATTCTACGTCACTGCACTCTATGCCTCTCTACTCTATGCCAATGCATTCTATGCCACTCTACTCTACAGTGATACCACTCCAGTCTAGGCTACTTCACTCTACTCTACACAACTCCACTCTACTTTACGTCACTCCACTCTATGTCACTCTGCAGCACTTCCTTTTATGCCACTGCACTCTATGCCTTTATACTCTATGCAGATGCACTCGACTCTGTAGCACGCCATGTGAGAAGTTGGCCTGGTATATGATGATCACTATTCTTGTGATCACCTTGCACCAGTCCAAACAACCCTTATGGTGATGGTTGTAAGTCAACCTTATAGACCAGCTATCCTAGTGGTAGCCTGGACAGAACAGTCTTAGGCTAAAAGACTCTTGAGGGCGTGTAAAGCCAGCTGTTTTACCATATGTAACCCCTTGAATATCAAATGAAAGGACACCACACAGGATATATATAAAATATATATGTATTTATTTACTAACACACTCTTCTGAACTATTTATGAGATCAGAGGCCAAAGCACATAACAAGATACTTAGTCAGAATACGTTAAGTTGCACATTTTACGGTTAGGCCCTACGGGCGAAGCAAACCATATTTTAGGAAAGTGGTATAAGTACCACGTCATGAGAAAAGGAAAGGCCTAGTGCCTAGGGAATCGCTGGGGCTACACTATCTGAACAACAGTTTAGGAGTAGGAGACCCACAGGCGGCGCATGCAGTGTCTTTACACACACGCGTGAGTCAATGCAAAGTCAATGGGAACTTAGAAGTTAGATTTAGAAAGATTTAGGACACTTCCGGTTTAGCTAGGAGGAAACAACTAAAGACTTAGACACTTGGATAGTCAATACCCTTGGGAGCACCAAAGTACTCGCGTTACCTCACCCACGGACAGCGGGTGCATAGGTGTGAAGATGTGTCGGGTTTCGTCGTTGAGTCCTATGGAGCCTTAAAGAAAGATGCTGCAGGTGACCAGGAGGAAGATGTCCGGGTGGAGCCAAGGGTGGATCGAGGATGAAGAGGACCTGAAAGCAGAGGGGACAGAGTCTGCCAGTGACCGGGTGGAACCAGGAAGGAACCAGATGACGTCGAGGAGCAATCAGGTGCTGTCTTGAAGCTGGTCTTGGCAGCCACGTGGACCAGGAGGCGTCGACGACTACCAGGTGCTGGAGACGGACTGTCCCACGAAGGATCTCGCAGATGGAGGGGTCGACTTCCGGATTGGAGTCAACGAGCCTTGGCAAAGGCAACCCACGCAGGATACAACGAAGACCAGCAAGGTCTGAGGTGCTTCACCTTTGCAGGGAAGCAAGGGCCAGTCTGGAGTAACCAGACCAGCGATGTGGTTCAAAAGGATTGTCGTCACAGAGGCTACTAGCCAACGGGCCAGCAACCGGACAACGCGTCGAGCAGAACAAAAGCAGAAGGACCCCACGCAGAACTTGTGGAGTGTGGGGGGCTGATCTTCGTAGCAGATGGAGCTCGGGATCGGGGCTTCTCAATCCCCAGTGCACACCTTCGAGGGTACCTCAGGAGCTGCACAGGTTGCAAGTTGCAGGCTTTCCAAGATGTCCGGTCCCACGTGTCTCGTCGCCTCCACAGATCTCAGCTATGCTGCAGTCGTGAAGAGAGAGTCAGAGAGGTCTGGAAGTCTGGGTCTTGTCAGGCTCTGTGCTCGGGTTCCGGCGGGAACGTAGACAAAGCAAGCCGTTGATTTGCTGGATGGTGCCTGGTTGCCCAGGGTGGTCACTCCTTGGCCACAAGGGAGATTCTTCAGTCTTCAGTTTCAGCAGAATGTCGAAGGTCCAGAGTTTCGTTTCAAGTTTACAGTTCAGGATTAATCTAAAGTCTCAGGACTCGGCTCCTACCATTATACAAGTAAAAGGGGCTGGATTACTTTCTAGGTCCCTCCTATGGATGGGACCAGGAAGGGGGGTGGTTACACCCCCTTTCCTTTGTCCAGTTTCGCGCCAGAGCTGGGACTGGAGTGCCCCTGCAACCGGTTTGAACTGGGGTATGCATGGAGCACCTAGTGTGCTCCAGGCAGTGTCTCATTCTATTCAGCCCTCCCTGTCCCAATACACAAAGTCCTGTCTGGGCTGGTGCTCGCACCTCTCCAGGCAGGAAATCTATTGTCCAAACCTCCGTGACTGGAAGGACTCCCAGCAGCAGGAGGTCAGACTTGTGTCGGTGGCAGCAGCGTCCATTTTGTGACGTTGGGGCTCTGGTTAACTTTAACCGGGATAGTCAGCAACAACATGTCTTCTCCCTCTAGAAGGGTGGAATGCTACCCCCGTCGCCAGAATTGGCGAGGGGGTAGTATTCCAAAGCGTATGACACCTTACACGACATGTTTGGATAAAGCCAAACCAAAGTTAGCATTTAACCGCGAGGTTCATAATGCACTTAAGAGTATATGGTATGGCAATATCATAGAACAGCTATAAGGACATGGTTCCGAAAGCTGCAGACAGGCTCAGCTCATGCTAGAGCACCATCTCACACATAACCAAGCACTCTGCCTCCAGGATTGTTAAGGCCTGCCATAGGAGTGACTTATAGGTTACTGTGTGTCTATATATAAGGGTAGATATAGGAATACTATACCTAAGCAAGGGGTGATTTGCACAACCTTGCCCCAGCTGAGTGATCAGCCAGTTGTGTCAGTTTGGATGGCCAGCCAGGGGTGGCATGATACATGTTACAGCCCCTGGTAGGCCTTGGTTGCACCTATGCCCTGGGCACCTATGGTACACTTGTACAGGGGCTGATGAGGTGAACCAATTCCCAATTGTGGATGTACCTAGAGTACATGGTGTACATTTAGAGAGAGTGCATCTGGGCTGTGGGTCTGATCAGCAGGCCCACAGCCACATCTAAGTCGAAAACCAAAGAAGCAAAAGCAAAAAGTGGGGGTGACCATAGGAAGCAGACCCTACTCTCCTACACGCCACTCTACGCCAATGCACTGCACAGCATTCCAATCTACTCTGCACAACACCACTCTATGCCACTGTACTCTACACCACTACTCTGTGCCATTCTAATCTACACCACTGCAATCTACCCTGCACTAATCCACTCTATGCACCTCACTCTAACCTGCACCACTCCCCTCTATACCACATCACTTCACTCTACTCTGAAGCAATCTACTCTACACCACACCACTCTATGCCACTGCACTCTACGCCACTCCACGCAACTGCACTCTACTTGGCAGCACTGCACTTTACACCACTCTATAACGCTGCACTCTATTACTGTTTACTCAATACAGCACTCTCCGCCACTGACCTCTACTCTGCACTAGTGCACTCAATGCCACTAAACTCTGCAGCATTCCAGTCTATGCCACTGCATTCTATACCACTTCAAGTCACTGTACTCTATGCCACACACTCTACACCACTCTACATAACTGCACTCTGTGCTACTCTGCACCACTCTATGCCACTGCATTCTATGCCACTTTACTTTGCACCATTGCACTCTGCGTCACAGTATTCTTCGCCACTACACTTTATGCCTCTCTACTCTGCACCACTCCACTCTATGCCACTGCACTCTACCATACACCACTCTAGTCTACACCATGGCATTCTACGACGCTGTATTGTTTGCTACTGAATTCTATGCCGATGCACTTTATGCAACTATACTCTGCAATACTACGCCATGCGCTATACACCCGTCCACTCTACTCTACGGCACTCCATTGTAAGCCACTCTATGCCATTGATCTCTTTTCACCATTCAACAACACTGTACTCTACGCCACACTACTCTGCAGTACTGCATTCTTTGCCAATGCACTCTACTCTGCACCCTTGCACACTATACTCTATGCCATCCTACACCACCGCACTCCACTACATTCTACGACGCTGCGTTGTAAACCACTGAATTCAATGCTGCTGCACTCAATGCCACTTTGCTCTGCAGTAGTCTACGCCAATGCACTCTACACCAGTCCATTCTACTCTACGCCACTCCAATGTACGCCACGCTACGTGACTCCACTCTATGCCGCTCCAATACGTGGCACTCTAAGCCACTCCACTCTCCACTACGTCACTAACTTTTAGCCATGCTTAATAGCAGTCAACATGGCTAAACACATTGGCAAAGCCAATAGCTGTTGCATGGGTGAGGCATATTGGCTTTGCAAATGCTTGTTAATACAGCAATTACTACAAGTTGTTAGCGCTCCCAATTCTGGGAGCTAAAGAAAAAGAAGCATGGGACAGAAGATTGCCAATAATCGCACAATTTGGTGAAGTGGATAGCCCCTGGTGACAACTTACACACTAGATGACATTTAGTGTGTACCATCCTTTTGACAACTGCCACATTGACAGCACACTCCAACCCCACCTGTCTGTGCTTAGAGAAAGTGTACCTTCGTCAGGATGAGGTTAGTGTGGAGGTGGTCCAGTATGATGGCCCTTTGAGAGGATGTGATATGTCCATCTCTTCTGAGCACCTGAGTCAGCAGGTACTCCATGCTCTCCTTGTCCTAATAGCAGGTTAAGTCTGGTGCAGAGCATGATGGATGTGAGCATCTGTGCTGAGGTGAAGACGATATCCTAAACTTTCTATATATATTATGCTATGTGCTGCAACATCCTAGTGCACTGGGATCTCAGAAGGGGGTGTTCTGAGGCTCTTCTAGAGTCACATCAACAACTTCGTTGAGGGCAGACATGCAGGAATCCCACAAGCTTAGACATCCACTGGCAGACCTTTAGGTGACACCACCATAGACATGCAGTGACCTGTAGATTGGCCTCCAGGGAGGCTCTATAGGAGGCTCAAATAGACTGTAATTGACAGCAAAACATCATGACGGTGGCTGTAGAAATCAATCAGAAGAATATGTGATGATGGACAAAATGAGTGCCCACTCTCAGTCTCGGCAAAACTTGAAAATGTTGAGTTTGACAACCCAAGGCTTAAAATGAATAATCCTTTGCAAATAACTCAGGGCCGCAGCTTTTCAAGAGCCGTGATTTTGTTTATGTGCTCCCAAGACAGAGACAGGGCCTCGAAAAACACAAAAGCGTCAGCAGCAGACCCTCCAGAATAAGTTGTCTATAACCATTGGAGATTCAATAATTATTAATTTGGAGATAAAGTGAATTGACGATTTTGCATTTCCCTTCAAACCTGCCTCTTGTATTGTCTTCAGTACTGAAAGCTCGACTTCTTGTGGTGGGCAGGTAGATTGTTTCACTGTTAGAAAGGGTTAGTCTGTTGTGCCACTGCAAGCTCTCTACAGTGATATGACTAACTCATGGCCAACTCAAAATGTGTTTTTTATAATTATCTGCATTGGAAAACCGCATTTTAAGATAGGACTTGTTTATTCGTATAACTGTAGTAAAGTTGAATGGCCAAGGTGCGCAGAGAGAGAGGCAAGGTGTCAGAGAGAGTCCTTCTCTGCTCCCTGGAAGCACACCACATTTACACAGCAGATGCTTGCTGGTGCACAGCAGCCACTATCTGCTGATGTACTCAGTGACTGAGCCCTTGAGTGATGCATGAGGCAGAATACATTGCCTATTGCCACTGCAAAATGTAAACCTGGGCAAACCTCCCGTGGACTGATGCAAATTGTCAAAGACACTTCAAACAAGCACTGGACGAAGGGAGCTTACCCAAAACCCCACACTGTGTGTATTTTTTGCGTTAATGATATGAATAGGCAACAGATGAAGCGATCTGCAGCCAGACCTAAAAATGAGCTTAGATTGTGACTCTACTTAAAGAACTGTTTTTCGATGCAATGAATTAAATATTATTTTTTGAACTTACCTGGACAGTTTGGCATGTCACATGTCCTGGACTCCGTGGCTGTGCATGCGTATCCGCAGGATCTTGTACGCTTCTGGGTACCACTTCCACAGGACACACTGCACATGGACCACTGGCTCCAGTCTC
This sequence comes from Lissotriton helveticus, assembly GCF_964261635.1. Taxonomy (NCBI): domain Eukaryota; kingdom Metazoa; phylum Chordata; class Amphibia; order Caudata; family Salamandridae; genus Lissotriton; species Lissotriton helveticus. The sequence goes on along the minus strand of NC_136067.1, from coordinate 1,697,787,725 downwards.
CCTCGCCATCCATATAATCTGTGCTCAAGAAAGGGTATGGGGAGAGAAAGGAAGTACACGGTTATGAACCGGAAATGGAAAAAAATAAAATTCCTCAATTTAAGTCTTAAATGTATTTTAACTTTTTGCTATGAAGACACGATTCATGAAATTATGCATGCGATTGCAGACAAAAACATGTTTAACTATAATCTGGTTGTAACATTGAAGAGTAAAATATCTAAAACGCTGAGAAAAAAAATTTATCGGTCAGCACTGCATCAAAGGCCACATTTTTGCCAGACCATTAAACAAAACCTGCTGAAGCATCTCACTGCTTGCAATTAACTTGTTTGCCAGATAATTTTTAATAGAAGCAAGCTGATTTTTCTCACAGCGATTTGTAATTACGAAAGCACTTTAAAGTACGGTAGCTGTAATAGAACTACGAGAGTGGTATCAGTTAATTCATACTTTTTATATGTTGTCACTAGTAGAGTGGTAAAAACTTTATTTCAACCATAAAAATACAGGTATAAAGAGCAAAATGCACAGCTTAGAAGTAGTAAACCATCTTCTAGTGTTACATTATCTGGAACCACAAATTGCATATATAGGAATGCATTAATGACACTCGAATAGGTACATAATGACATAGCGCATGGCTATAAAGTGCATAAAATCGTAGTGCAACGAAATGCACGCTGGAGTAAAAGGAGAGGCATAGCGTCTAGAGAAGTAAGGAGTAGTACAGACGAGGTAAGACAAATAAAAATACTGTTGCAGTATAGCTTTTTCGGCCAGTGTCTAAGGTATGCCAATTTAGTAGATGACATAACTTTGTTTTGTTAATAAGTGCCATGAGAGTTTTAGGCAAACAGTATAATTAAAAAGTACACCTAGAAATAACATTACATTCTCGAGATACAGTTGTTAAGATTCCATAAACAAAATAGACCTCATTGCAAGTAATCATGAAATCTAGACAAGGACATTGTTTGTGTGAGCCAATGAGAAGTGACTATCACTTTATTCCGAAGAGGGTTGCGACTAGCAGAGGCATGTAAAGTGCAGATGCAAGGAATAGAGCCAAAGAGAAAAAAAAAAGAAAAACCAAGGCACCTCACAGAGTAAAAATATACAGGGGGGGGGGGGAAGTATCCCACAGATTTACCTCTGGGTTAATTTGGCCTTTCGTCGTGTAATCCACCTCCTGAATAGGAATTTTGCAATGGCACAGGCATATGGGGGATAGGGTCAGATCTCAGTATTTCAAGGGCCACATTGTGATGACAAGTGCTCGGCTGCCTTCATACTGGCTTAATCCAAGTGATCGAGAGCGGGTGTAAGCTGCACAAGCGAATAAGACATGTGCCATGGTTTCGTTAGTGGTTTTGCAGCCAGGGCAAACTAAATGTGTACGTGATAATGAGGTCCATTTGGCTGTGAATGTTTTAAGTGGCAGAGATCGACCCTGAACTGGATATAGAGTTTCCTATCCATGGGGTCTGGAATGATGTCCAGATAGTGCTTGTATTCGCTAGCGGGTTTGAAGTCTATAAACTCCCTTGTCAGAGCCCCTCTTGTGGTATTTAGCTCATCATTGTGAGCTACCAAGTCCCAATAGCTCCTCTTCAATTGCTTTTTTAGATGGAGTAAGACCCAGGCAGCATGAGTTCCAAGCCTCCTGCAAGCCCAGGTCAGATAAAGACTTTATAATGCTGCGAAACTATGCCATTTTGTCCGATTTATCCAGCCTGATTAATTCCTTAAATGTTTTAGCGTAAGACGCTAGTTCTGGTGTTGTGACTAAACTACTCCAGAATAAGACTGGTCATAACCAAACTGTCTTGAATTGATTTTCTGCCCACATCTAGCTTTATGGGGTATAGAGGATTGCTAGCCGGAAATAATACTAGTTTCCTTATGAACCTGTGTTCTGACCTCGTTAGATCTATAGAGTTGGAAAACCCCAAAGTTCCACTCCATATAAAGCCATGCCCATGTGTAGTCACTATTACATTCCGCACTCAACATTCAGCACCTGGAGACCCTCACGGGTGACAAGCAGCGCTCTACAAACCCACCTTACATTACATTACTGTACAGTACTTCTTTTAGTTTATGTCTTGCTGTACCAGGGGTTTTATGGTCCTTATGAAATGAAAGAATATGGAAGGTATGCTTATGCGTTGTGTTAGTGAAATAGCAGAAAGTGTACAGCACAACGGTCTCAAATGAACAACTAACGAAAGAGAAACTAACCTCACATCTTAAATCAAAGTTCTGGTCGGGGAAGCCTCGAAGCTGGAAAAAGCTAAACCTCATTAAAGGGTTGAATTAGTTTAGTCAATCAACCCTTTTATGCTTGGAGGTTCGAGCAAATAAAATGATGCAATTTGTGAAATTACAATACAGTGCTTAAAGGAATACTAGGAGAACAGATTTAACTTGAATATGCAAAGGATTGATGTAAACTGCTGCAGCATTATTCAGTCTCAACATGCCAAGAAAAGTTCACTGCCAAGTGAAAGGGTGAGAGGGGAGGGGTGTAAGGGGAGAAGGAATAATATCAAGTCTTGGTCTCCCGCTCCTGTTGCTCCCCTGAATGATTGTACTTCTCCTCCCTGTTCCCCGATGCCACCCGGCTGGGCCACTAGGCAGCATTCCCTTTTCATTCACCCACACGGATGCTTTCCCGTTGCTCCTCCACACCTCCTTAGCTGCTGTCCCACCCCTATTACTCCATCCCTGTGTCACTTTTGGTTTTTTCTAACTCTTTTTCTCCTTTTCAGGAGGACCCTGTAGCTGCAATCTGTTGCCGGCCACTCCATTTATAAAACACTATTTGTGTACATGCATCCTAATTTTCTTATTTACTGTTCCAAGAAGTGTGTTTGCCATTTTGGATGACAGCTGCGTCATGACACCTATATATTAGTACACTCTTTTTTGCCAATGCAGAACAGCATCAGCAAAAAGTACTGGTAAAGTGCATAGGTCAAAAGGATGAGACCTACTAGCTTTGCCAATGTTTGTTTCATTACTGGGTACATAATTCACCCAAATGGCTTCAACAAACAACTTTTGGTTTAAAGGGAACCATTGAGTCAAATGTGCTACACCATTAGCAACAACCACCACCAACATGTGTTTTGGCTTCCTTGTGTCTTATATCTGGCTAGACTTGAGAAAAAAGTTAGGCTTCATGATCCTTCACCCCTTAATTCCCTGCATACATTCCCAGGATTTTGATACAGCCGTTGTCATCATACTCCTGTGTTGCCTTCTCTTAACTTTAGTTAATACTCAAAATGGAACGCTGTGCTGAACATTCTACCCATGGTCATGAAGGCCTCATTGAACAATACTAGAGGAAAGTCAGAAATCTGCACCTGTAGAACGGATTACTTACTTGTATGGCTGAAGCAAATCTGTAACTCATTCATTTTTTATCAGGTTATTTAGACAAGTCAATAACAGCCTTTGCAATATTTTACATAAAACACAACTTAAAAGAACATGTTGATTTATCAAACAATAAACCAATATTTAACAAAAAGTTCAAAACACGTAAGATTTCCAATTGCATACTAACAATTTATATAAGCAAGTATCGCTTAAACCCTACACATTTCTTTCTTGCTACAGCACTTAAAAATAAGGAAAAGACAATTTCTACATTCCTTTGGTTAAAGAGAGCAAATAATCAAATGCCCCATTAACTATCCGGATTCCAACTTGCTTTAAAAAAATGATTTCAAATGTCTTTTCCTATCGGTTAAAGTAGATGGACATTTTAGCACTATTTTCACTAAATTACTCTGTGGTCTTCGTAGGCATCTACCAATGGACAAAATAAAACCTTAGTTAACAGCCTCAACCTCAAGGCACCATTAAGTAACGGGGTCTTCTCTCCCTCGAAATACCCTTACTGCCGCCTTTTTGACACAAGTAAGTGTGAATCTGTTCCTAGAGTAGTACACTACCCACAAGTAATATGTGAACACCCTTAAATGCAGAAAACCTGTAGTATTGAATTTAGGGGTAGGGGTGGGAACTTTAAAATTCTATGAAGGGGAAATAAGGATGGTTGTTACAAATGTAAGAGAACCCAACAATGTTCTATAACTTTGTGGTTATGGACATAATTTCTAGAACGTTTTCCTACCCGATTTACACACAAACGTGTGCCACAAAAATTGCTTGAGAAAACTAGTTGTTCGGGGGATACAGGAGAAGTGGAGAAGAGAAAAAAAGTTTAAAGTGTTATGTTCTAATGCACAGTCCTACAGTTCCAACTCATGTGCATTGTCTGTTCTCCATACCTCCCTCCATTTTGGCAGCATAGTCGAAAAGAGGATTGATGTCCCTCTGGATGAAGCAGAGCTTGAAATTAAAATCAAGGGAATGGTCAACTTCTAACTTTGCAGATTAAGTATACACAATCTAAACACAGACTAAGCACAGTAATGCAGAACAATGCTGGAGTATAGTTAGAAATCTGAAACATCTGACATACCAGGATGTGTCTTAATCTCGATTCAGGGACTCACAGACGTGACCACCACTTTGGTCAATTGAATCATGAAGACCTAATTGCCAGGTCACAAGTGTTGTACCACGAAATACATGTTACTATCAAGGCTTCCATCCTGCCTGCCATTTGAAAATGTAACTGGAAGAGTCATCTCAGAGACAGAGTGAGATCCTGGTAGCCCAACACACGCTCCAGAAGATGGCATTGGTATAATTCCGTTTGACAGCTTTCCAAGTCACCTGCCAGGTTAATGTAACTTGTGTAGTGTGCGGAAAATATTAGGCTACTTCGTACCAAAGCACAGACATTGGAAGGTATGAACGCCTGCCACAATGTCATTCTCCCAAAGAAAAACAACCAAACCAATGTATAGTGCCTTTGTTGGGGCTTCAAAACAAGTGGTTCTCATAGTCATGTTGGCGAATAGTCACACGACCAGGCAATAATGAATCAAGTGCAAGCCACCATTCTAGTCACACCTGAGCCAGGCAAATGATAAAACCTCGAGAGCACCTATTTCATATCAGAGAGCATGAAGATGTTGAAGAGATGTGGGCGCCCTACTTATAGCGCACCCTACAGGATAAGGATCTCCAAGCTAGTATCTACCTTGACATCTGATCTGAGACACGTACAGTGAATGGAACAGGAAACCTTGCTTAGACCCAGAGATATGAATCCCAAAGTTTGTATGAGCAGAGCAAGTGTCAAATGAATAATGTTTAAATATATACATACACAGAGGGTCAAAGCAAAGAGAAATGAAAGGGGTGAGCCCAAGTCACGTGAAGGTGTTAAGGACGCGCCTTCATTTTCACCCTACAGTTCAGCGTTGATGTGCAGCACTCAGGCACCCGAGGTGGCCTGGTTAGGGCTACAAAAAACACTTAATGAATACATTTTGGAATGCTCACAAAGTGTTTATACTTTTGCTACAATTGTTGCCCTCTACACAAAATGTAAAATTTCTGCACTCTGTTTGAATACATTTGGTCGAATGAGTTAAAGTGCAGTTAAAAAGAAAGCGCGAATGCACGTACTAAAGTTCTGGCAGTAGTGCGCAGTAGCGTTCATGTGGACAGACGCAGTGGTGTAGCAAGGATGCAGTGGGCCATAATGCAAGCAAGGACACAGCTTCACCCCTTGTTCTGCTTCTAAAAAACAGCAGATGGTCCGTCACACCTCTGGTGCCACTGCACCTGCTACATGCTGCCAGCTACGTGCCTGGACAGACTGTCATATCATGCCCCTGTTCTATGCCTAGGAACAGGAGCTCACAGAAGCTGGGAAGCCTTTTAAGAGTCACACAGCCTACAGTGTTTGCACAAACACCTTCAGCGCCGGGACACCCCGTTGGGGTAGCTGCACGCTTTATAAAAGACACCATCATAATAATAATAATAATAAACACCTTAACTCCGCGAGTAAACTCAATCACTGCAACAGTGCAACTCGAAAGCATGGAAAGTTATCAAAAGCGAGCATTTACTGGAAAAGGCTGCATTATTCTGAACTGGGTACACAGCTGTCTTGTGTGTCTTTGCAGAGTGGCATCATTATATAGTCTATGGATGTTATTGTAATCAAGTATGTTCTGGTGCACAGGTGGGGGGTGAAATGAGGGCTGGACAAACACCCTGGTATTGAATCTAATTTGACACACTAAAACAAATATGGAATTCTGTTGGATGACAAGCAGGCTCCTCCTACATGAGTGGGAGAATTAGGCCAATTTCACACTTAAACGAACATGTTCAGAACATTTCAGATCTATTCGGACACGTTTATGTGATGGATTGTAATGATTTTCGGATGTGTTTCAAACAGGAGAAGATTTTTTTTTAATTAGTTTATAAAGTAAGTAACATTGGAGGGGGGTGAATAAAATAGGTGCCCGTTTTTTTTTTTATTGCATTTGATTCTTGTATTGCCAAAAATAGCATAAATCAGAATATAATGAACTTGAAGTATATTTCTCCCTCATATTGAATCACTAGATCAAGAAACAGATTACAGCCAAAGAGTACAGTTAATGGTTTAGACATCATCCCATAGGTACCCAAATGGACCATACCTATTACCTACAAATTACTTGTACTCCCTTATCACTACTCCATGGGATCTACCTCGTACATAGTAGCTTGGACTGCTGTTCAAAACTTATAAATACATAACAGTATTTGACAAAGCATAACAAAATTATAAGTGCAGCTTTTGGCCGGACAGGCCATTAATCCCATTGGGCACTTCCCCAGGGGCTGGGGCCATTGTTGGCCAGTTTTATAAACAGAGTGGCATATTTACAAGATTATGACGCAGTGTGACACTGCAAGCCATCTTTCTGTGCCAAGCTGCATCATTAGGAAAGTGCTGGAATGCGTCGTATTTACAACAAGATGATGCATCCCTGTGTTTTCCTCTGGGCTGGCGCACAATAGGCTGCCTTGCACCAATGCAGGCACTTGTGCACAATAGTGCAAGGGTGCCTGCGTTGCAGGGATGACTGTTTTTGTGCAGGAAGGGACACCTTCCTGCACAAAAACAATAATTGATGCCGTTTTCCTCCTTCTATGTGTGCTGCAAAATGCAGCACACATAGAAAGAGGAAATAAATTAGGCGAAATAAAAGTATTTTTTCCTCGTTGCCCCACTATTATGTGTTCCCTGGGGAAGAGTTAGAATTGGATGCATTCTCAGGTGTTCAAAACCTTGTAAATCTGGGAATGCGTCACAATCCATGGGTGTTGCGTGGGAACACCCACAGCAACACCCATGTTTCACGCCTGTTTCACACAGAGTAATGCTTGAAAGGGGGCCATATTTATAAGGCCATGAAGCCACACAGGGTGGCTTTGTTTGGCCTTGTGAATATGGGCCAACACACTGCGCCACCAGAGCGTCCAAAAAAGTGATGCTCAGGTGGCGCAAGGAGCTTATAAATATATCCCAGAGTTTCCTTGCTGGCGCCCCTGTCACTTTCTACAGGTTCACAAGAGTAATTGCAATAGTGCAGAGCGAGAGAGAGAGACTTTTAGGGTCTGAGGAGGCAGCTACTGAATGACATCACAAAATGTAAAATAAAAAGAGAAAAAAACAGGGCAGTACAGACCAAATACGTTCAACAGAAACACTTACTGTAGCGAGAAAGGTTGACTACAGAGACCATACTATATTAAGTCATAGTAGAGGTTTTACGGTCGACAAATAGCAACATCAAGGGAGGGAATTGTATTATATATCATAAGAAGTGTAATAAAACCTATGGCATCAAAAAATTCACTCCGATATTATTTACCAAAGAAAAGTTTAAGAATCTTCTTGTTGAAGGTTAGTGGAAGTTGAGGACTGGGTGAGGAGAAGTAAGAGTTTTTCAATTCAGCGGGAGGACCCTTCAAACATGAAGCCTCATTGTAGCCACGCACATTTAAAAAGTTATATCCTAGCAAGTAAGCAGCTTTCTTACCACTAGCATTTTGAGAATGCAAGTAGCAGACATATCTGGCAGCAAAAGGGAATTACATTCCATTGCACCTCTCCAACAGGTTACAGAAGTTGCATTCTGCATTTACATCTATTGATTACTTTACCAAATGGTTGATGTCTGGAAGGGGCCTAAAACGGCCATAAGTCGTCTGAAAAGAACGTCAGGAAGGATCTCTCTATAAACTGCTGTTGGACAATGGCTGCCTGTTTTCCTGCCAAGCAACTGGAGCAGCTCTTGCATAAGACAGAAACATAGCACCTCCACTCTTCAATCAAAGAGCTTAAAACCTGCAATGCTGAATGTTTTAACAGTAATGTACGAAGGGGTTGGGCCCCTACTCAGCTATATTGGGCCACTGGTAATTCTCAACACAAACAGGATCTAGCTGTAATTTTTTAACCTACTTCTTTTTGGAACCAAGGACAAGAAAATTGATCCATCTTGGCCTGTGAATTTAATCACATATCTTTCATTAACATTTCAACACTTATGATAGATTTTCAACATGTCATGAAAAGGGACTACTTAAACATTTTCCAAATACATAATTTACCCCACAGCCCTAGACAAGGCTGCTCGGAATTAATAATAATAATAACAACAACATTAATTCACAACAAGTAGGTAAAGCCCTAAAACTAACAAGAGGTGAACATGGAACAAGCTAGGGACCGATGCTCTTGTGCTTTGCATTATGACGGAGACAATAATCAGGATAATGGACAAATAAATGACAAACAGAAGATGATAAAGTTGTATTACCTAAATGTTCTAGCAACTTCCAGGTAATTACGTTTTGTGCACTAAACAGGCATGGCAACCATTTTGGGAAATGGTAGAGTACGGGGAAGGGTGGGGGGATAAAAGTACAACAAAATGGCTGCTTCCATATTCTTGAAATGCGAGTAACTGAATTTGTTTCCCTACTGTTAAGCAGTATTGTTAGTACGTTCTTCATTAACTTAGTGAACACCTCTCTACTGACCAAAAGGTAAAAAGGATGGTTAACTGCTTTAAAATCGTGAGCCCGTTTACCCCTCACTAAGCCACGCGCATTATTATTATAAATGTGGTGCTGGGCTGTAATGCTTTGAATTATTGCACTGCACTCTAGCTTTAAGGCCCTTTTTTGTTTGAATGGGCACACAACTGTACCTACACATATAGATGCCATAAATGGACATATAATCTTCTTTGAGCCCAGTAGCCTCTAAAAGAGGGGGCACAGTCATATTCTTAAGACAAAATGTACAAAAAAAGTGCTTTTTGTGTGTTACACTAGAACACTCCTATCAAATGCTTATTCAGCAAATAAACGTTTGACATATATTTAGTTATTCATAATGATGACTACTCTTTCCGAATGCTCTTAAACTATATTGCCTCTAGGCATTGATAATGGGTCATACAACCCATCTTTCCAGAGTAATGATACCCAAAGAGCGGCAGTGTGGAAGAGCAGGGCCCGCTTTGCATAAAGCATGAGGATGTTAACGTGATCGCAAGGATACCAGGAACGTTTAAGATATTGGGAGGTTAAGGAGGTTTCACAAACATCTTTCTTAAAATGAAGAGCCTTGCATGAAAAGCTAAAGTGCTGCATCACATTGAATAATCCAGTTACTTCAAACACTCGCGGACTTTATATATATTAAATAAGGCAAGAACTGCCTGTAAATGATCCTATTAAACCAATCATTTTGAAAGCCCTTATTTCAGCTTTTCATATTTTACACATGTGCCCTAGAAACATAGACTGCTACAACCTTAGTTTCCAACCTTTGCTTCCTAAAAATATGCTTTTAACTAAATGTGAATGTGCACAGCCATTCATCGCCCCTTCCTCCCCCGCCTCCTAGCATACACTCATAACCAAGACATCATATTGTTCTATTTTTCTTCAAATTGCCTTCCCATTAGTTGAGAATGGTTTGGAAACTCTGGTTTGTATTCTTGTGTAGATTAGCTTTTAAGAGCTGACTTTCTCAGTAGAAATAAAGCCACATGTTCAAAATGCTGTTTTATTTGGCGCCGTTTTCCCGATTCATCATTTTCATTTCCCCCCAAACCAGTTTAATGATCCCAAGATGGCCGTGAGAAGTCTGGAATGTGAACTCACCGTACTCTGGCGGCTCCCTGGTCTCAAAGGCGCGGTGGCTGGGTGCGTGGCGATCCCACCCACTGAGCGGGTTCAGGAAGTTGCTATCTGCGGTGGTGCCGTCATACTTGTAGTCCTGGTCTGAGCTACTCAAGCGGGTTCGAGTAGACGACCTCTGCCACCAGTTCCTCCAGTCGGGTGATGGGATCGGCCAGCTGGGTTTCCTCTGCTCCTGCAGATCCTTCTCTGGTTCACTGTCATGGCTGTCGACAACTTCAATGGTAACCTGAGGAATGTAAAGCACGCTGGATGATGAGCAGTGCAAAAAAAGCCTACACTTCTCCGCACAAGCGTCTGTAGCCCCTACAACAACCTGAAACCCATAGTCTATAAAACTGGATCTCTCTGAGAACTAAACCTGGATTATTTTTTTTTTTTGCTGAGTTTTATATAGCGCGAACTTGAACCGAATCAGTTATCAGAGCGCTTTACATAGCACCAGTTACGTTACATGAGGATGGACACACATTCATTTTAGGCACGATGATTTGCCCAGAATCACAGGGGGTTTTTGGCGTCGTTACCGGGGGTTTTTGGCGTCGATACCGAGACTCGAACCGAGTTCCCCAGGTCCAAGGTCGAGCGCCTTAGCCGTTAGGCCAACCCCTCTCCCCAATGCTGCTTGGGGATCCATAGACATGCTAGTCAGTCCTCGGAAATGTTGGCACTTAAGAAGCAAGGACCCTCGAAAATTCTAAATAAAGGAATGAACTTTACTCGAGAATATTGCCAGTCATTAGCATTATGTATTACTTTGATTATCAGAATGACAAGACAGTGATCACAAGTGCTTGTAGGGTAGGAGTTATCAAAATAAGATTTATGTGGATAACTTATTTACAAGCCCCTTGCACCACCGGTGCGTCACTTTTAACGTGGGAAAAAGTGACGCACCGGCGACGCTGTGAGATTGTAAATAAGCCCACTCGAGGTTTGCGATCCCAGACTGCCATTACTAAATGTCCATTAATGAGACACAAAAAGGGATAAATGTTTAAAGCAAAAGATTCAATGACAATAGTGACTGGAAGTGAATAAGGATAGGTTTGTAGAGTGATTCGGAAGGAATGTGGTCATCAGTGGCGTGTTTGTTCACTTGATAAGCCAACTGAAACAGGCGTGTCTGTATGGAGATATTATGTCAAAGAGATGAGAGATAGCAAAGAGGTGGTGAACTATGTTATTGCCCTTTGCTCAGTACAATAAATTGTGGTCTGATTAAACAATTTTTCTGCGCTGAAGTTTGCCTCAGAATGTATGTATACAGGCGCTTCCACTGCTCAGAACTCAAACGCTGGGTAATGTTGATTGATTACCATTTGAAGTTGTGGCTGAGAATTTAGAAAGGAAAGTGCAGCTGTTTAATACCGGGTATCCATTAACAAAATATAAATATATATCATAACTAATTTTACGATTTTTTGCATCTTTCACAGTGGTTTGAAAATCCATATTTCACAGCCCTATGTGAAATAGCTCCCCTATTTCGGAGATTCTCTCATTAAAAGGAAAATCAGCTATCAAAACTATTTATCCAAATAAAAAAGGAGGTAACAAGAAAATACAATTCTGTCTTTCCATCTGGCAGTTTTCCTTTGTCTCCCAACACTTCAAAATGCATTTCATACCGTACACCACCGTGCTCTAGTAAGCTGATGTGGTAAGAAACAGGTCTTCCATATAACTATTATGCCTACTAGAGAGTATGCGCTATCTGTTGCAAGATGTATTGTTAGCTTACAGTAGGCTTCGAGTCCGCCCATTGCTTACAATTGGTTTGCTTCACGGTCACTCATTTGTTTGCTCTTATGCGTTGCCTTGCCTTCCTCCTTTTGCGGTTATCCCTCCCTTGGAGCATGGATGCATTACTGGAGTCATTCCACCGCTCGTTTGTCATGAACTACTTTTTTCTTGTTGTTTAAGCACTCCACAAGAGCGCATGTGTTTTCCAGCTGTCTCCCTTGCGTGTTTTTCTTCTTTCTCCAAGCTCTGTCTTGTTCTCTCCCTTTTGCTTGTGTGCCTCTCCCCAGCCCACTCCTGTTGCTCTTTTGCCCCTGTGGTTTTCCTGCCCCCCCTACTCCACGTAGTTCGTTCTCCCTGTTAGTTTTCCTCCTTCCCTGCATCCTCCTTGTTGCCTCCCCCACCAGCAGCCTTGTTTTGCTTATGTCCTGCCATCTGTGCTGCCTCGACCACCCCGTTCTCTGTGCTTCTGCACCACCTTCCTTCCTTCCTTATAGATCAGGTTGCTGTCTGTCCTCTGTGTATCTCCCTTCGCACTAGACCCCAGAAGAGTCACAGTGGAGTAGGTCTGCCTCTTAATTTTATTTCGCTAAAATGCACAACTCCCTCCTGACACGAAGCGCATGCTGTGCTCCTGCCCTCCCAAAGATGCTGTAGAGTGAGTGCCGCAGCGGAGCAAACTGATAGCTCCATCTTTTTACTCCACAAGTTTTAGATTTGTCTCCACAGTTTTACATCACCACAATTTTTAGGTCTCAACTACAAGATAAGTTTTAGCTGTCAGTAGGCAAAAGCCTGTTGAGGCCCACAGTCTTTAAGAAGGTCTCTAAAAGACTCTAAAAGAAGCACGGCCTCTGTACTTAAGGGTGGGGTTTAAAACATGGGAACTACAGTCCTGTGCTTTACCCAGCGTGCTGTCTGACCATCAGTTGGGTGCCTATTTGTGAGTTATCTTCTATTGCAGCCAGACATATCACACAAAAACAAACATATGCCTAAAACAAGCCAGACTTTTAGGCTTTGAGAGTGCTTGTTAGCAGGTTGATATAAATAAGTAACAACAATGATTTTGTTCTAAGTAATTCGAATTGGCAATTACATGTGGTACATCTGTGACCATCACTTTGTGTCCATTGGAGAGAGGCCAAGGATTGGATAACCATGTATTCTGAACACTGTTACTCACACCGTTTTAGTCTCCGCTCCAGAGCTCTCAATCATGCCCCATCATGAACACTTTCCCATGGTCAAAATTCACCCAGACACCTAAATGCAACTCAGCTCACGTGTACCACACACACATTCAAAAACCAAATAACTCAACTTGTAGAGCTGAAACCTCTTCACTTTACCAATAGTCAGTAAATTTGCACTAAAGCCAAGAGGTTACAAACGTTAACAAATTCAAAGATTTACTTATGTAAAATATGCAATGTATATACAGTAACACATTGCTAAAACCATTAGCAAAGCCAACAGGTTCTAAAGGCAAGAACTATTGGCTTTGCCAATTCTCTCTGAGCATGGCACAGTCCATATTTTCGAGCTGAGGGCGCACCCATTGGCACTGACACATCTTGAGCACACAGTGCGATTAAAAGACACGTGTTTGAATCAAAACTGCTGGGTTTCCTACACTACATTCCCCTTCCTGGCCCAGGAAAGGACGCCAGTTTGAGGACGCAAAGCACACTTATTTCACACACCCACATTCACACTGTGCAATGGTACTGCCTGAGCTCTGCTCGTGTATACCTGGTGAACACTCTCAAACACCTCACTGGAAGAGGCATTCCTGGTCTTCCCCTGGTCTACATTACTGCTGGTAGGGAATTGAAACTCAGTTTAGAAATAAGCTGTTAAGGAACCCAAAAAAAATATTTTGTTTGCCCAAGCACATCAAATGCGTATTAAGGGTAGCAGAGAGAAAAGAAACTCTATGCAAAAGTGTATTCTTTCAAAAAAACAGTCTGAAGATGTATTTCAAAAATTTGATGAGAAAATATAAAAAAAATTCATACAACAGGCAAAAATGAACATACCGAAACGCATCATAATGTCCTTTTTGTGACAGTTAAAATAAATACATGTGAGCTCTCCATACCTAAAACACTGTATTTTTATCTGTGCAGACATATTGCATGTCTTTGTTTAGTAAGCTACTGCTCTTCATTGTATATTTCGGTTAAAGCACAACAAATCATATCATGAACACATTCTAAATAATACCTCATTAGTACATTACCTTCAAAGTACAGTAGCGAAATTCATAAAAAATATCATGTAAAATAAAAAACGCAGGTAACATCTAATTTGATCCAATGCGGCCGTGCTGAGGTTCTAGTGACATTTACAAACGTCTCGGCTCTGAGCCTAGTGATTTATTACATCACCAGAACATCTTCATGGCAATATTAAAAGACAATATTACACGGTTCCATTTTACATATTCCCTCCATAAAAACGTAGATGTTACTACCTACATTTTACTGCATACCGGGAAGACAACTACCTATTACAATTTCAAAGAAGATACCACACAGGAAAGGAAACCTCAACAGTGGGAATATATTTCACTGAAGAATTAGGAGTATGTCAAAGAAATACAGCTACAATGTGCTTAGGCACACTAAATACCCTGGGGTGGACAACAGGCGGTTCTGAACACTGAAAGCAACGACGAGTTCATGGTATGTTTTCACCCAGGCATCCTACTGTCCACACAGGCCGGTGGCACATGGAGTTAGAGTGGTGGATGTTTGGGGGGGTCCAAACATAACACAAAATGCCAGCAGTAATATTTACCATCCTCACCCGCCTCCCTCACGAACCATCCCCCCATCTCTCGAAAGTAAATTTATACATGGATTTTTGTCGCTGCGTCCCTGATGAACCTCCTCCTCTAAACACAAAAATCTATAAAGAAAAAAAAATGAACATTACCTCCCTCCCCGACCCTCTTGATAATAGTGTCCCCCATCAAAAATAATATCTGTGCCCTGCCTCTCTGAGCTCCTTCCCCATCTCATCTTTCAAACATGGAAAATTACCTGATCTACAGGTGCCCTTGGCACACGCCCCTCAGTGGTTCCTCTCTCATGTCAAACAGGTGAAGCCTACAGGTACCAGGAGAGAGCAAGGAACGCCCAACAGGCGAGGGACCCCTGTGTCTGTAGACGCTCATACTAACACAGCAGCTGCTGCACACAACCATGCCACCACTGGCCCTTCATGCCCAAGAAACAAGCGGAGGCAAAAGAGACAGGGAGAGGGGACGGAGGAGGGGGCAGGTGCAACTTATCTATATATCACTGGGAAATACAATCAATTAGACCACCTAGAAAGCCCCACGGCCCTTTCAAGGGTAAGGAAGCGCAATGCAAATACCAAGACAATTCAAGCCCATAGGAACCCAGCAGTGTCGGCTGCGAACACCACTTTCTATGAGAAGGCAGTATTTGAAAGTCATCACGATAAGTTTGCACAAAGAGGATATGTTTATGTGAGGCTGCTTTTCAGTATTATATTTGACATTCAGTGAAGTCAGTAGGTTATTATCAGCCTAGCACCTTACCCTGATCTAGTGAAGGTATGAGAAGGCTGGTGTACCTCTATTTACTCCCTTCCCCAAACAGATGACCTCCATTTACACTCTACCCCACTAACATGCTTGGGCTCTGGAACTGTCAGAAGAGGTCTACACTTTCTGACTTCAGATCTGTTCTTCTTCTCAATCATGTTAGTGTGTTTGGGAATGGCGGGAAGTGTGTGTGTGTGGGTGAGTGATGTCTGCTAGGACCAAGGCTCTCATTTGCTGCTCGGTGAAGCCCAGGCTGATGTGTTGAGCCCAGCCAGTGACTGTTCCTCACCACACATAACTTCATGCAGTGATTTGACGAAGTAAGCGTAGGTGAATAAACAAAGTCTTCCCTTTTTGAAGCGCATCTTCTTAATTAGAAATGGGCCATGACAGCAGAAAGTATTTGAGAATGTGGTGGGTTATATTTAATTGTATGTCCAATGTCAAATAAAGCATAATACATAAGGACATAAGGAAATGTGCTTTACAAGCCATATAATAACGATGAAATGTAGACCAAACTTCATAAAACGTCTACGCACATATTAAAAAAGGCCTAAGCAAGCAGTCCAAAAGCACACAGAAAAACAATCTCCAGCAAATCAGTTAAACAGATCCAGAGAATAAAACTGCCCTTCACACCATAATTCACAGACCTTTAACAGCAAACTGGGGCTCCAAGATGCATACTGTAGCCAAACTTGCCAGTGATTGGCATTTGTTAGCCCCTCTATGTTCCCTGTAGACTTATTTCCTAACCTTCGACTTCCAGGGATTCGGCTTTCTTGAAAGTGTCTCATTTTATGAAGGGCCTTGTTAGACAAGCTTAAGTTCCTATTCGCAGCTTATGGAATTGGCACCGCTCACACTCGGTAAACATGTGTTGTGCAGATGTGTCTGGCTCGTGCATGGATCAGACTCACAACATCTGCTAGAAACAATTACCTTGAAGTGCAGTTTTCTTAAAGCACCTACAAACCACCCCTTCTCTGCAGAGGCGTAAATTACGTAACTACTGACGTGCTGCATGACAAGTTCTTTCACATACTGAAGGCCAGCAGACTAAGAATAGGGTTTAGTTCATGAAAGTCAGTTCCCAAAAAAGCAAGGCAAGGCTGAGGGTACCCTTTGACCCCTGATGATATCAGTGGGTTAAACTTCTGTCACTCACCCCCCCCCCCCCCCCTACGCTTCTAACAGCCTCCTACATGCTACAAGAGTGAAGAGTGCAAACCACAGTAAGAAAACAAAGGCCCTGAAGCCCTCCATCCTTTGCGTTTCTGCCTCTGCCTCGTAGTTCCTCTAGACAGGTGTAGAAGCGGCAGTGCCAGGGGTACCAAAGGGCGATCTAGGGGTGGCAGCAGTGATCCCTAGCCATCCTAAATCAATATCCACGGTTGTGTTTCAAACCGACCTACTTAACGTTATAAAACACAACTCGTAGCAAGGCAAAGTAAAAAAATGCACTGCCAGGAGAATTCAACTTTTTTCATACGAAAGAATGGTCGCCATAGGCAACTGCACTGACCGTCGCGAATCTCTGATCTTGGTCCATGCATGCATCTCATGCTTCTAAAGTCCCACTCTAGGTGGTGTGATGTGGTCTTGTTTTGGTTCCGTTAAACTTATTAGACTAATAGACCTGAAGACAATGATTTGTTGGTGAATAAATAGGTCAGGACTGAAGACAGTGTCTGAAATGACCTGCAGAAATGTGGATCGCGTGACGAGAGTGCCAAGTTGCACAAAGACTTGATCAGAAGGTTTAAGAAAAAATAATGCCTGGACAAAGACACTTACAAATGGTTAATCATGTCTATGCATCCACATCCTTGATTTATAACTTTTATTTTATTTGACAGCTACTAAAATGATCTAAGTTAATATGGGATGTTTTGCGAACACAAACTATAGAATAGCAGACACCTGCAGGCAAGTCTGCTTTTTCAGTGCAGTGTTGTCAACACTACTAGATGCCTTCTCAGATCAAACTACCAACATCTACCTAACAAAAATTGGACTTGCAAATGTGCTTCAGCATCTATGGCATCCCATGTGGACACAAGGTGCAAATTGGTCTAACAAGAGCAGGGACTGGTCTGAGGCCAGGCCCGGTGCCCAATCTGCTGCAGATGCTCTACTCCTGCTGCATGGGGTCTTTTGCTGTGCACATCAGGGGTTGGGCACTCACCCACTATGGGAAGCCAAGCCATGCTGCCCACAGACTTTGGCCGTGCACAGGGGGTGGGGTGGGGGTTAGACGAAGGGGTTGCCTGTTGCTGATGCTAGAGGGTTGGCTCTTTGGTCTGGGCTTTGGCCAGGCCTTTCTTGTTCATATTTGCGAATCCTAAATAGGATTTATAAATCATCAATAAAATTTGTGATTACAGTGCAAGCTTTACGATGTGAAGCTTGCATTGGGATCAAGAGTTAGGGTCCTGACTCACTAGTCCCCGACACACAAAATGGTTATCTGGGACCGCAGTACAGAGATAGGTACAGGGGACCAAAGCCGACATTTTAAGTTTCAGCGATTTATGAGTTAGTAATCAGACTCTCGACTCCTACAATTTTTTTCTCCTTTTTCTGTTACATTTAACCCTGGGGGGTTAAGCAAATCCCCTCTGAGACTTTAAGATCAGGGTGTGCCTATTTTCGCCCCCTATAGGCCCTTATTTGCAAAAGTGCAGGACACGAGACCTGTACCCCATATCCTATATAGGCTGCAGTAAGGATTTTTCGAGGTCTCAGCTAGGCAGTGCATGCACTGTCTCATGACACATTCTGTATCTACTGTATGGGCTTTCAGCACGCCCATCCATTTTCATTCGTTCCTACATGTGCCTTTCGAAATTCCTTTGTTTTCGTTGGTGAATAGTTTACATTTTTTCCTTCTTTTGCTGTTTTGGTCATGCACCGAAGACTGGCCCTGTTACATGGATCACTTCACTATCGGCCATTTGTTACTTTCGGTGCACTACTTTTTTTGTTTGCGTTGGTTTATTTGGCTTTTCGAACGCTGAGCCAAGGGCGACAAATCATGTCCTTATCTTTTTTTCCACTGTCTTTAGTCTCACAAACGCTTTTTCAGCAGGAGGCGGTGTTGTTTTTTATTAATTAATTCCCCAACTTAAAACGCGCCTCAGGGCATGTTTACACTCACATCACCTCAAGCCCCGCCCCCGACCTTCACCACTGTGCCAACGCGCCCTGTAGAGTGTTCTAAGTTGGGGGGATTAAGTCCCCTTACATACTGGGGGTCTCTGGGGGCCAACTAGCCCACCGGGAACCGCCAGTATACGCCAGGAGGCTACGTTGCAGAGAGGTGTAATGAGGCCATGCCCTTTTTACACCTCTCTGCAACGCAGCCCCCGGGCGCGTTTGCAGATTGGGAACTAATTCCCCTTGCATACTGAGGGGCCATGGGGGCCAACTAGCCCACCAGGAACCTCCAGTATGCGCCACGGGACTGCATTGCAGAGAGGTGTAATGAGGCCATGCCCCTTTTTACACCTCTCTGCAACGCAGCTCCCTGGCGCGTTTGCAGAGGGGGAACCAATTCCCCTTGGAACCTCCAGTATGCGCCAGGGGGCTGCGTTGCTATGCCCCGGGGGTGGCGGTCCCACGGGGGCATCGTGAAAAAGAAGTGTGGGGGGTTGGGGCCCCCCCACACTTCTTTTTCACAATGCCCCCACGATTTGGTCCCCCCGGGGGATAATTTGAAAGACCGGGTTTTTTGTAAAAACATTTGGAGCCTTGGGGGTCCGTGTGGGACCACCTGAACAGGCGTAAGGGGTCAGGGTGTTTCTACCCTGCCCCATTTTTGCGTTCTACACGTTTGGTTTTCTGCTTTCTTGTGCCTTGGTCTACTGAGCACAAGATGGCTGCCAACACTTCCTGGTTTGGAGTGTTGAAAACCAATGAGCATGCAGCTCGTGCTCGGTAAGGTATGCGTACCGTACCTGGCAATTTTTTGGCGAAAAAAAATACCTTTTTGGGGGCCTTGGGGGTCCTTGTGGGATCCCCTGAGCAGGTCTAGGGGGTCAGGGTGCTTCTACCCTGCCCTCTTTTTGAGTTCTGAACGTTTGTTTTTCTGCTTTCTTGTGCCTCAGTCTACCGAGGCACAAGATGGCTGCCAACAATTTCTGGTTAGGAGTGTTGACAGACAGTTGACAGCCAATCAGCATGCAGCTCGTGCTCGGGAAGGTACGCGCCTAGATATATTTATTTGTTTTCTTTTGATTTTCTCAAGAACTACTGGAGGGGTTCACACCACTTGAGCAAAAGCGTGATCTGCGAATCAGACTCTACCATTTTGCCAAATTTCTTGTAATTCCGTTCAGCAGTTCGGGCTGTAGCCGTGTCTAATCGTCCTATGGAAAATAACATGGGGAAAACACGTTTTGGGACCCCCTTTTTTCTCAGCCCCCACTTGACGAATCCCCCCAAAACTTTCAGGGAAGGAGCGGAGCGGGCCATCTTCTTTGAGAAATTCGCAAAGATTCATCAACCGGCGCCAAAGTTATTCCCAATAGAATGTTGCGGATTTCCTACGGAAACTAGGTCCTAACTATAACTACCTACTGGCGACCGTGACCAAGGTGCGGCTGCACCGAAACGCGTCGGGCGTTTTGACCACTTTTGCTTAATTAAAATTCATCACGCTTATGAATTTGTGGCTCGAGTTTCCTTCTTTGAACTACGAGAGTTGGGGTGAAGAAATATATATATATATATATATATATATATATATATATATATATATATATATATTTATTTATATATTTATACATATACTGGAAGCTTGCTGGCAAGCTGACGATAGTAAAGAAGTTTTTGGATCCATTTCGTGTGTGGTCTCTCTCTAAATGGGTTCCTGCGCTGATTGATGGATGTTTAAACGGCCGTCCCGGTCGTGGAGATGAGACCTGCTGCTCACGCAGAACCAGTGCTGATACCTACTCAGGATCAACAAGGACACAAATCGACCTGGGGCCCTGCAGAGGAGCCCTTGTGTCACTTCATCGTCAGCTGCAAAGCGGGGCAGGCATCCTTCATATGTGTGTCTTCATATCCACTTGGATTACATCTGGTTTTATTCAAACTGAGAATGCACCCACTTGGCATAAAAATCGGCACTACAGCTCCCATAACGCCGCTGTGATGAACACGCCCAGGGGGCGGGGACTGGTCAAACATGTGCGTAATTTAAGGCGTACTTTTGCGACTGGTAACCATTAAGCCATTGAAAAAGAGAGTTCTGCTCTCGAAACGCGTCTGGCAAATAACTTTTTGATGACCCCGATGCTGGAAGCTTGCTGGCAAGCTGACGATAGTAAAGAAGTTTTTGGATCCATTTTGTGTGTGGTCTCTCTCTAAATAGGTTCCTGCGCTGATTGATGGATATATATATATATATATATATATATATATATATATATATATATATATATATATATATATATATATATATATATACACAAAAAAGAAGGAGAGAACTCTGGGTAGTTCTCAAGTTTAGGTGGAAAGCAGCCGCTGTAAGAGCACTCTCAACACCAGCGACACTCTAGATCTGCTCAACTCAAATGTCTGTTTTTCTATCAAAGTAGATCTAGAGTGTCGCTGGTGTTGAGAGTGCTCTTACAGGGGCTGCTTTCCACCTAAACTTGAGAACTACCCAGAGTCCTCTCCTTCTTTTTTGCATAATTTATGCGTCACTCTATGCCTGAAAGGGTTTTGTTTTGACTTAATACTGGGTGCTCCCTTGTGTCTGGACAAAGCTATACCTCTCTGAAGAGCTCTAATTAGAGCGAAACACTGTGTCAGGGGTTGCTTTTACTCATTTCAGGTTGGATTGAGTTGGTATTTCACTAATTCAAAGCTGTAATATTGTGCCTGGAGTGATAAATGGCTTTTGTAATTTTACAGCTCGGCAAGGACAGCACTGTACTAGTCCTATGCTTAAAGGCTTTGCTGTATAAATTGCAAAAGACACTGTCATTTTCTATCTCTGCGTGGATAGCACTGTGCTAATCCTATGCTTAAAAACTTTGATAGAAAAACAGACATTTGAGGTGAGCAGATCTAGAGTGTCGCTGGTGTTGAGAGTGCTCTTACAGGGGCTGCTTTCCACCTAAACTTGAGAACTACCCAGAGTTCTCTCCTTTTTTGCATAATTTATGCGTCACTCAATGCCTGAAAGGGTTTTGTTTTGATATATATATATATATCCTCTGCGGATGAGTTATGTTTCGGTGTCACTGCTTTCATTCTCTTAGTTCCCTAAGCAGCCATTGACCACATGGACAATACCCATCCTCCTGTTTTCCCTCAAAAACAACTGCATGACTGATAACAGTCCTTAAGTGTTTTTTGTCTTTTCTTAGCCTCCATTCCTAAAGAGTCGTTCTGGGTCCTTTTACCTCTAGCACAATGTCTTCCAACTTCGAAGTTTCTCAAGGGCAGTCCCTCTCCCTTTATGTTTACAATCTCTACGGGTAACCTCTCTCCTACCTCATGAGATCGCACAACATTCCTCTTTTCACTTATAAAACAAACAAATTCTCTTTCACCTTGATGGTCGACCCCTTAAAACTGTGCTCTTAGTTAGCGTATGCCAGACTTAAGAAGATGGATGGGCAGCCACTGGCTCAAAAAGAACACTGATTAAAGAGGGTCTGATCTCCAGTTAAAATGCATCCGTATGGAAATCTGAAGACCCACGTTCAAAGCGTTAAAACTATTGAAGCCTATATTGACTCCAAGCTTCATCTGACCAATTTCTTCCTGCACCTTCCTTCTTTGCAAGCTTTGGTGCACATTTCACTATCTGTCTAATGACAGTGCTGAATAGTCACCTCCGCCTTTATTGTCTCTAGGCTTGATCACACCAATGATATTTAACTGGGCATCCAAACTGCCCTTCCCTATAGACAGCAAGTGATTCAAAACAAAGTGACCGGTCTTGTCAACTATACCCCCAAGTTCAGCAGTGCTAAGCCTGCTCTTTGGCTGCTTGATTAAAGTCAGAGGGCCAGATTACGTGTTTGGAAGTCCTGGAGCAAGCAGCCATGCCACCGCCGCGCTCCAGGACCGCTTAACAGGGCCGCCACTTGCCTTCCAGATTATGATTTTTTTTGTGGTCAGGCAGGCGAGGGGCGGTCCTGCAGCTCTGCCTTTCAAAGGCACCTATGTATGTCTTATAAAGTATCGCCACATCGGGTTCCAGCGCGGTATGAACTGTGAAGTCCATGCTGTGTGGAACTGTGGGGACATGCACACAGGGCTGGCAGTCCTGAAACTCTTAATATGCCTGGCGTTTCTTCAGCGGACCGCCAGTATATTGTGAAGCCCCGACCGGTGCAGGACGTTCCCTGGCTGTTGCAGCGGTGCAATGGCAGTCCCACCGCCCCACTCGTAATGGGGCGGTCGGATTGCCGGTGCGGCGGTGGCTGGACCCCCAAATCCGCAAGTCTGGCAGGTGGTAATCAAGCCAAGTCTTTTTCAAGGTGCTCTGCCTCATTCATACATCTATAGGTAGCTAGGTCCCTGACTTTCCTATCTAAATACTTCACTTCTTTTGTCCTTCAGCACAATTTTTATTCTTCCAACTAGCTCCTGCTCGAAGGGCCAGGTTTCCAGCTAGACAGAAAGGCAAAGCCCTACTGCACAAAACAATATACGTAGACCAATTTGTAATGATTTCAATGCAAAACCAAATAGCTAGTCTGAGGGTTGCATTTGTAAAAGAACTAGAGAAGCAAATGACTTCATAGAAAAAAAGAGGTTTCCTAAAAAATTTATAAATGTATTAGTGCGGGCATGTACACTTTTATACGATTTGGCACTTTCTTATCTACTCCTGAAATGTATTATGGCCTTAATGCCAGGGGCCCGCCTTGCCGGGTTATCTCCTGACGCACCAGACAGACCTGCAGACATTTCACAGCAGCGCGTCACTGAGGAAGCGCGCCTGCTGTGCAGCCCACACAGGGCGACACGTAACACGCCCGTCAGGCGCAGCACGTCAGCATTACAAGCGCGCCTCGGAACAGTCACCATGAGTGCGCCCAATTGGGCAACATTTGAAGGGATAGTTAATTTGACAATTCAACCGTTAACAGATGCAGGGAGGAAAGACCGTGATTGTCAGATTTCCGAAATGAAGCGCAGATTCCACAAACTATTTCTGAGTGTTTGTGTCTAATTAATTCCTGCGTGTGTGTCAATTGAATCAGCGATTTATTAATGATACCCAAAAGGAGATACTTTTCCGTGTTTTTTCACTGCGTGACGCTCATTTTCCATTGGGAAAATACTTGCAAGCAGGGTTTTAATTGGGGCGGTGCCCTTCAGTTCTGAGACCTGCAGTAGTTAAAAGAGGACACCGAAATGGGTCACTTGGGGGCCCTATATTCTGTCCTTATCTTTACAGAGAAAACACTGATCGATTTCTTAACAGCTGTGCAAACCATTAAGAACCGCCCATGTCTGCGACGTAGCTCCTGTTCCATTTCATGCGCTTTACTTAATTTACTTAGTTTACTTAATACCTAGAGTATTCGCTTTTTTTCCAGGGTGTTTTCAGTTTTCTTTTTAGTAACATATTACTCTTTAATAGCGCATGCTGTGACCCGGGTCCCCTTTTTTTATTTATACATTTTACTGATATTACAGGCCTTGAATTTGTGTTGATCTTCTATCAAGATTTTAGTCGATGCCTCCAACGGTTCTATATTTCTATAAACTGTGGTAGTTTTCGGTGAAGGGTTATCCAATAGCCGTGAATTTTACAAAAAAACACTGGAGGGTTTTCGACCATAACTGTGCAATCAGCTAAAGTGTCACAAGAAAGGTTTCCGTCCACGCCGAAGAGCTCTAGGGTTGAGGCTAAAGGCACTGCAGGTTTCTCACAGCGCCTGTCAGTGGGAAATAAAGCTGGTCAGAATATATGCGCCGTGACCTCTCTGCAGATTTAACAGACCAATTGCCACGGATGCCAACTGTAAGTGTGATTCTGGGCGAAAATGTTTTAAGGAAGTACACATTTGTCAAATGATTAACAACATAAAAGTACATGAAAATGCAGTGTTTACAGGTGAGTAGGGGCATAGTGTGTAGGGGTTGATGTGGTCAAGGAGATGTAATGAAGTATATGCGAGATTGAGTGAAAAGGGCAGGAGACAAGTTGGGGAGGAAGTAGGTGTATGGGGTTCCCCCACTATTTTTCGGGAGGGGACTCTTACCCGAGGCCAGAGGGGGTCAGAGGGTCACCACTGTGTGACTCAGCACTGCAGCCCCTTGCACTTACAAACACTGAGTGTAGTCTGACCTTAGGGTGTTTTTAAAATCCTTTTCCCCACTGGCAGCATTCTATATATTTGTGAAAAAGGCACTTATCTGAAAAGTTACAGCAAACTTCACACTATTAACCAGTTTTGGACAGACCACTTCCTGATTACGTTCTCTCTTTGCTTAGAGGACCACACCTTGCGGGAGGCTGGACTATCCCAAGCCAAGTTAGGGAGACCTTGGTCCCGAATACTCAACATCTCTCCACTACCGAATATCTTAGGGAAGGACTTTAAGCTTGGCAGTTCAGCTGAAGAGAGCTATACTCTCTTTAGCCAGTCCATCTCGAGCTCGTTGGATAAGTTGGCACCCCTCCGGAAGTCACGAGGGAGGGTGAATCGAGCTAGCCCTTGGTATACGAGCGAACTACGCCAGCTTAAACTCGGCTGTAAACGCGCAGAAAGAGCGTGGAGGAAACAGTATTTAGACTTGGAGAAAACTGTGTTCCGGTCCGCCTTACTAAAATATAAGGCACAGATCAAGATAGCTAAAGCGGCTTATCTTGAATCCACCTTGAACCAGGCCCCAAACAAGGCACAGGCCCTCTTTAAGATCGTTAGGGACCTCGCCCACCCTATGTGTGCGGCCAACACCGTCCCCACATCGCAAGCTCTATGTGATTCGCTTGCTGATGCTTTCGAGGAGAAGATCTGCAAAATTCTGGAGGGTTTGCAGGATCCAGTCAATCCTACCACTGGTCTGGGAGCTCCGGAGGCGATGGCCAGTCGACCCCTGCAGAGGGTTTCTTACCTCTGTTTGGAAGCTCCGGCCACGCCTTCCAGTGGACCCCGACCAGAGGACCACGCACTCAGCTTGGGAGCTCTGGCGATAGAGTCCAGTCGACCCCAGCTGAACAGCTTTCCCCTCCCCTCCCTGGAGGAGTTTGGCAGCCTGGCTTTTACGATCTCATCGGGCTCGCCTCTTGACCCTCTCCCTCCAAAACTTTGGAGGGTGTTTCAGGAGCAACTTTTCCAGCCTTTGCACTCCATTTGCTGCCAGTCGTTTGAAACAGGGACTGTACCGGACTGCTGGAAGAAGGCAGTGGTATCTCCACTCCTAAAAAAATCCACGCTTGACCCCGCTTGTCTTTCCAACTATCGGCCAATTTCCCTGCTTCCTTTTCCAGTTAAAATCATGGAAAAACTGGTCACCCGCACTCTGTCCGGCTTCTTAGAAGGTAACACCTGGCTGGATGACACGCAATTCGGTTTTCGCCCAGCTCATGGGACGGAATCCGCGTTAGTGACCGTGTTAGACAATCTGCGGGCGCGAGTCGACAGTGGTCGGGCAGCCTTTCTGGTGCTGCTCGACATGTCGGCCGCGTTCGACACGGTCAGCCATCCTACCTTGATCAGGAGGCTGGAAGAGTGCGGGGTTAAAGATAAGGCCAGGGATTGGCTGATCTCTTATCTGGAC
This sequence comes from Lissotriton helveticus, assembly GCF_964261635.1. Taxonomy (NCBI): domain Eukaryota; kingdom Metazoa; phylum Chordata; class Amphibia; order Caudata; family Salamandridae; genus Lissotriton; species Lissotriton helveticus. The sequence continues at coordinate 1,697,761,477 of NC_136067.1, read as the reverse complement.
AACCGTCAGCAACGGGTATCGCTCCCTCCCTTCAGCTCAGAGGAGCGGAGAGTAGGACAAGGAGTACCCCAGGGCTCAGCCATCAGCCATCAGCCCTATACTCTTTAATATTTACCTCCGCCCTCTGGTCCAGCTTATTAAATCATTTGGGATCTCCGCATTTAATTATGCGGACGACACCCAGCTGGTCTTTTCACTGGAGGGACAGGACGCAGTCCCATTGGAAACCTTCCACCGATGCATGCAGGCTACAGCGGAATGGCTCCGATTGAACTCGCTGCAGTTTAATGGGACTAAGACAGAGGTCCTGTACTGTTCCAACGACCGAGTTCCCCGGGATCTCCCAGACGACTTCTGGCCTTCGTCATTCTCAGAGACGGTGTCAGCTGCACAATCGGCGCGCAACTTGGGTGTCAGTTTCGGGCCCAACTTGCAGCTAGATCTGCACGTAAATAAGACCACCTCAACGTGCATGATGCTGATCCGCATGCTGCGCAAAGTTCTGCCCCTCCTCCCTGAGCAAGCCAGACCCGAAGTAGTGCGGAGTACCATCTTAAGTCGACTCGACTATTGTAATGCACTACTTCTGGAGGCCCCGATAACACTACTGGGCAAGCTACAAAGGGTGCAAAACATGGCTGCCAAACTCGCCCTCTCCCGCCCCTACTACAGCTCATCCACGGCAGCGCTACAGGAACTCCACTGGCTGCCGGTCCATCTACGCGTTTGCTACAAAGCAGCTTGCATTGTGTTTAGGGCTATCTATGGCCTGGGCCCGGTCTCTTTGCGGAAAATGTTCGCCTGGTATCTTCCACCTCGAGCCTTACGCTCCTCCTCATCCAGGTTACTCGTAGTACCGCGTTTCCAGAGAGTGAGGATGGGCGGCCGATCTTTCAGAGTAGCAGCGGCCAAACTCTGGAACTCCCTGCCGATATCTCTAAGGAGTCTTGAGGATCTCAGCCTTTAGGAAGGCGTTAAAAACCTACCTTTTTCCCAGGACAGGCTAAGTCGCTGAAATTGTTGGTTTCATCGTTCGAAGCGCCAGGATGCCCTTGGGGTGACAGGTCTGCGCTCTACAAATATACCACGATTAACCCTTCTGTTACCTAAAGAGCTGGAAATATGGCACACTTTTGTGCTTTAAAAATGGCACAGAACACCAGCAGAAAACAAACATGCCTTAACAAGTGTTAAACTATACCCACCAGATTTTTTTTATTGTCTAATTGCAGTTCAAAGAGCTTTGCAAGTTTTCGGCACAAACACAGCGCAGGCCTCACAGTCCTTGTCCCTGTGGTCCCTTGGTAGGCAGAGGTTACAAACTTTGTGTGGTTTGCGTAGTGCAAATTGTGGTGGCAGTTTGGACAAAATTTAAAGGGGGTATTTTCCATGACCCCTACTTTGCATCATTCTCCAGCCACCCGTGTTATTCTGATTCCCCATACGGACTTCTGCAGATGAAGGTCCCCTTCCTTCTCTTGTACCTTACTTTCTTTCGTTCTGCTATTTTTTCCCCCAAAAGGCCTACATTTTCGAGAATCTTCTGCAAAACTTCAGAGCTTCTTGTTTTGCTTTCAGACCCAACTGCGGAAAAAGGAATCTGAAGATGGCTACCACACACAGGAACTTCCAGGGCGCAGAGTGAGTTCACACAAGGGACAGACCTAACACCAAATGGTGGTTGACAGTCCACCATGAAAAAAAAAAAAGGAACCGTGACAATGCCGGACTCACCAGAAAATAATTCATGCTGCAAAACAAAGTACAAGTACCTCAACACCCCCAGCAGCACCTCATTGCCCCAGCCGTTTATCGGGTTTCCAAGGAGCTATCCCAAACTAGTCATACAAAACTTGCACATAGTTCATGCAGATCACCAAATGTAACCTTGTACACAACTTTGTGTAAAGCCCTAGTAAAAGATGGTCACCAGACATTGCACTCTCTTCGAAATGCAATTGATTCCATGAAAGATAACAGATGGAACCCATAGTTTCTTGGTCATCATAAACTAGTAAATCGATCTTTTGTGTCACTTGCATGTCTATGAGCTTCTCCCACACAACCATCATCATGGCTTTAGTTAGCAGACTATCTTCCATCACAGAAGAGCAGGCACAAACAGAAAATTAGGGAAGAATGTGGCATTTTGCTAGCATCAAAGGGGTGCCTCACATTTACCTGTGTAGTAATTTATTAATGTATGGAGTTTTATAGAGCACAAACATAGCATAAAAGTTAGAGTTGTTTACAAACAAAGGACAAAGGTACACAAGAACGTGAGGCAACAACAAGAATGACAATGAAACTGTTGTATAAAAGGGAACAAAAAAAATCAGAAGGGAATCAAAGTGGAATATATGGAAATTAGAGGAAACACTAGTAAGGTATAAAGCAAACAAAATCTGAAAGGAGTCCGCGATCATTTGTCTGTCTATCTGCCTATCAATCTATGTAAAAGGAAAAGGTGACATATAAGGCAGAAATCATAAGGCGATAACAGCCGTGAGAAGATAAAGTTGTGAAAGCAGCAGATAGGAACACTAAGCGAGATGGAGTGATAGAATGGAAGGCAGCAAGAAAAAAACTAAAGTATGTGTCAAACGAAGGGAAGAGAAAAGGAGATGGGTGGGCGCGAATTCCCATGGAAAAGAATGAGAAGTGAATCTAAGAACGAGTAATACATGTTGGAAAATTTCTGAAAAATAAATCTAACTGAGGCTAGACAGTAAGCGTCTATGGAAAAACGTTTCCGCTCATTATTAAAGCTAGTCAGAGAGATGCTGTTACATAATGTATGGTCCTAGAATATCGAGTTCTAAATACGAAACTATCAACAGCAATGTTAAGTACATATACAGTCAACTCCGCATCTATGTACCTTGATATATATCTGCAAGGTCGAGAATTGTGGAGCTAAGAACATTAAATCTATACTTACCAAATATATACTTACGGTCACTACATTTTGGTTTTCAATATTTTTACTAAAATATTCTTATAGAATAGTTCCCTATCACATTCTGACACAATACTTTCAAAGATTGAATCTTTTAAAGAATGAATCGTAATAATTATGCACAGTCAATGGTGGCAAGTTTACAGATGAGATGACTGCAAGAGTCAATTCAGAATTGAACTGGTAAAGTTAAATGGGAGATGAGGAAAAACTCAGTTTTCAAGGGATTTAGTTTAAAGTGACGCGAGGACACCAGTCTTGAAACGTTGGTAATGTTTGGGGGGATGTAAGACACCAATCTACCTTTTGCCCATTTGGGTAGGACCTTTGGAGTAATGTTGGACTGGGATTTTCCTTTGAAACCTATTTCGGTCTGCCAATACCATGTGGTCAGTAAAAACAAATACTGTTAGTCTGTGTGGTATTTCTACTAGTAGACCGTTAACACTGATCATGCACCTTCACAAGTCGCATCAGACTTTGGTCTGCCATGGAACCCTTGAAATGGGTTGAAAACACTCTGATGCTGGACCAACGCCGGTTTGTGCATTGTACAAATACCAGATTTTTGTTCGAATTTACTACTGTAGCCTCTTCCTAGCCCACTTCTCATTCCAAACTGCACAAAGTAGATTCCACCATCTAAAAAAAAACTCTGGCACAACTTTTTTGTGCCCCACTCTATAACCTCTTGGCCACCACCAGTAAGTTAATAGTATGGGGTGTAAGGTTTTTAGTAGAAGTCTGCACCTTTATTAGTTTCTGCGTCAAAAGCCTTGTTTGTTAAGTCAGTTTATGGATTCTTGGGCAGTGGTGACTTAACAAAGGTGGTTTCCTGACAAGCAGTACAAACTGCCTTTAGGGAAGCTAGTTTCCATTTCACTCAGGAGATTTTCATCATTTTCCTGCTGCATTTTCTTTCACCAAATCACAGAACAGCAATAAATGAAACGTTTATGTAGACTTTACCTAGCACCTGCTGTAAGAAATATTATCACAGACATGTGCACGTCTGGAGGTGTTATTGAGAATAATAATTTCGCAGGGAGCAACTAATGTCACCAAAATATGCTTTTGAAAATCAGTCTGTGTTCTCAGTTCAAGGCATTTTAACAGATAAACCTTTTGCAGGACTTTACCATAAAGGACAGAAAAGCGCCATTTGTACCCACAACCAGACTTATGCTTCCTTAATGACCTTTAGAATGACAGACACTTAGATTACTAAGGATTTGAGGCTTTAAAGCACTAAAGAATAGTTTTAGTCATGAAACAACTTCAGCAGCAACTTGGAACAGACTAGGTCGTCTGCTCGCTGGAAGGCAGACTCCTCCGCCCCATTACACTCGAGTGAGCAGATTCACTGGGGGGCTTTTGAAACCCAAAGTGCTCTTCAACCCGTAAAGGGATTTCCTTGCTGTTGCTTGTCGCCACTTCCTCACTGCAAAGTCCTATTGTCTCCTTCCATTGAGCTGGCACATGCCTGCCCAGTAGTGCATGTCAACCAGACATGTTATGGGGTGGGGAGACGAGGACATTTTGGGGCTGTGGGGGGGGGGGACAGATAAAAGGTTTGACAGTTCAGTTTGAAGAACCACTTGTTTTTCTGGGTAACAAAATGTAATTCATTTCTTAGGTTTTTTTTAGGCACATTACATTTACTTGCAGAAAGGGAGTTTAACACAGATTGGATGGACATTACTTTAGAATGGCCTTGGTTTTTGAACGTTTTGTTTAGGGTCCCCAGCAGCCAAAAGGTCTACTCAGCTTTTGGTCCAGGCAGCAAAAGTAAAGGGATCTTTCTTTCCTGAGCTGCACCCACTGCCCTCCAAACAGAAAGCTTTTCAGCCACAGCAGTGCTCATATTGGCGAGACAGGGATTCACCTACTACTAACATTACAAGCAAAACACACAATTATGCAATGACAGGGCGCAGGACTGTCTGCCTGCTAATCTCCAAAGGCAGTCTCATGGGAGCCTTGAAAAGCTGTTATTTTCTACGTTTTCTAAGGAAGTTTCAGGCCATTCATGTTGCAATGCTACACAAATGTATGAAGTTGGTGAATGATTTAACGAGCCTGTGCGTGGGCAGGAGGACCTCGCCGTGAGTGCATGAAGCCTCAGCAGCCAGAGGGACGTTTTCCTTCAGGACGTGTGCACAGTGCACACACCGCACACAAGAAACTTCAGGTGCACAGCACATTTGTCTCCAAGATGGCGCTGACACGTGCCATTATACCCAGTTAGCTAACTGTAGTGCAGCCACCGTGGGTTACCAAAAGGGGGTGGTGATGGACGGAGCATCTGAACCAATCAAACACTCACACCCAGTCAAAAGATCTGGGTTTAATCCATCACCGTTCTTTAGCCCACTCTGCCACCCCAGTTCAGACATGGCCATATGCAAATCAGTCTGACCCTGTGCCTCATGGGAACAGTCCAGCCCGAACTGCCAAGCCATGCCTTCCCTGGACCGGAAACAAGCTTCCGAGGACCAGTTTCTGGCATTACAGCCGTCTTCAGCCCGGCTTGCTTGAATCCAGTGGCAAAGTGACTAAGGGACTCACGTCTGAGCATACCCTGCCACACTTATGGCGGCCAAAAGCGGTACAAAAGGGGGTGGTGATGGACGGAGCATCTGAACCAATCAAACACACACCCAGTCAAAAGATCTGGGTTTAATCCATCACCGTTCTTCAGCCCACTCTGCCACCCCAGTTCAGACATGGCTATATGCAAATTTAGTCTGACCCTGTGCCTCATGGGAACAGTCCAGCCCGAACTGCCAAGCCATGCCTTCTCTTGGGTGAAGGCGGAGAAGAATCCTTGTGGCAGCATTTTGGATCTGTTGGCATAGTCCAGCTTTGGAGATTACGAGTGTGAGGATTGCTTGCAGTTTATGCTGGTGTGCTAGGTGTGGGAATGTGCGACCTAGTGTTTTCATTTTGCATAAGGGACTCTATGTGACTTTGTTGGCATGCGGTATCAAGGATAAGTCTGTATCCATAGTTACTCCTAGGATTCTAGCTTCTCTTGATATTGTTGGAGGGACTTGAAGTTCCTAAATCATATGGCAGTAGGATGGTACTTTTGCCATTGCCCGCAGGTCCTGATCTCTATCTTTGCAGTGTTGAGCTTTTGTTAATGGCACAAAACTAGTCATTGAGTTGTGTACTGTAGAGGTCTTCGGAGGACTCCATTAAAACAAATTAAAATAGGTGAGGTTGTATGATTTGAATCAGATTTGGTGAGGGGATTAGGTAGATGGTCAATGATAGAGGGTATATGATGGACCCCTCACGATGAAGCCATTAGTGAGCCGAGAGGCAAGTCAGGTTTTATGTGCATCATATACATGGCCTAGATTGTTCTTACGGATGGAGCAATAGTATACTTTATTAAACCATGTACAAGAAGGGCTTTTGCACAGAGTGCATCCTAAATGATATATTTCAAGGTGCTCTCAAATGCTATGAAGGAAAAGGAAGAAGCACAATGTGATATTGACAGAATATATACATGAATTGTCTAGGCCCACACAATTTGCTTAACCTGATTAACCTCAGGATTTATGGTTTCACCTTGTTCACTTCAACCACTTGATAGGAAATCAAGAGTCTTTCAGGGAAAAACACTAAGAAAGAGAAGGCAGGGCACTCTTTCTTAAGGTGAGGAAGCAGGTGAAATCCACATTAACACAGAGACCAATTTCTGGAGAGGCTCAGCGCCTGCAGTGCAGGCAATTGCAGACTTTAACAAAGCAAACGCCTGGGGGAGCCTATGGAATTCACATGTCAGAGTGAAAGTCTACCAGCAGCTCAGCTCTGTGCTTCACTTCTGACTTTTTGCATTTTTCATTACCCCTTGGGACTGGGCAGTGGTTCAGCAGGCTGACCACCAAGACCCTGTAGAGTGCTGCGAATGTGTTTGGAAAGGAACCGCCCACTCTCACAACAGTCTGAAACATTGAATCGCTCTCTGAGCACTTCCACAGCACTCTCCAGAGTCTTCACTGGCAGCGCATCTGAAATATAATGCATAGCTGGACAGCACCTCTGCTGCAGGAAGGAGAACAAGGGCTTGAGATACAGGTCGGAGCGGCGGTGGGAGAAGCCGCATGAAGTTTCAAGTTTTGGCTCCGAGGTCCAAGACAGCCTTAACTTTAGCCAAACCAAGCACACGAGCTTCGAGAAGCCTAGCTCAGGCTTTCACTACCTCGTCTACCTAAATGATGGTGCTGTAAAAATAATAATAATCAATCCGTCTTTTATTCAGCCAGCCGCCATGTCCTTAACCTAATGTGCACAAAAAGAAACTGTCTGAGCAAGAGGCCAAATGAGTTATTTTTACATCTGCATCATCATGCGGGGCACTTCTGGGCCGTATGGAGGTTTTTTTGGCACAGTGGGTATACTATATTGGCAAACTGGGGCTGGTCTGTTCCATTGCACTGTGCGTTTGGCCGGCCTAAAGGTGTTCTGACTACATGCTCATCCAATCTTCGGCCTCTTTACAGCATGCACAGAATGACTACCGTTATAATGGTGCCAGCTGTATTTCAATTTTGTGGGGACTTGTGTGATGGAGTACACAAGTGTTGAAATATTGCCAGTAGCACAAGGAAAGAACGAGTAGTATTTACAGGTAGGGAGGGAAAGTGGTGGTGTGAGTGTGTTGAGGTGGGATGGATGAAACCGCAGGAGAGAGAGAACAGCAATGAAAGCAGATGAACAGTGAGGCATGATGTAAAGGGAAGAGCAGGAGTGACTGAGGCACACAGAAAGACATCTCCCCCACAAACGTTTTCAGAATCTCACAATAGTAAAGGCTCTGTCAATAGATATGGGAACAGCCTTGATTGCATAGCCATGCCTCTTGTAAAGGATCCCTTGTAACGCTTCTTTGGTCATGTCCCTTTTAGAGACCCCTCCCCCCATCTTTTTAATCCCATTTATAGCACTGGTTATGCAACCACCTCCTTCGTGCCATAATTTACATCAGTAGCAATGGTAGAATCAGGAAAGGTCACTTGGTGGACTCTCTATGACACTTATGCAGATCCTGCAAAACTGTATTCAACATGATCTTAATGCATTGGAATTGCATTTTTCAGAATTTCCTAGCCCTGAAGAGGGGACAAGTGCTCTGGTGGAGAGGTAGCACATTACACTGTGGGGGGAAGAAGGTTGGTTGCAAGAGTGTTAAACTGCAATGTGACCAACCATGAATTGCTTCTGTGTTTTGTGCGATTGGCCACATGGTGCTCTTACTCTGAGTTAAGCCATAGTACTTTAGCACATAGGGGAGTCAGGGACAGAACACATTTATAGATGTGTCTAGTTGACAGGAAGCGGGTGGTCTATGTGGGAAGTGCTTTGTTGTTGAGCATGATGAACAGGATATGCACTTCTGTGGGTGCCATCAGGCAGTTGGGCTTGTGGGAGAAATAAAAAGCCCTCTTTCTCTGGGCATTGACTAGAACACCTGGTTTCTGGTAGGGCAGCACAAGGTTGGAAGAATGTCCTGGGAAGAGACTATGTTGCTGTTGAAGTACTCCCACTTTCAGTGCAATTTTCCGTAAATTTACTAAAAAGGCAGAAGCTCTGAAAATGTCCTCTGAAAGGGCACTCATGACATATTCCAGCACTTCGATGGTTTGGTTAGGCGAGAGGGCAAGTGCTTTAGAATGAAAAGATGTGATGTGTTGTTAGTTCCACAGGCTGTAAACCATAATAAACATTATGTGGCTAAAATAAATCAAAACTCATTACAAAAAGAGAGGTTTACTGAGCTTAGAGGGATGTCCTGCTCTGGTATTAGACACACATGTGAGATGAGTGTGTCAGGCTGGCTGGGAGGTACTCATTTTATGTTAGGCCAGTTAGATAATTGGTAAGATAGCTACTTCACAGCCCAATAAATGTGATGTTCAGGGATCTTCAAGAGATTTATTAAGAAGTGAGTCCTCAGGTAAGTTAAAGTAAGTTTATTTCGTAACAGCAGGACACCACAGCAACTGCCTCTCCGCCACCACCACCTGGTTAACTGTCATCCCATATTCCTTCTCCCTTCTAGAATCTTTCTTCCCCCACATTCTGATAGCGAGCTTCCTCTCCACATAAGAACAAACCATTAAATTACTATAACATTACATCCCAACAAGATTCTCTTAAATCTGTATGGTAGTATTCGTGAATATTAGTCTTTTGAAGGATCAACTCATATGTGGCTTACAAAGACCCTAGGAATGTAGCCAGGTTCCTAAAACGGAACTGGGGGCATGCGGTGTATTGAGTGTATAATGAGTTTTTACTCCTGTTGCATGTGGATGGATGTAATCATGGCAGCAACAGAGGTCAGCCCTAAAGTAATTTCAAATGATTGCTGAGGATTCTGCTGTCTCTGGTAGAGATTTAGGAGGAGTGCAAGGAGATCAGGCTGTTCTAGGAGATGTTTCACATAGATACAGAATGCAGTGGTTCCTGGTTAGCTCAGCTCCTGATCAAATGTGCTGGTGTTCAAAAAGCATTCCTGGTCCATCTGGAGAGTTCAGTCCAAGCTCCTCTCATTCACATATACGTGCCCCAATCCTTCATTTTCACAGAAAAATAACTTACGTTTACAGTGATGTTTAGACAGTCTTTGAGAGCTACAATCAAATCGAAATCCCTTTGCTCCAGGTCAGTGGGTGGTCTTTTCCCATTGTTTTTCACAGAAACAGCTTTAAATGCGATTTTTCTTCTAAAATCAAAATGTTCCAACCACTCTCAAACGAATGAAATATTAAATACTGAAAAACTTGTAGACAGGAATAGCTTGTATGCCAAATGCATAAATCAATTTAACTGCCACAAAACTGAGGCTAGTGAAAAAATGTGCCAAAGTTGCCTCGGTTGTTTCCGTGTCAGAATAAATATTGCATCCAGTTTAATATTTAATCTAGTATGCGTTATTACATTACATATGGCATCAATGAGTGAGTTGGTTGCAAGTGTGGGGTGTTTTTTCATAGTTTCGTGTGCAATAAGTCAATAAAATAGTGCTGGGTCATAAGTACAACCAATGGAAAATGAGTTGTTGAGCTCAATGTACAATGAATGATGAAGGAATCACTGTATTCAATGTGGAGCATTGTGTGGTCCCAATACACAACTACTCTCTCCTGCCACAGCACCTGGCATTTCCTGCCACCCCACTCTCAATGTAGGCACCACTACCGGTCTCTTCCCTTTACTGGTAATGGTGCCCCCTCCTTTCCCCAGACAAACACTTCACAATTATTTATGGCCTCTCCAGAAACACAACTTGATCTCTTTGCCACCACCGCCTTCAAGCAGAGGCCACCTGCCCCTCTGCAAGAGGTACAACTTGGTCTCTGCTGCAAAACACACAACCATATACAGGGTACCAAGTCTTCTGTGCCACCTCTTCTTCTCTCCCCACACCCTGGAAATACTTGCATTTCTAAACGACAAGCAGGTGTAAGAAGACGTCGAGTGAAAAAAAGATAGAGGCAAAGAGGAAATCAGAAAAAGAGAGCCCCGAGGGACAGCGATTAGTGAAGAAGCAGTTATTGCATTTTTCATCAGCTTGTGACATTGTATAAGTTGATCTTGACTGAAAATATGACAAAAAAAGCAGTGCTTTGCATTCATGCAGGACCTGTTTTTGCACTAATTTCTCAGATAGGAACAACTTCTTAAAACTGGAATTAACTTTAGAAATACACAATATATGCACCTGCACAAATCACAGTAGAGAGGCGGTAGTATGTTCCCCAACTGATGTGTGTACAATTCAAAGAAATGTGACAGCTCGTGAAAAATAGTTGTGTGCAAAACAATGTTTTCACAAGTTCACATTATATAATACGTCCTAGGTGTACACACACACTGCAGACAATACACCTGCAAATACCAATACTCCATGCAACACCAGTGCATCAACTACCTCTCACAACCTCATGGTGCTTCATTCGTACAGCATGCAACAACTCACCATTCACTGAGTCCAGACACACACAGCCATGCACAAACCAGGCAGTCTACAGCATCAAGTGGCCATATGAACAGCGAAGCTGTACTATACAATTACCAACCACATAAGAGAACGCACAGTTAACACATCAAGGCATATCACATTCTAGAGCACACGGTGAACATCATACCAAAATGTGTGAATGGGAAACTAGTGTGAGAGAGAATGCGACCTGCCCTGAAAAGCACATGCTATATGGAAACTGCCTTTCAGAAACATGTGCTGCATATTACAATGAACTCTGCGGCATGCCCCCACACATAGGCATACACGCACAGTCTCGCACACACAGATCTTTACCTTCCTTTGCTTATCTTCACCTCCACTTCACAAGACCTAACTATACAATTACACCTTAAGTAAAGACACACATGAGAGTGCAGTAGTTTATAGCCTATGCCAGGCAGTAACAAGACTTCCAGATGTTCAATGTGGCGGTGGAATTATTTTAAAATAATCCACAAAAGGTGGGCTATGTCATCCCTCATTTATGAATAAATTCAGCATGGAGCAAGATAGGCAATGATTAGAAAGCGAAGGGTTACCTGTATGTTTGGATTTTGGCCATTAATATCCGCCTTTGAGAGATCGGGAAAGTTTGGGAGGTCCAAGAGGAAGGATCCGGGGCCATCTCTCTGCAGGGGTGTGCGCCCATTCTGCTGCCTGTGTCGTTGCTTTGGTAATCGTCTGTGTGCTGCTTGCTGGTCGAGGTGCTCACTTTCATCCTCTGGGTCCAACGCAAACCTCGTCTCAGAAGAGACAGCACCATGGAAATTGACCTAAAATGAAACATTGAGAGCATTAATATGTCAATAGTGTTACTGTGCCTCTGTAATAGTATTGTGCAGTTCGATGGCCATATTGATGCTTAATGTAGGAGACCAGTAAACAGCAACAAAGGGAGCGCGCAATAAAGGAAAAGTGTGATGGACTTTAAAGGGAGCGCAAAAGAAACCCCTGCCCATCTGAAACAAGACCATATTCATTTCCATTGGGGTAGGTTATGACCCATACTAATGAAGCAAGAAGCTAGGGATTACTTGGCCAATAAAGAACACTCTAGCAGTTCTTAGGGGACTCCCTGCTCGGAGGATACGGAGGGCCATGGGCTCTAGCTGCACAGTGCTGCAAGAGCACCTATGCGGGGCATGGGCAGCTTACGTCTGCTATAAAACGCTAGGATTTCTGCATGCCACTCAGAGCACACAGGATAGGAAAATGGAAAAGCAATGCACAAAGTTCTCAACCCTATATCCTTACCTCGTAAAGATCTGCCAGACCAATTATGTATTATTTATGCGTTGTAATATTTGGTACACGACTGGGCCCTCCCACTACTGTGGCAGCAAGCTGCCAGTCATAGACATCATGGGTGAAAACAAGTCCCCCCCGAGCTTCAAACATTAGATCCAGTCCTTCTGGGACTCCCTCCCTAACTGGACAACGTAACAGACATGTTAGCACAACTTCATCCAACACCCACGGTCGTAGCAATGGAAAGAGGCTGCGAAATGGTATCATAATAAGACAGTGGTACTAGATTACAGGAATGTTAAAAGATACAGTTAAGTCGTAGACTGCAACATTTGCAGTTCCAAGGAAGGATTTGTTCGTTTAACTAAATCTGAAAAAACAAACATCGCCCAGCTTCGAAATTCCTACCGGGGATTTTACAGTTAAACAAGCGTGCGGTTTGGGTACGTAGCACTTCCCTTCTGTGTCCTTACCCCCACGCGTACAGCTTCACTGTGTTTTTTTTTTTCTTCAAACCTCAGGACCGCACTCCGTTGGAATATCATTTTCATGTTTTTCTAATGGCGGGATTAAATTTCGCCAAGTTTGAGGTTAGCGGTTCATGCTTTTGTTATTGTTCAACATATTGCCAGGTTTTGCAGTGTACATTACAGCTGGCTGCTCGAGGCCCGGCGCGACTGTCGCCACCGCCTCGCGCGCTACCAGAGGAGAGCCGGCATCCCCTGTGCTCCCAAGTCTGACTAGACACAGACCGGCAGGATCAACTTTGCACTTCAGTCCGATACAACAACATTTTAAATGGGCAAAGTGGTTGTTTGCGGGTGGGGGTTGGGGGGAGGGTGGGAGTTCTACTTGGGTCAGATGGTCCATACTAAGCAGTTTGGGTGGTTCATCATGTCTGTTTGATTTTAGTTCCAGAAATAACATGTTTTTTTTTCTAATTGGAGTTGCTTGCTGCGTTTCTCAGTGTGTCGATACCAATCACAATGATGGATGCTAGCATTACAGAATTTGTTTAGGAAAGTCCTACTCTGGTAGTGAGCTACTTTTGTTACGAATTAAAAATTCAGGCGCTAAAATCCAAAGGAGCGGATTAAGGGAATGGATGTCTATGGGCAGTTGGGGAGGGGATAGACATTGGGCATGGATCATTTGCCCCCACCCAGTGCGCCTCAAGAGACGGTGGCCCCAGGGCCCCACGATTCGAGCACTCCAGCATGAGTGACTTTCCTCGCACCCCTTGCTGCACACAGACGCTCTCACGCGACACCCACCCTAGAAACTCGCACCCCTTGCTGCACACAGACGCTCTCACACGACACCCACACTACTGCTGTGGAGCAGGCTCGGGCCACACCGTGCCCCCCTCCGCCCATCACAATACTGGAGCCTGCTGAACACAAAACCGATTTTTTCTCAGATGACAAAAAGTCAGTGTTTGTGGTCTCAACAGAAGTCGTCTGGATATCTTTGGAGTGTCTGCAGCATCGTCAGGGCTTAATGGAAGCAGATTTTTATCATGAACATGGGGTACACATCTGTATTTTTGCAGGACTCATTATGGAAAAGTTCCTTCTTGCAGACATCAGTGGAGATCGCATCACAGATATTTAAGCAGACACAATGTTCTATTAGGGCAGAATTTAATTAATAATGCGTAGGGAACAAATAATAGGTTTCTAACATCAGGTCAGCACCTACAGAATCGGATTGTCATCAGATGCAGGCAGGAGCGCAAAGAGAAAAGGGCTTTAACCTCCCTCTACCCCCCATCGGGTCTCGCAGGCCAGTATGCTGCATCTGAGATGCTGTGGGATGGGGGTGGGGGACCTTGGAGGCGTCTGGAGTCTTATCTCAGCCACACCCGAGGTTTTCACAGGTCTTGGATAGACCATTTACATGCCTTTTGTAAACTGAATAACGAGGCTTTGTTTGTTATTTACACTGGTTCCAGTCCTTCCTGGGTCCCCACTCTGCCCATTCATTACATTTGTATTTTATTTTTACTGCCACAGTGGGAGAATTCATTGAGTGACAAGGCTCTTTCCAAAAGAAAATACAAGCCATTTGGTGTTTAAGGAGTCTGCAAAGGTCTCTCCTTGAGACTAAATAGTGTTGTAAATAAAATAGTATGTATTCATTTGTAACATGACTTTTTGGTCTTTATTTCCTTTAATTAATAGTCATGGACCATTAATACAGCCCTGGAACACATTTAAAAGTGCTGTCTGTTTGAAGTATGCACAGATAAGTGCCTAAAAAAAATACCGGCGTGAGGTGATTTAGCTTCTTTTTGTACTGGCCTGGGATATCAAAATACCGTTGGTGCTGGTAGAAATCCATTCAGCTGGCAGCCCTAATCAGAAGACTCAAAGTTTGCTCCAAAATCAGCATATTATTTATTTCCTCCATCCCTGACTGATGCCATAATAGCAACAGTTTAGCTTATATCTGAAACCCTAAGCCAGCCGTCAATACGATGCCGAGTTACTCCAGGTGTCTGGGAATATATCCTACATTCAGACCACTCACTCCTCATTCTCACCTCTCACTCTTCTTTCACGCTCCCCCTATGCTCACAGCGATCACACTGCTCACTATACACTCAAGCCATTCACCTTTCTGCTACCCTTCACACACACAAGCACACCGCTACCCTGCATGGACATGATGCGCCACTCACTTATCACTTTCACCACTCACCCTACACTGACAGCAATCGCACTGCATTCACGCGGTTACCCTGCACTCACACCGTTCATCCTTCTTTTACCCTGCACTCACACGAGCACACCACTCACCCTGCACTCACAGTGACCACATTGCATTCATGCCCCTCACCATGAACTCACACCGATCGTTCTCCACTAACCCTGCGGTCACATAAGCACACCGATCACCGTTCACTCACGGTGATCACACTGCACCTACATGAGCACACTGCACTTGTGACATTTCACTCACCAGTCACTCTCACTGCTCACTCTGCTATCTCACTCAAACAAGCACATCTCTCAACATGCATTCATTCCGCCTGTTCTGCACTTTCACCCGCAACCAAACTCATATGTCACATCACTCATGCTGCAGTCACTCCTCTCACCCTACACTTGCAGTGTCACATCGCTCACTGTACACTCACATAGACACTCCTGTCACACTCATACAGCTCACCCTTCACTTACATGGGCACAGCATTCACCCCGCACCCACATCATGCATGCAAGCATAGCACCCACCCTGGAGTCACACCACTCACCCTGCACTTCCTCCACTCACACTGCACTCACAGAGACAAACCTCTCAGCCTGCCTTCATACAGGCACTCTATTTATCCTGCCTGTACACAGAGACAAAAGTCTTCTGGATATCATAGGGACACACCACTAACTCTGCACAAACTGATCTCACTATGCACTCATCAGTCACTCATCGCTCACTCTGCACCACACACAGGCACACCACTCACCCTGCCTTTACACAGCTCACACGACCCTGCACTCATTCCTCTCATTCTGCAAGCACTCCTCTCACTTGACACACACATGGGCCCTCCTCTCACATTACATTCATGCAGCTCTCCAAACACTCACATCAGCACATTTTTCACCCTTCACTCACACCACTCATGCTGCACTCACACTATTCACCATCACTCAGCACTTACATGAACACACCTCTTAGTCTGTACATATAAAATTACACAACTCTCATGAATATATACATATTTCTAGAAAGGCAACAAAAGCATACCTGCTCTTTCTGTAGTACTAGATCCCTACTTAATTCCATCTGCAACAAAGGGGCTTTTGCAACAAGGGAGAGTGGAATGTGAATGTGGGATGGCACAAGGAGGGAGGCTAGGGTTGAGACTTTGGGGTATGGTGGTGGATTGAGAATCGTGTGACACCTTCAGCCATTCCTGGCTTTCCATTCACCACAATGCTTCATTCCAAAATGTAGTTTTTTTTACATTGTAAGTTGGGTCTCAAAAACCCAAAAATGCAAAGTGTTACTGGATAAAATCCATGGATGCAGAAGAAGTCAAGCATTTCATAAGATCAGTTGGTTGCTGTGATATTACATGTTAAAACATGAGTTAGTTCATTTCCAATACTGTAACTGCTTGATCCACACGTAAAACCAAATAGAAGCACTTACAGCTATTTTAAGGAAGTGCACTTTTCATTCACATCATACTTGAAACAAACATTGACAAGGCAATATATCATGTTTTTGAATCTCATAAACAGAATATGGTTTTATTAAGCTCCACTAATAGGCAAGGCAGGTATAGCAGAAGCAGCAGGGCAAGTTTTTTAACACAATAAAAACAGATTGCCTAATGGAAGTGTGAGTGGCTTGTGTCTACGTGTGAATGTGACAGAGTACAAATGTACGAAAGAGTGCAACAGATATAGTGAGAATGTGTGTGTGAAAGAATGTGTGAGTGTATGTGTGATATGCGTGCAAGTGTGCTGCTGGTCTGGCATACTGGAGGTTATTCTTGCCTTATGGACAAGGGCACTAAAAGCATATAGAGGTGAGGTGTTATCTGTGGCAAACGGCAGGCCCTGACATGCTTCCATTAAGACAGCCTGACTGGCTGTGGGGAATCCAACTGTCTAACTGAGAAAGCCACTAGCCCAGTCATGCCCAGTGGCAGGGACTACTAACACGCACCACACCTAACATGATGCACTTAATTCTTGGCATATGGGGTGGATACGTAGCAAAATGTTGGAACTAATATTTGAGGTAGCTCTGGTCATAAGATTTCCTGTACTTATTTCATAGGTTGTGTTAATTTCAAAATGCTGACCCTTGTATACCAAAGGGAATTATTAGAGGTGCCCATCACTTTGGCTGAAGTATCAGTTGTAAATTTCTGACACTGTCTTATTGAATGTACTCCTTGACATAAAGGGCTCACCATGAAAAAATGATTACCTTGGTATAGTGGAAGCAATTTCTGACTTAAGACATTTGAAAAAAATGAGATTCACTTCTAGGAAAGGCCAGGCTTCCTTGGTGCACTATGAACGTACAGGAATATTTCACGAATGCCCTATAAGGGCCTGCAGCATTTTAGTACATTTGAACCCAAAAGTATCGAAAAATTATCAGGGGAGAAGGTTACTCTTCATTAAAACATCTACACAACATCGGTTACCTTGTTTTGCTTGAAGGGATTTGGGGGAAGTATCACGCCCTACCACTTACATAGATCTTTCACCTCATAATGCCTATGGGGTTAGCTCCGACCCATTTCTAGAAATGCTTGTCTTGCCCCATTGCTCAGAGCAGAACTGGATTTAGGACGGTGTGACCAGTGCAGCCGCATCCGGTATTAACTTTGGTGGGGGGGCTGTGTTCAAAAATAATTTTGGTTTAAAAGCATCGTATGTATCAGGCAGTTTTCAGGCAACAATAAAAATGTCAAGATAGCCCTGATTATTATTGTTCCTACTGGTGAGAGTTAGGAATTTTGTCTAGTTGCAGTTTTGACTCATCGTAAAGTAGCACAGAGGGTTAATGTGCCTGCTGCAAAGAGCATGTACCATGCAGATCATAGAACTGAGTATGAGTGAACTGGCGAAGTGGTTGGGTGAGTTCAATCTTGAGGATACAGCGGAAGGTGGACCGCCATTTACATTAGATGAGCTTCTCTACATTTTTCATCCTTGTGCTACACAGAGTATGCCTTTACCCTTCTTGATGTAAATAGCCCATAAATGTTTCCGTAGAGCCTTATATCTCACCAGGCACATCACGCCATCTGTGCCCACGACACCGCTCCTAGGACTACCGAGTGATAAGAGCAGAGCCAGTACGGCTGAACTGGTAGTTTGGCATAAGGCTGATGTAAATACTCCGGGGGACCTGTACTTAGAGGGCACATTACGAGCGTTCCAGTCTCTTGTTGGAAGAGGAAGGTGTTCCGTCGGGGCAGTTCCTTCAACACGCCTCCTGGATAGCTAAGTTGAGACACCACTGGGAAGATATTTCGCAAGAACTTCTGACACTTGCTATTTCAATATATCCAGGTACTGGGCACAGGGAGACACCTCATTAAGTGGTTTGCGGAGTTCATTAGAGAATACACCTTTACTGATTTAACACCCTTGTGCAATAAGTGGGAAACAGATTTTGCACATCCATTCACACCTAGGGAATGGGGAGCGTTGCTGGAAAGCCCCAAACAGATCCCTAGGAATGCAAGATTTAGGCTAATCCAGTTCTATATAATACATATGGCCTACCTATCCCCAGATTAAATTAATACGTTTTTCAATAAGGCAGATGCCTGTTGCCCGCGATGCCAGTTGGTGAACGCTGATTTCTTCCATATGATATGGTCCTGCTCCAAATTGCAGACTTATTGGCACAGAGTAATTAGATTATTATCCACAAGCACAGATAGAGCTCTGCCGAACACTTGGGGAGCTTGCATCACGGGCATATTTCCCAGAGATAGACAACACAGTGCCTCCTCTGGTTTTCGTGATCTGGGGTTGGTGGTAGCCAAGCAGCTGGTCCCCCGTTGCTGGAAGTCAATTGATCACCCTCCACCCACAGCCTGGGTTTACTCGATGTTATATTGGGCTAAGGCAGAGGCGACATTATTGCTAAGAGAGGATACACTGGGACTCCACAAGTATCCCATCTCAGAGGCATGGGGAGTGCTGCTGACGGCATTACAGTTAGCATCAACTCCAGAGGACTCTACTATTGCGTCCAACTCCGATCAGGTTAATTCTCATTCTGGGCATGGTGATCCCACTTATTAACACATTTTGCACTTAGTGCACTTCATCATTTCGGATGATATCGCTTCTTGATATGCGACACCGAGATTGATATGTCTGGGACTGAGTGTGGGTTGCTGTGGCCTTATTAAACGGATCGTCCCCTTACATCTCGGCCCCTCTCCAAACACCCCTTCCTTCCTTTTTTTCCTTATTGTTTTTCAGTTGTTTCTTCTGAGTGGTTTTATATAGTTTTATTATATGGATCTGTTTATTTACATAATAGTCATGACTTTATAGCTCAGCCGAAAGAAGTCGCTAGAAATGCACAGTTCTTATGTTGCGGAGAGTTATTTGTACTCTTGCATGGTGTCTTAGATATTGCATTAATAACAAGCTGTAATGGCTAATATACACTGTTGGAAGAATGATGTATTATCGCTAAGCATCTGTATACTCCTGAGACACATTACTCACGCTGATGTTTTTTCTTTTTCTATCGCTGCCAGGATTTTATGTATTTCTTATTAATGTGCACTATCGGTCCATCTGGTACTCGTTGCTTTAATGCATATTTGTATCATGTTTTCTTATGTCTACAAAATCTCAATAAAACAGATTAAACAAAAAAATGAGTGCACTATGAGTAACACCGTTAAAAGAAAATTAAGTAAGAAAATTAAGTGTACATCAGAACTCCGCTATGGAAAGATGAGGTGCTCTTTTAGAGAGTGTTAGTGAGGGAATTCATGGTGGAGAAGGAGGTTATGGGGGAGGAGAGCACCACTGTAACGGCCGCCACCATACCGGCCGCCACCAGAGCTCGAGCCGGCCCTACCTGGGAGGCTTAGTCCCCCCAAAGTTCAGGTCTAGTTGCCCCCCTGGATGCAGGCCTGCAATATAATCAGCGCCCCCAGCAAATAAGACTGTAACGAGGTGTGGGGACGGGACAGCAAGCATTGGGAAAGCCAATAGTACCTGCTAACAACAGCTTCTGGCTTTGGCAATGTTCTGTAGCCCTGCTGTACAACAGCATAGCTAAAGCGCTTTAAAAAAAGTGCTACTATGCAGTCAGCGTTAATGCATTTTTTTATGTGCATTGATGCTGGTTGCATCATAACACTTTCTGGTTTTTATTGAAACAGAGAGCAACTCTAAGGGAGAGAGGGAAAGAAAGATGTGGGTGGTGGAAGAGAAAAGGAAAGATGGTAGTGTCAACCACCCAGATAACGGATGGTGAATGGGAGGGATGGGGCAAGAACGGATATGAAGGCAACCAAACGGACAACGTGGATGGGTAGGAGGGATGGAGAAAGCCACAAGGACAACAGCGGGAAGGTGGGACGGGACGGTGCGAACACACAGACAAGGTAGGATGCGTGGGAGGGCAACCACACAGACTAAGGGTAGTGGTGTTGGCAATCACATGGACAATGAAGGTTAGGTGGGAGGGGCAGGGGCAGCCACACTGATAAAGGACAAGAACAACCGCATGGCCTAAAGAGGGTCAATGGGAGGGACTAGTACAAGCAGGCAGTGGAGAGTAGAGGGGAGCAATGAGGCAGCAAGCGGATGGAAAACGTGAGCAAGCAGACCAACAACGGAAGGTTGGTGGGAAGGGCAGTGACAGCCACACAGAAAACAGAATGGCATGAGGGGCTGGGGACAAGCAGACATACAAGGAAAGGTGGGTACTAGGGTTTGGGGCAAGCAGACAGACAACAGAAGTTGGTTTTGAGGGACTGGGTAAAGTAGATGGGTAACAGAGGGTGGGCAGGGGCAATCACACGGACTGCAGATGGGACTGGAGAAGAAAAGGAGTGGAGAGAAGCACAAGACACACCCACTCTGGCAGAGTGCTTAAACAAAAAGAAAAACAAAGGATCTGCAAAATGAGCAGTGGAAGGACAAAAGTAATGTGTCCATGCTCCCGGGGAGGGACAAACACACGAAGAGGAAGTAATCTGATGGAAGCTGGTGAATAAGAAGTGTTAGACCTGACACCTTTTGGCGTGGTTCTTCCCCCATCTTTTTGCCTCTGACTCATGTGTTATGATGCTGTGCTGGATTTCGTTTTTGCTGATTTAGATGCTTTGGACACTCTGCCACTGCTGATCAGTGCCAGAGTGTAAGTGCTCCCTCTGTGAATTGTGATATTGATTGAATATACCAGATTGGCATATTTGTATCACCACAAAGTCCCTAGTAAAGTGCACTGTGTGTGCCAGGGCTGGTGATGACAGATGCTACTAGTGGGCCTGCAGCGCAGATTGCGCCCCCCACATGAGTAGCTTTAAAATAGTGACTCAGGCCTGCCAGCGCAGGGCCTGTGTGCAGTCAATGGACTGCACTGTCCCCCTGGCCAGTGTCTCCACTGGCTGGGCCTAACCCTTCCCTGTCTGTGCACATCAGTCACCCCTATGGAAGGCTCAAGGTACCCCCCTGGGCAGGGTGCAGTGTATGGATAAGGTAGAGCATGTACTAGTGCAGGTCACATGCTCTAGTAGTGGGCTGCAGCCATTTTATGTGCTCACTGCTGTAAGGCTATCTTGCTCCATAGAGTAACATGGAGGAGGCTGGGCCCATGTGATGCCAGCCTATCTTCCCATAGGAACAAGATGGGACATAAATGAAAGATATCCCTGAACTCAGAATTTAATGACACATCTTTTAGTGAAGGGTGTCTTTAAATCCTGTGTTGGAGAATAGCACTTTTAGAAAGTGGCTGTTCTCTTGTCTAAACCTTTCTGTGTGCCTGGGTTTGTGGAATGCTTGGGTGTGACAGGGGGGCTGCAGAGCCCCCGGAGGAGAGGGTCGGAGCCAGCCCGGGGATGAAAGGGCACATCTGCTGCCTGGGAGGTGGGAGGAAGGAACGCCTGATAAGTACTGGGCTGTGCCAGCCTACCTCCCCCCTGCTAGCTCCCTCCTGGTGGTCAACTGACACCTCTGGCCCTGAAGCTGACAGGAAGAAGAAAACCAGAGACACCTCAGTGCTCCGCAACCCCCAGAACTGGTTTAGACTGGACCCAGGGCCTCCATGCACAAAGACTTCAAAGGACTTCAAAGACATTGAGGGGTATAAGGAAAGGACCCCTGACTACAGAAGTTTAGATTCTGAAATTCTGCAACCAAGAAGGAACCTCGGCTGGAAGGAGGACGGCTAGAGAACCAAAGGAAGATTGCCTTGCTGTGTGCTCTAAGGGCTGACCTGTTCTACTGTCTACCTGGAAGCTGAGGAGGAGAAAGGGACTTTGCTGTGTGCTGTGACCCTGCCTGCTTGCAACTGCCAAGACTTTGCTGTGTGCTGTGTCTACAATCTTGAATCTCCAAGGGCCTGAGAAGAGCTGGCCCCCTGTCTGCAACCCAGGAACATAAAGGTTGCCCAAGGACCACAAGACCCTGCTGTGCCCCCTGAAGCTGCTGTGTGGCGAGGAGATCGTGAAATCCTGTAGGTTGCCCGATCAGTGCGTGGGCTGCTCTCTCATCTGCTTGAGAGCGCCGCGCTGACCCAGCCTGCTGAGGGGCCAAGATCGGCGTGTTCATCGACACGCGTGTGTGTGTGTGGCAGCCCGGAGACTTGTGGGCCTTCCCAGTGCTAGGCGCACTGAAAACGACTGTGAGCTGTGTCACCACCGCGGCCCGGGGGCCAGGAATACCCCCCCCCCCCCCAAGATCGCCGATCGTTGGGGAGCTGAAGCGCCAAAGAACGAAGGCGCCGCGCTCCCATTGGTGGAGGGAGCCGAGCCCCCTCACTAACGCCGCGACGGGATTGGCCCGTGCGGCGCAGCGTCCTCAGTGGTGGTGGGCCGTGATTAGCCGAAGTCACGGAGCGTCACGGCTTGACTGTCCCGGGAGCCGCTCTGCCATTGGCTGACTCCCGGGTGCACCAGAGGCTCGTCCAGACGCCGCGACCGGATTGGTCCCCGTCCTCAGGACCCAGGGAAGTGCTGCGCGATCACCGCCGGGCCCGGGAAGAAGCGACCTGCCCTCTCCGAGGGATTCCCCCGAGTGTCTTCCGCCCCGGCCTGCCGTCCCAGCCTTTAAGCGCCTGGCCCGCTCCCCGCCGCTCGTTGGATTGTCGAGAGCAGGTGGGGGAGCTGGAGGGACCGGCCGGGGCCGTGGACGAGTGAGTTCTGGTCGGCGCAGGGCGCCTGGGGGCACACAGAAGAGCGTGGTGGAACCCGGGGAGGAAAAGAGCCCCCGGGCCTCGCGAGGAAGCGCACTTGCAGCGCTTAAAGGCCAAAAGTAAGATTAGACGGGGCATTGTTTTCCTTGCTCGTTTTTAGAGCTACTTGAACAGAAATCAGGGGCATTATATTTTTAGCCACTGATTTGAGAGACTTGAGACTGCTTTTGGTTCTGAGAACTGCCTATGTACAAGTACCATCAGAAAGATTAAGTGCAACCCTTAAGATTGAATGCAACATTTTTCTAAAGAAGTGATCATCATGCAACTGCTTTAATTACTTGCTGAAACTAGATAAAGCTATATATTTTTATAAAATATACTTACCTGTGTGGTCTCAGTTTGTGGTGGATTGGGGGATTATTGTTGTGTTAAGTGCAAATGTTATCCACATTGCCTCTGTTTAGCCTAGACTGCTCGCGCCATGCTACCTAGAGGGTGAGCAGGGGTTATCTCAGAGGGTTATTCCTTCGCCCTGATTAGAAGCAAGGGTCCCTACTTGGTCTAAGGTACTTACCTCTGCCAACCAGAGACCCCGGGTTCTAACATTGGTGGCTCGCGGTGCGGATTTTTGAACTAATAATTGCACTTGACCGGCAGTGATCTCTTGTACATCACTAGTCTAGTTTAGCGGCACAGGTTGCACAAGATTTTTTTTCTTTTTGGTGAAATCTTTTTAGTTGAAAAGGTTAGGAAGCATCATGTCTCGGAAAGCGCCAAGCGTGAATGGAGAAGCGGAAGTGGAATTTGAAATCCAGGAGTTGTTAAACTATAACAAGGAGCAACTGAGAAAAGTCTGCAGACAGCTTGAATGCCCAGTAAGGGGCGGCGCAAATAAGGAAGAGCTACGGACAGCTCTGAGGGCCTGGTGGGAGGCCAAACATGGTGACCCAGAGGTTACTACTGGAGAGGGAGACACACAGGAGAATGGGTTTTTGCCCAGTGAATTGCCAGTGAGGAAGCCAGGGTCTAGGACCGGCAGCGACCACTCCAGTAGGGTTATGTCTCCAGAGGAAATAGAGGAGAATCAGCGAGTTAGGGCCCATGAGATTGAGCTTTTGAAGCTCAGAGCGGAAGCCGATGAGAAGTTGAGAAAGAGGCGCAGGAGAGAGCGGCGCAGGAGAGAAGACATACTCTCGCTTTGGAGGAAAAGAAGCTCCAATTGGCTCATGAGAGGAGCATGAAGGAGTTGGACTTCAAATATAAAGAGAGGGTGTCCAGTTCTAATGGTGGCAGCGCACAACCAGTACAGGCGGGTAAGGTATACATACCAAAGGATCTGATACAGAATTATCAGAGGGGTGAGGATATTTATGCGTGGTTCAGAGCGTATGAACTTGCCTTAAAGATGAATGAGGTGCCTGAGAAGAATTGGGGAGCAGGATTGTGGAAGCATTTTGAGGCCTCTGGGAGGGATGTTTTGGCACCCTTAGAAGAAAAGGATGCTTTGTCCTACTCCGCCATGAAGGAGGCTTTGTGCCTCAGGTATGGGCTCACTGCTGAACAGTACCGCCAGAAGTTTAGGAACTTCAAGAAGCTTGATTCAAGTACTTGGGTGGAGTGTGTGAGTATGTACACGCGTGCACTGGAAGGTTGGATGAAGGGCAGCAAAGTTACTGATTATGTGGGGTTGTGTCACTTGATTAGTAGGGAGCACTTAAGTAGTTTATGTGTCCCAGAGCTGCGCCAGCATCTTTTGGATAGCAAGTTAACTGATCCCAGTGAGCTTGCTAAAGAGGCGGACCGGTGGACGAGCACCAGGGTCCACAAGGGGGTGGTAAGTACCCCAGCCAAAGGTGGACAGGGTCCCCAGCAGAAGAGTGGGGGGGACACGGGTAATCAAAAGGAGTCTTCTAAAGGGCCCCAAAGTAGTTCCCAGGAGAAGGTGTCTCAACCCCCCAAGCCTAAGAAGTCCTGGCCCCATAAGGGCCCGAAGGACAAAAAGACCCTTACTTGCTATTCATGCAGGGAGGTGGGGCACATTGCTCCAAACTGTCCAAAGAAGAAATCAGCACCCACTGGTGCTCCAGCTCCAGCTCCGGCGTTGGCCAGTGTAGCTTTGGGAGGGGATTTGATTTCTAGTGGGGAGGAGGGGTTAGCATTGATGACCCTTGTCTCTCTAGGAGACCAAGAGATGGCCCAGGAAACCTTGCTGCCCCAAAATACTAAGAAATACGGGCAGAAGGTGACCATCAATGGACAGGTGGTGGAGGCTCTGAGAGACACAGGGGCCAGCGTGACATCTGTTAGGTGTCGGTGGGTGTCTGAAGAGCAAATTGTTCCCCAGGTACTCCGGCCTGTGGTGGCAGCTGACAGTTCAGTGCGCTACTGCAAGTTGTCGAAAGTTCCATTCGAATGGGGAGGAGTCTCCGGTATTCTGGAAATTGTTGTAAGTGATGCCTTGCCTGTAGATTGTCTATTAGGTAATGACCTGGAGAGCTCCCCATGGAAAGAGGTGGAGCACAGGACTCACTTGGAGATGTTGGGTTTGCCTGCGTGGATCTGTGTGTCCACCCGTGCAATGACAGCCAGAGAGGGCGGTCTAGCAGAACTGGAGCCTGGAACAATGGCCCAGGGACCTGCCAAGAGAGGAAGGGGTAGAGGGCGCGGGAAACCGGCCCCCACTGTTCCCACGGTCCAGGAGGAAGCAGACCCGGAAGGGGATGCCCTGGAACCTACAGGGGAGCAGGTGGCCGAACTAGGGGAATTGCCTGAGCTGTCCCAGTGGCAGCAAGAGGGTGGTCCCTCCAGGGAGGAATTCTGCCAGGCTCAGAAGGAGTGCCCTTCTCTCATTGGTGTGCGGCAGCAGGCTGCAGACCAGGCCGCAGGCCTGGGGTCCAAGGAGCATTTCATCTACTGGGAGGATGACTTACTTTATAGTGAGCCTAAGTTCGCTGAGCCTGGTGCAGCCCGTGTGCTGGTGGTACCGGAGCGCTTCAGGAACTTCCTACTGGGTCTGGCTCATGACGTGCCTCTCGCAGGACATCTGGGGCAAGACAAGACCTATCACAGGCTTGTCACCCATTTCTACTGGCCCCAGATGAAGACACACGTCTCTGCCTTTTGTAAATCTTGCCAGACTTGTCAGGCCAGTGGCAAGAGTGGAGGGAAGCACGTGGCCCCCCTCCAACCCTTTCCCGTGGTGAGCACCCCTTTTGAGCGGGTGGGCATTGACATCGTGGGGCCCCTGGATCCCAAGACAGCCCTAGGCAACAGGTTTATCCTGGTCTTGGTGGACCATGCCACTCGGTACCCGGAAGCCCTCCCGCTCAGGACAGTCACCGCCCCAGTGGTGGGCCGTGCCCTGATGGGGATCTTTTCCCGGGTGGGATTTCCCAGGGAGGTCGTCTCAGACCGCGGGACAAACTTCATTTCTAAGTATATGAAGTCCCTGTGGAGTGAGTGTGGGGTGACATACAAATTCACCACTCCTTACCACCCTCAAGGAAATGGTTTGGTTGAGAGATTCAACCGCACATTGAAGGGCATGATTATGGGCCTGGAAGAGCCCATGAGGCGGAAATGGGATGTCTTGTTGCCATGCCTGTTGTTTGCCTACAAGGAGGTGCCTCAGAAATCCTTAGGGTTCAGTCCCTTTGAGTTGCTGTATGGCCACCCTGTCAGAGGACCTCTGACTCTGGTGAAGGAGGGGTGGGAGAAATCCCGTGGGCAAACCCCTCAGGATGTGTTCAGCTATGTGCTGGCCATTCGCAACCAGACCAAGCGCTTCAGGAAGCTCGCTCAAGAGAACCTGGAGGCTAGCCAGGAGGAAATGAAGAGGTGGTATGACCAGAACACTTCTCTGGTTGAGTTCCAACCTGGTCAGAAAGTGTGGGTGATGGCGCCAGTGGAGCCTTGTGCGCTCCGTGACAAGTGGTCTGGGCCATATGAGGTGGTGGAGCGCAAAAGCGAGGTTACCTATTTGGTTAACCTGAAGACTCCCAGGCAGCCCCTGAGAGTGCTGCATGTGAACCGCCTCAAACCCCACTTTGAGAGGACTGAAGTAACTATGCTCATGGCTACAGATGCTGGAGGGGAGGAGGATAGTGATCCTCTCCCTGACCTCCTGGCAGTCAAGGAGCAAGATGGGTCAGTGGATGGTGTGGTCCTCTCCCCCACCCTGACTCCAGAGCAGCAGGAGGACTGTCGCCAAGTCTTGGGTCAGTTCGCCTCCCTGTTCTCCCTGACCCCAGGTGTCACCAAGTGGTGCGTCCACGACGTGGACACTGGAGACAGTCTGCCTGTGAAACAGAAATTTTACAGAGTGGCTGACAAGGTCAGAGCCAGCATTAAGGAGGAAGTTTCCAAGATGTTGACGCTAGGGGTTATTGAACCCTCCAGCAGCCCAGTGGTCTTAGTGCCTAAGAAAGCTGCTACCCCCGGTGGCACCCCAGAACTTCGGTTCTGCGTGGACTACCGTGGGCTCAATGCGGTCACAAAGACTGACGCGCACCCCATCCCCAGAGCCAATGAGCTGGTGGATCGGTTAGGAGCTGCCCAGTACCTGAGTACTTTTGATTTGACTTCAGGGTACTGGCAGATTGCCTTAACTGACGGGGCAAAGGAGAGGTCAGCATTTTCAACACCAGAGGGGCACTTCCAGTTCCGTGTCATGCCCTACGGGTTGAAAAATGCCCCCGCCACATTTCAGAGATTGGTCAACCAGGTACTGGCGGGGCTGGAGCAATTCAGCGCAGCCTACCTGGATGACATTGCTGTGTTCAGCTCCACTTGGGAGGAACACCTGCAACACCTCACTGAAGTGTTGAAGGTTCTGCAGAAGGCAGGCCTCACTATCAAGGCCAGTAAATGCCAGATAGGGCAGGGATCTGTGGTGTACTTGGGACACCAGGTGGGGAGCGGCCAGGTGGCGCCCCTACAGGCGAAGATTGATACCATTCTGGCATGGGAACCCCCCAAGACCCAGACTGAGGTGAGAGCCTTTCTAGGTCTCACCGGGCCCCTTTGACAGAGCTGACATCTAGGAATCAGCCCAGAAAAGTGAATTGGACCGAGGCCTGTCAAACTGCTTTTGACACCCTCAAAACTGCCATGTGCACAGCACCGGTGCTTAAGGCACCTGACTTTTCCAGTGAGTTCATTGTGCAGACTGACACTTCAGAGCAAGGCGTGGGAGCAGTGCTCTCACAGATCAATGAGGAGGGAGGAGATCAATCAGTGGCTTTCATTAGCCGGAGGCTAATCCCCAGGGAACAAAAATGGAGTGCCATTGAAAGAGAAGCTTTCGCCGTGGTCTGGGCTCTGAAGAAGCTGAGGCCCTACCTGTTTGGGACTCACTTCCGTGTTCAGACCGACCACAGGCCCCTCAGATGGTTAATGCAGATGAGGGGTGAGAATCCAAAATTGTTGAGGTGGTCCATTTCCCTACAGGGGATGGACTTTACGGTGGAGCACCGCCCTGGTACAGAACACGCCAATGCTGACGGTCTGTCCAGATTCTTCCGCCTTAGTGATGAGGACTCCCAAGAGGTTGGGTAGTTCTCCCCACTTTCAGCTGGAGGGGACACGTGTTAGACCTGACACCTTTTGGCGTGGTTCTTCCCCCATCTTTTTGCCTCTGACTCATGTGTTTTGATGCTGTGCTGGATTTCGTTTTTGCTGATTTAGATGCTTTGGACACTCTGCCACTGCTGATCAGTGCCAGAGTGTAAGTGCTCCCTCTGTGAATTGTGATATTGATTGAATATACCTGATTGGCATATTTGTATCACCACGAAGTCCCTAGTAAAGTGCACTGTGTGTGCCAGGGCTGGTGATGACAGATGCTACTAGTGGGCCTGCAGCGCAGATTGCGCCCCCCACATGAGTAGCTTTAAAATAGTGACTCAGGCCTGCCAGCGCAGGGTCTGTGTGCAGTCAGTGGACTGCCCTGTCCCCCTGGCCAGTGTCTCCACTGGCTGGGCCTAACCCTTCCCTGTCTGTGCACATCAGTCACCCCTATGGAAGGCTCAAGGTACCCCCCTGGGCAGGGTGCAGTGTATGGATAAGGTAGAGCATGTACTAGTGCAGGTCACATGCTCTAGTAGTGGGCTGCAGCCATTTTATGTGCTCACTGCTGTAAGGCTATCTTGCTCCATAGAGTAACATGGAGGAGGCTGGGCCCATGTGATGCCAGCCTATCTTCCCATAGGAACAAGATGGGACATAAATGAAAGATATCCCTGAACTCAGAATTTAATGACACATCTTTTAGTGAAGGGTGTTTTTAAATCCTGTGTTGGAGAATAGCACTTTTAGAAAGTGGCTGTTCTCTTGTCTAAACCTTTCTGTGTGCCTGGGTTTGTGGAATGCTTGGGTGTGACAGGGGGGCTGCAGAGCCCCCGGAGGAGAGGGTCGGAGCCAGCCCGGGGATGAAAGGGCACATCTGCTGCCTGGGAGGTGGGAGGAAGGAACGCCTGATAAGTACTGGGCTGTGCCGGCCTACCTCCCCCCTGCTAGCTCCCTCCTGGTGGTCAACTGACACCTCTGGCCCTGAAGCTGACAGGAAGAAGAAAACCAGAGACACCTCAGTGCTCCGCAACCCCCAGAACTGGTTTAGACTGGACCCAGGGCCTCCATGCACAAAGACTTCAAAGGACTTCAAAGACATTGAGGGGTATAAGGAAAGGACCCCTGACTACAGAAGTTTAGATTCTGAAATTCTGCAACCAAGAAGGAACCTCGGCTGGAAGGAGGACGGCTAGAGAACCAAAGGAAGATTGCCTTGCTGTGTGCTCTAAGGGCTGACCTGTTCAACTGTCTACCTGGAAGCTGAGGAGGAGAAAGGGACTTTGCTGTGTGCTGTGACCCTGCCTGCTTGCAACTGCCAAGACTTTGCTGTGTGCTGTGTCTACAATCTTGAATCTCCAAGGGCCTGAGAAGAGCTGGCCCCCTGTCTGCAACCCAGGAACATAAAGGTTGCCCAAGGACCACAAGACCCTGCTGTGCCCCCTGAAGCTGCTGTGTGGCGAGGAGATCGTGAAATCCTGTAGGTTGCCCGATCAGTGCGTGGGCTGCTCTCTCATCTGCTTGAGAGCGCCGCGCTGACCCAGCCTGCTGAGGGGCCAAGATCGGCGTGTTCATTGACACGCGTGTGTGTGTGGCAGCCCGGAGACTTGTGGGCCTTCCCAGTGCTAGGCGCACTGAAAACGACTGTGACTGTGTCACCACCACGGCCCGGGGGCCAGGAATACCCCCCCCCCCAAGATCGCCGATCGTTGGGGAGCTGAAGCGCCAAAGAACGAAGGCGCCGCGCTCCCATTGGTGGAGGGAGCCGAGCCCCCTCACTAACGCCGCGACGGGATTGGCCCGTGCGGCGCAGCGTCCTCAGTGGTGGTGGGCCGTGATTGGCCGAAGTTGCGGAGCGTCACGGCTTGACTGTCCCGGGAGCCGCTCTGCCATTGGCTGACTCCCGGGTGCACCAGAGGCTCGTCCAGACGCCGCGACCAGATTGGTCCCCGTCCTCAGGACCCAGGGAAGTGCTGCGCGATCACCGCCGGGCCCGGGAAGAAGCGACCTGCCCTCTCCGAGGGATTCCCCCGAGTGTCTTCCGCCCCGGCCTGCCGTCCCAGCCTTTAAGCGCCTGGCCCGCTCCCCGCCGCTCGTTGGATTGTAGAGAGCAGGCGGGGGAGCAGGAGGGACCGGCCGGGGCCGTGGACGAGTGAGTTCTGGTCGGCGCAGGGCGCCTGGGGGTACACAGAAGAGCGTGGTGGAACCCGGGGAGGAAAAGAGCCCCCGGGCCTCGCGAGGAAGCGCACTTGCAGCGCTTAAAGGCCAAAAGTAAGATTACACGGGGCATTGTTTTCCTTGCTCGTTTTTAGAGCTACTTGAACAGAAATCAGGGGCATTATTATTTTTAGCCACTGATTTGAGAGACTTGAGACTGCTTTTGGTTCTGAGAACTGCCTATGTACAAGTACCATCAGAAAGATTAAGTGCAACCCTTAAGATTGAATGCAACATTTTTCTAAAGAAGTGATCATCATGCAACTGCTTTAATTACTTGCTGAAACTAGATAAAGCTATATATTTTTATAAAATATACTTACCTGTGTGGTCTCAGTTTGTGGTGGATTGGGGGATTATTGTTGTGTTAAGTGCAAATGTTATCCACATTGCCTCTGTTTAGCCTAGACTGCTCGCGCCATGCTACCTAGAGGGTGAGCAGGGGTTATCTCAGATGGGTTATTCCTTCGCCCTGACTAGAAGCAAGGGTCCCTACTTGGTCTAAGGTACTTACCTCTGCCAACCAGAGACCCCGGGTTCTAACAAGAAGCAAGCAAATAAGACTGACAAAGCCAACCAATGGTAAGCAATGGACAGCATTATAGGCCCTTGTAAGACAACACAAGCTCTTGCAAGAGACAGCACATGCACTGTCTTAGGTGACTGTGCATTCTTTTTAATTTTGGTGGAAAAACTCACTTCAAGTCCCCCAAAGCTTCAACTTAAGAAATATGTTCTCACAAAACATAGGCAGGTCGATATAGTTTGGACCTAGTTTCCATAGAAAGAGTTTTTTCATTCACCAATAACTTTGGGGTTGTTTGACGAATCGGGAAATTAAAAAAGCTAATACACCAGTCACTTCAGCTGCTGTCTTGAAAGTTTTGGGGTGATCCGTCAAGCACGGCTACAGCCCAAACTGCTTAACGGAATTACACCAAATTTGGCAAAAAGGTAGCTCTTGGACCAGAAAGCAATCTTTTTGTTGAATGGTGTAAATCCATTCATTAGTTGCTGAAAAATGTCAAGATTTCTCAGATATACAACTGTGGCCGCGGTGGATCGGTGACCCTTCCCGATTTCGATGCCTGAGATCTGATTGGCTGCCAACACTTCAAACTAGGAAGTGTTGGCAGCCATTTTGTGACTTGGTTAAACCAAGTCACATGAAAAAACTTTTTAAAAAAGTTAAGGGGGCAAGATAGAAACACCCTAGGCCTCTTGGGTGGGTCCCAGAGAGATCCCCCAGGACCCAAAAAAGCATTTAAAAATTGGAGAAAAAAACCCAATGGATATTCACAACTCTCGCGAAAATGAAAACATAAAATAAATAAAGAGCGGGCTCCCGCGTTACTTTTAATTTAGGCCCCCAGGTGGGCCAGGTTCTGGGGGCAAATAAAAATGGTGAACAGGGGGCCCGGGTTGGCCCCGGCAGCACCAGGGACCACCACCTCCCCGGGTCTATAATAAATTATAGAGAGTGGGGCTCCAGCTCCACCATGCAGCCCCAGGGACTGCCACCTCCGTGGGGCTATATTTAAAAATAATGCCTATGCAGCCTTGGGGACTGCCAAATCCCTGGGGCTAATGACTTAAATGCAGGAGGGCCGTGCCTGGCTTACCCCGGCAGCCCCAGGGACCACCACCTCCTTGGGGCTATATTTAAAAATAATGCGTGGGGGGTTCCAGCCCTTCCATATAGCACAGGGGACCACCACCTCCCAGGGATTATAATAAATTATAGAACGTGGGGGACTCCAGCCCCCCATGCAGCCCTGCGGACTGTCACCTCCCTGGGGCTAATGACTGAAATGCAGGAGGGCTACGCCTGACTCCCCGCAGCACTACGGACCACCACCTTCCCAGGGCTATATTTAATAATGTTGGGCTACGTAGGGGGGCTCCAGCCCCTCTACGTAGCCCCGGGGACCACCACCTTCCAGGGAAACTCCCTACTAAATTATATACGGTGGCGACGCAGCCCCCGCAGCCCTGGGGACCACCACCTCCCCGGGTGTTAATCTTTGTTGGAGGGGGCTGCGCAGCCCCCCTTGTGGAGCCATAGATGGCCATGGGATCCGCCACTACCCAGGGCCGGCTCCAGCAATGTCCCAGGGTACCCACCCCCAGGACACTGCACTGCCCTCACCAAGCTATAGCAAACTCTTGTTCGCTTCATGAAAGCGAGAGCATAAAAAATGCTCTCGCTTCCATGAAGCAGAGAAGAATTGCTTTTGGACAGAGGAAGCTGCATGTTTGCAGCTCCCTCTGTCCAAAACCAATGCCGGTTCCTGCAAGAGGCGGGGAGCCAGCAGGGACTGCGGAGGCCTTGAGGCTTCCCCTGTGGTCCCCAAAATGGTGGTCATGCCACGGGGGATGGGGTCCCCGGGCCAATATTGGCCCAGAAAGGGGGGTCGCGCTGGCCCCCTCCCCATTTAATAAAAAAACATAAATAAAGGCCTGGCCCTGGGAGATGAGGTCCCTGGGTCTGAAATTGGCCTCAGGTGGGGGCCCCGCTGCCCCACTCCCTTAAAAAAAAACAAGGCCTGGCCCTGGGGGATGGGGTCCCCAGGGCCGAAACTGGCTCAGGGGAGCGGAGGTGTTCGCAGCCCCCTACCTTTTTAAAAAAAAGAAAACGCTGCTTGTGGTGCTCTACTGGTTGGGAGTTGACATCCACCTTACTCTTGAGGGACTTTGTAGGTCAAGAAACTCTCCTGGTACCTCCTGTAAGTCCTACATAAGTCCTACACAGGTGGCATCATGAGAACTGGCCAGGGGCCCGGCGCCCTTGCTCCACCACTCTGCAAACGTGACTGATGGTTAAAAAAAAAACCTTAGAAATTCGCTGAGAAAACCAAAGGTTACAGGGACGTTATAGTTAGGAATTAGCATTTAAAAACGTAGAAATTCACTGTAAAAAAAAAACAAGGTTACAGAGACGTTATAGTTAGGGGCAGACTTTACTCAAACAAAACCAGAGAAATTCAGCAGTTATTGTTACCTGAGCTAACTATAACGTGCCTCCCTGCAATGCACTGCTTATGACCTCACATATTACATCACTCATGACATGGTCAGTGCCATCACTGATGACATCTCAAATGACATCACTGATGACATTTTCCACGGAATCTGACACACCCACTCACACCCACAAAAAAATCTTTCATACACCCCCTTTTACTCCCACACAACCATTCACCGACCTATTCCTGACCGATACCAGTACTTACACACCCACTCACTCAACCGTAAAGCCACTCATACACCCACTCACTCACTAATACAGCCACTGACATATTATTATTATTATTATTATTATTAAAGGGGTTTATAGAGCGCATGGTGACGCCAACAGGCGTGTCCCCGCGCTGTGGAGAAGAATCAGGGGGCTGCGGAAGAGACCTACAGGGTGAAAAGATGAGTTTTTAGAAGTTTTCTAAAGGTGAGCTCATTACTAGAAAGCCTGATGTTGGCGGGGAGAGAGTTCCATTTGTTGGCTGCCAACGATCGGAACGAACGGCCACCCATTCGAGCTTTTTTTATCCGAGGAATCTTGAGCAAACCCGTACCCATGGAGCGAAGGGATCTGTTAGGCTCATAGGGAACGGCGAGGTCAGCCAGGTAGGACGGTGCTTTATCAGAGATAATTCTATAGCACCAGAGAAGAGCTTTAAATAGGATTCTTTTATTCCATCTTACACCCATACAGCTACTCAGTGACTGAGTCAGTCACCCATAGAGCTACACAAACACCTATTCACTCACCCATAGTCAATCACAAGGCCTTTTACTCACCCATACAGTTACACACACACACTCAACTGCTCAAACAGATACTGTACTCACTCACCTATACTGTCGCTGACACAAGCAAACACTCACCCTAACAGACAGTTTTACATTCCCGACTCACCCATACAGTAACTCACATACCATATTACTCACTTATACTGCCTTTTACATACCCAGTTACTCACCCATATACCACTAACACATGCACTGACACATGCACTAGCTCACCAACACAGCCATACACACACTCACTCATACAGCCCCTCACACAAGCACTCACTAACCCATACAGACAATGACTCACCTACTCACTCATCCATAGAGGCAGTCACAGGCCCCCTCACCCACCCACCCAACCAATTACTCACTCATACAGAAACTCATGAACGCACTCACACACCCATACAGTCACTTAGACACCAACTGACAGACTGATACAGACATTCACACAACATAGTCGCTCACCCATTCATTCACTGAGACACCTAATCACGCACTTATACGGCCAGTCACGCACCCACTGCATCAAACATACAGGCATTCATACACAAACTGATTCACCAATACACCTTGGTATATATATTTAACACTCCAAAACTTTTTTAAAACGCTCACAGTCACTAGATGATGTCATCAGTGATGTCATTTGAGGGGTCACCAGTGATGTCACTGACCATGTCATGAGTGATGTAATATGTGAGGTCATAAGCAGTGCATTGCGGGGGCACAAGTTATAGTTAGCTGCAAGTTATAATGAGCTCAGCTAACTATAACAACTGAATTTCTCTGGTAAAATCTTCCCCTAACTAGAACGTCTCTGTAACCTTGTTTTTTTTTCAATGGCTATATATAGATATTTGTACATCCAAATGCGCAAATATTTCACCCAGCAAGACATCAAGAAAAGACGTATCCAGTCATTCAGATCACAAAAGTATCCTCATTTTAATATTTGGAACCGAGTTTTTATTGAGTAAACTGCTTTTGTGAGCGATGCTACTTTGTCGTATATCACTGGCATGATAATACATGCTTTATATTGATAACTAAGTACTGGCCTATGGTTTACTAACATTTACTTGCCTCTTCAGCAGATAACAGCCCACCCTGAGACAATCCACATATTTGGAATCAAAATTCATCAACAAGCATTGGCAAAGCCAAAAGGTTTCATCTATGTGATAGTTATTAGCTTTGACAATATCTTGTTGTACAGAAGTACCGCAAGCAACACTCGCAATGGGTAGGTGGGAGGGAGCGAGCAACGTTGACAACCAGTGGGTGGGAGGGATTGCAAGCAACACTGATAGCAGGTGGGTGGGAGGGAGCAAGCAACACTGACAGCGGGTGGGCCTTAAGATGGATCCCTACCTATACCAGGAGAACAGTCACCCACATCACCAGTCAAATCGACTATGGGTACACACTCTACTCCGGAACCACCACCCAACTCCTCAATTGCCTCCAAACTATCCAGAACGCAGCAGCGAGAATCATCCTGGACGTGCGCAAATGAGCCCACTTCAACTCCCACCTCTGCAGCCTGCACTGGCTCCCCTTCAAGAAGAGATGCCACTTCAAAGTTCTCATGCATGCCTACAGAGCCCTCCACAATGACAGACCAGGATACCTGAACAACTGCCTGACCTTCCACTGGCCCACCAGACATCAGCGGTCTGTTGCCCTTCCCTTGCCACAGCCCCACGCATCCATTGCACCCGTCGGGAGGTTGTTTCTTCTCCCACCTTGCAGCCAAATCCTGGAACGACCTCACCATCCACTTCTGAACATCAACATCTCTCGTCGAGTTCAGGACCGGATTCAAACCCTGGCTGTTTGAATAGACTTCCTCACGCTAGCACCTGGATAACCATCAGGGTGATTAGCGCACTGTACAAAAATCTGATTGTTCGATTGTGGGAGAGAGGGAGAGGGAGAAAGCAACACTGACAGCGGTTGGGTGGGAGGGAGCTGGCAACACTGATTGCAGGTGGGTGGGATGGGGCAGGCAACACTGACAGCTTAGGGAGCAAACAACGCTGACAGAGGGTGGGTGGGTGGGAGGGAGGGAGCAAGCAACAGACAATGGGAGGGAGAAAGCAAATAGAGACAACTGGAGGGGGCGCAAGCAACACAGGCAACAGGAGGGGAAGGAACAAGAAACACAGACAACAGGAGGGCGGGAGGGAGCAACCAACAGCCAACGGGAGGGTGGAAAGGAACAAGAAACACAGATAACAGCAGGATGGGAAGGAACAAGCAACACAGTTAACAGAAGAGTGTGAGGGAAACAAGCAACACAGACAACAGGAAGGTACATGATTTGGGTTAAATTCACGCTATATAAAACTCAAATAATAATAAAAAGGTAAAAATAAATATGATGTAACCATCACTAGAAGCAAAATAGACAACAGTGAACAAACAGCACAGTCTAAGGCAAGGTGGGAGTTCAGAAGCAACCCCGACAAGTAACACAAAAGGAGAAGAAAGAAAAAAACAGTATCTCAATTGCAGCACGAGCACCTGAAGGACACTAATGAAAATGTAACAATCATTACTTGGTCTATGCTGCATGAAAGGGAGAAATGAAAGAGGAAGTGAACCCAGCACGCGCTGGCCAATTAGGAGACAGAAAATAAGAAATAATCAAACTATAGATTGGCAAGCAATGAGCATGCTCCAAGCCCCTTTTAATAAGCAAAATGTCTGAAAGTGACAGCGCATGCACGGCCACAGGCAAGACCTACAAAAATCAGCTGCTTTCATAGATATAACATACATTTCAAGAATAGGAATGAATGTGAAAGATAATTCTTTATGAGAAGGCCAATTGACTATTTGGTGGTATGCCAGCTGGCATATGCAGTTTTCGTAATAAATCATAGGGGGGAAGGGAAATCTGAAGAATTTTTGAAGCATAAAAAGAATAAAATAAAGATAAATTGAAAATTCTAGTCAACCTTTAGAGTAATTGAGCAATTCCTGGCTACACATCCAAGCGTTTGGATCCACCACATGCTCGTTTCCACTGTAGAGGCAGCCATATAAAATTGTCAGCCAGATATTCTGAGTTTTAAAGTAGTTTTAAAATAGTGTACCCGTATGACTAATGGACATAGATGGTGCTTGGCTTTTCACCAACTCCATACATTGTCAGAAACATCAATGACTACCAATAGCAGTCCGGTTACCTAATCTGCACTGGGACATTGACACATAAGATACGGTGTTGTTCCATCAGATTTTGTTAGTAGTACTGAGCTATTCTGAACAGAATGCAGATACTAGGCTGGTGACAGAAGCACACTTGAGATTGGAAAAAAGTGTTTACCAATACACATTACATATTATATACTATGATCAATGTTTTAAAAACATTTATTAGTGAAAAAAATACAAGAAGCATATAAATGTACAGCTAATAAACATCAAGCTTAACTCAAAATGATAAAAGAAGTACATTTTAGCATGATGTCATGTACCAAGACTTTGGTATGCAACAGTAATAAGGAAATCTATAGGCTATTGCACAGCCTGTGCCATGGATATTCTTAAATGTAGAACCCACCAGTGTACACATTTATACATTACACATGTTGGACAGCTCTTTCTGTAAGTCATTAAATCACTCTTGTAAAAACTTTCCAAGAAATATCCAAGTCCATATACTGTATATAACATATAAGTTGTCAGGCGCATACAAGACTCTCATATAGTAAGCCTATTTTCTCTGCATTTACACATACCCAAGATGGTTTCCAGCTTTATCACGAATTTCCCTGAATAAATCTAATCTAATATCACAAAATATATTATTAAATGTGCACCCCAACTAAAAGTATTATGTAAAATATCTGGGCAATATCTACAAATGTAAATAGTGGCGAGTGATGAAAAAGGACCCATTGCAAAATGTCATGGTCTCTTTGTACACCTCATTTGTGCCATAAGTAGGTGGGGATTTTTTAGGGAAAAGGAGAGGGAGTCTGCATTAAACACACCTCCGCCCTTTTGAGGACCTCTTGGAATGAAGGGTTAGCAAAAGAGTTCCCATAAGCAGAGAGAAGTCAGTATTGCCTGGCAACCTCGAAACCAACACTATATACTACTTGTCAATTATTAGTTCTGAAGATAAAGACTTTAAAAAAGGAACACTTTCCAAAGTAATTGTTCCTAAAATATATTTATGTAAAGACAGTGTGAAAGGGATTAAAGGTATACGATTTTGGAGTATACGTTAAGATTTCTGGCATTGGCTAGTTAGGAGCTAAGTGGTAAGGCTATAGGGTATGTTTTATAATTAAGAGTTTGGGGTATATGGTTAAAGATTGGGGCAACAGAGTTAGGATTTTGTGGTAGATGGTTTGGGAGTTTGGAGTTAAAAGTATGGGTTAACAGTATAGATTAAATATAAATGCTAGATGACAAAGAAGGTTACGAATGTAGGGTTAAGGGTTCAGGTACAGAGTTAAGGGTTTGGGGCATAGGATTAAGGGTTTGATGTATCAGGTTATGAGACATTGAGTTAAGGGAGTATAGTTAATGTCCATGGTTGCATTTGCATAAAGACAAAGTTGGAAATGTTTTTACTCTGCTTGGATGGTGTCTATTCAAGATAAGCTAAAATATATGCAACGTTCTTCATAGAATCAATTTTCTCAATAAAAATGGACTAACTTAAATTCAATGAAACACACTTCAGTTTCAAAGTGATACATCTAGCAGCATTAAAAATAAACTGATGCATTTTTATCACTCAAAATAGAATCGCAAGTACAACTGGGGAGTCACTGTCAACATTTAATGTAGCCTTATGGCCCGCTGCTGAGGCTCTGAACTCAAACGAGGGAGAGGGCCTTTAACAACCGGTACAGCCAGAGACAAAAAGGCTAAAAGGCTATTAAAACATTCTACCCACTAAGGGTAGAATGTTCTCAATTTAAAATGGAGAAACATTAAGACAAACATTGGAATGTTGAAGGTCTGGGCTTACACCAGCCATTATAAACCTAGAGCTACTCCATTCTCTTCAATGAAGCTTCCAACATTGCAATGTTCTAATTTATGAAATGCTTGAAAGTGGGCCATTCAAGGTCTCCCATTCACTGGATTAATTCATATGACCAACTTTTTTTTAATAAAAACATTTTTATTAGCATTTTTAAAACAGTGCGATACATTGTCACCTGCAAATATAAAATATGTTAGGCATTTCAGTTTGGGATCAGAAATCCGTGTAATTACATCATTAACACAGGAGCTTAACGTTATACATGGCAAATCAAGGGTTGTTGAGCTCACCCTGGGTGGAGCCGTATCATTCGGTATCAGAGCTAGTGCCGTCTGTATCAGAAGGTGGGTTGCAAATGTCTCCTCTGTATTTATTCCACGCCCCCCCAGACCCTTTTCCATTTCTTAGGACATCTTCTGTTGCGATACACAGCCCGTTCTGCAATCATCGCAGCGTCCATGTCTTGTCTCCAGGTCGCTATGGAAGGTGGTAACCCCCCGCCCCACCTTTGTGCTATATTCCTCTTCGCTACCATCATACCTATTGTCATCCAGTTCTGCCCATATCGCGTAAGGTCCGTAAGGTCGTTGGGCTCCCATATGTTCAGGAGGCATCGCTTGGGGTCAGGGAGTATGGATAGTTCCTCAGATTGTGACATGGTGCGCATCACTTGAGCCCAATAGTGCGCAATTCGGGGGCATTCCCATATCGTGTGGTAGAAGCTACCTATTTCCCCGCTTCCCCTCAGACAGTATGGGTGTGCAATCCTTTTCATCTTGTGTAGTGCATCCCTTGTGTAATATGACCTGTGCAATATACGGAGTTGTACCAGGCGAAAACGCGCGGGGACACCTATTTCTTTTGGAGATGAAGTCGCCTCCTGCCACTCCGTGTCATCCATGTCGCCACAGTCATGTACCCATTTCTTCCTCAAGGCCTCTAGGGGGTCAGGCAGATTATTTACAAGTTTTCTGTAGGTTAGAGATGTCGCTTTTGAAGGCATAAAGTCCGTCAGTAGTCTGTCCTCTAGTGGGGACGCCTCTGGGATATCTGTACCAGGTTTGAACACTGTTGTCAAGGCATGACGTATCTGTGTATATCTGAAGCGTTCAGTCAGCGCCAGCTCATATTGTTGTTGCAGTGTTTCGAAAGGTAGCACTTGCCCTCTCTGCCATAGATCTCCAATGGTTGAGATGCCAATTGCATCCCAACGGTCGAAGCCCTTGGATTGCCTCAATTGTCCAAGTTGTTTTACGTCCCATAATGGGGTGAGCTGCGTCAGCACTCCTCGCCATTTCAGCCTGTGTAGCGCCGCGTGCCACACGGTGAGTGTGTGTCGTACTGGGCCGATCTTCGATGTGATTAGCGATTTATCGTACAGGGAAGTCAGCATTCCAGAGAATCCCAACTGCGCCCTGTCCGCCTTTAGGGCCGGCTCAGACTGGGGAAGATGAAGCCATTGATTAACAATCTTCAGTTGTGACGCCCAGTAGTACAGGTGGACATCTGGGAGCGCTATGCCCCCGTCGTACCAGCCACGCGTGAGCTTGGCTTGCGCTATTCGAGCAGGTTTAGAGCCCCACAGTAGCACCGAGACTTGCGCTGCGATGGTTTTGAAGTATGCCGGAGGGACAGGATAGGGCGTGTTTTCTAGAGCATATAGGAAGCGGGGCAGGGCCATCATTTTGAATAGGGCAGCCTTACCTAGCAGTGTCAGCGGTAGCGATTCCCAGTGTCGAATGTCACGTTTGAGGCGGTCAAGGGGGGGCTGTAGGTTTTGCTTGTGGAAGGAAGCAGGGTCCGCTGTAATGTATATCCCTAAATATTTAAACCCGTCGACCGAGATCCGCAGCGGGCAGGTGTCCGGCAAGCTCGGTGCAGGACCGCGCAGCACGTGCATGGTGGATTTGGACCAGTTGATCAAATAGCCGGAAGCTCGACCGTAGACCGTGCAAACATCCAATAATGTGTTAATCGAGCGCCTGGGAGCGGTGAGATATATCAGCACATCGTCGGCGTATAAGGAAATTTTATCTTCCCAGTCATCCGTCCAGCGGATACCACTGATCGTGGGTTCCCACCTTACCCATTCGGCCAAAGGTTCCAGGACCATGGCGAACAGTAACGGGGAGAGTGGACAGCCCTGGCGCGTGCCTCTATACAAGGGAAAGTCCGCCGAGATATGGCCATTTGCCGCTACATGTGCCATCGGCCCTGCATAGAGCAGACGGATCCAGGAGCAGAATTTCTGGCCGAAACCGAAGTGACGTAGGACCGCAAATAAAAAGGGCCAGTGGACTGTGTCAAACGCCATATGGGCGTCAAGGGATAATATCACCGCGGGCTCTAACAGATACTTCGCTCGCGCAAGTGCACCGTGGACTCTGCGCAGGTTAAGCGCCGTGCTTCTGCCCGGCATAAATCCGGATTGATCTTTATGTATAAGTTTGGTCAGATGAGGCGTGAGACGTTGCGCCAACAGTTTCGCAAGTATTTTGGCCTCCGCGTTAATGAGGGAAATTGGGCAGTATGACGTACATTGATCCGCTGGTTTCCCTGGTTTGAGGATCGCCACAATCGTGGCCGTTCGCTGATCTAACGGGAGTTCACCTGTCTCCAGGCTATCCTTGAACATATGTAGCAAGTGCGGTGCAAGTGTTTCTGCCTGTTGCTTATATAAGTCTACTGGTATCCCATTGGGCCCCAGCGCTTTACCCGTCTGTAGGGCTTTAATCACCAGTTGTATCTCCTCGGTCGTTAAGTCTACGTCCAAGGCCTGTGTCTCCTCCTCAGTCAACACTGGCATTTTGAGATCTTTGATGTAAGTGTATGCCTCGTCTTCCGAGATCGTGGACGCGGACGCGTACACCGTTTCGTAGTGAGTAGCCAGCGCTTGCACTATTGCACTGGGATCCCTAATGGGGACACCGCCCTCCACCGTCAGTTGTGCTATCCACCTGTCTCGTCTGTCCCGTCTGTCCAGCCAGGCCAGCAATTTGCCTGCTTTGTCCCCCATCTCGTAAACCCTGTGTCGTGTGGCAGACAGTTGCAATTGGACTCCCTCTGTGAGATGTGCTTTGTGATGTTGTATTGCTATTTGCAAAGCGTGCGCTGTAGTGGGGTTTGGATCCGCCGCATGCTGCGCCTCAGCATATGACCAACTTTTGCTGATCATCTCTACCTGTTGGATGTTGGGCTAGTCCAATTAATCCAAGTGAAATGTAAAATTACCCGAAATTTTCCCTAAGTGGCACAAAAGATATACCATCTTTCAGGAATCTGGTAATTTGTATCCCTCTTGTAAGGAGAAGACTTCGGCTAATGATCACTGCTACTTGTATGGGCTCTCTCTTTGCACTTGCTTGAAGAAGAACCGATTTGGGATGGAGCCTGAACAGGTTATGTTTACAGAATACTGTTCACACTCTTTTCAGCAGCTAAGTTAAATTTCAATATCTATTGAACTGAAATTTCATCTT
This sequence comes from Lissotriton helveticus, assembly GCF_964261635.1. Lineage (NCBI taxonomy): Eukaryota > Metazoa > Chordata > Amphibia > Caudata > Salamandridae > Lissotriton > Lissotriton helveticus. The sequence continues at coordinate 1,697,718,278 of NC_136067.1, read as the reverse complement.
GAACAAAATTTGTGCCAACCCCCAAATGGGTCTCCTCTCCAGTACTCATGTGAAGCCCATATTAAACACTGTGAAAACGTTATTACTATTAGTTTAGTTATGGTGGACTCACATATATAGAATAGTGGTATTGAGTTTCATGTAACTCTACGAAACTGGCTTAGCAGTAACAGTGTATAAATGAGCTGGTGATTAAAGTTATACAGCCAAGAGTAAAAAGTGAATGTTAAAAAAGCTGCAACAGAAGTTAAGGGCTGTATAGTGTAGACAGTGTCTCATTGTTGGATGTAGAATAATTGGTGCAACAAAATAAACAAAATATGATAGGATGCCTGAATAACAACCATAATCAATCCTTCTTGAACTTGAAATCACAACAGGAAATTGAACACATCTTTCAGGCAATTTGGATATCAGATTCATTAGAAAGTGTTCCTACAATATCATTTTTGAACTACAACCATTTTCAACTTGTTTACACGTATGTGGATATAACCCGTTTTAGAGCTCTAAAGTGTAACGAGTTTGGATTACCTATTTGTTCAGCTGTTTTTGCTTATATTTGTGTATTATGTGCATTACATTACCCTTTTGTCTAAAAATGAGAGCCCACATATATTAAGGGCTTGCGTGCCGTTATGTCACGCAAGGTGACCCAAGCCCTTAGTCGGATTTCTATGCCACCCTGCGTGGTTTAGTAAATCGAGAGTAACGCAAGGCAGAGCAATAAATTGTCTTTCTTGCTGCGCTGCATGACTTTATAGTAAATCTGCCCATAAGTTCAAAAGAGAATACCACCTACGTGTTTTTAGTTGACAGAAAGTATAAATGTCAATAGTAATGATGCAAAGTTATTAGTCTAAAATGAGATATATGGGAATTTATATTTTTCTTTCGTCCTTTTATACTCATATCATTAAAACTTTCTTCATTGGGGCATTCAGGATTCTCCAAGAGATACCTACACTAACCAACAAGCAAGCAATTTTCCAAGGGAGAAAATAGTGTGCACTGTTCTAAACAGAAATGCACACAATAAAACAAACAAGGGTGGGGGTGGGGGTCTGCCTTGTAACTGAAATTATTTGCATGGTCTAAATTACATGATTTCGTCATAGCCCACAGACTGGGGAAGTCGAGCACTCAGCAACACAAAATAATGATCTGTTTTTTAAGTTAGCTATCAGTGTGGATTTAATGTGGAACCAATGATCTGCATAGGGCTGATGTATGATTCTTTTCCAACGGGTAAATTCATAATCTAAATAAAAACGAAAACCCATTACATAAACTTTATAAATAGCCTTTTTGCCCCTGCTATGTGAGGCGTATACAAGAGGACTATCTGTAATCGATCATTCAGTTACGCTTCTACTTCTAGGCCACTGCTGTCACTACTTACTACATGTTGTTTCCAATAGGGAATTTTGTTTTATTTCATAAGGTAAACATCCTTTACGACAAATGCGTTACAGTGCATGCCATTACCCAGCATTTTTTTACTCCACAAAATCTTTTACAACACAGAGCTTTACACCACAAACCATTACAACGCATTCGCCAAAGCAACTCCCCGGTGAATTTAGAATAGTAACGTGGATGCATTGTAATGGATTGCGTTATAAAGCCCTGCGTTGTAAAAGATTTTGCGGAGTAAAAAATGCAGGGTAATGGCACACGTTGTAAACACGTGCGGAGTAAAGTGTCCTATTAATTTCACATAGAGATGGACTTCGAGAGATATGATGCATTCTGGCGGAGCTTATGAGCTCTCAAATGATCCTCCACCATGGGACACAGAAGTTTCAGCATGAGCATAAACAAGGTAAATTCCTTGAAAAGTTTGAATATATACTCGATTTACAGTGATGGTGATGCCCCTTCTTATAAACCATGTGTTCCATCTTCATCTCATCAAGCCAAGTAAGCAAAGTGTAGGAGTGGCTGCAGCGTAATTTTAGTCCCCAAAGCTGTGCGCACAACCAAAATAAAGAGTGTTCAATGTTTATAAAGAAAACATGATATTAAAGTGGGAGTCATAGAGGAACCCATAACTTTTATATTGTCTCGCACATAAGCATATCTCATTTTTGAAAACTGGCCATTTTCCAGGTAGTGTGTATGTTGTGAATGGATTTCTTTGTCCAAGTCTATAATCTCACCCAGAAGCAACAGATTGGCATGAGACATGTATGTAAAATATTTAATGAAAATACCTTACTCACTGGCATGTGGCTGATATAATATTGGTGGTGCATGTTATCAATAAGTCTCAGAGAGAAATAGCTGTGCAACTCGAGTATACTGTAGTTGCCACAGAAAATTGTGTGTTTTTTCCACTATTTTATCTGATTTCTTGCAACTGAGAGAGAAAACTTTATTAGTGAATTAGAACACACCTTTTATTTAGGGAAGGGAGGGAGGGATGGAACACTACCTCTTCCATCCAGTCTATTCTCAAATCAATCCAATTGTATGAAGTCATTGGCTGCATATATCTTCGAAAAAATGAATACGTGTCCTCTTTGCTGTAGAGCTATTGAAATAGACGTATTGTCTTTTCTTGTAGTGGTTCAGAATTACAGAGAATCGGTTGCGATAGGTACCTACCTGTAAGAGTAATCATTGCATGCCTCCAAGTAATTTATTTTTACCTAAATACTCATTGGGAAGTGTGAGCTGGCTGGGACTGTCCTTGTCTTCATTATAAGGCCTTTGGGTTCCATGATTTGCTTTATGGCACTGATTCTCCAATCTTTGCTCGATGGAAATTTCAGGTGGAAGGAAGTTCCTGATTCTGAGGACTGAGCCAGAAAAGGATTGCGCATATGTGCTCCTTTTCATGAATTTTGCACTTTCCAGTTGCAGGGAGGAAGCGGGTTCCCCCAACATGGTGAAACTTTGTGCTAGTTATTTACGTGTGCCGTACAGATTTGTGTATCAGACAGGCTAGCGTTAGCATGCTTTTATGGGAAGCCACTAGAGAGATACAAGAGATAGAGTAATGTGAATAAAGTATCTCATACCAGTTGCCTGTCTTGCTGCTGCGTTGTGGGGTGCTCTGAGCAGAGCCAGGAGATTGTGATGTACCAATGAAGGTAGCAATACCACAGTCTAGTCTGGGTAGTCCAAGTCTTGTTTTATGTGTTGTCTCTATAGCTTACATCGTAATCACATATCTTTTGTTTACCAAATACGTACTCCCATTGTTCTGTCATCTGTGTGTGCATTTTGTGCCATAGTGGCATACTTAAGTCTCGCATAACTGGAAATTACAGCTATTGGTGTTGCATTATTATTTGCAACGCCAAAGCTCAAACTTTTACTAATGCGAGACTTATTGCATTGCAAATGCTTGTTCTACATACAGTCTACAGAAGACTTCTGGATAGGTATGATGACCTAGGTGACTGCTGACATCCTGATTGCAGAACTTCACTTCCATCAGCGGTTCAAATGCAGGACTGCTTTCGTCTGAGGGTCAAACTAATCCCGACTATGACAATTGAATTTAATAATTAGCCTCCTGAAAAAACTATATTTTTTTTAGGAATTTTTTATGACAACTATGCTTTTTGCCTGGATTATTGCAAGGCACGTAATGAGAGATCTTGCAAAAATCTTATCAACAGACTTGAGCAAGCGCAACTGGGCTCCCCACAGGGGCAGAAAGGAGAGGTCTCATGAGTAAATACTGGTCCCTAGAACGTAGGATAGCTTAACACTAGTCCCACCCCCCTCACGAGATACACCGCTACCACCCTCTGCAACCACCACCCATAACGCCCCAACCACAGCCCACGCCACTTACCCGGATTCAGAATTTTCTTTTTTCTCATTTCTACCCATAATGAGATATCCGCAGCACTATCCCCCAGTTCATTCCCCCCCAAAAGTTAATAGTTCTTCTCAAATTTCGGAAGTTCCGATTCTGATGCACAGTTCCCAGGAATGCATGCACCAAAGGCCTGGTAAGGGACACTATAGAGATACGTAGAGGTAAAACACAGAGTCCCCGGACGCCCCAAACAACACCGACCACCCTTAGTCCATAGTGATGCACTAAGGGTGGACTTGGGATCTATCCACACTGAGTAATAGTTACCACTGCACAGGGAGATTCAGTTTGGGATGATAACTCCAACTGTTGAATTGACATCCTACCGCTGTAGCTACTAGTCATGAATTACTGTACTTTTTATGGTATCTTAACAACTGTGTACGCTTGCCAGGATACTTGATGTAATGTAATATAAACCCTCAATAAAAATATTCAAACAAAAAAAACAGACTTGAGCTAGCGCAAAACTTCTTCCCCATAAAAAAAAAGAAAAAAATAAGTTTTAACATCATATAATGGTGAAATGGTCAAACTCTGTGTTTAATTTGAGCAGGTGGCTGAAGGGGCGGTCCCGGCACTTACTTTTCTGTGGAATGCTAAGCCTTCTTATTTACAACAAATCCCCGTCAAGATTCTATAAAATTATCATTGATTTTTTCCTCAGTAAGTACATGCCAAATCTCCCAACGAATAATTTGATTCAGGGTCGCCTTCTTTTGCATCGTTTTAATTGGCTCATCCCTCAGAATTTGCTTGTAAATCATTTCCATTCTGTCTTCCTGGTCCAACTTTTGCCATTTTATTCAACATTTTATGCCTGAGCAAGGGTATTGAATGTAGTGCATTGGTCAAATTCTGCTATTTTTTAATTGGTTGGACAAGTTGGTATTACAATAGGGACCACAGACCCCTGCTAATAGTCTGAATGCAAGTTTCCTGGTGAAGGCCCAAGCAACGTGGTCAACGTGTTGCATCATGGCTCTGTCACCAATGGATAAAAGCTGGATTGTTTACTTAAAATCCCTTACACCCAGACTTTCAAGGGCCATCTCGCACACCTTCACTGATGGGCATGTGACAAGTTGATGCACCACAGCATTTGGGGATAAGGTACACATGCTCCCAGACTATACAGCACATCATTTAATGGCACAGCAGTACTTTTCCATGGCTCGTGTTCACATTATCAAGAGGCACGTGGATTTTGTATCCATCAAAATTTGACATATTATAGCATACATCTTTAAAAAGTCGAATTTATTTATCGTGCAATGACTATTACTTGTAATAAAACATAATGCTTGGTTTCACCTGTTTCAAACGTTAAAAACTGGCTTGAAATACAAAATAAAGCTGTGAAAGGCAGGATGAATTGCAGCCACACAGAAAAGGTTCTTGGCGAAATGGAAATTGTTCAATTTCCTTGAAGTTAAGCAGATCAATTAGTTAAAAAATGTAATCGTCTCCTTATATTTTGCTCATTGGCCTATAAAGCAAATCTTCACTCTGTCCGGACATCAATGTTTTCTCTATATGTAGATATTTATTCTTTTGTACTTATACTGAGAAACTGTAGAAATAAAGAGTAAATGTTAGAGTTGCCATGAAGATTTTTAGGCATGGCCTTTGAAGCAGCTTTAGCTGTCTCACCAGACTACAGTAATGTACTTAAAAGATGGGTTTTTGCCCAGCCCTCTTCATCTATTGGTCAGTTAAATAGTCACTCACGTATTGCATATGCCTACCACACCATAAAGGATAGGGCAATAGGTTAGTCCACTGGCTCCATTCAATGGGAGTGACTGCATTTTGCTCCATCACAATGTACAGATCCACATAAAATGAGTCCCATCATATTCAGGGCTGCTGGAATTATGCATCAGGGGATGGCCAAATTATGCGGCAGGGTTAAGCAAATTATGCAGCAAAAAATGGGAAATTATGCAACATATTTTGTGATAGTATTACTTCATTATTTTTTAACTTGTTAACACTTTATCGGCATTAGTTGCACTAAGAGTTTAACATCCAAATATAGCAATAAACTACAGAAAGGTGACTCAGTCAACCTTTGCAAAGAGCCTTAATATGTGCTGAGGTTTTAGTAACTTTTGAACCGTTTGAGCTAAAAACTAAATTTGTTTTTCGTTAAAATCTGCAAATAATGCAGCAGGCGATGGACTGTGTGACACATGTGTTAAATCTACAATTATGCAAAAATTGACGTGGCCGCACAGTTGCAAATTAGTGAAGATAATAGCAGGAAATGCCAATCAATAGTAAACAGCTTTAGGTGCTAACCATTCAGATGGGTAATGATACATTTGAGGTTTCTATGGGAACCAAAGTATGGGAGATTCATAATTATGAGGACTAATAAGCAAATCATGTTAAAACTAGAGGGACTGTTCTAAGTTTAAGGCCTGTAAGAAAAATATCCCAAACACAACAAAACCATTTAAAACAAGCGCTGGCAAAGCCAATAGAGCTTACCTAGGCAAGCATGCAATTTTTTGTTTCTTTTTTGCAAGCATATGCAATAAGAATTAAAAGTCTAAAAGTGATAAGTAAAAAATACTGCCATCTAAAGATGGCATGCATATGCTTGTATAAATCAGTTTTAAAAAATGCCCATCACAATTTATTTTTTAAATGAAACATAATTAAAGGAGATATAAATGGAAACCAGAGAGAGAGATTGATTTGGACATCCTAAACCACAAGCCTATACACAAACCTGTTAAAGTGGCTAGAACCATGAGAGTGCAACGTAGGACCATATTACAGCTTGCCCAGGATTCATTTTTAGTTATGTATGACTCTCATAAAGAGCCATTAGCAATCCAGTAATTTACTGCTATGGCTTTGCCAAAGTGAGTAACTGAACCCTTGGGGTTCTTGGTGAAGAACATCCCTATTATTCACCATCTACAATTCTATATGTTATGCAAGGCTCTCAATGAGGCCCACCAGCGTCAACGCCTGACGTTGCAAAAGTGGTTTACAAAATAGGTGACCCGCTGTTGCTACATCGTAAAAGAATTCCAAGCTCTTCTGGCAGAGGTTGTCATTGCAGCGCTGGCAGAGAAGAAATCACATCAGGAGGGTAGGTTAAGGAAGGCACAGAGGGTGGTGAGGTGGGTGTCAGGAGACCATTTTTTGTGAAGTGGAGCAGAAGCCATGTTATGTATGGCTCCCCCATAACTTCTCTGTGCCTGCATAGAATTTGAAAGCAGGAGCAGGTGATTTGAGTGGGCCATGCATAACATACAATTATAGATGGGAAACCCTGAATAACAGGAATGCTTTTCACTGAGGGGTTCTAAGTGACATCATCATACGGCATTATTATTTTGGAGTAGCTAGCTTGAAAATGCTCTTTTCCTAATACTACAGCGAAAAATGTGCATTGTTTCAAATTACAATGTTTAGATTTTGTTTATGTTCCATGAATAACTTTTGGATAAAACAATAATAATGGTGAGGGCCAGTGGATTTTCGTGAATGTGTGGCTGTTGCACTTACTGCATAATTATGTATTTTTAAAAGTTTGTCACATAATATATGTCCCATAATTTGCAGATTTTACATGTCGTTTCTAGCACATATGTATTAAAATAAATCACTACAAAATGTACAGCACAATGTTGTGTTTTTACTACATCATTTAGATAACCAATGTGAAAACCAGATTTAAAATAGCACTGTTAGGTGATACCAAGGACAGACATTGTTCTACAAAAATGGCAGAAACAGAAGAAATTATTTTCATGGAATACATCCGCATAATAGGCCTTGGGGCATTTGCATCACTTAGTTGTCAGCAGCTGGCTTGCTGCCTGATCAGGCAGAGGTCTATATAGACATGTCACTAGTCCACGACATCAAAAGCCTGTCTTCTACAAGCAACCACCCAGTACATGGACAAACGTCTGTGATATGCAGATTTTTCACAACATCAGGTGCAATAGAAAGAAGTACCAGGATGAAATAACGAGAATGTACTGAAACGGGGGAGCAGCAGTGCAGTCGTAGGTTACGAGCAAAGTCTGCTTAGTAACACCTCTAAAAGAATTTATTGACTCTATAAAAAAGTTATGTGATTTTTACAAATGCCCACGTCTAACTGTCCTCTGGGCATGTATTTCCAGAAATCACTAACTGCAGATCCTGTAGATTTCTATAATCCGCCATATAGGGTTCCAAACCACGGCTAGAATGAGACTCAAGATGGGGAGCATTTTGGGCTAATTGAAAAAATGTGGCAAAAAACTGTTAAAGCATTTATTTTCAAAGGTTCTGAGCAAGAGGACAACGAACAACATACTGAATGTGGGAGTAATGTCTAGAGTCAGTAAAACTTTTTAAACCACGATGCACAGATTTCTACATATGCAGCCGTCTTTTTGGGTTCTAGTCTCAGCAGACCACATCTCTCTCTACGCGTGATGCACATAAACAAACAAATGCGGTTGGAACAAGGTAATGTAGAATATTGCAGTCAGCCATACCACAAAGAGGTCCTGTAGTGTCGTTTACTGCTGCGCGTTCTTCTTCATAACAAAAAATCTCTAATGCACGAAGACAGTTTGTAGGTATTCTGCATTCTGAGACTGAGCGGTAGTAAAAGATGTAAGGTAAGACTAGGGCACACTACAGGTTTCACAGCAGGTGCAAGTTGCAGTCACACAGTAAATCAAATCCAACAGATCTTTCTGCCAAGCCACCAATGAACACAAATAACAAGGTCGAGCCTTCATCAAGGTCACAGACCTACAGGAATAAGGTTCCATCAAGGTGTAGATACACCGCAAGATGGAAAATACACAGGGGTCGGGAGTGTGGAAAGTGCATGGAGCTGGACGGGAAAAGCCAAAATGAGAAGGGAGAAAACATAAGAAAGAACAGCGCAAAGCACAATCACAAGGCGAAGAAAGGAAAGAGTTAGGAAAAGCATCACTGTTTAAAGGCATTAGCCCATCTTTAGGGTTTGACAATGCTTGTTGGGGATGCTATGCTGAACAGCATAAAAAAGCAAAATGCCCACCAGAGCGTAAAAATGTATGCATTTGCATGCATCATCACGCATGTGAGTGCATACGTCATGAGCTGTGGTGGTGTTTTATTTTTTTCAATTAATCCTCCAATAAGGAGGACACCACCTTGGTGCAGTAAATGGGTAAAAAACACAACAAAAGCAGCCGGTGTTGACAAAGTGCCAGTGCAAATCAAGCTCAGACTGCCACTGCCTAGTCCGCCCAAAAAGTAAAAAAAAAAAAAAATAAATAAAAAAACATTGTCACAAGGGACAAACAGGAAAGGAGAGATGTTGGCTTGGGAGTGACTGAGTGCCAAAAAGCGGCTTGGAGCAACAGAGGAGTTGTGAGGGATGGGCTATAAAAAAATTTAACAGGATGGGGAGTAGACGAGGAAGGCAATAAATGTGCTGGGTGAGGGAGAATAGAGAGAGCAACATGAAGAGCACCAGATGGGCCTGTGAGGGAGGGAAGCAACACATGGAGAGAGAGCAAGAAAACACATCCTCTACCATGAGGTAGTAAAATAATAAAGAAAGGTTTCATGAATGTCAGCAGTGGAAGGAGATGTGGCTTAGTGTACAGACAGGTAAACCTTGGAACATGGGGAACCAGATTTGTCTCTTCGGTGCAACATCCTTTGATTCTGGGCAAATCACTCAACCTTGCTGTGCCTCCTCTGGTCAGAGAGATGTTAAGGAAGGAAGGAAGGGACAAACACAAGAAGAGAAAGGAAAGACAATGAATAAGAAGCAAGCAAATGAGATAAGCAAGAAAGCCAATCAATAGTCAGCAATCGACTCACTCAAAGGCCACTCTAAGCATAGGTATTGTACACATTAGGCCTTTCAACAACAGAGAGGTAAAAGTGGTCTGTAAAGCAAGACCTTAAAAGTGGCCAGAGGAAGGGTGCATGTTTAATCAAGTGTAGGACGTAAAACAACACAGTGTAAAGCATCAAACAAGTAGCTGGGACTCATATCCCAGAAAATGTGTAAACAAACAACCATTGGCAAAGCCAATAGGTCTCACCTATGTTAAAGCTATTGCCTCAAGGGTTACAAGTTAGAAGAAAAAAAACATTATGATGTGGCCAGCCCTGACCACGTCATATTGCTTTTTAAAATGGTTATCATGGTCGGTGGGCAACATAGACAACGCTGGTTAAAAAAAAAAAAGGACTGAGGCCTCATCATAGCGTTTTTTATTTCTTATAACCAATGCAAGAGGCAACACAGACAACAGGCGGGTGGTATATGGTATGGAAGAAGCAACACAGAGAACAGGAGGGTGGGAGGAGGGACGGAAGAAGCAACACAGACAATGGGAGGGAAGAAGCAGCACTGACAATGGGAGGGAAGAAGCAGCACAGGCAATGGGAGGGTGGGAGGGAAGAAGCAGCACAGAGAATCTAGAAGCAGCATGGACAGCAGCACTGAAAATGGGAGGGTGATAGGAATGAAGCAACACAAACAATGGGAGGGTGAGATGGAAGAAGGAGCACGTACAATGGGAGGGAAGAAGTTGCACAGACAATGGGAAGGAAGAAGAAGCACAGACAATAGGAAGGTGGGAGGGAAGAAGCAGCACAGACAATCTAGACGCAGCATGGATAGTGGGAGGGTGGGAGGACAGAAACAGCATTGAAAATGCTAGGGTGAGAGGAATGAAGCAACACAAAAAAATGGGAGTGTGGGAGGGAAGAAGCTGCACGGACAATGGGAGGGTGGAAGGGAAGAAGCAGCATGGACAATCAGATGCAGAACGGACAATGGGGGTGAGGGGAAGAAGCTACACAGACAATGGGAGGGTGGGAGGGAAGAAGCAGCACGAACTGTGGGAGGGTAGAAGCAGCATGGACAGAGGGGAGGTGGGAGGGAAGAAGCAGCATAGACAGTGGGAGGGAAGAAGCAGCACGGAGACTGAGAAACAGCATCGACAATGTGAGGGTGGAAATTAAGACACAGCATGGCCCATTGGAGGGTGGGAGGTAGGAGGCAAGGAAAAATACAGAGAATGAGGGAGGTAACGAAGAAGCAACATAGACAACTAGGGCTATGACGTTCACATCACTGGCCACGTATTGGTGTTTTTTTAGGTTTCGCCTCGCGATCCGCTGCGCAGCAGCGTTCGCGCAGGCGAAATCTAATGTTAGAACAGTACTGGCTTTGGTCCCACCTTCTCTTCCATTGGCTAGCTCCATAAATGGAGGCTAGCCATTGGAAGAGAGATCTGTCCGTCATTGCCGGAGCAGATTCGTGGGCGTTCCCGCGATTTTTACTCATCCCACCCCTTTGCGATCGTCATGCGGCGGTGGGCGGTGTTTTTTTTTTATGCTTTGTTTTCGCCATTTCGGAAGTGTCCTTTGCAGGGGTGGGTTGCGCGATGTCCCCCTGTCCGTTCCCGCCCCCCTCCCGCTGTCCGTGTGCCCGTCATGTTCTTTCACTCACCCATTTAAAGCACTGGTGCCACTGCCAACTAATGATAGCTGCGCGCTTGAAACCATAAAACAAATAAAATGTTCTCTGCAGCAGTTCATCGGGTCGCTGAGTTACCGCATTGTTAACCGCATAATTAAAACAATAAATGGCCAAGAAGAGAGCAGAAACACCGGTGGAATGGAAGCTGGCCGTGGGTAGCGGTGTTACGCGTAGCAAGGGTGAGCCGGGCCCTAATCCAAGCAAGAAAAGTACCCGCCCCCATCTCACTGTCTCCTAGTTTCATAGTAAGAAGACAACACCAGCAGCTGGAAGGGGTATATTGGGCCCCTGACACCCGTGGCCCTAGGTGCCATTGCACCTGCTGCACTGTTGCTAGCTACGCCCCCGAGCGTGGGAAAGTTTAAGGACCCCCAAGGGCTGGCTGGGTAGGAAGGCGCCGGCGTTAGGACCCCGCGGAGTCCGGTTCGCCAGGGTTGCACTGTGTTGACAGCAGGCAGGCTTGTGCACCGAGTATGGAGTCCCAGTTATGGCTGCGCAGTGTCCGCAGGGATCGCTCCACATACTAATCGCCAGAATGTGAGGATTAAACGGGGGCGTCGAACATCGGAGGGTGACCCAGGCAGCCGGAAGCCCCCGGGCAGCCAAGGATTTAAGGGTAACGAGCGATTCTCATTTCCTGTCTCTTAATCTTTGCTTCGGATTTAGCAGCGTCATAAAATGCCTGTAAGTGCTGGTGGAGTCCCACGGCGAGAATGCACTTGAGGTTGTAATTCTTAACATACCTCAGAGGGCCAATCGCCTACTGCTGAGATTTGTGTTGCCTGAAGAACTGCCTCGGACTTTCAACCGTCCTAGGTTGATTAAAATCACCCTTCCAACGTTGATAAAAACATTGGCTTAACTACAGTTCCTCCATGTCACTCAAGACGTATTTTCGATTCGGAGGCTCTATATGTGACATTGTTACCAGTAGTATTGTTGCTTTGCATGGTAGCGCAGTACTGAAGGTGACAGTTTACTTTTCAGCACACAGTGAGTTTACTGCTGCTGTTTACATACGCTGATCTTTCTGTCGGGTTTTACAGCACTGTGTTGTCTTGAGCGCTGCGAAGGTCTTCGGGTGGCATGTTGGCACTACATGAAATACTTATCACAAGGACGTTTCTTGGAACATAAATATTGACAGGACTGCATAACGCAATACCCTGGCATATGATGTCTTGACAACAGCACTGGTGTCTCTAAAAACGTGACACTGTTAACGCATTCCCATGGTCCCCGCCGAATACAAAGTGCCAGCGATGTACTATATGTTACTCTAGCCACGACAGATCCCCGGCTTGCTTTCCCCATAACGAGTCTGCTTTTCAGTTGATTTGTTGGGGAACATATCAAATATGTCATAACTGCGGGTTAGGGACCAATCTGCTGAATTTAGACATCAGGACCACGAGGTTGAAAAATCACCAAAAATGAAGTCAGTATCTTGTTTTGCCTGAAATTGTAAATGTATGTCCTTTCAAAAACAGCAGTGTGCATTCTACTGTGACAATTACATGCTCATCCCTGTTGCATGCTGGAGTGTGCAGGCTGATCTCACGACACACACACCATGCTATTCTGTGCACACAGCTCATATTTGGCGCGCTTCTGTTGCGATATACGTTCACTAAGTAGCTATCCGCGGCTCCTTCTTGGAGCTAGGTCCATAATGCATCAAAATACCTAAAATGGGCTCCTCTTGGGAACACAAACGTTTCAATTACGCCCGTACGGGTAACATTGTTACAGATTATTCCACCTCTTGAGCATGGAAGTAACATTTGTTTTTATTGTGAGAGAATGTAGAGATTGTCTGTTTTTACTTTAAAGGCCATAGATAAATTCGCATATTCGGTTGAACGTTGGTATGTAACCTGCAGGATACCCTTTTAACCGGCGCCTATGTAGAATTCCGTGCTTACTTTGGTATGCCTCCATTGAAAGAATCTTTTATATCCACTCGTCGCCTCAAATTTGCCTTCTGTTTTTATGATCGCTTATGCTGATCTGTGCAGAATTTGTGGTCACAGACTTCATATTCGTGTGCAAGATCTATTAAGTAGGTGGTTGAGGTGGGGGGGAGGGGGTCAATTAGAAATAGAGAGCTTCAGCGAGAGACCTGTTGGTAACATTTTTGAACCCCGTCGGCAGGGTTGCGAACAAATAGCATTGTGTGTGTGTGTGGGTCTGTGTGTGTGTGGGTCTGTGTGTGTGTGTGTGTGGGTCTGTGTGTGTGTGTGGCTCTGTGTGTGTGTGTGTGGCTCTGTGTGTGTGTGTGGCTCTGTGTGTTGGTGTGTGTGTGGGTCTGTGTGTGGGTCTGTGTGTGGGTCTGTGTGTGGGTCTGTGTGTGGGTCTGTGTGTGGGTCTGTGTGTGGGTCTGTGTGCGTGTGTGTGTGGGTCTGTGTTTTTGTGTGGCATTTGCCAGAGATTAAACTATTGGCATTGTAAATGACAATGCCATTTATTTATCGGTGTTCAAAACCAACACATAAATACAAATTTTGTCATTTACAATGCCAATAGCTCAAACTTTTCAAAAGGCGAAACCATTGCATTGTAAATGCTTGTTTCTTATGGTAGTTGGAAAGCCACACAGACAATTGGAGGGTGGGAGGTAGGAGGGAAAAAGCAACATGGACAAGGCATGTGGGAGGGAAGACGCAACACGGACAGCGACGGGTGGGAGGGAGAAGCAACACAGACAACGACAAAAGAAAAATAGTACCTGAATCACAGAGCAAGCAGCGGAAGGACACTAATCAAGTGAAGGAATCAGTAGTTGGTTCGTTTATTTTAGGTAAAAACTAAAAAAAAAAGTTTTACAAAATTAGCAAGAGTACATTTAAAAAAAGAAAAATGGGAAACCCCATCAGTCTCTAAAAACGGTCTTTAAAATGAAGATTGTGGAGCATAGATAAGTGCACACAAAGCAGACCAAGTGGGCAACATCATGTTTGTCTCAATCAACATGCATACCTTCAATAGTATGGCTGGAGAGAGCAATACTGTGCAAAAAGCTATATGTATATGGCAATGCAATATTGTTCAAATCTTGCTCAACATAACATGAGTGCGCAGCAAGATAAGCAACATGTACACAAGGATGAATGAATACATGAATTGGTCAACAACTACAATAACATGCAGTGTGAATTTGAAACACACTTACCAAAATCTGTTGCAGTACTTATGTGTGGATAAAGTTCTAGACAGCAATAAACTCTTTCCAAAGCACCAACACAAAGCATAGAAGAGAAGATATGAACTCATATTTACAATGCGGTCATCCCATTGATGGTTTAGAAAGTCTGCGCCCAGCAAATACGTAAAACGTGACAACAGCAGAAAATACTGCCCAATAAAATGTTGTGTTATAGTAAAACAAAGTAAACCATCCTCATGAGCGTACGTTCTGTTCACATCTATGGAAACAGTTCTAATGAGCAAAACAAAACAAATCCATGGCCACAAAAACCCAAAATATCAAACCTCCAGAGCTGTGTTTCATACACATTAAAAGTGGTAAAAGGCGCACAAAATCCCAAGCCATATCCTCTGTAAAGGTATCATCAGTGCTTCCACTGGGCCAAAGGGCTGGGTTTGGCTGTGAACATCCTCACTCTGTCCTTTAGCAGTGCTTAAACAGAAGGGTTTCTGTGTCTGGCTGTGTCAAGCAACCAATGTTGTCCTTGGCAACAAGAACCTGCTTAATTCATCTGGACCACAGACGTCGCCATTACTTCACCGTCAAAAGTTAATAATAGGGCAGACCCGTGTTGCATTTAAAAGTCTCAGCCTCATATGCTTTCTTTCATTTTATTCTTAGAGATGTGATGGAGAGCTCCCACTAAAGGAAACTGTTCACACCCATGTCCTCCATCACTGGAAAAAATATAGGAATGACGGGAGCCTTAAAGGAAAAAAGTGCCGAACTGAATGGGGAAAAAGGGAGTGATAAACGTGTGGGTGCGAGGGATGGGATGGAAACCAGGTGGCACATGCTGTCAAAGTGCAGAAAACTGGACGCTTTTTGGCAGATAAATTGAGGATTTTGCAATCTGCTTACCGGACTGCAAAATCCCTTGGCACGGTCCTGCACTTCGTTACAAATATATTGAAAGACGCAAAGCGTCAACAAGCACTTGCCATTTACCTAATGGGTGAACGGTTGCCACACATGCACACCTTAAGTGATTTACTAATGCTTGTTGAAGTAGCAATTTATTGTTTACGCTTATGTTCGTCCTTGTGAAGGCAACCCAATAAAATGTGGTAGCAACATACGGGGGCTGTGTTAGATGGAGTAGGACTGGGGCCTGCACTTCAGGTGAACATGTAGTTCAATTGCGCTTTTGTGACGTCACTTCCTGGGATATTGGATTGTGTCTCATGCTGCCTACGGTTACCCGTGCTGCAACTGTTCCCACCACAGTGCATGGTAGTATATTTCCCAAAATTCCAAGGGAGGCGTGAGGAATAAAATACACCCTCTAATGCCCCAGCACCAATGACAGCATAGGAAGTGAGACTGGGCTCTGATAACATCACATCAATTGCTGCAGTGGGACATTTGACCAGGATGCGATTATAGAAATGACACCGCAGGAGAAAAAACACTGAAATACATTAAGATTAACAAATAAAAAAAAAGCAGCTATAAGGTGATTTTATTCACCAAACCCCTATATACTTCCCGGGGGAATCATGAAATGCCAACAGCAATTACATGCCTTTAGCACAGCCTGGCTATAATAGGGACAAAGCCATAATAGTCTAAAGTCACAGCCATTTTATGCCAAAGTACAACAACAAACGCCCAAATAAAACTTTAAAAAGACAGCACAGCCACAAACGCCTAGATGCAACCATCAAAAGACCAGTTTCCTAAGTATAGCTTTAAGTGCCCAAGCTGGACCTTTAATAGCCAGGCACAAACATCATATGTTCCGCAAATAAACCAATCCAGCGCTAACACATCTTTATGGACGGGCTACAAAAACATCAAAAATTGAAAGAAGGTGCAAATTTCTGTGCCGACATCCACTTGAACTAAACACCTGTGCACCAACATTTTCACCTTAATATAAACTTTAAATAGTATTGGTTTAACTAACACCTAAAATATCACATAATTTCTGGAAATTCAGTATTTTAATCTAAAGCTCCCTCTTGGAATATTAAGTAAATACAAAATTTGAGCCCTAAGTACCAGGATGGCATACTGTGCTTATGCGTGCCACAGACCTGGATTTGGCATCAGTGAATGTGCTACGTTAGCCTAGGCTAGCAGGGCAGGATTCAATAAATACAAAGAAAGGGGCTCAGGAAGAATCAAGACATGCGATCACACGAAACAAGTACTGAATCGGTAAGTTTGGTCTTGGCAAGCTGGTATGATGATTACATGCTAAAAAAAAAAGTTATCACAAGCATATGCCACAAAAACAAATAAGAAAATATCCTGCCACCTAAACGTGGCTCACATATATTTGTAATAGAAATGTTAAATAAAAAAAAAAAACATTCAGATTCAGTGATACACAGTGGTGGCTGGTAGGGAACGTTGGCGGGGGGCTGGAGGGGTTGGAAAAAAATTAAAAAAGATTTTACCTGCTGGTCGCCAGTTGCCAGTTTTAAGCCGCTGCTTCTCCTCCGTAACACGAGGGAAACAGGAAGCACTCGGGCTCCAAGACTCCCCTAGCCAATCACGATGCTGCTGTCACCGGCATGACAGCAGCATCGTGATTGGTCTGAGAGTCGTGGTTCAGCGCTCAGACAGGGAGTGGGAGGCTGTACATGTTCTCCACCCAGGCTGTGCATTACAGCCGGTGGAGAACATGCTAAGTGCGCATGACGGTTTGACCGGCCCAAGACGGCCGGCCAAACCCCCATGGGAACTTAAGGTGCAGCAACCCCACTTCCTCCGTCTGGCGTCACAGGAGCCCTGTCCTAACCTGGCTGCAAGCTCAATACTAAATATAGAAATGATAATAAAGTTCTGTTATTATCTTTCTATCCACCTTAGCAGAGGAGCCTCCGCTGGGTATATAGTTGATTTACTACAGCTGTTAATCTTGCCGCATACTTTATTATTATTAGTGAAGAAAAAGGAATTATTCACCACCTAACCAAGTGTTCAAACCACTATGCAGTTACCGTATTGCACTGTCAATTTATAACTTTAACTTTACCAAGGATACAGAAAATAAATCACCATTTAACTAGGCAAAATAAATATCCGAAATTTAAAGTTACTATAAAAATAGATCAAATAAAAGCACAATTAACCAGCTTTTGTCACTTAAGGGAAAGGAACTATGTGGTGGAAGCGAACAATGCACACAAGCTTTGTATTATCACTCAAAGTGAAGGAAGTCAGGGGATGAAGTGGGCTGATCCATGCTGTATGCCGTGATGGATGGTAGAAAAATGTGAATGAGAGATAAATAGACCAATGGATGAAGTCCTCTGACCAAAAGCGACCCCCCAACCCTGCTCCAGGCAGGTCGCCCCCCACTCCGCAACAGCACCGCCTGTTGTGCCTGTGTTCCCCTGCTCGCTGCTGCTGCCACGAGTACGAGGCAAGTGGCCGGCCGTAGGTTTGTGTTGCTCTGTATTGCTCCTACTGTGTAACTATCCCGTCTTTCTCCTCCTCTGCTGTTTATTTTGTTCCTTTTTGCATCCTCCCCCTTGTACTCCGTGCCCTTTTGTCCCACGCCGTTCCTGCCCCTGTTTTTCCCGCCGCTGCGTCCCCTGCGGCCCTCCCCCTGCTCTGCACTGTATTGCCTCGTTTCTGCCTCTGTTTTTTCACACTGCAATTGCCTCGTTTTTCTCCCATTGTATCTCCCTTGTTTTTGCCTCTGTTTTTCACACTAATTGCCACGTTTTTCACCCCTTCCCGTTGTATTCTGTGCCCTTGTGCTCCCTTTTTGCCTTCTGTTCCCTCGCCCCCGGTTCTCCCGCCGCTCGGTCCCCTGCGGCCCCACCCCCCCGCTCGCCCATTCGCCCACTCCCTCCTCCCAGCTGCTCCTCCCTTCCCAACTCCCCTTCTTAAGGCGGCAGCTGCGCCGCTGGCGTGCCGAAGGCAAGCCCGTCCGTGCCTGGACCGTGCCCAGTGCCAGAACCCCTGGCCCCCACGAACCCCACGACGCCCGTCTCCGCTACGATGCCAGCACCCTCCACGCACTCAACACCGGACGATCACACACCTGCTTCCTGGCCACCCCAAAGCGCACCCAAGGACCTTTCACCTGCCGGAACTGCAGCTTCACCAGCAACCGCCTCGCCAAGCCACCCACCAGGAAAGAACCCAACTACCTCAGATGCATTCTTCTCAACACCCACTCCGCCCTCAAACACGTCGTTGAACTCTGGGACCTACTCGACTTAACCTCCCCAGACGTCGCCATCCTGACGGAGACCTGGCTGAACCCCTCCTCGGCACCCAACATTGCCATAGCCATCCCAGAAGGATAAAAGATCACCCGCAGGGACCGCACCAACGGAGTAGGAGGAGAAATCGAAATAGTCTACAGGAACACTTTCAGAGTCTCGACCAACACCGACGACACCCTCAGCACCACCGAACACCTGCACTTCCAGATCCACACCAACCCCAACACCACCCTCGGAGGAACCCTTGTCCTCAAACCCCCCGGACCCCGACCACAGTTCAGCGACTCCATCGCCGACTTCATCAGCACACACGCCCTCGCCTCCACGGACTACAAATTCCTCGGAACCTGAACTTCCACCTCGAGAACAACAACAATACCAACTACACCACCCTGATCGACAACCTAGCCAACCTTGGACTCAGACAACTCGTCACAACACCCACCCACTCCGCCGGCCATACGCTTGACCCCATCTTCTCCGCAAGCCCCCACGTCTCCTTCAACCACACCACCGAACTCCACTGGACCGACCATTGCTGCATCCACTTCACCTTCCGGAAACCCACCCCGCACCACCGCACCCAACAGATGCCTTGCCGCTGCTGGAGCAAAGTCACCGAAGACCAGCTAACCACTACCCTCGCCCAGAGCACACCCACCGACCCCGATACCGCAACCTCAGACAGTGGATCGATGACTGCGCCAACACCCTCGCCCCGTTCAAGAAACCCTCCAACAGTCACACCAGCAAGTAAGCCAGCTGGTTCACTGAAGACCGCCAGGCCTCCAAGCAAACCTGCCAAAAGCTGGAGAGGATCTGGCTCCGTGAACGAACACCGGACAGCTACGCAACCCACAAGAACGCCACCCGCAGACACCATCACCTCATCAGATCCGCCAAAAGGGCCTCCTTCAAAGACCGCCTAGACAACAATGCACACAACAGCAAAGAGCTCTTCAACATTGTGAAGGAACTCTCCAACCCCAGCTCCAACACCAACGACATCCCACACTCGCAAGACCTGTGCAACTCGCTGGCCACCTTCTTCCTTCGCAAGATGCGCAGACATCCATGACAGCTTCAACGCCACAACCGCCCCGACAACCGCTGAGACCTCCGCCCCCATGACCACCATCCGCACCAACCGCGTGCTCTCCTGGACCAACATCAACAAAAACGACACCATCAAGATCATAACCACCATCCACTCCGGATCACCGTTAGACCCATGCCCACACCACATCTTCAACAAAGCCAGCACTGCAATCGCACCCCATCTCTGGAAAGCCATCAACATCTCCTTCGAGACAGCAACCTTCCCGGAGAGCTGGAAGCAAGCAGAGATCAACGCCTTACTCAAGAAACCCAAGGCGGACCCAAGGACCTCAAGAACTTCCGATCCATCTCCCTGCTCCCGTTCCCGGCGAAGGTCATCGAGAAGACAGTCAACAGACAACTAACCCGCTACCTCAAGGAGAACAGCATCCTGGATCTGTCCCCCCTCCAGGTTCCGCAGCAACCACAGCACCGAAACTGCTCTCATTGCCGCCACCGATGACATCAGGACCCTGCTAGACAAATGAGAAACCGCGGCCCTCATCCTTCTGGACCTGTCAGCCGCCTTCGACATGGTCGGCCACCACACACTACGAACACGCCTCCACGACGCCGGGATCCAAGAGAAGGCACTGGACTGGACCACCTCCTTCCTCTCCGGCAAAACACAAAGCGTCCACCTCCCCCCCCTCCTTTCCGCTCCGAAGCCATCGAGATCATCTGCGGCGTACCCCAGGGCTCATCCCTCAGCCCAACGCTGTTCAACATCTACATGGCACAGCTCGTCCACGTCGCCTGACTGCACAACCTCAACATCATCTCTTACACTGATGACACCCAGCTGATACTCTCCCTCACCAAGGAACCCCACACCACCAAAACCAACCTCCACAAAGGAATGAAGGCCGTCGCCGAATGGATGAGGAACAGCCGACTGAAGCTGAACTCGGACAAGACGGACGTCCTCATCCTCGGATCCACCCCTTCGGCCTGGGATGACTCCTGGTGGCTGACCGCACTGGGAACTGGTCCAACACCCACCGACCAGGCTCGCAATCTAGGGGTCATCCTCGACTCCACCCTCTCCATGACTAAGCGGGTCAACGCTGTCTCTTCCTCCTGCTTCAACACCCTCCGCATGCTCCGCAGGATCTACAAGTGGATCCCCATTGAACCGAAAAGAACGGTCACCCAGGCCCTCGTCAGCTGCGGGTTGGACTACGGAAACGCCCTCTACGCAGGAGCCTCGGCCAAACTCCTAAAACGGCTTCAACGCATCAAGAATGCCTCCATTTTGGTGCATTCCTGACTTTTCCCCTGTGCTGGCGCCCTTTTGGCCGCCTAGCACCAACGGAGGAACCCTTGCACCATGGTCAAGTGAACCTGCATTGCATGCAGGATTATTTTTGTGCAGAATGAGGCACCTTTTTGCACAAAAACAATCCCCTGAGGCATACTCCTCTATCTATGTGCGCAGCGGAATGCAGCATACATAGAAAGAGGAAGTAATGAGAAATAAAGCTTTTTCTCTTCCATACGCCTCTCCTGGGAAGGAATATCTTTTTTGCCGCATTCACAGGTTTATCAGTTCTTGTAAATCTGTGAATGCATTAAAAAACAAGGGAGTTGTGTGGTAACACCAACGCAACGCCCATGTAACGCCTTCCCAGGGCAAAGTATGGCAAAGCAGCAATTTGCGTTGGGTTGCTTCCGGTCCAGGGAAGACATGGCTTGGCAGTTCGGGCTGGACTGTTCCCATGAGGCACAGGGTCAAGACTGATTTGCATATGGCCATGTCTGAACTGGGGTGGCGTGGTGAGCAAAATAATGATGGATTAAACCCAGATCTGTGACTGGGGGTGAATGTTTTGCCATTGTGCTACATTCCGTCCATCAACTGTTGTTTTTGCAGAATGGTATAAAGCGTTAAGCACGGATATAAAGTTATTTGCCAGACTAACAACTCAACGCTAATGAATTTGCAAAAGATCAGTGCATGGAGCTCAATTACAAATCTATAAATTATTTATATGAGCTGGCACCTACAAATGCTTCTGCAGTGTGATACACCCCAAACTCAACACATTGAATGGGTATTTGAAGGGGGCATCAGAAGTACCATCTGTAACTCCGTTATTCATACCTGGCTGGGTCTCACAATTACTCTGAAACTTCTGGATTAGTTTGTTGCCCTGGACACAAATTTCTGATATACTGCTGTCTGGAGCCAGCATGGTGAATTTTCAGTTTCTACCCACGACCACAATTGAGTATATTAGATTGGCCACACCGATAGCCAGGAGTAAACAATGCTGCATGTTGGAGCACATTAGCACCTTCAGAGCAGGTAGTACGCCTTAACCAGGGTGTAGGACACTTTTGATAGTTTAAGGCACCTTGCGCAAGAGCTACTGATTTTGCAGTTGACTTTAGAAAGTGTGACTCCAGTGTGGAAAATTAAAAAGGATGCTTATCAAGTAATTCTTGGAATGTCTGTAGCACTGGATGGCTGTCTGTATCAAACAATACAACGCAAACTTCTGAAATTGGAGTTATTGTTTGTTGTGTAGGAGTTCTAACTCGACAGCATGGCACCAGGACTCCCTGGGGGCAGTCTAAATGGAAACGTAAGTTTTAGTTCCCTCGTAAAAGTGATAAACTGCTACAAAAGCCGAGGCATTGCTGTTTTGAAGAAGAAACCAGTATTGTGCATTTTGGAACATGTGCTACTTCAAATACACCTGTTTGTCCTTGAAGAGCACTTGCTAAAAGACAAGACATTTTAGCGCTTTGAGGTTTTCTACTAACGAGAAATGACTGCACTCCCCCTTTCATCTATGGCACTGCTCCTGGAGATCAAAGATGCACGGCTTGATTTTCAATTTCAAATGACTGGGGAGCTTTCCGCGGACAGCAGGCAGGAAATGAAACCCATGCGCACAGCAGGCATGGCAGATGCTGTTCAAACGCACAGTCTGGAAGACGCAGCAAAATATGGCTGCGGCTCTTCGCCTGTGTGATAGCGTTAAAGGTAAACAAACGAGTTTGGTTCTTTACAATGTCTGACGGACCACTTAAAAATCAACAAAATGAGCCAATTTTCTTTTCAGCCTGCATGTGTGCGTTTGGTTGATGTTTCTTTAAAGTTAAACTCCCCTCAAAAATAAAAACAAGCATTGGCAAAGCCAATCGGTCTGGCTTTGATGTGCCAACGCATGAAGCATTAGCAATTTAGAGTGAGACATGAGGGAAAGTGACAAGGACAGAGGAGGCTACAGATGTAAAGTACTCCCTCATGAAGTTCAACTCAAGTCCTCGACTGGAGGTGGATGGGAACACCGAAGCCACCATTAGCATAAAAAGAGATACATATTCACCTGGGCTGAGCCAAGATCTGATTGACGAAATCTCAAGCCAATGGCTAAAAGGGGCTGTTGAACAAAGGCAATATTTGAAAGCAGAGAACTCAAAGCCACCTCTAAGTGTATTATTAGTAATGGGTCTGTTATACCACTGTCCTGTCAAACACCCGACCTAAAATGTGATCTTAGCCCCGCTGGCTGGCCCCTGCACAGAGGCTCGCATACATTCAAAGTCTTATGCTGCAAGTTTCAGTCTGCATTTATTATTATTATTATTATTATTTCTAAATTTGTAGAGCGCGAACTGTCACCATTGCAGGCATCCTGGCGCTGACAGAGTCTGAGAATGAAACGGGAAAAGGGGCAAGGGATACATTCCTGGCTACATATTCATTACTTTGGAGATTCGGAAACAATAACTTAGTTTTCTAATAACATCCTGCGCGTCTTCCATTTCTAAGTTCTGCAAATAAAAGATGTAAACATTACCCATTTCATGGTACTCTTGCTGAAAAAGTGGATGTCGGTCGGCTTTAGGGCGGTGGGCGCTGACCTAGAGTGGCGCTCTGACTTCTGAGGGGCGCTCTGTTTATCAATAAGGTAAGATTTAAAAGCACCCGCTGCTGACTTCCTTGTGCATCCAGCTTCCAGGCAGCAATAAAAATGTCCTTAGTCTTATGATTAATGTTCCTGCTACGGAGAGAGATCAGAGTTTTTTCAGTTTTGACTCGCAATAAAGTAGCACAAAGGGTTAATATGCCTGCTGCAAAGAACAGATTTGTATTTTATGTGGAAAGCGGAGTGGATTAGTAAAGCCAGCCTTTACAAGCACTTTGGAGAAAAAAATTAAGGTGCATTTGATAGAGGGGCTATGGAGAGAGGAGGGGCACTTCTGTTGGGCGGCAGTGAAGGAATTCAAGAAGGTCATATGAAGGCCCCCCCCAAAAAGATGGTTTCAGGTTTTGAACCCATGACCCCTTCAGGTCAGCTCTTTTGGGAAGAGCAGATATTTAATTCACCAAGTCATTCTGGTGGCATCATGTGAATGCTCGAGGAAATCATCCACGGAAATCTACTTCTAAATGTGCCCGGGCTTTCCAAACTGCCCAATTTTTACTTCGTGACAAATCTGCATCAGGAAATCATGTGGAAATTTTATTTGTCCCAATGTTCCCACATTCCTCTTCTTCCTTCTCTAACTTTCTCTTTCTCTCTGGGTCAAAGGCTGATGGAAAATAAGACTTGGTCCCCAAAAAATGACAGTGCACACCACCTGTAATCATCAAAACAAATAGGCACAAATAAAAGGGCAATGCGCATGTAGCCCTTTTCAATACAATCCGTAAATCTGAAGATTTCTCCATGCAATGTGAAACCTACAGAAGCACCACAGTAATATCCCTGCGCATTTCTGATAGGCGTTGGAACAGCTACTCTGTAGTTACATATGTTCTACCAGTGGGCCCAACACAGATTGAAATACTGGATAGCTAAGCACATAATTTAGGTCGGGTACTATTTACCAGTTATGGGCACCACAGGTAATCTGATTAGCATACTGTGGAGGATTTATAAAAACCAAATCCCAATAACTTCTGCTGGTGGGAGTTCCTTCAGTTTGAGAACTGGAGAATAAAACGTGGACAGCCCGAAGGATAGAGAAAAAGCCAGAGTGGAATCTAAGGCCTTCGGCTTAACGAAGGATGCAGCAACAGAAGATGGAAGCAGAAAAGAAGGCGAGCGCAGTAGAGAGAAATTAGAAATCGATTAAGTGTGTGCGGCTGTGCGCACACCGGACACAAGGGTGTCGTCCAAGCACATAGAAGGGCGTGTCTGCAAGGCTCCAGTGAGTGCAGATCGCTTTCCTTGTCATCGCCGCCCTAATCCGTCCACAGAGCCCGTTCTCGATTGTTGTGGCCTCAAAGGACACCTGCTGAGGGAGATGCGGTCAGTACGCACAAGGGTGCAGGGGGGTCGCAAATTTACTGCTTCACTGCATCCTCTTTGAACAAGACAAGCACCACGGTGCGCGTTCAAAGCCAGACCATGGGCCGCCCCCCTGGACATCGGGGTCCACAGGAAGACAAAAAGGCCCGCTTCCTACTAAATATGTCCACAGAGCTAATCCGGCAATACTCGTTGATCACAGCCAATGGACTCAACCGGAAGTGCACTCAAGTGATGAACTCCCGCGTGCTTAACGCCCGCGCTGCTGCTCTCTGGCCTGTCGCACTTCTGTATCTTTAGTGAACAGACCACATCTCTTCAGCGTTGCTATCTCACTGTAAATACGCCCCCGCCTATTCAGTAACATTTTAAAAACAAATTACAGTTTTAATTGTGACATACCCTTTGCCTTTATCATAATCTCTTCAGTTTTTCGAATTAGGTAAAAAATAACCATCCACTACTTTTCAAGTAAATATTTGATTTATGCTTGGGCAGCTGAACCGATCAGGTAAAATAACACTTAATCGCCCCATGCCTAGTATAAACAAAACATGTGACCTTGTGTAATGTAACTTGTGCTCATGTAAAGCGCTACTCTGGGTCGATTTCGCGCTATATTTTAAAAAGACGAATGCTCTAAGAGGTAAACACCAAGCCTTAATATAAGGAAGGCTAAATAGATACCCATTTACTGGCTGATATGTACAGAGTGGAAACTAAAAACCTGGATTAATCGGGGCTTCCCTGCTTAAACTGTGTGATTTTAGGCAAATATTTTATTTTACCGAAAGTCTTTTTTTCCATTATCACATATGTAAGCACTTTCGAATATTAGAAATCTTTCAAATATGTGAGTTCAGACTTCCAGTTTTAGAAAACTATCACTTTTAACAAGTACTTCTCAGTGCAGTGCTATAACAGGCCATATTAATGTCAAAGCTTCCACATGTTAAAGGAATACACTTTTTTTTTTTACTTTGAAGAGACTTTCATATTTTATGATTTACATAAAACATTTTCAGGGCTTGGCTCCTGCCCAGGCTCTAAGATCCGAGCCAGAGCCAAGCCAAATTTGTTGAAATTGTTGGCTGCTCACCTCTATTCCAATCTTTTGACGCCCGTGACAGGAGAACTTTCCGCTGTGAATTAACAGTTGTGTATAAAACGATATTGCATTTAAAACACATTGGATAAAAGCACTGTCTAAAATACAGATTGTTATGAATTCAAATACTCCTTTGCTGTATTTTCTGGCCCCCTGGGTACTTTAGAAGTCTAAAACAGGTGAAGAGCGAGACCTCTTGCTGGGCTTGTACTTGGACGGCATCTCATTCTCATTTGCTGAGGTAGTGTCCCTCTGCGGTACCAGCCTTCTTTCCAAGCCCTCCTCAGTACAAGGAGTACCTAATGCTAAACAGAAGCAGCAACTTTTACCAAATACTATTGGAGGGATTTGGCGACCAGCGGAGTTTCCAGCAGGATTTAGACTTGAACCCTACAAGAGAGATCATGTAAAGCGTTTCCATCACTCAACGCTCTTTGGGGGTCCTTAGGATCTGACCTTTCTTTAGATGAAAAATGTGAACACCATACAAAGAGCCCTTATCACAAAGGTATTTTGTGAAAGTACCGCCATTTATGCCAGCCGGGCATAAATAGATTTACTACTGCAGATTTCTCACCGTAAAGACATGTCCACTGTAGTAAATCCCATTTAAGAGGTGGGAAGTGGATGTTACAAGACATGTTTTTGAATGCCCACAAACATGTAGATTTGTGGGTATCTAAAACTCATTTCCATTTACTTCCTACCATTTAAGTGGTTGAAAAGTTACTCCAGCCGAGGCTGGCTGGTTGAAGTAACTCTCCTTTCAGGGGCGGAAGGGGAATGGATCCCCCTAGATTTGGTGGGGTGCAGATGTAGGGCTTTCTGCTCAAGAAAAAATGTTTAGCGTTTGGAGAGAAAAAAAAGTGCATTTGCACAGAGGCAGGGTTAATTTGTAAAAAACCAAAATATATAAAATAAGTGCCAGCACCCTCGCTAGGAGGCCACTGCAGCTTGGGCACCCCCCCCGCTCCTGCCAGCGTTGACAATGACAGTACAAACACACCTACTAACCATCACACTCCTACAAGTGTGACAATTTTGACTATTTCAGGCCCCAAAAGCTATTAGAATGTCTTGGGTGGCGGGTTAGTCATATAATTGTATCTTGAATTAATAAACAACTGTTGTGTTCACCTCTAAAAAAGATAAACAGCGCCACCATGTGGCACACTGTCATAAGTGCAGGTGTTGGCAATTAAATGCTGGTCCAAGCACCAGAAACCACTGGCTCAAATTAAGCACTGCACAGCGGGCTATACTCCCCCAGTATCAATGCTTGGTAATTTCAGCTTGGGGGGTTAAGATTAAGTGAGAGAGATCACATGGCACTCCATGGAGCATGCCTTCAAACCTACACTTGTTGCATTTCAGATGTATTATGGGGAACGTTTGTGAATTAAAAAGAGAAAATAAACGTACGTACAAGCAGCAATTTAAATCTTCGCATATACTTTTGTGTTTTACATGCTCAACGTTTGGTAGACAGTTTCTTACTGGAACATCTCCTTCTCATTGTGAATGATTCACGAGCTTGACACTGAAGAGCCTGGAGCTGCATTATGCAGAGATATGGGACAAACTTTTTAAATTGCAGTACATTCTTACAATAGCAACCTCACCTGCTCCATTTATTCAATTGAAAAAGAAAAATCAGGAGTCGTTTTAATGCAGTTTGCCAATTGTTAGAAAATGCTCTTGAGTTGTAAAGGTATTGTAGAAGATTGTGTGTTTGATAGGTCAGAATGCTGATCTCTTCTCTTCATACATAGACAACAATGCCACCACTTGGCACACCATAATACTGATCAAACTTACTCCTCACTTAAGCATTCAGGGTGCAGCTTGAATACTCATCCGTCGAATCAATCTCTCCGCTCACAACCTCCTTCATGTGCTACATACATATGTACACAGACACATCTGCTTCAGGCATTAATGCTTCTAAGCAGTGCTTAATTTGTGCAGGTGGATGGCAACGGCACTCATTTCTTTTATGGACGGGGAGTTATTTTTCATCAAACTTTGACCCAGAACGACCGAAAAAATGGCAGAAATGGAAGAATGAAGGAGGACTAGATAATCCGGAAAATAGTGATATGGAGAGATAAAAAGGGTTGAAAACCTCTGCAAGAATGAGATTTAGAGACAGGAAGTGCATGGTGTGGAAGAAAGAGTCTAAGATGGAATCAAGGATGGACAGACTTGGCATTCAATAATCCTGGCATTCACAGTAGCGGGCTCCTAACATACATTTTGGGTGTCTGATTCATTATTCATTTTTGGAAATTAAGCACTGCTGGTAGGTCACCCAATAGGTGCATACTAAAAAGGGAGGACACCAGGGGGCTACCTCTCCGCTTTACTACTAACTCTTTATTGACCAGCGGGGTCTGGCCATAAGAGGGACGATGCAGGTACCGAGCGGGTGCCTGGCAGCGAAGGCGGTGTACCATTTTGCCGCCACCCCCCTCCCGAGACCCATGGTGTAATAAGTGATTACACCCCATTATAAACTTGGTTCCTCTCAACACGAGGATTACCTGACTAATATTGTTTTTAACAATTTTTCACACTTACAACCTCTGGTTAGGGTGGGCCTTAGCGTGCCCACACGCCGAGGTTAACCTTACTCTGGTCCTGATGAATGCCTAATTAATTATCACACATAGGCAGAAACATGTTGACCACACACTAGCGGATATAGCTGAACAATTTATTCGATTTTAATATCCCACATTTCGTTTTTACCCATGTCGGATTGGCTAATTAATAAAATTCATTTCTTTGACACAATTGAGACATTTTTAACTCACTTTCACTTATCACAAATCACACAAAACCAGCTCCGCAGTAATTCTGGCGTTGAAGCACACCAGGGTGGCATTCGGCCTCTCCTGGTGGGGCCCGATGATGAAGCATGTCACCAACTAGGTTGGTGAGTGTGGGCTTTCTGAAGAAGCTAGTTGGATTCTACATACGTGCTCTACTCTCTAAAAAGGCACACTCTTTCGATGTTATGATTAACTCTTTATTGAACCTTGGGCCATGATGCATAATGCAAGCCACAATCGACTGCAATTCCTTGTATCTAGGCGCAAACAAATCTGGGATGCAGCGTTTGCAGAGGTTACAAAACGCGGCAGCACGCACTCTCTTTGCGCTCCCTAAGTCTTGCTCAGTATCTAATCTCATCCCCAAATAACACTGGCTGCTGGTGGACAAGAGAATTCATTTCCAGACCCTATGCATTGCCCACAAAATGTGTATCCGCCAAGCACCCCATATTCTAGCAGCTCTGCTCTCACCTTATACACCACGCCGCACTCTGTGTTCCATGGAGTTGCATCTAGCATGAATCCCTCCAGTCCAAAGAGATAGGGCGGTGGACGGTCTTTTAAAGCAGGGGCATCAGCCCTCTGGAACAACTTACCCACCACCATCAGAAGTATCCACAATCATGTGGCTTTCAGAAGAGCCATAAAAACCTGGACTTTCCCGGTCTAACAGGTGCCTCTCACTTTTCTCCACCCTGTAATGTTATTTCTGGTTTTAGCGATGGGACGCCCGTTGCTGGGGCAGCATCATGCTTTATAAATACAATAAACATAACATGCATAACATGATGTTATGTGTCTAACAATCATGGTATTACAGGATCAACATGTCGGATTATTTTTGGGACCAGATTTTAAAAACTAAAACCGAGATAGTTTGTAAAAATAGGACTATAATTTTCAATCAGCCGATGGGCACAGAATGACAGCGCTCATTGACACAGAAACCCAGACAAGAAGGTACTAAGGAAATAACAATTGCATCTTAATCCCAGTATCTTAAATGTTGGTTAAAATGCTTTCTGATAAGAGCTGCTAACTGGTCCTGCTTTGGAATACATAAAGTGTTTCCTGTTTTAAGCTAACACCCTCTGAAAACCGGGACGTGAGCCAAATTGGCTGAAATCTGCTGGGACAGCTGGTAAAAACCCAGGACTGTCCCGGCAAATCCGTAACTCCTGGTCACCCTACGGATGGAGACCTGGTTTATGCATCTAATCCAGAGGCCAGTATACCCTAGGTCACTGATTCTGCCTTCAGTTGCACTCAGGACATAGATGGACGGTCTTAGGGCTGCATTATGAAACGAAGTTTACGAGTCTGACAAACGCCAAACTCCCATTAGACCAACGAACTGCGACAATTGTGGCGATTCCAAAGCCCGGGAAATCCCCGACAGATTGCACGTCATACCGCCCGATATCCCTCTTAAATGTCGAAGCTAAAATCCTAGCGAAACTTATGGCTACTAGGTTAATGTCCCAGCTCCCGCAACTGATCCACCAGGACCAATCGGGCTTTATGCCTAACAGAAACTCAGCCCTCAATCTCAGGCGCGTACATGGGGTATTTGCACGGGCTCCATTATTAACAGAACCAGCAGTGATACTATCACTAGATGCGAAGATGGCATTCGACATGGTAGACTGGCAATATCTCTTCGCAGTCCTCTCTCATATGGGAT
Organism: Lissotriton helveticus; assembly: GCF_964261635.1. Classification (NCBI taxonomy): domain Eukaryota; kingdom Metazoa; phylum Chordata; class Amphibia; order Caudata; family Salamandridae; genus Lissotriton; species Lissotriton helveticus. The sequence continues at coordinate 1,697,687,526 of NC_136067.1, read as the reverse complement.
TCGGCCCTAAATTCATAGCATGGATACGACTCCTATACACTGACCCGATTGCCCAAGTCACAGCTAGCGGACACATTTCACGCACAATACAGCTGGCGAGGGGGACGCGTCAGGGATGTCCCCTGTCGCCTTTACTATTTGCTCTAGTTTGAGAACCACTAGCGACCCGGATTAGAGCAACCCCGTTACTAAAGGGAATTAGCTGGGGAGGAGAATGGGAAGATCGTCTCTCGCTTTATGCGGACAATATGTTAGTATACCTGACGGACCCGGACCATAGTGTACCGGAGCTCTTTGCACTCTGTAATACCCATGGGAGAACATCGGGCTACACCATAAATTGGTCAAAATCTGTAATCTATGTCCTGAAGGGTCCAGAACCCTCACTCGCCACTGACTGTCCACTTGTACTAGCAGGAGACTCCTTTAAATACCTTGGTATACACATCACCAGGAACCCGACGGAATTCTTTGAAAAAAACCTGAAACCACCTCTAAAACGTCTACGACGCAATGTTAAGCTCTGGGCGTCTCTGCCCCTGACACTGCTGGGCAGAGCAGCGCTATATAAAATGATGGCACTGCCAAGATTTTTATATGCGCTTGATAACACACCCTACCCGGTGGCGCCGCAATACTTTCAGCAAGTAACGGCAATGGTCTCAAGCCTATTATGGGGAAATCGCCCAGCACGCATAGCGCACGCCAAACTGAATAGGAGATGGTATGACAGAGGGATAGCATTACCGAACTTACAATTGTACTATTGGGCGACACAGCTTAAAACCATCAATCGCTGGATTCACGCACCCCAGGATGATCCTGCATATAGGGCTGACAGAGCGCAGACGGGCACGAATAGCATGCTGAAAGTGCTCTACAACAGAGGGGCAGCAGCGAAACTGATAGGACCTGCGAAACATTCAGCCACACTATGGTACACGGCACAGGCAAAACTGGGTTGGAGGGGAGTGATAACTAAGCTCACCCTGCTATGGGACACTAAGGCACTGGGTCAGCTGAGACACAGTAGGGGACAATATCGGAATATCCACGGTGGGAGACTTATGGGATAAAGAGACGGTAGTCCCGTTCACCGAACTACAGCAACAATACGATCTAGGTCCAAATGAAGCATATCAATATGTGCAAATTAGACATGCTCTATTGACGGCGATCCCGGCAGACACTGATGTCCCAGAGGCCTCTCCGTTGGAGGACCGATTACTTACTGATTATATGCAACACAGCGCCACATCCCTTACATATAAGAAACCGCCACATCCCTTACATATAAGAAACCGATTAACAACTTACCAGACCCTACACTTAAATTGCGAGAGAAGTGGGTGGAAGATGTAGGAGACATGGATGATGCAGTGTGGAGTGAGGCACTGGCATCCCCGAGAGAGGTGGGAATCTCGGCCAAGTTCCGACTAATACAGCTTAAAATTCTACATCGGATTTATTACACTAGAGTCACACTACACAAGCTGCAATGGGCCCAGCATCCCTACTGTCTTGGAGGGTGTGGGGAGGAAGGAACACTTCTACACACGATCTGGGACTGTCCATTTATAACTGACTACTGGCGACAGGTGATGCGCACTATCTCACAGGCACTAAACATATCCCTATTACCTGAGCCGCGGAAGTGTCTTTTGAATGTATGGGACCCGAATGATCTCTCCCGCCATGGTCAAATTTGGGGTACAATAGGCATTATGGTGGCGAAGAGAGATGTAGAACAGAAATGGGGCGCAACAGATCTGCCTACGTTGGCGCAGTGGTGCAAGAATATGGACATGGTGATGATCACAGTACGCACGGTGTACACAAACAGGGGAAGTCCACGTAAGTGGAACAAGATCTGGACTCCCTGGAATACCTTCAGGGGAGATCTGTGCGACCAACTACCAGTAGACAACATACTCAGTTCTGACGAAGAGGAAGACGGGGAGTGAAGGGGGGTACCTAGAAGAAGTTGGTCACGGTAACGACGAGAGTAATGTACTGCTTCCATCATAGTAACTATGTGTTAGATCAGCACCGTTGTGTAACTAAACCATCAATTTATGATTACTGTCGTGACTGCCGTTGTGTGAGGTTGTTTAACTGCAAAATAAAAATGTTTATAAAAAAGAAAAAAAAGAAACGAAGTTTACACACAGCCAACTGGCCAAACACTATTCCTGGGAGGCTTTTCAATAGTGGTTACAAGATGGGAACAGATGCATTTAAAACTGGATGCGTCAACGACCAGATTTACGGACTGAAATCTCATGTGCGGGCAGACTACTCGCGCCTGGCCCCCAAGGAGGCCACAAAAGACCCCAGAAATACATTCTTCTTATTACATGCCTGCTTTTCCAAACGGGCGAGAGTGATGTACCCACTCAGACACGGAAAGAGTCAGGAGTTTGACCCAGTCACCTGTCTTGTTGTACTCTAGTGCCTCGAAGCCAGTCTGCCTGCTCTTGGTGCACATTCATTTAGTGCTAACATTCCGAGACTGCTGGTAAGGACCTACCGGCCTCACAGAAGGCAGACAGCAGCGATTGCCTTTTATAGACTGACGAAATCGGATTTATGTCCTATAACTGGGGTCCATATGAGTCAAGTGCAGTAACATTCAGGTTATTAGTTTGTAGTCACTAGTCAGAGAAGTAAAGTTGACAAAAATGATCGCAAGGAAAGAATCGAATATGAAGCAGATTTGGGACTTCTCTCCAATGTACAGCAGGAAAAAGAAAACAAGTATTTACAATGCAATGGTCTCTTTTTTTTTATTAAAGTTAGAGCTATTGGCATTGCAAATGGCATTTTTTTATTAAACAGAAATAAATGGTATTGTCATTTACAATGGCAATAGGTGAGCATTAGAGAGTAGTAGAGAGTATTAGCGCACACACACACACACACACACACACACACACACACATACCCCCCCCCCCCAATTTCTAAAGTGATAACATACAACTCATCATGAAAGTTTGTGGCCCCAAGACCTGCTTTTCTTAAGTCTCCAATAGCCTAGATACCATCAAAGGGTGTGCACAAGAGAAGCCTGAAATTCAATCAGCAAATAAAATATATCACGAGTTCTTCCCCAAGCCCTGCCCTGGCAAAACTAACTCACCCACTCATTGCTCCTTCAGCAGCTCTGCCCCTTACACCCCCCCCCCAAAGAAAATATCCATGGGGGACTAGCAGGTGCTCTCAGACTACCAGTGTCAGGAGCCTTTCATCAACAATTTCACCAATTCAGCAGAACATTAAGCACCGAGTCCAACATAAGATACAGGCACAATTCAGGTACCACTGCAAGCTATACAACACACTGCGCCAAATACTACTGCAATATCAGTTGAACAAACTTCAGAAAGCCCACCGCCTTCTTTTGGTCCAAGTGAAAAAGACACAATATAGAGATCTGTTGTCTCGATTAAACTGCCCGGCTCTTAATCTGAAAGTGAAGAACATTCACGGTTCGAATATTTGTGCTACCCCTGGACTCTTTTTGCAACACAATGCTCACTGACACACCTAACAGTCTATTGAATGGAGCCATCCACAAGCTGCTCCCCAAACCTAAAACTTGCATGAAATGGGAACAGCAAAAAAAGATTCTAGGTGCAAGAATCCATAGTCTAGAACAATCAGTCGGCCCAAAACCCGAGCAGGCCTGACTGAGCTGTCCTTTAGGAAGGGCACGGATCCTTCCTCTTTCAGAGTGTGACAGACGAATGAAACGACCTCTGAACTACGCCGAGTTTCCTTTGCTGCGCTCCCTGGCTGAGTGACTGTCACTTGTCTTGCACTGAACCATCACTCGTGTACAAGTCAGCGTCTGGCATTCAGTACTGTGCTTGACACATGAGTTTATTTTGCAGGAAAGAGAAATGAAAAATCATCCTGCAGCTGCAGGGTACCCGGCATGTAGACTTTACCAGCAAAGGGGCGGTGCACACTTTCCCAAAAGTACCCACTTTCTTTAACTGACCCGAGGACCATAGAAGGGCCTCTCCTACACCCAGCAACCAGACAACTGTCGCTAGTTCGGGGTCCCCCAGGTTGATAAACCATTCATCTTTGTTGAAGTGACGTTCTTGAATTGTGGATTCTGCCACAAAAAGTGGAAGTAGGCCTCTGCCTTGAATTGACAGGATTTGCAGTGCACAAGATACATCCCTGCATGGGGTGCAAAGTTTGCATACCTGAAAAAGGGTATACCCCATATTTCTGGTTTCCAAATGCAGCAAAAATAAATGCTTGTGTCTGATGCAAAACATTGCATGCTTTTGCCAAGTGCCAAAGATCAGAGTGGGAAGCGAGACGGAGCTGAGTAAAAAGGGGAGGGGGCAGGTGGGAAGAATTGGGGGCAAAGACCAGGCGAGTGCCAGCCTTGTGCCGAACTGAAACTCCCTGGATGAGGGGGTTTGGGCTTCATCTCCTTGCCGCATACTTAAATTACACAAGCTTTGGTGGCGCCAATACGTCTGCCATTGGCTAGCAGACTTTTCACTTTGTCATTTTTGTTTTGTGTGTGTTTTTTCACTTTTATTGATCGGGGGGCTGCTGCCCGTGCACCAATCAATATAGAAAAAACAATGGCTAAAAAGCAAAGCTAGTTTTTGGTCACAATAAGCACACATTGCCATCGTAGATAGAGCCTGGCCCTGATTGGAGCTGCCTTGTGTGTGGATGTGTCAATGTGAAAGAACCGACTGCCTCACCCACAGTTACGATAGTCAAACTTGGGCTGATCCTTTGCCTCATATTGTGTGCTGTAGTGGGGGGAAGAAAACTGACTGGCACAATAACCTTTATATTATATATAATTTCCTTGAAAAAGGTCTTGGCTAATGCTAGCCCAGAAAACAGTAACATGTTTACTATAGAATACATTGTTTTCGTTACAGTGTATAATTATACCAAGAAACTGAAATGAAGACCTCAACGTTGCCGATATTAACAATAACATGACAACGCTCCAGTAGGCATTCTGGGAGCCGGAGTCTGAGGAGCTCGGCTCCATCGCCCATAATACATAAGTGACTACTACGCTATCGGGAAGGATGTTGAAAAAGTCTGGTTTCAGGGAAGAACTTGCGTGAGGGGTGGAATTCCCCTCTTCCGACTTAACCCCGCACTCCGTGCTTGGCTCCGAGCCCCGCACCCACGACTGGACGTCCGCCAGTTCACATGCCCTAAGGCTCGCTGCATGATGTTTGCACTCATGGATACATTTCCGACCTCTTCGTTGTCCCTTTAAACCCCTCACTCCTAACGCTGCTGCTACAAGCTTCACCCGCGAACACAGCGGGCTGGCAACATGTCTTGAACACAATTATAGCTTCATCTAGCAATATTCCAGTGAGACTAACACACATACAGGCAGCTCCCCCATCACAATATGCGCAGGATACACACAGTCACAACCAACATCTGAAACACAGCGCTGTATTTCACAGCACAATACACCACACGACAACTTCGTGCACAGAACCGGCTGTACTCACGATGCAGGATCCTGGGTGTAGAAATCCACGGCGAACCCAAAGTAACTGCCCGGGTTCCCTGAGTACCCGGTGGGCCGGTCCGTGGCCAGATCGAAGGAGGTGCAGGGCACGAGCAGGGGCAGGAGGAAGGCGAGTCCAGCCCAGAAGAGAACAGGAGAATCGGCGGCAGCGAGGGTCCGAGTAATCCCAGCGGAGTCCGAGCACGCAGAGCCGGCAAGCAGCAGCGCTCTGCCCCTCACAGAGACCACCATCCGCCGCTTACAAATCTAGAGTGCATCCAGGGGTCCCCAGTGTCAAGTCTGTGCAAGTTTGATCAGCGGGTGAAACTTCTATGAAACTTTGTGGCCGGAAGTGAGCGTCTGTAAACCCGCCTGTGATTGGCTTAAAATTGTACGTCTGGTTGGATGGAGCATAATATTCCCTTTTTGATTTTTCTATTGGGCCTTATCTAAAACCTTACTGAAAACAAGAACGAGGCAAGAAGAGGCAAGAAAAGCAAGCACTCACCGGAGGACTCGGCAGCTTCTCGACTTCTTCCGGCAGCGGTCGGGCAGAAATGGCGTCAGAAAAGCGCCGACATTTTGGCATTCGGGGCGTGGTTTTTGCTGTTGAGTGACGGATGATGTCACGGAGTTAAAAACTGCATAAAACACGCAACCGAATCCGAAAAAGACGGGGCTTGAACGGAGTGATGCCCCTCTCCTCCAATGGCTAGCCTCCGTTTAGGAAGCTAGCCAATGGAGAAGAGGGGCGGGTTCAAGCCCCCGTACTAAGAAACATAAAAGCTCGCAAGCAAGACTGCGCAAGCGCAGCCTTCGCTAGCCAAGACCTAAACAGTAAATTCCAAAGCAGCACATTCATTTATTCCTGGTTTTTATTTTTTAGCAAATTAAACACACAAGAGTTGTAAAAAGTGTGAATTTCCTCACCAGTAGCTATTTTGTAGTTAATTGAATGTAAATAATACACTGGAATAATACTTCTGTAAACAGTACATCCTTTTCACCCATGACTCTGAAAGGGCACTCAAGAACCGGATGCAAATAGTAGCGCTTTGAGACCCATCAGGGATATGAAGCACTATACGACATCATGCTTCTAGCATGATCTGAAATTTAGGTCTTCATTGGCTACCACCTCGCAAGCGTGGCACTTTCAAACTGCTTTGTCACGTGCACTGTACGCCACAGGTCCACACCATTTGCAGAAAATAGTTTCTTTCTATAAACCACCCAGGGCTCTCAGATCAGCCAATGAGGCCATTAAAGCCATGAGGCGCCTCCACAAGACTAGAATGAGGGACCGTTCCCTTACTCACGTACTAATGCTCATTGCAACATTAAACCTACGACTTAGACACATCTTGCCTTGTTGAGCACACTTCTTAAAACTTGGCTTTTTCCAGGTTAACCTCCATTGTTTCCTCTAAGCTTCACAGCCTTACCCTCATTTTCAGAGTTTGCTTTTATTGCTCTACTTTTTTTGTTTTGATTTGCACCAGCACAATATGGGCACAATATAAAATCCAATAATAGAATCCCTTACATAGGACAGTTGATGCGCCCTAAACCCAAGTCCCAAAAGTTACTTATTTCGTTGCAACAAGGTCGTGTTTTTCCAGTTTCCATCACATTTTGCACCACTAAATCACAGAGGTTCTATGGCCTGCCATAATGAATGAAAACATGCTAGTCAATCGTCTTACCCTTTTTATGCAGGCGATAGACAAACTTTCATTAATGTTCATAGCCCCGCCTGAACTTCAAATATCCATGCTTCTCGCTAGATACCCACTGGTTTAAAAACCTCATGGGGATACTAGTTTTTCCCCTATATTTACCTGGCGCCCGTATCTCGACAGTTTATTGATATGGGGAACAGTTACGACCATACAGCCCCTGAAAACAGCCGGCTGAGTTTTATTCCACGTGGTCGATGGCCGAGGAGAATTAGGCGTTAACAACTATTGGAGTTGAAATACCCCACAAGTTTATACCTAGGACTTTTGAATTTATAAATAAGAAGGCCAAATGAGTGCAAGGACTATGTATGGGGATAGATTAATTGAAAGAAGGATAGTTGATAGGTATGTACGGTTACCTTGAGGTATCTTATTGTTACATTTCAGCACGGATGGTTACGAACAGGTTACCAATAGAGAATGTTAGGTCATGTATTTGAATCTAAAAGTAACCAAAGATTATGGTTCCTCTCCCCCCCAAAAAAATAGAAGCAATTAGTAGGACTGAGTTTATAACTCCTTCATAAAGACACAAAATTAACTTTTGATATTTATTTATTTTTTGTTAATTAAACTCTGGATCACATAGGGCCAGGGATCAAACAAACGTACAAAAATACAACCTATGGAAAAATATGGTCTACGTAGAAATGTTTATGATTTTGAAGAACCTTTACTACCCATAAAAGGGAGTTATATTGGCACAAAGTGTGGGGTAAGCTATGGATTATAATAAAGTAGATAATATGAAAAATAAAGGTGTGACCACACTATATGTAACAATTCTACATATGAAATCAATAGGGATGATGCAGAAGATAATATATCCGGATACGAAAAGATCTACTGGATGCTTGTTTCCGGTCCACGGAAGACATGGCTTGGCAGTTCGGGCTGGACTGTTCCCATGGGGCACAAGGTCAGACTGATTTGCATACGGCCATGTCTGAACTGGGGTGGCGGAGTGAGCTAAAGTATGATGATGGATTAAACCCAGATCAGTTGACTGGGGGTGAGTGGTTGCAATGTTCAACACTCCGTCCATCATCCCCTTTGGTTATACAATCAGAGCTCAGCAAACTGGCTACATGCCATCTATAGTAATATTAATTCCTGTATTACTAGGGGCACATTTAACAATGAGAAATTTTTCAAGAAAGGCAGATTGAGAACAATCGGAGTACTAGCTCAGATTTGGGTGAACATTAGAAAGTTTTAAAAATTCCGGCAATCCACGCACATACTTTGAAACTGGATAACCCTGAATTTCCTTACTGCTTTACTTCCCTGTATGCTGGCATCTGGCACCAGGCTGGGGTCAGGTGTTTAGTTGGTTTGTTTGATGATCAGGAGTTTAAATCATTTTTAGATAGACAGAGGGACTTTTTGCTGCATCAAAATTAATTATTTAAATATCTAAAGATTATAACCTTTTTACTGAGTAGCACTGCTAGAATAACAATACCACCTGTCCAGTCTGATTTTGCACAAATGATTTCTGACAGATATAGATGTTCAATCACATCTAAAAGAGGATTTAGGATTATGGGCAGACAAGTGGTTATTAAGGATAGAGGAGTCTGTTAAAGAACAAGAGCTGGCTTATAGCCTTGCTCCCTATTGCAAAATTACTACATCTATTAGACTGAGGGGCCAACTTTACGGGACCCTATTTTATTTTCATATCAGACCATCAAAAGTATGTATGTTGTACAAAACACCCCGGTGCGGACACACTGTTACACTGCAGTGGCTGATAATAGTCAAATCTTTGTCACCTGCCATAAACTCAATGAATTTTGGGTCTCGGTCATGCTGAAAATAGCCTCTATGCACTTACAAGGATCTCACTAACTCACAAAATGATTCTAATAGGTGTTGGGATAGAAGACTAGGTTTTTTTAATGTACTAATTATTGCCAGGCTTAAGATTGCTAAAAAATGGAAATCGGAGTCTGTCCCCATATTTGAAGAATGGCGGAAAGAAACTATGGAAGAAAACGAACTCGAATTCCAGATATGTAAATTGAGATGGTCAACTGTCAGATTTCAACGTATCTGGGGGAAAATGAAGGAATGGCTAATGTAATGATTGATATGATGAGTTTATGCTGCCTTCATTAATTTGATTATTCTTTCTGATGTCTTGACGTTGTGGATTTGCTCCGAAATTAAAAAAAAAAATAGAGCATCTGAAATGCTGAAAGGTACACCTATTTGGCAACCTACTACTTTATTGCACGTCGGTACAGTTGTTAATCTCTTGCCTTTCTTGTTGGGATGTGTATTTGCTATCTTCTCTTCGGCCTCCGTTAGATTTCAAAAGCCAGGAAGCTGAAACAAATAAATGAACTAAAACAATAATGCCTCGCTAAAACTATACTTCTGACAGAGTACCCAAGAGTGGCTGCTCCTCCTTTTTGGGTAAAATAAGTTAGAGATGCAGTGGGGAAAAAAGCTGTGTGATCTCCCTAGTGAACAAGGGCTCTCAGATGCACACACCTCTGTTCGGAGTTTAAGCTTTTAGTGTTTTGTGCCTCCTTCCTTAGACTTTATACTACCACAGTCTGAGGCCTGGTTCACAAATAGCTCTCCACCCACACAGAGAGTTACTATTCAGGCCAACCATCAGCTGCTACCCATTAGCCGTAAATGCCTTACACCTATGAACAGAGCCAGGATTACAAGTGAATTCAGAAGTCTAAAGCACCAAGCGAGTGACAGTACAATAAAATCAACCTTGAGGGATTTATTCTAAGAATAACTCTGTAGGAAAAAATAAGACTGCAGAAGCCATAAGGCACTTGGCCAAGACTGCACATTTCACACATGAATCTAATCTGGAGGGGAAAACTCACCTAGAAGCACGTCTGAAGAGAGTGGCCAGTTTGCTAAAATTTAACATGCTTAAACTGTGACCAGTATTCTTGTATATTACATGTACTACAGTTTTGTTTGGGCCACAAAAAAATAATAAAAAAGGACCTCTCCATGCGTTATAGAACTAATTCACCTAATAGTTCATGGAAACCAAGAGTCACTTTGGAGATTGCTGGAAACAAAAAGGATTAACTGCAGGCTGGTCATGCAAAAACTAAAAGTGAGGAAAACACCCTTTTTGCGGTGTTGGTGGGGATGGTGGTGGAGGAATGGAGGCTTCAAATAAAACAAGCATTGGAAATTGAATAGGTCTCTAATTTGTTGGAGTCGGAGCGATTGGCATTATAAATGCAAATGTTTTTTACCTATGCAACAGATATGCCCTCCTCACTTTAATAAAATTAAACATTAAACAATTAAATGTTCTTAAGGATTAGCAGGGGCCTGTTCCTAAAGATAATTAAAAAAAACCCTATCCTAAGAACAGAAACGCCAGTGGTCGATTTCTGGTGTAATGTTTGATTTCACTGCCTCTCTTCTCCAGAAAGACTGACAGGAGTTACAGACATGCACAAGGAAATTCACCAAAGTGTCAGTGGTAGCTTAGAGAGACTATGCTCCCGTTGATCACCAATCACCTCAGAGCTTTTACTTCCTGGGGTTGTATTACAGAAGTGCCCCAGGGGCGCAACAGGCGTTTGCGCCTGCTTTGCGGGCCCCTCGGGGTACTTTGGTATTATAGAAGTGGTTGTAGACACTTGTGCTTCCCCTTCTGTGATTCCAATAGCGCTTGTGCTTATGCTGTCAGAAGGCGCACTGACAGTGCGTCGTCAGTGGCTACCCTGATGGCAGTCCTGTAGAGGGGGGAAAGAGGGTCCCATGGAATCCCCAGACATCCCCATGAAGGGAGGATGAGTCACTCACTGCACCAGCCTGCAAGATGGGCTCTAATTCCGCTGAAAAGTACAGGTGGGTTGCCGCCTGCACTGTGAAACATGGAGCGGCATCAAAGCAGCCGCTCCGTTTTTCACATGCATGCGCTGCTCTACTGCCAGCGCAAATAGGCTGCTGCCCTGGCGACAGCGCATTCATTCTAATACGGTGCGCATTCCTTGTTTGCGCTGGGTGCACCTTTTAAAAGTTGCGCTTGGCGCAAAGAAGGAAAATGCATTGTATGCATGATATGGGCTTGGAGTCCTTAAGCCCCTCATCATAGTACTATTTGCTGCAATAGAACTATCGTAAGGGGGAAAATATTGACTCCTGAGATCATTGGAATCTAGGGTATTGTCGTGGGTGACTGATCCTGGGTTACCCTAATTGACATCCATGATTTTCCGCACTCTAGGTAAAAGAGAACTGTGTCTACTGAAGCACCCTCAAATACTTAAAAGGGTGTTTTGAGCCCTCCAGTAACTTTGAGCCACCACGAGTCAGCTGCCTAAGGCTTCTTCCTTACTTCGCCTTATTCAAGTGCTGGCACTGCACTAGACCCGCAAAAGAAAAGCGCCTCACATAATTATCCATCCATACCAACTAAACAGTTTGCCTGAAACGTCTCGCTGAAAAGTCTGGTTTTGAAACTTCTGCATGTGAAATAGCACAGGCCATGACAACAATGTCACAGACAAGGATTTCACAGGGTTCAAAATGGCCAACGTGAACAAATACATCTAGCATGTTGGCTTAAGCATGAATGCTTTGAGTGCTGATAGAGTTTTTAATGTGATTTCTCACCCCTGACAAACAAATACACACAGTTTACTCTTTTCAAGTTAAGTGCAGAATACCCTTTAACTTAACTGCATTCCAAATACACTTTAAGCCGTCATACTCTCTTTCTCATTCTTCTTGCCTCTCCTCTCCTGCTGGAGCACTCAGATGCTTTTGCTCACTCTCTCTATAAGTGGACACACACCAGAATTCTCTCGAAATTATTATTGATTGTGCTTCAATTCTCAGATGACTGTGCTTGCTTATGAACAGCATCTTCTAACTTTAGCTTGCCCTTATGTCCCTTTATTGAAAATGTAGGTTGTTCTCCATATTCCCCGCCCCCCAAAAAAAACCTAATAATAATAATAATAAGTATAACAAACCATGCTTGTTACCCAAGGAAAGCACGGCACACTCCGGAATCTTTTGAGGGCTTTATTTAGATTAAAATGCGCAGTGCTGACAGTCCATGAAACGCTGAGGCATACGCGTTTCAGCAGTACATCGCCTTCGTCGGTGCCGGTTTCACGGGTCCCTTATTGTGTCAGGGGGTCCATACAGGGTACAGCTGCTGTTAATTCTGTCCCCGTTTAAGTTCTCTTAATGCCCCTCCTCTGTGTGTGTGTATATATATATATATATATATATATATATATATATATATATATATATATATATATATATATAAATAATCACTGGGAAAAAGCCAAAGTTTGCAGGGACGTTATAAACTCATGATATCACTGATGACATCTCAAATAACTTCATTGATGACATCATCGAGTCTCTGAGTGGGTGCGTGAGTGTCTCAGTAAGTGTCTGAGTGTCTGAGTGGATGCGTGAGTGGGAATGAGTGTCTGAGTGGGTCTCCGAGTGGGTGCATGAGTGTCTCAGTGACTGTGTGAATGGGTGCATGACTGTCTGATTGGGTTTGTGACTGGGTGTGTGAGTCTTTGTGTGGGTCTGTCAGTGGGTGTGTGAGTGCCTGTGAGGGTCTGTGAGTGGATCTGTCAGTGGGTGCATTAGTGTCTGTGTGGGTTTGTCAGTGGGTGTGGGTCTTTGATTGGGTGTGTGAATGTCTCAGTAAGTTGGTGTGTGAGTGTCTGAGTGGGTCTGAGTAAGTGTGTGTGTGGGGGGGTCTTGAGTGGGTGTGTGTGTGAGAGTAGGTCTGTCAGTGGGTGTGATGGTCTGAATGGGTCTGTGAGTGGGTGTGTGAATGGCTGAGTAGGTCCGTCAGTGGGTGTGAGAGTGTGAGTGTGTTTTTGAGTGTGAGCATATCATTTTTTTTTTTACCCAAATAGTGAATCCACCATGGAAGTACATGGGCACCTGCGCTGGGCATCACGGCAGATCCGCAAACCCTCGCACATGCCCTAAAAATATTTCTGGGACTTTTCATGCCCACCAGGGGTCCCTCACAGACCCCGGTATTGAACCCATGGGGTCCGGGTACATCTACGTTTTTGCAGCCGGGGGGAGCGCTCCCCGATATCTAAAAAGCAGCCACAACTTTCTACTCAGGTTGCGGCCAACCAATCATGGCATTGTTGTTGGTGTGTGTATTCGTGAAGTGCTGTAACACTTTCTGGAATAAGAGCTAGCTTTCTGCCAAATTTGGGCTTATTCCGTCTAGCAGTTCGGGCTGTAGACGTGTCTACAATATCTACAGGAATTAATATGGGAAACACACTTTTTTTACCCCCTCTTTTTTCATGGCCCCAACTTGACAGATTCCCCTGAAACTTTCCATGCACAATAGAGAAAGTGGGGCACTTTTTTTGGAAAATTTCGTGAAGATCCGTCAAACAGCACTAAAGTTATAAGCAAGTCCAAACAATTTACTTATGGAATCTAGGGGCCACATTTACTAACTTCGATATTAGGAAATCGCAAAGAGCTATGTGTTTTACACTGTTTGCGATTCCCAGGGGGTCGCAATTCACTTACCTCATTAATGTTCATGAATCACTATAACCACAGGGATGGTGGCCTGCTGGGGACAGCAGGCCACTATGTCTGTGTTTGCTTTTAAATAGAGCAATGTTATTTTTTTTTAGAGTAGGGGACCATTGCCTGCTCTTCTAAACGTTTTTACATACATTCCTTGCGGACCCCTTCTAGTTTGCGATTGAGTTACCACAAAATTCAATTTGGTGGTAACAAGTGAAGGTTTTGTTACCTCATTTCAGTCGCAAAACATTCCTACATACCACTGCAAGTTGCTATAAGGAAGGGACAACCATAACACACTCCTTGGTAATACTGAACCGCTAACCTATTTTGGGATTTGGTAATATGGTTACCGAATTGCATAATAGCGTTTGGTACATAGAAAAAGGCTTCTTACTGGTCGCCAACGACCTGATTCTGTGAATCGGGCTGTTTGTGACCAAGAAAAACCTACATACAAGTGGCATTAGATCCTAACTAGAACTACCTACTGGCGACGGCAATGTACATATATATATATATATATATATATATATATATATATATATTAATTACTGGACATTCCCAGTAGGTAGGTACAGTTATGACCATGTTTCCATAGGAAAAGCATTTTTTGACTTGCCTATATCTTTGGCGCCGCCTGACGAATCTTCCAAAAATGTTCCCAAACAATGCACCAGTGATTCCTGATGTGCATGCAAAGTTTCAGGGCGATCAGTCAAGCAGGGGCCAAAAAAAAAGGGAGTCAAAAAATTTGCATTTCTGATCTTAATTCCCATAGCGATTTTGAACATCACTACAGCCGAACCACTGGACAGAATTTAACCAAATTTGGCAGAAGGTAGTTCTTGGTTAAGAGAGAGTTCTTTTTGTTATTTGGTGTAAATCTGTTCAGTAGTTTATGAGTTATTGAAAGAAATCCAAATTTGGATATCTTAGGCATGAACCCTCCTGATCTAGTGCGGGGATCTGATTGGCTGCCATCACTTCAACCAGGAAGTGTTGGCAGCCATCTTGGGACTCAACTTCAGCTGAGACCCACAAAAAACATTTTAAAAAAGATAAAGGGTGCAAATACCATGAGCCCCCCAAGCCATGGTCTTGGGAACCCAGAGGAACCCTGCAATGGCAAAAAAAAGCACTTTTAAAAACATTTCTGTCATGGAAACACAATGGAGCCACGAATCTGTGGCAAAGAAAATAAAAACAAGCGCGTTATCCACACATCTTTTTAATGGAGCACCCAGGCAGCTCAGGCCCCAGGAGCATGCCGCGTATAGTGAACATAAAAGGAGGTGGGGGGTGCAGGTGGTACCCCTCCAAGGGCATTTGTATGCACTGGGGACCACCACCTCCCCAGGCACATAGGGGGACCATGTGGATCCATGGGTCCTGGGGACCACGACCTCCCCAGGGCTTTTTTTTTTTTTTTTTTAAAGGAGAGGGGCCGCAAGCAGGAAAAGAGATGAAACAATTGCTTCTGCATGGCGGGAGCTGCCTTTCCAGAAGGTCCCTCCGTGGAGCAGCAATGCCGGCTCCCGCAGGAGGTAGGAAGCCGGCTGGGACCGTGGAGGCCTTGATTGTTCCCCCGCGGTCCTGGAAAAATGAGAAGAAAGAGGCAAAACACAAAAAGTCAGAAACAAGCGGAAAGAGGCAAAATAAAGGTGAGAAACAAGCAGAAAGAGGCAGAATAAGGCTCATAAAAAACAAAAAGAGGCAGAATAAAGGTCAGCAACAAGCAGAAAGGCAAAACAGAGATAAGAAATGATCTAAAAGAGGCAAAATATAGATCAGAAATTTGCAGAATGAGGTAGAATAAAGGTCAGAAACTAGCAGAAAGAGGCAAAATAGAGATCAGAAAGGGGCAAAAAAAAGTTCAGAAACAAGCAAAACGAGGCAAAATAGAGGTCAGAAACAGGATAAAAGAGGCCAAATAAAGGCTAGCAAAGAGCAGAAAGAGGCAAAATATAGAGGAGAAAGGAGCAGAAAGAGACAAAGTAAAGCTCAACAACGCGTAGAAAGAGGCAAAATAGAGATCAGAAAGGAGCAGAAAGATGCAAAATAGAGGTCAGAAAGAGGCAAAATAAAGGCTAGAAAAGTCATAAGTGAGCAGAAAATTAGTAGAAGCCACTCAGGCACTCGTACACACTCACAAACAACTCAGACACTCACACACCCACTCACAGACCCAGTGAGACACACACAGACTCACACACACACACAGAGACACTCGGGCACTCACTCACACAGTCCCCCTCAAAGCTTACTGGTTACAGTTAGGAAATAACATCTAAAAAAACTTTGAAATTCACTGAAAAAGCAAAGGTTACAGGGACAATTATAGTTAGGAAATAGAATTCACAAAACCTTAGAGTGACATTCTATTTCGTCTCAGACTTCACTTGTACTGAACCCGAGAAAAGTACCTTTTTAAGTTACCTGAGCTAACTATAACTTACACCCCTGCAATGCACTGCTATGACCTTACATATTACACCAATCATGACATGGTCAGTGACATCACTGATGACATCTCAAATGACATCAGTGATGATATCATCTAGTGATTGCAAGTGTTTTCTAAAAGTTTAGTGTTAAATATACATATTAAGGTATAACAAAAGTTACATTTGTTTACTTTGTGTACTACTGAGTGATTCTATTTTAACATATAGATTATGTGAGTCTCTGTGTAACTGTATCTCCATGTGTGAATCAGTGTGTGTGTGTGGCTGTAAGGGTGAATAAGTGGGTGTGTGAGTAGATGTATGGATAAGTAACTGGCTGTGTGAGTGTCTGTATGGGTCAGTGAGTGGGTGTATAAGTGGTGTATGAATGAGTGAAGGGGTATGTGAGACTGTGCTCAGAGAGGTTGTATAGGGGTATGAGTGGATGTGTGAGTGGTTCTGTGTATGATGTAATCAGTGATGCCATTCTATTTCCTAACTATAATGTCCCTGAAACATTTGGAATTTTCAGTGAATGTATAAATCTGCATGCAGTTAATTAACTGGCAAAGAACGGATTTATAATCATAAGAGCCACAGATAAAAGTGGAAACATTGTAATAATGGGAAAACTGCAATGTAATTATGGGAAAGACTGCATGCAGTCAATTCTAGACAACAGAAAATTGTCAACAGAATACTTTCAAATGCTTACAAAATGGAACAAGCATTGGCAAAGGCAATAGATCGCACCTTGTAGACCTATTTGCCTTGCCAATGCTTTTTGCCATTACTGTGCAGCTTCGGCCCAAAAAAACAAAAAACACACAATATGTGGTTGGTCTAAAGATTCTGTGGCCGCACAAATGTGTTATGACGTATGTGCCTGATCTCATCACCGCTTCGGCATGCACACGCCTAAAGAATGACACAGTGACCATATTCTATTTTTTTTTTATTGACTTATCTGAAATGATGGATGTCACATAGATTGGGAAATAAAATAAAAGAAAGTGTAGAACTGGATTAATTCTCCAAACAAACGCTCTTTAAGGGTATGGTATCAGAAAATATCAGTCCATTTGAATGCTTTAGAATCGAAGACGCATCAACCATGCTCATTATGTAGCAGTCTACTCCTTTTTTGGAGACTAAACATTCACAGGCCATCTCATTCCATGGGAATAGGAAAAGGTTCCATGTATTCCATGTTTGACTGCTTTTATTGCACAAAATGCAGTGGTATAAAAAACCATAAAACACTCTGCAAAGCTTTACCGTTGTAAGGGCTACTAGGATTTTGCAGCATGGAGGAACAAATTATGTGTCAATGTTGTCTAAATTATGTGACAAAAATTGAATTATCTGGCACATTCTCTGGTAGTAGTATTTTCATCAATTAGAACTAAAACAACAGGACAGATTTCCTAAATTTTGACGCAACAATGCAGCAAGAGAAGTTTCTCCTAGCGCTGGTGCTCTTCTAGCTTCCTAGTGCAAATTGAGGCACTCTAGGCCCATGAAGCAAGGTTTTCTGCATTGTGGTCAGAATAGTTTTTGTGTAGGAAGGAATATCTTCCTGCACAACAACTATGTTAGAGGCTTATTCCTCTTTGTATGTGGGCTGCAAAATACAGCACACATGCAAAGAGGAAGTAATGAGGAGAATTAGAGATATTTGTCCTTGTTACTCAGGTAGCTGCATAATTTTGCACAAACCTATGTTTACTGACATTAGTAAATATAGGTTTGCGTCAAAATACATAGGTGGATGCATGGGAAAGCTCATGCTCCACCAATGTAATGCCTACCCATTGCAAGATAACATAAGGCAGTGCTATGAGCTTCCTTGTGTTACTATTAAAATAAAATCCCATACAAAGTTGCATAAATCTTTATTTGCATGATTTGGTAAATCCCATTATGGAATTTGCATCAAGTTTACGCCGCCACTGCCGAACCCTGACGCAAATCTTAGTAAATTTGGGACAACTTTTTTGTTGGGAAATCTGTAAATTTTGATAATTGTTCCAGACAAGTAATAATGTATTCAACCCCACTACACAAGATCACAGTATTTGAGTTTAATTGTGCCCTTCTGTCATGCCAATATGTTTACACCATTTCTGTTGACTCAATGATAGCTTTTCCTGCAATTGACTTCACATCTAGGAAAAATATAAGCCAGGTTCATAATAAAAGTGAGCTTAGTGCACTACAAAACGAAAATAAACAAAAGGAGGCATAAAGAAGGTAAGCAATGTCACTGTAGAAGGAGTTAAGCAAAGAGAAAAGGTATTTTATGTAATTTTGTTCTACAAACACAAGGTAAAAGATAACATTTCACGGACGAACCCTTGATATGGTCGAAATCCTTCGGAGGCCTTTTGACTAGTACATATTTTGTTACTCTTTGATCACCCCAAGTTGCCCGATGTGAATTATTGTGGGAAATCCAAATGCCGAGCCAATTTTGTGCCATATACCCTTAGCAACAATTCTCACTACTTAAAAAAAAAAATGTTCCAGTGCATTTCACCCAATTTTATTGAGATGTACCCCTGCTAACAAGCGCATCCATGAAACGTGTACTTGTACCTGTAGTACACATGCTGACTTTGTTTTCTTTCAAATGAAGCTTTAGAACCCATTTAAGAAATCAATGGCGCTTCCAAAAACAGCTTCTCAAAATTACATTTGCCTCAGAGTAAAATAGAACAAGAATGGAAGTGCGCGTGCGGCTAGACAGGAAGGAAGTGGAAGAGGGGCTGCTTGATACATCATGGTCATTAGCATATTAAGAGTGCAGGACACTAAAAAGGTGTTGCTTGTAAAAAGGGCCAAACCGGGCATTCGTAAAGAGATGTTAACGTTAAACATCCATTGACTAACCACGACCATCCTGTAAGGGGAATCTCATTCTGGATTTCCGGCGTGCATTCGGCGTTCTGCCACGCGCTCAGCTCTTAAGGGAGCACAGCCCTCCGCTCTCGCAGCTGTTTCTTTCATTACATCGCGAGATTGTCAAGAGGCAAATTCAGGGATAGTCTAATGATAGGGAACACCTCGTAAAAAATCCTTTAAACGCACTTTTCCACAGGACATTATTTTTATATGGCAGAAAGGTATTAATGCAAGAAGGCAAGCTCAAAATTAAAACAGCGCAGTTCCTGGATCGTGGAAAGAGTTTCCTGAACGTTAACCACAGGCTCCCACACTGGGTTTGAAGGGGTGGGGCGCTGCAGGGGCCCTAAACGAGCCACGCATTGGCCAATTCCCATTTGGACAGAAATCAGGGCATTAAACCAGCCACGCACGGCTGCGGCAATAGCCAGAGGGTGGTAGTGGGTGCATCCTCCCCAGAGTGACAGATCAACCAGGACTACAAGACCATTTCCCCTTTGGAAAGAAAAAAGGCCTTGTTGTCTTCAATTGCTGAAATGACGGGCCGATTCACAGCACTAATCTTACACAAAATCCTAAATTTACTACTTTTGGTATTCACAGAAGGCATTTAGGAGGAGTAACGTTAGTGTTTTGTCTTAAGTTAGTATTTTGTCTTAAAATAGTATTTTGTCTTGAGTTAGTATTTTGTGTTATGTTAGTATTTTTTCTTAAGTTGGGATTTAAATTTTGTTAAAACAAAATCCTAATTTAAAACAAAATACTAATTTAACCGCATGCGTGCGGCGGCTTTTCTCACGCTGCGCGGCTTTTTTTAAAAAGCCGCGTTACATGACGAGCTCAGCTCGTCATCAGCGTGCAAGCGGCGCAACTGATGACGAGCTGAGCTCGTCATCAGCGCTTAAGTGGTTAAGATAAAATCCTAACTTAAGACACAATACTAACTTTACTACTACTAAATGATTTCTGGGAATACCAAAAGTGGTAAGTTTAGGATTTTGTCTCAGATTAGTTCTGTGAATCGGTCCCTATGTGAATTACTGATAATTGCTCTGTGTACATTCCATTGCTCTGTAATTTAACAGGAACATTAAAGAAAGGAACCAATCATAAGCAAACCATGTTTCCACTGCCCCAGAGGGGATAATCCAATCCTAAGTGCCGAGCACCATTCAAGCTGAACAACACCATAGGCACTTAGTGAACCTGTTAGACTTTTTAAAAAATCTAACATTTATCAATCAATCAATCAATCATTCCATTTGTATAGCGCACTACTCACCCTGGAGGGTCTCAAGGCGCTTGGGGGAAGGGGTATGCTACTGCTCGAACAGCCAGGTGTTGAGTTGCTTCCTGAAGGCGAGATGGTCCTGGGTCAGCCGAAGGTGGATGGGGAGGGAGTTCCATGTCTTGGCAGCCAGGTAAGAGAAGGATCTTCCTCCGGCGGTGGCTCTTCGGATGCGTGGTACGGCTGCGAGGGCGAGGCTGGTGGACCGTAGCTGGCGGGTGGGCGTGTAGAAGGTCAGGCGGTCGTTGAGGTCCAGGTCGTGGAGAGACTTGTGTGCGTGGGTGAGGAGCCGGAACGTGATCCTCTTGTCGACGGGGAGCCAGTGCAGGTTCCTCAGGTGGCTGGAGATGTGGCTGCGTCGGGGGACATCCAGGATGAGTCGGGCGGAGGCGTTCTGGATGCGCTGGAGTCTTTTCTGTAGCTTGGCTGTGGTTCCGGCGTAGAGGGCGTTTCCGTAGTCCAGTCGGCTGGTGACGAGTGCCTGGGTGACAGTCTTCCTGGTCTCGGTCGGGATCCAGCGGAAGATCTTGCGAAGCATACGCAGGGTGTTGAAGCACGATGAGGAGACGGCGTTGACTTGTCTGGTCATCGAGAGGGAGGAGTCCAGGATGAAGCCCAGGTTGCGTGCGTGGTCGGTTGGCTTGGGTGCGGTGCCCAGGGCTGGGGGCCACCAGGAGTCGTCCCAGGTGGAGGGCGAAGATCCCAGGATGAGGACTTCCTTCTTGTCCGAGTTCAGTTTCAGGCGGCTGTCCTTCATCCACTCGGCGACGTCTTTCATCCCTTCGTGTAGGCAGGTTCTGGCGGTGTCGGGGTCTCTGGTGAGGGAGAGGATCAGCTGGGTGTCGTTGGCGTAAGAGATGATGTTGAGGTTGTGCTGGCGTGCGATGGCTGCAAGAGGTCTCATGTAGACGTTGAAGAGGGTGGGGCTGAGTGACGATTCTTGCGGGACGCCGCAGATGACTTCGGTGGCCTCGGAGCGAAACGGGGGGAGGCGGACTCTTTGTGTTCTTCCGGCGAGGAACGAGATGATCCACTCCAGTGCCTTCTCTTGGATACCGATGTTGCTGAGGCGCTGGACTAGGGTGCGGTGGCAGACAGTGTCAAACGCAGCGGAGACGTCCAGGAGGATGAGGGCCACTGTTTCCCCCTTGTCGAGCAGGGTCCGGATGTCGTCGGTGGCTGCGATGAGGGCGGTCTCGGTGCTGTGGTTGGCTCTGAAGCCGGACAGCGAGGGGTCGAGGGATCCGTTCGTCTCGAGGAAGGCGGTCAGCTGTCTGTTGACGATCTTCTCGATGACTTAGCAGGAAAAGGGAGGAGCGAGATGGGGCGGAAGTTCTTGAGGTCGGTGGGGTCCGCTGTAGGTTTCTTCAGGAGGGCGCTGAGCTCGGCGTGCTTCCAGCTCTCCGGGAAGGTGGCGGTGTTGAAGGAGGTGTTGATGATGTTCCGGAGTTGGGGTGCGATGGTGGAGTCGGCCTTGTTGAAGATGTGGTGTGGGCAGGGGTCGATCGGTGGTCCGGAGTGGATGGTGTTCATCGTGCGGGCTGTGTCTTCGGTGGTCACCGTGGTCCAGGTGCGGAGGGTGGCGGTGGGGGGCGTTGGTTCGACAGTTGGGTGCGTGGGTGGTGCGCCGAAGCTGTGGTGGAAGAACGAGGTGAGGGAGTCGCAGAGGTCTTGTGACGGAGTGATGTCGTTGGTGCCGGTGCTGGGGTTGGAGAACTCCTTGACGATGGTGAAGAGCTCTTTGCTGTCTTGGGTGTTGTTGTCTAGTCGTTCCTTCAGAGATTTCTTCTTGGTGGTGCGGATGAGCTGGTGGTGCTTGCGGGTAGCGTGTTTGAGGGCGGTCATGTTGTCGGTGGTCCGGTCGAGGAGCCAGGCTTTCTCGAGGGTGCGGCAGGTCTTCTTGGAGTCCTTGAGTTCGTCGGTGAACCAGGATGCCTTCTTGCTTCTGGGTCTGCTGGGAGGGTTCTTTAGTGGCGCGAGGTCGTCGGCGCAGGCGGTCAGCCACTGTGTGAAGTTGCGGGCTGCTTCGTTGGGGTCCGTTGTGTTGGCGGGTGGGCTCTGGCTGAGGGAGGTGGTGAGCTGGTCGGCGGTGATCTTGCTCCAGCTCCTGTGAGGTACCTGTTGCAGGTGGTGGTGGGTCGTGGTTCTTTTGAAGCTGAAGTGGACGCAGCTGTGGTCGGTCCAGTGGAGTCCGGTGGCGTGGCTGAAGGTGATGTACTTGCTGGAAGAGAAGACGGGATCAAGCGTGTGGCCGGCGTAGTGGGTGGGGGTGTTGACCAGTTGCTTGAGTCCGAGGTTAGCGAGGTTTTCCAGCAGGGCAGTGGTGTTGCGGTCCTTGTTGTTCTCCAGGTGGAAGTTGAGGTCCCCTAGGAGGATGTAGTCAGCGGAGGGGAGGGCGTGTGGGCTGATGAAGTCTGTGATGTCTTCGCTGAATTGTGTTTGTGGTCCCGGGGGTCTGTAGACGAGGGTGCCTCTGAGGGTCGTCTTAAGGTCGGTGTGAATCTGGAAGTGGAGATGTTCGGCTGCGGCGAAGGAGTCGCTGGCGTCGGTCGTGATGCGGATGGTGTTCCTGTGGATGATGGCGATGCCTCCTCCGGTCTGGTTGATGCGGTCCCTCCTGATGATCTTGTACCCGTCCGGGATGCGATGGCGATGTCGGGTGCAGAGGAGGCGTTCATCGAGGTTTCCGTGAGGAAGGCGACGTCCGGTGATGTAGCGTCGAGGAGGTTCCAGAGTTCCACGGCGTGTCTGTGGACGGAGCGGGTGTTGAGCAGGATGCGCTTGAGGTGGTTGCTGCTGGTGTTTGTCTTGGCGGGTGCGGGGCAGGTTCGGAGGCAGGTGAACTTGCAGGTACAGCAGGTGAAGGGTCCGTGGGTGCGTCTCGGGGTGGCTCGGCAGCAGGCGTGGGTCCGGCCGTTATGGAGTGCGTTGAGAGTGGCGGCGTAGTAGGTCAGTCGGGTCGTCTTGCGTCGGCGGGGAGGGCCCGGGGTCCTGGCGCTGGGCGCGGGCCAGGCGCGGACGGGCGCAGACGGGCTTGCCTTTGGCGCGCCTTTGGCGCATAATCGGCACGCCCGCTGCGCGTCACCGCTGCGTGTTGGAGTGGGCGTCATAAGTAGGGAGCCTGGAGGGAGGAGCAGCTGGGTGGCGGGAGCAGGGCGGCGAATGGGTAGGAGGGGGGCGGGGCCACAGGGAGGCAGCGGCGGGAAAAACGGTCAGAAGGGCGGCCCAGCCGTCCGGGCAAAAGCAGGCAAAACGAAGAAAGCACGAGGCAAGGCAGCGGCAGGCAAGCAGGAGCAGTGGTGTGTGGGGGCGACCGGGACCCAAACATTTTCAGGGTTTGTTGGGCCTCAGTGAAGTGCAGCCTGAGGTCCCTAGGGTACTACACATTCCCCTTACACCGAAAGGGACTCTTAGACTGCAAAATTGTTAAGGATGGAAATGCTTGATTCAGTCTGAACCACTCTGCAGTCTCTCCACTGAATATGGCCACAATGCAGTCCTGTACAAACGAATAGGACACCCCCTCTCGACACATTCTATCCAGTGTCTCTAAACTCGACACAAAGGAAGACAATTACTTAAGGATGATTCTAAAAGTTATCACATTATTTTTTTCTGCAAATATTATGCATATACAGCAAGTGACAGTGATGTGCTATGGTTTCTTACTACAGAATGCATGTAATATTTCTACTCTTTTGGGGTGTGCGATTTGTGTGAATTGCTTTTGTGTAATTAAGTAAAATGTTGGCAAAATGGTGTGCGTGCCAACGGGAAATGCAAAACTGGCATTTGAGGCTGTATTTTATCGTGAACTGCGGCCTTGAAACCACTTTGGACACAAGGATGCAGTGCACATTTTAAAAAAGTTCAATCTTTTGGCTACAAGCTATGGGGGTCCTTACAAAGCAGAATGTTCTCTCATGACGCACCTATGCTCCCTATTCTAATCATAGCCTCTTGTAACGTGGGCTTGAAAATGTTTGCCAGGGTTTATTTTAATTTCCAGTCCGGACCTTGTATCAACACATTATTGCAAATATGAAGGGAGGGCCAAAAGTTGAGAACTGAAGCCTGTAAAATTATATTTTAAACAAATAATTGTTTTTTAAACACAAACATTTAAACACCTGATGCTCCATTTTACTTAGAATAAATTATCATACAGTGAATTCACTTTTCTCAACTGCCACACTAGTGTTCTGATATGATCATCACATCGAAATTACCAAAAAGTGGGCAATAAAACTACCACTGTATTTCCAATAACAAAAATTTTGCTATACACGGCAAACACCTCTTTGGGGACAACCATGCTCCGACAGCATGATTTTCTAAGCTCACAATTCAATTTGATGCACGCAATTCACTCAGAAAAATTAAACTGTCTGCAGCCTGTTTTGTACTACAATATCAAACAAGCTTTGGTAATGCACGCACTTCACCCATGCAAGCTGGTGTGATAATTAAATAGTTGAACATTTTATTGAAGCCATATGCCAAAAGGAATGACAATTTAAAAAGAAAGAAAACATTCCACTTCTTAAAAGCAATGGCTGTATACTTACAATAAAAAACATTATATTAAAAAATACTATTGTATGTGATTTAAATAGAAAGTGATAAGTGCCATCTAGCAATCAGAAGTACTTAGAACAGGGATAGGAATTGTTTTTAGTCCTAATGCACAACATAGGAAAATATGACTCTTATTGACGCAAAGAAAAAGTGCTATAGACTTTGAATTGCTGTAACCGGAGGACAATTTTAACACACAAGGACAAAACATATAAAAGAATACATACACGGAAAGAAAAAAACATTGGCTCAGCTGCCCTCGCAATGAAGTACAATTCTTTTAGGCAGAAGTGCATATTCAGTCAGGAAAATGCCATCATTACCAGCAAAAGAGAGCCAGTAGCTAACGAGGGCTGACCCATTGCCTCATTCTGCATGCTGTGATGGGCTTAAGCAAAATCTGAATAACAGTTCAACAAGCCAATGGATGAAGAGGGGTGAACCAAACTAACTTTATGTTTAGCTTTACTGAATATGAATGCTGGCAAACATTACTTAGGCTGCATCTCAAATTATTACGAACACTGGAACAAGTGCAGACAGAAGACTAATTATGATCACTTTCAGTGACTATCTCATTCGGCTTAGCAACATGGGGCTTATTATGAACATATTTTGTATACACGATGAATGCACTGAAACAGGAACTCCATACTGCATCGGCTAGACCCAAGTGAGTCAAAATTCAATAGACTTACTATAACCTTTACATTTACCTTTGGCCCACACCACCAAACAGAAAACCACCTATATTAAGAGAGAACCTTGGAGAAGGTAACTACTTATACATACCTTGATTTACCTTTTGATAATACCAATAGATTGTGCCGCTGATAAGAATCCCAGAGAAGGACATATATCAAATTGTTGGGGCCACTTTCAGCTTTGCCTCCCATACAGCCAATAAGCCCATTAAACAGATGAATATGATTTACTCTTCAAATACAAAACCGAGGTAACCTGTAATGCAAGCGTTTAGGGTTTTTCACACCCTCTAGTTTCAAAATAAAAGGAAATGGATTCTGCAGACATCTCTTGGATTTGCCTCACATACACCTTACTTTATCTGTCATTAACCCGTTGGCTGCGTCTGCTTTTTTGCGGCAGTGCAGCCGTTTTAAAAAACGGGCGCGGGCAGCAGCCAACGGGTTAAGAACAGGATCTTGAGTATCTAGAAAATGAGATCTAATCGGCACCAATGTTATAATTAACACTGGGCACAGAACTCCGCTACGCCAGCAGAGTATGCAGAGTTTTGCCAACTCCGCTCTCCGCTGGGAACGCAAACTTTAGAAAAAATCTCTGACTCTGCGGCATAGTGGAGTTTGCCCTGCCACCCACCCTGAGGAGACTCGCAGCGGCAGGTTTTCTGGCTTACCTGGTCACGCCAGTGCTTCCTTGCCCTGCCCGGGTTGTCCTCCTCCTCCTGGCTGTCTCCAGTCCGCTCCAATCCAGGCTCGTCCGACTCCCCAGATGCTCTACGTCACTCTTGGGAGGACTGCGCTGCACTTCCAAGAGTAACGTAGAGCATAGGAGTTTCGTTTTGCCTGGGGAGTCGGAGTAGCCCAGAGTGGAGAGAGAAGACAGCCAGGACGACATCCCAGGCAGGGCACGGAAGCACCGCCGTGACCAGTTAAGTCTGCGGATTCCTCTGGGTGTGTGGCAGCAGGGGGCGGAGTGGAATTCCACAGGGTTTTTAGCCAACTCCTTGGAGTTCCGCGATGTGGCACTCCGCCAACTGTGCCTACCCATAATTATAATGGATTTATTTAATCCAATCCCATGCCTTGTTTTAATAGCGAAATCACCCTGGAGTATTTAAAACCGGATGCCATACACAGGATTCGAACATTAGGCTCATATGTGTTGTACCGTAATCTATGGAACATTCAGAAAAGACATGTCATGTTTGACTAAAACATTTCTGGAGAGATAAGGTCTGTTTTGGGAGAGTGAAACATGCAGTGATTAGAAAGATAGATAGAAAGATAGATAGATAGATAGAATTTTTTTTTTTTTTAATTCAAACGTATTTTAAATACATTTCTAAAATGTAGTTGGTGTATCAAAATAAAAAAAAAAAACGAACAGCCAGTACATGTTTTCTAACTATAAGTCGCTTCCTCATGGCTTATGAGAGACATCTGCGAGTAAACAATGCACAAGCGTGATCTTTCGGACATCAGCACATACTGTTTAGAAGATCACTCTGGTGTGGGGAATTCCATCTGAGTAACCAAGAAAAGGTGTAATGGGGTTAATATTAATTTCGAACCCGTAATAATGGGATAGTGTGTTGGTTGCAGATTGGAGACGTTGACCCATTGTTGCTACTACCCTTGTCTGCCTATATATCCAGTTTTCAAGGTAACAGCAAACCCTAAACTAGGAGCAAGACATTTACAACACCATTATCTTTACTGAGAAGCTCTGGCACATTTGATTTTCCATACTAGAACCCTGTTTTCTTTCCATACAGGCTGCAGTGTTTATCCAGAGTGTTGACTGTATTTTCAGTTGTGATCAGCTAGTGACTGCGAACAGAGTGTTACTATATTGTTGGAAGACAACGACCTTCTGTAGTCTAAGTTTAATAGTAAACAACAAAGCATTCACTACCAGTTAAAAACTGGAAACAGTAAATATTGTGTGTAACTTGGTTGCTCAATGTTGCAACTGCATTTTTGTGCAATACTTTGTTTCTTTATTGATGATGATTTACATTGTTACATTCTTTGTACATGTGCATATATTTCAAAAGGTGTTACTAAATTTTATTTCTTATGACAAACAACTCTGTTCCATATTTATTGCAACTCCGATGATGGGCTTATATTCAGGGCCACTGGAATGAAGCAATATTGCAGCTGCGGCGTTTTTCACATAATTATGGATTTGCCACATTTGTCACAGAACCTCATCTGCAGCAGAACTTGAAGATTTTCCCCAAAAACATTATAGCGCAAACCGATCAAAAGTTTCTAAAAACACAATAACAGTGTTTTTGCTCAATCTTCTTGTTAGGTTTCGACCTGGCGAAAGGAGCACGAAGTGCTCCTCCCATGCCGAAAACTTTTGTAAACAGTATGGATGTTCGGCACCGCCTCTGTTTCTCATTGGCTAGCTCCATAAATGGACGCTAGCCATTGGCAAACAGAGGCGTCCGTCAAATCCCGAGGCGACTGGTGGGCGTTCCGGCAATGTTTTTCCCTCTCCACCCTTTTCGCATCGTCATCAAGGCCGTGGGCGGGGTTTATTTTTATTTTTTTGTCAGTTTCGTTTGCTCATTGTGCAGCCGATCTCCGCCAGAGGAAGTCTAGGTCCAGGTGAGTGCTGGCCGTTCCCGCCCCCTCCCGCTGTCCGTGTGCCTCCCCGCCCCCCCTTCCCTCCCCTGTGTCCTCGTAGGTGCTTGTTTTTAATTGTTGCCTTCCCAACAATGGGGCGGAGAGCCTGCGCTGCCGCTCGTGTCTGCGGTGATGTCAGGAGTAGTGGCAGCAGCAGGGTTTGTGTGCGCTCTACTTCCTGTATGAGACGGGCTCCTCGGAGGCCGGGGCTGCTGCGGGCGGAGCTGGCTCCCGGGGCCGTGGACCAGCTGCTGGATTGCCGTGGATTTGTGGCACCTGGCGGGCATCTCCGGAGCGGGGGCGCGCGCTGCATGTGAGCCCGGGTCTGAAGAATGGCTGTCTTGAAACTCGCCGAGCAGGTAAGAGCATCACATCCCCCTCGCCGGAGCTTGCATGAGTGCAGGGGGCAGAGGGTGCCCTGAGGGCGCTGCACCCACCTCCTCCTCGGCGAGGAGGTAAGAGCATCGCAGCCCCCCTCCCGGAGCAGGCATGAGTGAAGGGGGCAGAGGGTGCTGCTCCCGCCCCCTCCTCATATTATTGAGGTTTAGTGTACGTAGAGGAATTGGGTATCTGTGCCCAGCTACGAGTGTGTTTACAACGGGATTGCGGAGCGTTCATGTTGCAAATGCACGAGACTTCATTGGTCTGCCTGCGATGAAAAAGATCCCAAAACGCTGGCATTTCTGGCTGCAGCCTGTTTTGTTTTTTCCTTATCCGCCGAGCTCCCCCTCCTGATTCTTCTGCGCTTTTTATTCCATTTTGGAGCAGAGAAAGCGAGGGAAGTAGCCCCTTCCCTCCCACAACCCCGGCTGGATGGGGAGGGGCGGGGGGCCGCGGGGTTGAACATCAAGTTCGGCTCGTGGAGCCTGTGACCGATGCACAAAGGAAATGCACCGAGAGTTTTGCTTGAAGAAAAACCGTATTATGAGTCTACGTCACTGGTCAACTGTCTGAGAACGCCATAATCTTTCTCCCGAGAAGGTCCCCAAGTGGCGGTATTTTTGTACAAGGCGAGAGTCTCACTTCCTCTGTGAGAGCCTCGGTTCTGCTTTTATGCCAGTAAAGCTGGCTGTACTAATGATGCGGCTTGTTGATCATCGTCACCAAGTTCTTCTTCAGAGTGTTGTTATTTCGGGTTGGAATTGTTGCGGCTGTTCTTATAAGAGCATCGTCCGGATATGCACGTATGGTGGTCGTGGTGATGCAATAAATAAGCACATCTTCCTTTCTCTCTCTTTCACCTCTCTTTCTCTTCCCCTCGCTCTCTTCCCCTCGCTCTCTTCCTCTCCCCCTCGTTCTCTTCCTCTCACTCTCTCTCTTCTGCTCTCGCTCTCTCTCATGCTCTCTCTCCTTCTCTCTCTCTTCTCCCCCTCTCTCCCCCTCTCCCCACCCTCTCCCCCCTTCTCTCCCCCCTCTCTCTCTCTCCCCCTCTCTCTCTCTCTCCCCCTCTCTCTCTCCCCCCTCTATCTCCCTCACTCTTCCCCTCTCTCTCTCTCTCTCCCCCCTCTCTTCTCCCTCTCTCTCTCTCTACCCTCTCTCTCTCTCTCTCTCTCTACCCTCTCTCTCTCTACCCTCTCTCTCTCTCTACCCCCTCTCTCTCTCTCTACCCCCTCTCTCTCTCTTCCCCATCTCTCTTCCCCCTCTCTCTCTCTCTTCCCCCCTCTCTCTCTTCCCCCTCTCTCTTCCCCCTCTCTCTCTTTCTTTCCCCTCTCTCTTTTCCCCCTCTCTCTCTTTCTTTCCCCTCTCTCTCTTTCTTTCCCCTCTCTCTCTCTTTCTCTTCCCCCTCTCTCTTTCTCTTCCCCCCTCTCTCTTTCTCTTCCCCTCTCTCTTTCTCTTCCCCCCTCTCTCTTTCTCTTCCCCTCTCTCTCTTTCTCTTCCCCTCTCTCTTTCTCTTCCCCTCTCTCTCTTCCCCCGTCACGCTCTCTCCCTCTCTCTTCCCCTCTCTCTCTCTTCCCCTCTCTCTTCCCCTCTTCTCTGTCATAGGTCATGTCCATATAATTTGGCCTTGGTAGTGTGCCTGCAGCAGAGGGGCCGGCCCCCTCTCTCTTCCCCTCTTCTCTGTCATAGGTCATGTCCATATAATTTGGCCTTGGTAGTGTGCCTGCAGCAGAGGGGCCGGCCCGCTATCAGGAACAGATCGTTTCGTCAAGGCTGTTAGCTTCATCCCCAGGCCGCAGTTATCCTTCGTGGGTTTACATCACCTGACTAGGCCTAGGGTTTCCCTCGGGGAAAGCCGCCCAGGAGCTGGCCCACCAGAGAGTCCAGTCCCGACTGGTGTATCCGATGTTGCGCGAGACACGGCCAGGGCTCTTCTTCCAGCTATGGGTACACCAGCCTCCAGCAAATGGCCCAATGCCACCGCACCTTGCCAATAAAACAGTTCAGTAGAATTATCCGAGTGCATTTGATATCTGTGGGAAATATTTTTGATCATATGTATTGATTTTGGTATTTAGTAGGTTTTACATTAAGTGACAGGTTTGTTTTTGTAAGTAAGTTCACAGTTTGTATGGGTGGGTTGGCACAACTCCTGTCAGAGAAGTGTCTCAATCCTGCTGTGGATTAGGGGCACGTGCCCCTGCTTGGTCCATGGTGAGGTGCTTTTTACACAGAAAAAGGTGTCTCTGTTAAACCGTAGTTTGAGAGTATTTTTAGTTATTGTGTTTTCTTATTGTACAAAATGAATCATGGTGGAACCGGGAATCTTATGCCAGAGCATCCCAGAAAACCCAAAAAGTGAAAGTGAAAAAAACATTTTGGAGAAAAATCACGTGATGTCACAGAAATCGCTTCATCTCTTAGTGGTGTTTAATGTAGGTGCATTAAAAAACCCCAGCCCTCACATAAGGTGTCTGAAATTACCTGGCAGATTCTCTTGATGCCCATGAGCAACAGTAAAGAGCATGTTCACTGCTGAAGAGAGTGACCACTTCACCATTCATCCCTTTGTGCCTGCAGACAGAGCTGAATACTTCACCTTTCACCACTTTGCGTCTGCAAACAGAGCTGACCACTTCACCAGCTGAGCATCATTTGCACAAGTGTCATTGACACCCCATACTACCGATTTTTTTATTACATATGGTACCCACAATCACTTCAAGTACGTATGTTGTGATCGGTAGTCTGTCACCTGCTATACATTCCACCATACAGTTTAGGATTCTTTTTTGTATTTGTATTCATCCATTTACACCCTTTTACGTTAAAATAGCTATAGCTTTACTGTATAGTTGCTATAAAAGCTTATAATATGGTATAGTGTTCACTTTAAAAAAAAATCACTCCACTGCAAACAAAAAAGCATGAATAAAAAACATTGCCATTTACAATGCCAGTAGCTCCAACTCCAACAAATGTGAGACCTATTGCAATGTAAATAACAATGCCATTTATTTAAAAGTAAAAAAAAAAGAAATGTCATGAGCAATGCTAATAGCTCTAACTTTTCCAAAGGCGAAACCATTGCATTGTAAATGCTTGTTTTGGCACTTAATATCACAATACACAGTTTGGACACTGTCATAAATATGGACAGGTTTCCTAGGTACACCAGCACCACCCATACCAACCCCATCTTCGATCCGCCAGTGCGGGCAATGTTATTAAGTTGCATAACAGTCATTTTCATTAGTTCTGGAAAATACGATTGTGGGGCCAGCACATGGGCTTCCCCTATATCAGCCGGGGCCTGTGCAGGTAAGAGCGGTGGGTCTGTGTGGGGTGTGGGGGGATTCCGATTGACGATGCGAAGGGAAAATTAAATAATTAATTTTCCTTCGTCATCGTCTGTCGAAATCCCCCCACCCGGCCCTACCGCTCTTACCTGCTCGGGCAGTGGCTACCCTATATGTATTCATTGCCCCCATATTTTCTCCCATTTTTTAGGGCAACCCCGGCTTGTATATGTAACTGTTTCTACGACCATGCCCGATTCTAAGTCTCTCATCCAGGCGCTCAGGTAAAGTGCTTCTTCTGCTCCCCACAAACTAGCAATATTTCGTTTAGCAATCATTTTACCAAGGGTCGTCCATATTTGTTCCATACGATTTTAATCTGTGACCTTCCAAATATGATTGGTATCCTTTTTGGGTCTTATTGTGTATTTGGGTGCTAATCTGGTACTAATGAAACAAACCCTTTGCCCAGACAGTCAATTTTACATCAACCGGTTTGGAAAATGTCAAAACAAGGAAGGAAAACTATCACAAAATGTGCCGCATCAGGCCTAATAATTTGCCTAATCTTGCTGCATAATGGTCAACCCTCACTCATAATTTGGTACTCCACAGTTGCATAATTCCCAAAGATCTGGGTATAGTATATCTGGTCTGATACTTCATACCACCACATTTGAGCTAGGTTTTGACGGTCTGGCTAATCAACCCCGAAAAATCAAAGAGGCTAGTAATGCCAACTTTCCCTCCAGGCCAAGCCCTCGGTGTCTACATTAATAGGGAACCTCTACAGTGTCCCTGGTGATGTTGCTACCTTGTCCCAGTGACTGTATGAATTAGAAACAGTGCCTTACTTCCAATTTTGCATTTCTTTCTTGTTTTTGAATGGGTGATATTTCTTCCATAGAAAAACACCTTTCCCCATGCTCTCATTATATTTGGGACTGTTCCCTCCCCATTCCGTCCCCTGGAAATGCATTCTTTCCTTTGATGGTTGATTTTAGAATGATAAAGACCCACACATGTGAGTTTGTGGTTGTTGACCTACTTTTGCCAGTATGTAACCCTACCCCTACTACCAAATATGCAAATGTAGAAATTACACCATACTTGCAAAAAATGTTCCCCAATGTCCGAAGCTCTTTAAACATCAGAAATTCCATGCACTGGGAATTTCTTTTAGAAATTAGAATATTTTGCACTGGGACAAACAGAAAGAAAGGCAGAGAGATAGAGAGGGAGGCAGAGACAAGGAGAGACAGATAAAAATAACTGAGAAAGACAATGAAATACAATGAATGACAGAAAACGAAAACAAGTGAAAAGAGAGTGATGAGACAAAGACAAACAAGGAAAGACAGAGAAAGACACTGAAAGATACAGAGACAAAGAAAGTGCAAGACAAATAAATATAGGGTGAGGCGAAGAAAAAATAAATAAAATGTGAAGTAAAGAGAAGTAGGTAGGGGAGTGTGTTGCGGCATGGGAACTTAACCCTTCATTACCACTGATGTCAGCTTGCTGCCCACATCCTTGGCAAAGCCTTGAGTGCCTTCTCACGTTGAGCACGTCCCTCTTCATCACTCAGCGGGCACTAGAATGAGGGGAGTAAGATTATGCAGTTGGACTGGAGCATCATGAGTAATGGGCGGCTGCAGCAAAGGGACAGGCGACCCTGGAGCCAGGTCTCATCACTCAGAGGCAGATACAGTTCAAGATCTCCAGCCTCCAAGCAGCACAATTCCAACCTATTACAACAGTGCGCCGCCACGGGAAGGGGCATCTCAGCACTTCAGGCAAAGGCAGGATGACCTAACGGAAAGCGATGGCAACACAAACAAACACTCAAACATCAAAATCCAGTCAGTAAAAATGAAAAGTCCTTCTGGCTGCTGACCAGAAAAAGTATTGAAGCAGGACAACACGGAGTAGGGTGCGGCACAACGGACTAAAAATTAATTATTAGAAAGAAAACAAATCCATCCATGATGGTTTTCAGATGGAATGCAGCGTTGGACTTGGGTGGTTGAGACGGTTTACTGGGAAGGGAACCACGCTTAGAGGGAGGGTGTTATTTCACCCCATTTAGATTCACTCAGATAAAATATATGCAGTTGCGGCTGAGTTAAGAGTTTCCATTGAAAATGCAGTTTTTTTTCCTCACTAACTTTGGTGCTGTTTGAGCATTCTGCACAAACTTCCCTAAAAAAAAGTACATCTATTTTGGGTTCTTTATGGGCAAGTTTTGTGCAGATTAGTCAAGCGGAGGCAGGCAAAAAAAGGTTGGTTCTCAAAAGTACCATTTTCCATTTTCTGATAGGATTCTTTGCTCCTGGATTCGGAAACACATCAAAGTTGATAAGAATGTAGAAATTCACTCAGGTAAGTGCATTTGCTTTGTTTGGCGTGAATCAGTTTTACAAATGCTTGATTTGAGCAAGGGCTTAATTTTTAGAGCTATTTGGACTAATAATTCATGGATCTTCTTCAGATTCATTAATACAATAAAAAAACAAAGACACACCATTGGCCTAGAAAGCTTTTCCTCCTATTGTCCATTGTGTATTTACAAATCCAGCAGCGGATTCCCAAATCCACTGCAATGTGCCTGGCTGGATGTCATGCAAAAAATGTTGGCGCGGCCACCATTGTCCAACACAGTGACTGAGCCTTGTGCTGGGAAACAAAAAACAGCATAAGGGGATAGGGTGAGCCTACCATGAGACTAGGGCAAAGAAATGATTTTTTTATCATGAAGGGTGAAGAAGAAAGACAAAAATAAAAACAGGAAAAAACAAGAAAAGAATCCAGAGAAAAAGAACAAGAAGAACAATAACACAAAGAATAACAAGAAGAAGAATTCAGAGCCCTACAACTGCACTTGGCCAATGGCCACACAACAGGATTAGAGCAAGGATGGGTAGCAGTCCATGCCCTACAGCCAACCCAACCTTGAATATCGCAGTCTGCAGAAGGCTGGGCGCAGGGACTGGCTGGGGGGCAAACCCTGCGCCAACCCTGGGCTTCACCTGAAAAGAAGCCAGGCCCTGCGCCCAAACCAACAGCGGACAACCAAAGGATGTGAGCAGTGGGGTGTTACCACCCGCAAAAGGTTGGGGGCAGGGAACTCTTAGAACCGTTATATATGATCCAAAAAAAACTAAATTAATTGAGAAAATCAGATTAAAGAGAAGTTATGGTTAGCTTGGTTACAACACCCAAATGTATGTCCTAAAAAAAGCCTTTAGAGATTCACTTGAAAATAAAACTAGAGCGCAGTTATAGTTATGAATTAAAAAAAAAATGACATTTAATAGTTATGGTTAGTCTAACTGGCAAACAGCTATGGAAACCATTACTCACACCAGATGCAATGCTTATGGTCTCACAATGTTCAAGAAATAAATAACGCCCAATAGTGGAATGTATTTAAACAACGGAACATAAATCAAACTAATTAATGACTCTACATTCATACTGTCCAAGCGTTATGGGTTATATAATATATAATCTCATCTATAAAATGAATTACATTTGTATTTGCATAGGTTTCATTAAGGGTGAGGTTATGAGCATTGCCTTTGATGGGCGAGTTATGGCTTACTTGGCTGTTGTGCATGTTATGGTTTGTGCTCCTCACTATAACTAGCGGATTTCAATGTTTTCGGTTTTAATTTGTAACATATCACACTGAAAGAGGAGCTCAAGTAGTGTTATGGTTCTGAAGCAATACCAAAAGTCTTTGAAAATGGCCAGTGTTATGGTTAACTAAGCAAATCATAATTTAAGTCCGGCCATGCACTGCTGATGATATCTTAGATGATATCAAAATATGACATTTGACATCAATTTTGGGTAAAATGTGAATGGTCTCATCACTAGCACAATGTCAATGCTGTGAAAATTGTTGTTAAGTAGTATTCAACATTTAACAAGCATTCCTGATTAAGTGAATAGTATTGCTCTGCACGCTGCAGGTAACAGAAGGTCACTGATGCATTAATCCGTTGTTGTCTAGTTCACTTTCAAGCAATGCAGAATTCAGGTTTGTCAAGATTTGAATGATTTTCTCCTGTAGCTATTAACGCGTTACTTACAAGTTTAACATGAAATACCACCACCCAGCTGAAGTTTTTTTCCAGAACGTGCACTGCTACCGCTGTTGGTTGGCCACATGTTATAGTGTGGCGTGTCCTAGATTGTAATGATTTTTTTATGCTCTCTAAGGCATCTAGTTTAGTGAGAGTAAAGGCATTGGGTCACTTCCACTCCATCCCAGAGCTTCCACGTTGTCTCGTGACAGATGTGAGCAGTTACTAGTGCCAGAAAAAAGGAGGAAGGAAGAGTGAATTACATACTCCTGTTTGGCCTAGGGCAACTTTGAGAAAGAAGCCACTTCTGCACAAATACCTACAGGGGTAGAATATCAACCCTATATGTTAAGAGCCTGGTTAGCATTAAGGCCTAAACAGAGCATTAGGAAGTCATCAACATTCCAATCACATTGAATTTAAAAGTTACCAGAGCCTCCTTGTCCCTAGGGCTTCCAGCCCTGGGATTTCATCCGACAACATAATGCATTATGGGAGTTGTAATCTCGGGTGACTACACCTAACACCTGAAGACTATGATTTGAAATAAGAAAGTCTATGGATGGATAACCCTGCTGGAGTTAGTCTCAGTTTTGATATCCCTATATGCTCTGCGCATAGGGATATCAAAACTGGGAGAAACTGCATTCTATATAGGTGCTTAATTAAGACAGGAAGCCCAAAGAATAATAGCTGGAAATGCATACTGCCCTCATGTGTCATCAGTCTCAATCTCGGTCTCTCCAATATATATATATAGCCTACACTACTTTAGTGCTTAGGAATTAACACTGACAAAGGACTACTAATGGGGACTACGAGCAACAGAGGCAAATTTTAACAGAAGGGCATTTGAAAAAGGAACCCTCCGAAACGCGTCATGCCCAATGTTTTAAATAAATTATGGTGCTTCATGAGCCCCGCTGTGTCGCCTCGTTCTTCTTCAGCTGAGGAGGAAGCCTTGGGAATATATATATATATATATATATATTGCCGCTCACCACACACCAGTGCGCGGCACTCTCAGGCGGGTGCTGACTGTGCGAGGGTGCACTCGCATATCAATTGCCGCTCTCCACTCTAAAGTAGATTGTCATCCACAGGAATAAAGCAATCACGGGGGCCTGTGGATGCTTTTTATTTATTAAGCACTACACGTTAATCCATTGACATCTATATTGTAACACGATGTTATAGGCATGTCAAGATGGCGTTCATGCTTTTTTACTCCATTCGAGTCACTGATTGTCCTTTGTTGATTTCCATTCACACTGGTTAAATAATGATTTGTGTGATGCTTCGGTAAACATAGAAGAAGGTTACGACCGAAACGTGTCTGTTTGCTGGTTGCTGTGTTTGTTTCGCAATAAACTGATTCAAACGGCCCCCGTGAGTGCTTTATTCCTGTGGATGACAATCTACTTTGGAGTGGAGAGCGGCAATATATATATATATATATATATATATATATATATATATATATATATATAGTGTCACACTTTTTCTGAAATTTTAGCAAGATTAATTTAGAAGGTAGAATCATTAGAAAATGCTAAAGACGACTACTGGCAGTTCTTTACTGTGTCCAATGTATCTATAATTCGGTTTTTGCTAAACAAATCAGTTGTTCACGGTAGCAAGCAGCTGGTTTTCACACAGCAAGTGAAGCAATCTAACCTCAAGGCTTGACACTAGCAGCACAGCCTTTAACTGGCAATGCTCGCTTTGAGCCCTGCGGGTCAGAGGTCGTGTCACATAAAGGTGCGTCATGACCACAAAGGGCCGCTTCAGTCATCTGGCAAAATGGAGGCCTTCACCTCGAGCCCAAAGGTGCACGGTGGGGTTTGTTATGTATAGTTTTAAGAAAAATAATCGGTGTCTGGCAGAAGCACAGATAAAGCATTTTACCCAGGGACATTCATACACCTCAAAATCCAAAGGCTGAAAGGATACTGCTGAGTTTGAAGTCGAAAGGGCACAGTATAAGTGGCAAGAGCGCCTGTGCTTAGTTGATAATTTAAAGCTTATCTAAGGGCAGTTAAAAAAATACAGTTTGTCTTTCGGAAATTAAAATCTATGCCCCCGTCAGGGAGCTGCGCTCTTCCTCCCAGCATCTGTTGGCAGTTCCCCGCTCTAGGCGAAAGAAGTGGGGGGGCACTAAATTTTCTACACTTGCCCCGGTTTTCTGGACCTCTCTCCCTGCCCATCTCAGATCCTCCACTCAATATTCCCATTTCCGAAAGGCGTTAAAAACTTTTCTCTTTGCACAAGCCTTTCCACTGTAATTGTTTTGTTCTGCCTCTCCCCCCCTTGACCTTTTGTTTCCTGGATTCTGTACACTATAGCGCCATGAAACCGCCAGGTGTACGTGCGCTTTATAAATGTTTTAAACTCAACTCAACTCATTGAGCTCTATATACCATGTCGTTTTGCTGGACTCGTGCACTTCAGACTCCCAAATCCATATGCTGAAACTTGATTTGGTATAAACTGATACAGGTCAAATTACATTTCCACTCGGGCATTTCTAAGCCCAGCAGTTTCTTTGGCTTCCGACTGATTTCAGAGTCAACGCAGAGTACTTGTGCATAGGGCAGAAGCCATTATTGTTACATGACCACTATCTATGCGCTCTTTAAGAAGGTCTCTGCCAGAACCCTTGGTTGCCAGTTAAGATTTTGCATAATGAAGAGTATCTGTCTGTAGCTGAAAACTATTGGAGAATAACTTTCAAGGAATTAGAGCCTGGTGGATTCGGCAGCTATGTATGAATTATATTCCGACGTTTCCACAGACGTACCGAGTACATACGTTATAAACAGGGCTCGAGTCAGGGTACCACGCAGGTAGACGGCGTCCCTCCACTGTCCCCCACTTATTTTACCGGGTGGACGCCGCACCCCTTGCCAAACAGCTGGACTTCACTCTCTGCCCTCTCTGGGACGAGATCGGAGCTCACAGGACGCAGCACACGCGCTGGCTTCGCAGATGCAATCGCATCTAAGGGGTGAGCATGAGGAGGCAATGAGCCCGATGGTGCAAGCCACCTTTCGTGGCGTCACTTCCTGTCGTGACGTCATTTCAGGAGACAGCGTCCCCCCACTTCTCTTTTTAGGACTTGTGCCCTGCCTAGAAGTGATGCTGCAAGCAGGACCATTGTCACAGACAGACACTTACATATGGCGGACTGCTGGTACTTCTCCTCTCCCTGCTCCCTTGACCGGAGTGGAGTCCTCCCTTTCTACTCTATACCCACCCAACCCCACTCCTCACAATACTATGTCCATTCTCTCTCACTCCCATTTTCTGGCATCTCCTCAGGGGCCCTCTCCCAAACTCGTCCTTCCTGCACGCCTCACTCTGGTGGTAAATTCGAGCTTCCCTCTGCTCCCCCCGTCCTCATGTTCCAAACGATCCTTGGTAAGCACAGTTCGGTGTTCGGAGGGGGGGGGGGGGAGGGGGAGGAGAGAAAAATAAGAGAAAGAGAGAGAGAAAGAGAGAGAGAAAGAGAGAGAGAAGAGAGAGAGAGAAAAAGAGAGAGAGAAAGAGAGAGAGAAAGAGAGAGAGAAAGAGAGAGAAAGAGAGAGAAAGAAAGAGAAAGAGAGAGAGAAAGAGAGAAAGAGAGCAGCAAAGCCAATTGGTTTGACCCTTCTATAGTGTAAAAACACAAGGACGCAGCATTTGGGCTCCAAAATATACACAAACACGACTCATGCACTCCTGCTGTTGGAGAAAGGATGGAAACATGGGCTGTTTAATAGGTTATAACACAAGTTAAAATTTAATTTGACATTTTCCACCAAAATATAGAATCTCGTTGCTAAAGAGATGTGATGGGGCTAAAAGTTTCATCATGCTTTTCAAATCTTGTGTGCTTTGCAGACATCTCTGCTCACCGACACCACGCTGCAAACGCCCGTGGACCACAGGCCGGACGGATGCTTGGCCCAGGAGAGGACAATGGAAGACGCCCCCGCAACAAGACCACCCGTGCTGCTTGAATATGTGTTATTTGCAGAAGTGACCAATAGGGCAGCAGGAGGGTAGATTGCCAGGCTATGTGCAGTGCAGAAGGACAACACCCACTGCAGCCCAACTGACGGGACAAAATGAAGGATGGTCACATCAGGAGACTGGACAGTGAGCGGTGCCTGGGGGGACAGAGGCACCCCTGCTGCCATCTCAGGACTCCTCACTCCCTTGTAAGCTGTGTGTGCCTGGTCCGGGAAGCACCAGTGCTCACTGCCGGTCCTAGAGAGGGTATCTGACTGATCTGAATGTATTTGAGGTAGCGGGATGGTCTTTTCTGGTTCAAGAGCAGCAGTTCCAACTCCTGAATGAAGTATACACAAAGGGTTAGACCCAGTAAAGTCAAGGGACCTGGGTGATTAAGTAGTACACAAGAGAGGGGTCCCAGACAGAGAACTAATAGTTACAGTTTTGTACAAATATTACAAAGAAAAGAGATAAATGAATGCAAAAAGATTTATTTCAAATTTGCATTGTTACCATTCATTGGTTGAAATTTCATCAACAATCTTACTACAAAATGTTCCATATATGTGCCCACATACATAACATGGAGGGGGGGGTGAAGTGAGGGAAAGTGCCAAGATTAAAGAAGGAATAGGGAAATAGTCAGAATCATTCGTTATAGGTATTCATCAAAACTCAAAACCAATGTTCATGTGATTCCTTGATCCAAGGTCCACGGTATTGTGCTCTTATAGAGTCCAGAATTTGATTGGTGTAGACCACCTAGCTCGCCTTCAGCTGCTTTAGTCTAGCTTGGGGGTAGGAGTTGGTGAAGATATTAACGTCTACGTTTCGACCCACAAGACGCGTAGGATATTAGTCCTTACAATGGGGTCTTCTTCAGGACGGAATGGTTGTGGGTGGGCAACCTCCTATCACACAGAGGGAGATGAACCAAAAATAGATTGTTGATCCTGATGGTTCCCAGAACTTATGGTTTTATTCCCATTAGTAAACTGTTCCAGTATGGATGAGATACGCCAACCAGGTGCGTGTGTCTAAACTTGGAAAAGGAGTATAATTCAACCGAGGGGGATTCGACGTCTTGTTCAACAACCTCGAGTATCCAATTTGACTTGTAAGCTTCCTTTGCTTTACTGGAAGGGTGGACTATGATTCTGACTATTTCCCTATTCCTTCTTTAATCTTGGCACTTTCCCTCACTTCACCCCCCCCCTCCATGTTGTGTATGTGGGCACATATATGGAAAATTTTGTAGTAAGATTGTTGATGAAATTTCAACCAATGAATGGTAACAATGCAAATTTGAAATAAATCTTTTTGCATTCATTTATCTGTTTTCTTTGTAATATTTGTACAAAACTGTAACTATTAGTTCTCTGTCTGGGACCCCTCTCTTGTATACAACTCCTGAATGAAGACTTCCAGAGTTGAGGAGGACCTGGAAGAGCAGTGATCAGGTGCGTTCACTGTGGTAAAGACGTAGGAGCTGGGGCACATGCCAGAGCTGTAATTCACTGCACAAGGGGCTGAAAGAAGGACCAGATGTTCCTGGTAGAGTTGTAGGTAAATCACACAGGTGGTGCCACACATATGAGGGTGAGAACGAAGTACAGATAAATAAGCCAAACGCGGACTGAGAACTACACAGGGATGGAGAGGGCCGAGGGCCCAGCTCATGGCTTCCTCGGTGTGTTGCGCTGTGGTACACTCTTTGTGTAGCACTAAGATGTCCAACTGGCCTCAGAGTGATAAAGCAAACAAGAACATCAGGTGACTAGACCCAATGTCTGCACATCTATCTATGGTCATTGGCTAAAGTCAAGCATTAGTTTACAAGCTGGCCTCATTGTCCCATTATTACGTGCACACCACCCACCGCAATCCACAAAGGTGCACAGCTCCGCAGAGTCCCATGGAGTGTGCAGCGGATCAAGGCTGACATTCAACACACCAAACAGCTGCCCTGTTTACAGGTCTAAAGTGTGAATGCACTGGCAACAAAGCTAATGACTAAAGGAGGCTGACCAAAAGGCCCTTTCTGTTAATAGTATTGTAATGGTGTATTATTTTTCTTTATTGTAAAAGGCTTACAAACAGCTAAAGCCATCTCTACATTGAGCGATAGGATATTTGGAAAAAAAATGTCATGTCTTTCTGTATAGTTCGAATTTAAACCACTGAGAAAGGTCCCTCTTCCAATATGGTTGGTTGCAGTGCCCTTGGGGCATGTGTGTGTGCAATATGGGTGCACATTACAATTTCAAGGGTACAACAGGGTATCCTTTTGGCACCCTTGAAATTGCGCATGCAATTCTCATTCATTCCTCCATAGGAATGAATAGGAAGCCATTCCTTAATTGCAACTCACAATTTGCGAGTCGCAATTAAGGAATTTGTAGGAATCGCTATTTTTTTAGCGATTCCTACATGCATAGGCTTTTGCGATTTCTTAATAGCGATTGCTTAATAATCGCAATTAAAGAATCGCAAAAGCCAACATCGATGCATGCGGGGGTTAGTCCCTTCTTTGTTTCTTTGCTTTTCATCAGCATGCAAGACTGTGATCGTTGGTCATTGGCTAGGGTTTCATTGAAAATATGAAGCACATGTTGCTGCAAGTGCCGAGTGGACCCAGGTCATGTAACACCTTCAGCCTGTTGCGTTTGTGCTTGTAGTTTCACTTTTAACACTGCAAGGATCAGGTGACAAACACCATGTGCTGTTTGCTAAAAATCCAGGAGTGACAAAATGAACCACAAATGATGTGGAGGCATATGGCAGCCATACCAAGTCAATAAAACATTATAAGAGAGACAGCTAAGCATATTTGTCTGGGGGTCATTATACACTTACATTGCAACTGTCCAAGAGTGAACCTAAAATCAGCAAGGAAAAAGCACAACTTGGTTACCACAGATGATCAACCACAACAATAGTGCTACTTACACAAGAACAAGAGGGGAGTTCACTGGATGGATACAAAAGAGCGAAACTCATTGCAATCATTGAACATGTCTGCATTAAGGTGTAAGATCGAATTACCAACAGGTGAGGTCAGGGTACGCTGACGCAGTTGGCTTTACTACCAGAAGATCTGGGCTCTTACCCCAACTTCAGCACCTCTAATGCAGCTACTATGGTGATTTGTGGGAACCTGAAGATCACGGACTCTGATACCAGCAGATCATCATAGTCTACCTTCCTAATGTAGTCCAAAAAATGAGTTCTCCTGGGTAGAAATACCTCTTCACACTTCTTTGAAATAATTCAGATTATAACAACTATTGGCAAAACTAATCTGTCTAGGTTTAGTGTGCTAATCTGTAGGATTAGCACACAAGAGCAAGACACTTGACAAGGAGCCAGCAGCAGTAGAGTAAGGGGGCTGTAGGAATAAAGGAATTCTTCATGCGGTTCAATGTAAATACTGGAGTGAAGGCAGACGATGCACCAAACAACCAACTGCATTAGGTGAGAGATGAATACTCAACTGGGCTGTGCCAAGGCGTGATTGGCAGAGTCTACAGCCAATGGCTGAAAGAGACTGGACGAAGAATGCAAAAGTTTAAAGGGATGAAGTCAAAGCCTACTCTATGCATATTGTAAGCAACAGGTCCGTTTGATATATCTGCTGTCACAATTCAGGCCTAAATATGTACCTTAAAATATCGTGCAATTTCTCCAAGAAACATGACTGTTAAAGTAGTATTGTAGTTATTAGAAATTGGTAAAAATTGTATAAAGTGATGCCTTTTTGCTAGGGGTGTTTCTTCATATAATTAGTACTATCATACCTTGTATAGGTTGCACGTGAAAACGTTACTGTATAATCTGCATTACCTTTTCAGAGGATTCCACTGGCAACTACATGGAAACAGTTTCCAGAGAGCAAACCTATATATGCTCGTCTCCCCATTGTTTTGTGTGTTTCTGGTCTGTGAGTACGCAGTTTGGAGGAATGTTATTGAACCTACAGTGGGATCATCCTAGAA
The DNA here is from genome assembly GCF_964261635.1 of Lissotriton helveticus. NCBI lineage: Eukaryota > Metazoa > Chordata > Amphibia > Caudata > Salamandridae > Lissotriton > Lissotriton helveticus. The sequence continues at coordinate 1,697,643,397 of NC_136067.1, read as the reverse complement.
TATGTCTGGATGTCGGTGATATAGCTCAGCAGGTTAACGTACCATATGCAGAAGTAAATTGCAACCTTCAGACTACAGCTTTGAAGACTGGCCACTGGTTCAGAATGTGCTTTTATGGGCATTCGTAGAAGAACAAAATACATTTTCCTTCACTCCAGCTTTCTCCTTTTGAGTTTGTCGTCAGCCTGCAGAGTTGTTTCTGCATAGGTTAATGATGCTCGCATGGGCTGCATCTTTCAGTTGCTTTGTCTGCAGTCACTTCGCTGAAACATTTCAGCTAAACCACAACATATGCAACTTGGATCAGCCATTGTAGCATAGATTTGTAATACATTAAAATTAGAGATTTAGCAATTAACTTCATAAGTATGCCTGAGGTGCATTTCAGTTTTAATTAAAAATCTGATTTCTGGCACGTTGGCTGTAACTTGGCAGGATCAATCCTCTGTGTAGGTTTTTTAATGTGAACATTCTCTGTAAGCATCATCTGTGCCATTGTACCTCGACTGTGAGATGGAATTTTCACTGCTGCTGCAATGCTGGAGATGTTTTGTGAGGATGGAGGTTGGTGACGAACTTTTCATCGTTTGTGTAGGTTTGAAGGAGAGCTGCTGCAGCGCTGACCAGTTATATGAAAATTCAAGGGCGGCTCCTCCACTAAGGCAGAGGAGCGTCGCCCCACAGAGAAAGTAAGATGATACCACCATATTATCATTTTATTTTTCAGTACTGGCTCTGCAGGGGTGTGGCTGCCCACAGAGCAGGGAGAGGGGTAGTGGGCACTTCCTAAATGTGCATGATGGTATGGCCAGCCAAACAGACATGCGCACTTAGCATGTTCTCCACCTGGCTGTATTGCACAGCCTGGTGGAGAACATGCACAGGCTCCCATTAGATGCCTGAGTGCCGAACCAGGCTGCTCAGACCAATCACAATGCTTTGTGATTGGCTATGGGGAGTCTGTGTGCTTCCTACATTGACCGAAGAGGACGAAGAAGAGGTGGCAGGCAGCATGTAAGGGAAATTTTCTTTATTTTTTCCTATTCTTTTTTCTTGTAACTCCCCCTTCTCCCCCTCACTACTGCCCTGTAGTAGCCGCTACTGCTTGCAGTGCTACTGCTGTGCTGTACCCGTTCTTTGGGATGAGGCTGCACTAATGATAGGATGCTGTGACATCTTGTATGATTAAAGGGTGAAGTGCTGCTGTAGTAGATCTGTTCTGTAAGAAGGACCTTGCACTTCTGATGTCCTTGCTGGGCCTGCTCTGAGGAAGGGATCATTGCTCCTTTCGTAAAGTGCATCTAGTTTGAGGGATGGAGATTTGCAATGCTGGTGACATAAGGGACTGTTCTGTGAGGAAGGAAATTTGCAGTGCTCCTACCGGGAAGTATATCTGGTGTGAGGGATGGAGGTTTGCACTGTTGATGCCGTGCTGGGCCTGTTCTGTGAGGGGAAATTTTGCGCTCATGCTATCTTGTTGTAAACCTTAGCTGAGTGCAGGGCACAAGTCATGGGTACACAAGGGTAGGCTGCGTCTACCCACTATTTTCACTGGGAGGACGCCGCCTACCCTGCCAAGAAGTTGTGCCCCACTGAAATATGCTGAATTTGTGGACGCATTCAGTGGCACCTGCACTTGCCCGCTTTCCTTCCAGCAAAGTGCAGGGCAAGGGGACTTTGTTATTTCAAATTCCAGCTGGGCGCAAAACAAAGGCCGAAGTTAAGGGGCCATCAAGCCTCCTTTTGTTCAAGTATCCTAGCTGGGATCTATCTGGAGCCTCACACCTAGATGCAAAAGCAATGGAGGGGAAACAGACACACAGCTTGCTATCACTTCACCCTACTTAAGAGAGACATTACTTTGACTTTTTTAGTCCCTGTGAATAAGAGATATGCATGCACTGTACGAAGGTTAGATATGTCCAATTTTTAACACAAATAATTTAAATACCACTACTTTGTTTTATTTCTTTTATAGCACTACTCAGCCCAATGCCGGGTGTCAAATTGCTTTACATCACACATAGAAATTATATGAGAATAAATCATATGTGTATAAATCAATGTACAGGATGTGTTAGATAAAACAATGAGGGTTACCAAGGTGTAGGAATCACATGTCCTTCCTAGCTCACTGTTCTATATTAGAGGGATTACAATTTATGAACTACAAGTAACAAAACGATCTCTGTGTTAAAAGTAGTAACACAAAGTAAAAGACTGTCATCAGCATGTTACATGATGTGCTTTCCAGGAGACATATTAGCCCACTATAATACGTTAATTCAACTGGGACTAGACAAGACACCGATCTCTAAAGCAAATGTGTTAACCTCCAGAGTTATGTTACCATTATCATTATTCCCTGAGATTAACAGGGCACACAAAGATCTCTACAGAAGGTGCTAACCCCACAACACATTTTAAAATGCAGACTTTGCAAGCAATTAAAAGAATAGATTTACTGCCACGTTTCTCTTTGTTGCCAATTTCTTTGTGGTAGAGAAATAAATGTATACATTGCGTCACTTTTTTGGACACAACCCCAATGCAAAATCCCATTTGTTAAATAGTGTAACGATCTCAAATGTACTCATGACAGACCTACTAAACATGTGTACGGTCAGATGTAACTTATCGCAATGTCACTTCCTGTGAGGTCATGGGTTGTAATGCCACTAAATGTGACGCCACATGCGATGTCAGGCGCCCTGATGTCACAAGCATACAGCCCAACTGGTTAGTTCCCTCGCTTCTTTTTTACGGCACAACTTGTGCCCTGTGTGTGTGTGTGGTTGGGGGGGGGGGGCACGGCGGTGCTGCTACTTCGCAGGTCCAATTCTGAGAGCAGAGAGACTGGCACTGCGGATAATCACGCGGTAAAAGTTCTCGGTCTAGCTGAAACTTAAGAAACCCTCATAAAGTCCCCCCACTCACCCCCCAAAATAAATCCTCGCGCCCAAGCTCCACCAGGCGCCATGGAGCTGCAGCGGTTCACCACGGCCTTCCCGTGTGGTGCCAGGCACGACCGACGCACGAGCATTATTTACAAAGATGCAGGGCTGTAATGTGCCCTGTAATGTGTCCTTCCGGAGTTCGCCCTCCTTAATAAATATGGCTGCCTGGGGGGCACTGTCCCAGCCAAGCGGTAGTCGACGCCAACATAAATGTTCCACGAAAGTGCCCCGTGGGAATAAAAGTCCCCATCAAAGGGATCATTCATCGGCTCGTGGTTTAGGTAAGGGGCTGTTTAACCCATAACACCTTGGCTGGAGAAGAGCCGCTCCCTGGGTGTAAACAAGAGGCGTGTGTGGGAACGTAGGCACTAACAAGTGTCAGAGGCTGAATGTCAGAGGGGCCAGCCGAGCACCTCAACTTGCAGAATCTGAAGGAGCACCCGGGAAGGTGGAGGGATTCCCGTTCACTAAGTGTGCACGAGTCTGAAAAGCTCCTTTTCATCCACTAACTGCAAGAGGGCAGTAAAATGGCTGGAGGGTTTCAAGAGGTGAAAAAAGGAGGGTCGTCTTAAGACGACCACCCCAGTAACTTTCCCCTACTGTGACAAACAGGCACTGACATCAGCACCGCGTCTGCAACTCGTTATGCAACAAAGTTAACAAAAGGCAGATTCCATAAAACACCCTCAACATATCTAAGACATACAGCAGGGCAATAACCCCAAAAGCTTGGAAATGAAATCAATATATGTAGCACAACCACGCGCACCCAAGTCTTACAAATAACCCAGTAGCGTGGACAGCATGCCAGGGTCCTTGATGCAAGGAAGGAACTAGGAAACATGGTTGCTGTTTCAATTAAAAGATAAAAATGTCCCTCAGGCCTCTGGGTCGGCGCCACTGCACCTGCTGCACTAATGGAAGCTGTGCCCCAGAAATAGCCATCATATTTAGCAAGGAAGCTCAGAGGAACCATAAACATAAAAGAGACCAGAAATTAACAAATTCGTTTTTCAAACCACTCCATGTTGCGGTTCCACTCTATATTTATGGCATGCCGTATGAAATAAAGGCGTACATGTTTCCCTCGCTGGTCCAGGCAGATGGCACAGACAGCAGTCTCTTCCAGCGCGCGCCAGCTAAAGAATAGCAGAGCGGACCATGGCTATTGCAGTGCCCCAAAGTGCCCTCCCCAGGAGGCGCCCTTGGGAGGACTCAGCGCAGCCGCCGAGACATCAAAGCCGAGCACATCAAAACAAACACTGGAAGAGCCCCGCGGAGGGAGGCCTGGACACACACATGTGAGCAGCTGCGGGGCCAGCACTCCGATCGCACGTTTAGCAGATACACGAGGACACTGCTGCCGGCTTTGACAAATAAAGCGTTGTTTAGTAAAACCAAAGCGAAAAGAAGTGTCCGAAAGAACCGTAACGACTTGGAGCTCGCTGCTCCTGCTTGTAGTGTTGCTTAAGTTAGGAAGTTGAATAATTTAATTCAATTGCTGCACCGTGTCTCATCCTCCCTGTAGTTTTAGTAGATTCAGGTTCCCCACTTTTAGCCAATGGTGTCCCTTGCATGTATGACGCCCCCCCCCCCTCCCCGAGCGGAGACGGGACCCACGGCGTGTCTGCAACAAGTGACTGCCTCGCTCCCTGCGCGTATTTAGCCTCTGACCTTTCAAAATATATACAATAGCCCCGGGTACTCCACATCCGCTGCAGCCTGGTTTCAGCCAGTGACCCCCAACATGCAGGCCTGTACCCAGAAATCACCCCACATGTGTCTGCAGCCAGTATACCCCTCCTCACTCTTTGTCCCTAGCATGCAGCCAGTGATTTACTCCCTTGGCTTGTCTGCACCCACTGACCTTCCAAACATGCCTGCAGCAAGTATTTCACCACATGCATGTCTGGAGCCAATGAACCTTACCTGGGATACTTGTAGCCACTAATGCTGGCCTGTCAACCAACAGTCACTGCCACCACAACTCTGTCACCAGTGACCCCCGTACCCGCATGTCTGACCGCCAGCATTAGTTTCCAGTGCCCGCTTACATGTCTGCAGCAAGTGAAGTGATCACTTCCCCTCCCTTGCCCATCTGACCGTGACTGTCTCCATACATGTCTGAAGCCAGGAAAAGCAGTCGGTACAGTAGCGGGGTCCTTCCTTTATACATGCAGCCTGCCGCTACCTGAATGCATGCATGCAGCTTATCCTCAGCCCTGCATGCTTGCATCAAAAGCCGCCTGTTTGTGCACATCTTTGTATTTTGCTCTGCACTCTTGCAGCAAGCGTCCGCACCATGTACACATTTTATCCTTGGTCCCTGCACGCTCCTACAAGCATCCCCTGCATGTATGAAGCTTATCCTCGGCCCTGCATGTTTGCAGCTGAGCTAGCGTCCACTCGCGTGCAGTGCAGTAACCCGCTAAACAGACTATATCACATTAAATACCGTAAGGGTCCTGCAAACTACCAGCACACTTACAACCAAAACACTGCGCGTTTATTTCTTACACTTCTTCATCCCATACACTGCTATATGCTGCAACTCATTACACAACGTTTTCTCTGCCCTGCATGCTTGCAGCAACCTGCACGTGTGCAGCCCGTCTTTTCACGTGCGCGCGGTTTGCACACGCACAGCTGACAGGACTATGACTGCTCCCACGCTGCGCGAGACTCACCTGGGTGCTGTGGTTGGCGCCGGCGCCCCCGCCGGGGAGGCCCCTGAGCACCGTGATGTGCAGAGTGAGCAACAGGAGTCCCAGAAGCAGCAGCAGCTCCGCCGTCAGCCGCAGCATCTTGCGAATCCTGCCGGACTTTGGGGGCCCCCCGGGGGCCGGGCCCCCGCCCTCCGCATCCGCAGCAGGGCCCGAGGTGGGGGAGCCGCCGCCGCCACTGCAGCAGCAGCGAGAGGGAGCCACCGCGGGGGCAGGAGGGGGCACCGCCGGGGGAATCCGCGAGCAGCCTCCGGGGGGGGAAGTGGACAGTCCGCGGGAAGGTCGGGGGAGCAGCCCCAGGGAGAGTCGAGGAGTCCGGGGGACAGCCGGCGTGGAGTCCGTGGAGAAAGTGTTTGTTGGTAATCCCAGAGCCACCCAGAGAGATGGACGATCAGCGACTAAGTGCGCATCTGTCAGGCCGGGGCATCTGGCGGGCCCCGGGGGTGCTGGCAGTCAGCGGATGTAGCCGGGGGTGCTGGCACCTAGGTCCCTGCCCGGCCGCGCCTCCGCCCCGCTCTCCGGACTGGAGGTGCTCGGAGCGCGCCGGCCTCAGGCTGGAGGAGTGCAGCGCGGTCGCTGCTATCAAGCCGGGGGTGTGTGCAAGGCGTGGGGTCGGCGTGCAGCCCGGGGGACCCTCCCCCTCCGCCCGCAGCTGGGCTCCCTCGCGCCTCCTTCCCCAGGTGAGCCTGCGGGAGCCCCGCGCGCGCAGGAACTTCTCAGGTGACGGACGCCGAAGGCAGGTAGAGTGGGGCTACCGTGGGCGCTGCTGCAGGCTCCCCGCCCTCGGGGTCCTCCTCTGTGAGCCGCCGGGGGGTCGTCCTCAGTGAGCCACCTGGGGGTCGTCCTCAGTGTGCCGCCTCAGGGTCCTCCTCTGTGAGCCGCCGGGGGGTCGTCCTCAGTGTGCCGCCTCAGGGTCCTCCTCTGTGAGCCGTCTCGAGGTCTGCAGCCTCCTCACCGCCCTCAGTGTGCGTAGGTCGCTCTCTGGCCGAGTTTGTGTTTATGGGGGGCGCCACCTCTCCTGGTTTTGTACTCCCCGCCCTCTTCGGGCATGCTGCTGGCCGCCTCCTCCCAACCACCCCTGTACCCCCCTGTCCCAGTCCCGCCGCGAGCGCAGGCGGAAGCCCCGCTGCTTCTATCAGGGCCAGCCCCGGGGTGCAGACGCCTCAGGTGTCCCTCGCGCGCCAGTGACTTCACATCTCTCAGTCAGTTCACTCTCCCCGCGGGCAGTGGTGCAGTCCAAAACTCTAAAGTGTCGCCCACAACCCGGCATCTCTGGTACACCGAACCTCGGCTCTCCCAGGTAGGGGGTATGGAGGAAAGGGGCACTCTGATATGAAGTTGTAGGGGCAGAGTGTGGAGTAACCCGGAGATCAGGTACAAGAGGAACACATGAAGCAAGGAAGCGTCACAGAGCTTCAGATTTAGTGTACAGGAAAACATATTAGGGTCACAGAGATTTTAAAGAGCACCCTAGCATCTCTGAAACAAGGGGGGGGTGGGTGTTATGTCTCCCAGATACTTTATAGGGAAAGCTCACCTGGGTTCTGACTCTCTGGCGACAATATATCAAGCCTTCACCCCAGGGCTCAAGGAGAGAATGCCTCTAATGTATAGACTGGCAGAGTACCAGTTCCTCTAAGGCTGTACACACAGAGCCCCTGGCTCCGAGAGATACCGTGCACAGAGTGCACTCCAGGTTCCCCGGAAGTAAACATGTTGAATTCTAAGAGGGGCTAAGGTAATTTTTCAGGAAGGGAACACCAAGTTCAAGGAGAGTACTCTAGAAGTCAGCATAGAATTTTAAGAAAGACTATAAGCAGGGCTTTAAGGGGGGTGACAAAACTGGGAGGGGGGGGTCTCTCAAAGGGGCGTGGCCAATGTAATTAAGGGATTTGCTTAAAACACGTAAGCTAAGTAAGCTAAAAATCTGTGCTTAACATAGTGTGCCGTCCAACTTGTATTTGGTGTTTCTTTCATTATATCCAGATATATGATATAGCGCGCGAGGTCACCCAGCCAATAATTTCGCCGTTTCCGGCTTCAGGGCCCATATACTTTCAATTTACCATATACATTGACAGGGCGACTTCACGGGCTCTACCAATTTGTGTGTGTTCCCTACTGTTATTACTCAGTGTACCCGACTTACCATCCACCGACACGGGTACCTATGACCTCAACGGATCAGGGAGCTAGCTGTAAAAGGAAAGGCAGCAAAATACCAACCCAAAATGATGTTCAATACTGTTTGTAAATGACCACGGACAACTGGAAGTTTTAAAAGCTTTATCTAAAGTTCGTTTCCGTTGAGCATTAAGTTTACAAGAATAAGGCAATCAATAATCAAGATAATGAAAAGTACATAACTATAGAGAAATAAAGTCAGGGTAATCATGAAAATACTAATATGATATGAAACATGAAACGCTATGCATTCAGGGTAGAAGTGCTTTAGACAAATTAATTAAGGCCGTTCTAGACCATATCAGAAAATGACAAACTGCAATGCAAAATATGATTTCTAAAAGGTAGGATAACATAGGAACAAGTTTAAGAAAATATGCAATTGACTTTACGTTTCAATAGTTGCGGCAAAGGCATGGAAAAATCAACATGTGCAAAGGTGTGTCTTTATTAAAGCAAAAGACAGAAAAATAGAAAGGTGCAAGTTTAAAGATTTTAGAGCGATATTTACCTAGACTGGTGTGGAAACCAAACCCTGGCCACGGGTCAGTTAAGGACAGGAAACCCTCAGGGAAGGATACCCCTCAAAGGACAGCAGGTGCAGAATGGACACCCAGGACAGGACAGGATACCCTCAGATTAGGAATCAGGACAGGACAGCAAACCCTCAGGACAGGACCGCTCAGGACAGGACCACACCCGCAGTTTGGAAGCAACGCCTGCGCTCCACCCTCTCTGCAGCTATCGATCAAGACCCCGATTGGATCAGCGAACTCTCAGCAAAGTGCTTCGCCAGCACTTTAAGGTTCAGTAGAACCTTAGTCTATGGTCAAATTCGGACAGAGTGCTCCGCAGCGCTCTGTATCTCCAGTCACCTATTGAGTATGATGGGTCAGTGACAGGTCAGCTAAACCAGACAAGTCGGACAATTTCCCTAGGTGAACCCAGGGTAGATATACAGTTTGGGGACGGTGTACCACCCCCCAATGTTGCAAAGTGTCAGAATCCCTCAATTTGGATTGGTCCTAAGGTAGGCTTTGGGTAACACACCAATCATAACACACTATTTGGATGCCTAATTTACATCTCTGGGTACCGCCTAGCAAGATTGGGGTTCCCATGAGAAACTGCAGGAAAATACAATAGTAATTTTACATTGTTGCGGAATAGGGACACATGACTCCGTTCTGCTGGGTTTGCAGGTCAGTTCTCAGGAGCATCTTGCCCATCCCTGCCAGCTGGCCAAGTTCCATCAGCCAAGGTTGTCAGTTCCCCAGACAGTGGAGCATGCGCAGAAAGGCCCTCCAAGATGGCATTTGGTGCAGTCAGACCCCCATTTCCCGCGGTACATGAAAAGTAAGTGAGAACAAATTAATACATAAAAATAACATTATGAAAACACATCACAGGGTTTGTACTTTCAACTTATTACTTGTAAAATATACTTATGCAGTCTAAATGTTAGCTACATATAACAGGCACAAGAGCAGTGGCATGAGCAGTACCACGTTACAGGCAAAGCTATGTATTACGCATGCGCATAAATTTCCCTCCAACTCTGCAGACACGTCAGGACACGTGAGTGTGGCTGACGCATGCGCAGTAACTAAATACAAGCGGCAACCATGTTAAATGACTCGAGTAAATTATTTTAGTAAAACACATATGCAAGCGTCAGGAAACCTCGTTTAAACATAAAGGAAACGTTAGTAAAACGTACACATTATTATCTTGTTATTCATAGACGAGGTTCATGAATACGGCAAGTCGCAAAATATGCAAAGCTTTGCTTCATCAGATACAACAAGTAACATTCTATCTACAACTAGTCAGTGTGGTGTTTCGGGCCTTAGGCCCACATGCTGTGTCAATGACCACACAGACACAGTGCACTTGGGTATTGAAACTGGCCCAGGGCACGTGCGCCTGGCCCCTTTTATTAACAGGGTCATCTGACCTGTGAAGCCTGTGATGGATGGGTGAATAGTGTGGGTTACAAGCAGGCGGAATACTAGAACGTGTCCAGCCGCACACTACATCCCTCCCAAACTTTAATGAAAAAGAAACAAACTAGAGTCCAAACTATGGAGAAGAGAAAACAACAATAAAAAGCACCACTGAGTCTCTTCAGGTGGTCTGCTGGGCGGTGTTGGAGTTCTGGACCACACAGTCAGGAAGCTTTAATCCACCTCAGCGATATAGTTTAGACCGGCCTGGTCTCGCTGTGTTGGAGTCTATTTACAAAGTTCAAATATCAGTGCATCTGCAGCGGCGGTGGTGTCCGCTCTGGAGATCTCGTGGACGTTCAGGTTCTAGTGGACGACCAACCTACAGCTGTTGGGGATGATCTTGGTGTATGAGGCCTTTCCTTGGAGGCGACATGCTTGATGGCCTTTCCAGCTCCTGACAGCCGAGCAACTTCAGACTTGCCCCTCTTGCCTGGACTCCTCTCTCACTGGAGTCTCCTGGAGGGCCTTCCGGACCGTGTGGACTTTGTGTAGGCTGCGCAAAGGCATAGCTGAGGAACTGCCAACAGGACCGAAGCCAAATCGCTCATGTAGCCGCAGAGGGTGGTGTCTCAGTATAGGTGTTCTCGCCATTAGGACTCAGGTCCTACGCTTCCTCCGATGGTCTTTGGGTGACCAGTCTTCGACTGTGACCTCCATGCTTCCCGTGCCTGTCGTGGAGTTGCTGCAGACACATCTCTTCTAGTCGGATTCCCCTCACAGGAACTCCGTCGAGCCCCTTGTTCCTGGATTGCCACATGACCGCGTTGGCTGTGCGGGCCTTTCGTAGGCCGCGCTGAAGGGTCGCTGCAGAATGTAGTATTCCTCTTCACTGTTCCTTTAAGAATTGTTATGGTTCTTTCTTGATTCTACATTCTATATGTGGGAGTTGGGCAGAGCAAGTCTGTCCCCTGAAGATTGTGGATGTATAAGCTGTTCTTCCTCATTAAACCTCCTACTGCAAATACTTCTGTCTCCTGGATTACATCATAATTTTGGCGACGATTTGGGATTTATTTTGAGAACACCAATTTTCTTAAGAAGTGGATATCTGGAAGATATATTGGAAACAGCGTTCACGCATACTTGAAGGTATTTACCTATATTTAGTGTATATTGACTGCACCTGCCTCTTTTTAATGGATGTGCTTTGATTGCACCAGCGGCTGAAATTATTCTTTTTCCTGGAATTTTTCTCCTATTTTGTGAGTTTTAACGACTTTTACTAAAAAAAAATGTACTCATTTTTTGTATATATCGTTTTCTACTGAATATTGAAGCAACTTCAAGTATTTTACCGTATTGAAAACGTTTCATTTAATTTTGTAAACTAACTTTACCTTTTCCGAGTACTGTTTCCCTCAAACTGTGTTTACATTTAAATCCAGTGGCATCGCGTGAGACCTGAACGCTCAGAATCGTTTCTGCCTTCACGCCGAGAATCTTCATTCCAGTCTCCGTCATCCGAGTCAAGTGCACTCAGAGGAGAACTTTCACTGCGTCTACACACATCACGCTACGTTCCACGTCATAGCGTTTTCTGCCATTTTGAATCTCCTTGGCAACGCCGATGCGCACGACAACAACGGTTTTCAACGCCGATGCGCACGGCAACGTTTTATGAAATTTCTTCTTGATTATTAATATTACCACTATTTCTACACGAATGCGCATAGCATTACATCAGTGGATTACAATATTACCACATTTTATTTCCTCAAGAGAGACATCGGTGACTACTTCTGTTATTTTAGTTTGTTTTGTTTTATTATCTTATTCATATATGTGCAATGTAATGTACCTGTTTTAAGCTTGTTCTTTAGTACTTTTCAAAGTTTATTTTGTGTTATTTCTTAAGTATTTATACTGCACCACATTTTCCAATATGGCTAACAATATTGTTTCTCCTGCACATTTCTTACATGTGGCTGGTGATCCCAAAATGGAATGGGATTTATGGTTTCCTACATTTTTAGCTTATGTTGTAGAGGAGGACGGATGTACTCCTAAAAGGAAATTAGCGTTGTTAAAATATTGTTTGGGTGGGTTTGGGGTGGGTGGGGGCGTGGCTTGGATGGCAAGGAGGCAGCAGACCTAAGTCCGGAGCTCCCGACCCCCAAGTCGAACTAGCGGTGAGCAACGAGGGAATAACTCGGAAAAGAAACTCAGAAACGAACGAAGGGGTGCGTGAACCCAAGCAGCACCCGACTAGAGGTCCCAAAGACCCGAAGGAGGTATAATGGAGACAATAGCGGGGATAAACGGGCAGTGAAAGAACAGAGGCACCCTAAGAAGGCGGCGTGAGCTGAGAGGAAGCGCGGAACAATCAACCCACTGGAGAGATCTTCCAAGAGCCTCCTAGCTCCACCAAGGAGGCTGCAGAGGTAGAAACAAGTGGAGCAGAAGCGGGCAACAGCAGACCCGAGGCAGCACGCGTGGGGGACGAACTCAGCAACAAAAGACCCCCCCAACACGAGAACCGAAACCGAAACACAGCAGAGCGAGAGCCACCATCTTAAACCCTGCTCGCGAGCTGAGAACGAAGCGGGAGAAAGGGGCTACCTCTGCCAAGAGCCGCACAGACAAGCACGGGTGCAACGGGGACAGGAGAAATGACACAACTGGTGGACACTTGGGCACAAGCAGATCGGGGGGAGAAGCGGGACAGAATCCCATGCAACGCAGCAGGCAGCACTAGACAGCTTGTGTAAGCGGTGGCCACCAGCCGACCCTACCGCAGATGAGCCCGCTCCACCGGAGGCACCGACACTGACGGCGGCGAACGAGGCAGCCATCTTGGTGCAGGACAACAACAGACCGGCAGTCGCGGAAGCAGCAGTCAGCCGCAAGTAAGAGCGTTACAGCGAGCAAACTAAGCGAGCGTAAACTGGTGGCACAGATAACAATACAGCACCGGCATAAAAAGGCAGCAGCCAAAGCAGCCGCCCACTCGCAGCGAACCGAGGCCAACAGACACCGCAGCAGCCATCTTGGTAAAGGCACCGGGCGCAACCATCCCGCCTCAGCCTAGCACGGCGATCGAGCCTCCACACCCAAAGACGAGCAAGCGCATAGCAGCAAGAGTAGAGCCCCGAGCAGTGCCCCGAAAAGGAACAAACGAACGAAAAGAGAAAAGAAAGTGACGGCAGGGTAGCTCTGGCGGCCATCTTGGTGCAGGCAGAAGCAGCGGCAGCCATCTTTGAAAGGGAGTAAGAGGCCTACACCACCGGCAGAGGGAAGAAGAAGCACGTGAGAAGTGCTCAGACAACACCCAGCGCACGGAAGAGGACTAACAGTGCAGAGCCAAGTAGAGGTAGCGGCAAAGGGGGTGAACCAGCAAGCGACAAAAAACTTCCCCCCCCCCCCCCCCCGAGAATCCGAACCAAGCCAGCACTCGAGTCTAGCTGGCCAGGGAGGCGAAAGTAGCGAGCCACAACAAAGGCCAGAGGCCGTCCAAGACACACAGAGGGGGTGGCAACACGGCTGGCACCAAGGGGGGGGGCACAAGAACGACTCAGACAAACGCCATAGGACCAGCGAGTTCACAAACCCCCAGCTGAGAGCGCACCCGACAAGCCAAAAGAGGGGAGCACAACGAGAGAAAGGAAACTAGCCGCATGCCCAAAGTCAAGGAGCGACAACTCAGGTTAACACCAGGGCACACCAGGTGCAGGCCACACGCAGAAGACTGGCGGGAACAAAGACCAGGACCCGAACCATCAAGGGGCCGTGCAGATTCAGGGAAGAAGCCTCGTCACCGCCAAGAAGCAACACCACCAAAACAAACAAAGACCCGAGGGCAGAGCCAATCAAACAGCAACATAAGGAAGGCAGACTCCTGACCCACCAAGTCAGAAGAACCCCAAGGGTGGATATTCCAATGGTCTGGTATGCTCTTCTTCAGTAGACTTCGGGTTGACGGGAGCACACAGAAGATTCCTGGGTGGCTAGCCTCGTTGAACTCCGGTTGTTTGGAGTGTTGGGATCTACTCTGGTGGTGTGATGCTCCTTTGACGTCCTTGGTGATGATGCACCTGGATGATGATGACTAACACAGTGATTTTCCTTCAGTTGGGCAACAGGTGGCGCTCTCTTGCCTTGGGTGACCTTGTGGAGTGAGGAGGACTGGAGGGACTTTGTGGCCACTTGCAGCTGTCTTCCAGCAGGTGCACTTGCTAGGCATGGTGCTATAGATACCAAGCAGCTGGTGACGGGTGAGAGGACGGCCGAACTGCGAAGCGTCGGGCCTGGACGCAGATCGCGCTTGCTAGCGGCTAACAGTTCGTCCTCCGGCGAAGCTTCCAGTGACGCCGCTGCACCCCATGGTGGCTGGCTTGTGCTGATGAACACCTTCTCCAGTGATGGCACACGTCCTCTGTCCTGTCACTCTTCTCCGTTCCATCTTGCACGCCTGTGGTGGTTGTCTGCCCTGTGGCGTTATGCCACTGTTCTTTCTTCTTTCGCGGAGTGACTTCCTGCCACTCTCTTTTCCTCCTGCCGACCAGGTCCTCACTTGGATGTGGCGTCCTGCCACATGTCTCATGTTTGCGCCACATGGACATCTCGCTGGTTGCATCCAGTCCAGTTCCTGGGACGGTCTTAACTTTTCTGCGGACCTGTTGCAGGTCTGTCCTTTCAGTAGGTCTTGTTTCTTCATCTTGGGGACCTTTCACAGGCACCATCCCCTCCTCAAGGATTTTGCGATGCTCCTCTTCTCTTCACTCGAGGGCGTATGCTTGCACCTTGAGGCTGCGCCATCGTGGCATTTGATCCTGCCTCCCTTTGGGCATGCTTGGCGGAGTTGGTCACTTCGAGTGACGTGCTCCGTGCTGGTGCTGCGACTGTGGTGTCCGGCCATGTGTCCCCTGATGTTGGATCGTACGTTTTGGTGGTGGCTTGCCACGCGGGGTGTGCAACTCTCTTCTTGCCTGTCTTGGGTCATTGGCAACTCCGTCTTGAGGCAGCGCTAGGGGGCGCACTGTGTGCTGTCTTCGGCCCACTTTGTGGCTTCGCTGGCATGGTGGAGATGTAGAGGATCTCCCTTCTTTCTTCAGCAGTGCTTCTCTGTGAAGGTGTCTCTTTCTCCCCGGTGCCTGCCCATGCTGTCACCTTCGCTGGTGCGTCTTCCTGCACCCTTCTGGCTTCATGCACTCAGTTCTCTTTTTCGTGCGTCCCCTTCGGGAACTTGTGTGCCCGTTCTTCCGGCTTGCGGTGGTGACTGCTTACCACTGGGGGTTGATGGTGCACTCCTCTTGTTTAGGCATTCAGGGGCTACTGTCCTGGTGCTTGCTGACATTGCCAGCTGTGCGGCTCCTTTTCTTTTCCTTGGGCGCTGCCTTTGATTTGCAGCATCTCTCCCCTGGGGTTACAGGGTGCAGTCTGTACTTGTTTTGGCTGTGTTTCACAGCTCCCGTCACTCCTCGAACGGACCTGGAACCAGCAGTGGGTGTATGGAACCCTATGGCTTTGTCTTTTGCTGTCACTGCCTGGAGCGCAGGGCACTGCAAGCTCAGGTAATAGCCTCAGTGTGTGGCAGGGCTCGACAGTGACAAAGTGATGGCACTGCAGGCCAGCTGCGGGTGCTGTGCTACTTCTCCCCTTATGGTGAGCTCACCAGGATAGTGCTTGACAGGGAGTGCTCCCATTAGCGGCTCTGTAGCTCCTGCTCAGCTCCTGTTTCTGCAGGCTGGCTGGGAATGCATGGGATAAAAGGTGTTGTATTAACTACACACAGTGACCTCACCTGTCTTCTGATTAACTTGTTCATGTGCAGTGCTACAAGGGGCTGTTGGGGGCTACCAATGCCACTCTCCATATGCTGGCAGCCTTATTCTGTACTGAGAAAGGGGGGGGTCCCAGTAGGAGAAAACCATTTCAAAAAGTTAAATAATCATAAAAGAGAAGTCAATTACTCTACATTGTTGTTTATTCACTATGTAGGTGTGTTTGAATAGTTATCGATTTGCATACAAAATCACAAATACTGCGCAGTGCCCCAGAGGAAGGAGAAGGGAGGTGATATAGTGCAAGGAAGTGTGGGTAAAGGATAGTGACAATATAAAACGGCCAATCGGCCACACTGTGCTGTATAATAAAGTCCAATGGTGGACACAAAGAAAAGACCGTGGGTTCAATACATCATTTTGTATACATCATGCTCCACATATTACATTGAATGTACAAATCAAGGGGTGAAGCTGAAAGAACTGTTGTAAATTGTCGACGTTTTGACCCTCTATTAGTTGCAGGTATAACTTTAGACCTTGCATCGGGGTCTTCATCAGGACGGGGGTGGGGGCAGGCAACCTATTTAATACACAATAATGATGATGCATTATACTAAAAAGTTTATAATGCAGGAGATGGAACTCCATTCTATTAAAAAACATGCAGCACACTGGGAATTGGTAGACAAGACATACCGGGGGGGTGCTCGTCTCCCAGATGGAGTTGAGGACGCTCTCAAGATGGAAGAATAATTCCAGATCCTGTGGTGGAGAGTATGTCGGTCATTAACCCAACAATAAAATTGTCCAACAGTTTAAATTGAATGAATCAAAATTACACTTACGTGTAATGGTCGTGTTTGGCGTCATGCAGATCTAGGGGAGACATTGAAGAAATGCCCATCGTAAGTAAGGCCACTATGTTGAAAGGGGACCATGAAAGGCAGTATAGCGCATAGTATGGTAAAAACTTACAATGAAATGAAACAGGGAAAGCGATTCAATTAGGGGTCCGGCCACTTGTAAATGTCCCGCTGTGTGTGGACAAATCGTCTAAGAAATTCACCGTCTGAAAATGGAGACGGGAATGTTAAAGTCGATATAATAAACTATAATGAAAAGAGGCTATGAGAACATACAGATGGGTCGTATTAGATTGAGGATGTGCTTACCGGGAACCGAATGAATCAGTCCAAACGCTACCTCGCGTTGAGGAATGGCAATCGGCACTTCCTTGTTGCAACGGTAGTCAAGGCAACTTGGTCACGTGACCTCAGACGGTCCGCGTAGACATCAAGGAAAGACTAGCTGCAAGCTTGCATATAGTCTGCCGAAAGCGAGGATTCTTCAGCATATGAGCCGGATTCGTTGTGAAGTGCAAGGCTCACCTCTAGTTGAACATTTTAAATCTGCCTTGCACCCTTCTGACAGTTTAAAATGGGTGATTTTGGAAAAGGCAACCCTCGGACCACGGGGCGGGAACATCACTAATGTCCTAAATACACGAGAGTTGAAATGGATGTTGTATTTCGACTCTATTCAGAATGGCCTCAACGAAAATGATAGCTCTTTTTCACAATTGGCAACGCTCAATCAATGAACAATACATATGGCCAAGTTTCATTGATCAATTACTGGTCATGACTGTATCTAATGGGGCTACCCTGGGTCATCAATGTTTAACATAATGGTAATTGTGGTTCCACTCTAGGTGGTTTTACCTGCTTGCGATTAGTACGCTGTTCATGATGTTTCTTCTTTTTAGATGCATGTATGATTCTGGATATAATGTATATAACGTCATAGCGTTCTCTTGTTATACATAAATCTGCTAATCCTGACGTCCTAGTCATACCACACTGATTATGGCAATTGTGAGTATATGGTAACAATGTCTTCAAACTTGAATCAATAATGTCTCCAAATGTAGTGGTCTTTACCATCATGGGATAGGTACGCCACACCATGCAACTTATGTATATCCATTATATATCCTGATTTGTAATACCATTTACAGTACATCCCATTATGACATACCCCTGGCCTCCAAGATACACAACTGTAATTTTAGCCAGTCAGATGGCTACCGCATCGATGGTATTTTCAATTTTGTCCCCACGTATAATCGTTTTGGCACTAGTATAATATAGCGCAGAGTTCGGGCAGACTATATGCAAGCTTGCAGCTAGTCTTTCCTTGATGTCTACGCGGACCGTCTGAGGTCACGTGACCAAGTTGCCTTGACTACCGTTGCAACAAGGAAGTGCCGATTGCCATTCCTCAACGCGAGGTAGCGTTTGGACTGATTCATTCGGTTCCCGGTAAGCACATCCTCAATCTAATACGACCCATTTGTATGTTCTCATAGCCTCTTTTCATTATAGTTCATTATATCGGCTTTAACATTCCCGTCTCCATTTTCATACGGTGAATTTCTTAGACGATTTGTCCACACACAGCGGGACGTTTACAAGTGGCCGGACCCCTAATTGAATCGCTTTCCCTGCTTCATTTCATTGTAAGTTTTTACCATACTATGCGCTATACTGCCTTTCATGGTCCCCTTTCAACATAGTGGCCTTACTTACGATGGGCATTTCTTCAATGTCTCCCCTAGATCTGCATGACACCAAACACGAACATTACACGTAAGTGTAATTTTGATTCATTCAATTTAAACTGTTGGACAATTTTATTGTTGGGTTAATGACCGACATACTCTCCACCACAGGATCTGGAATTATTCTTCCATCTTGAGAGCGTCCTCAACTCCATCTGGGAGACGAGCACCCCCCCCGGTATGTCTTGTCTACCAATGCCCAGTGTGCTGCATGTTTTTTAATAGAATTGATTTCCATCTCCTGCATTATAAACTTTTTAGTATAATGCATCATCATTATTGTGTATTAAATAGGTTGCCTGCCCCCACCCCCGTCCTGATGAAGACCCCGATGCAAGGTCTAAAGTAATACCTGCAACTAATAGAGGGTCGAAACGTCGACAATTTACAACAGTTCTTTCAGCTTCACCCCTTGATTTGTACATTCAATGTAATATGTGGAGCATGATGTATACGAACTGATGTATTGAACCCACGGTCTTTTCTTTGTGTCCACCATTGGACTTTAATATACAGCACAGTGTGGCCGATTGGCCGTTTTATATTGTCACTATCCTTTACCCACACTTCCTTGCACTATATCACCTCCCTTCCCCTTCCTCTGGGGCACTGCGCAGTATTTGTGATTTTGTATGCAAATCGATAACTATTCAAACAATCCTACATTGTGAATAAACAACAATTAAGGGTAATTGACTTCTCTTTTATGATTATTTAACTTTTTGAAATTGTTTTCTCTTACTGGGACCCCCCCCTTCTCAGTATTTATAATACCCAGGTCCCAGTGACTCTGTTTGGGTGAACCCTTTTTGATACTTGGCAGCCTTATTCTGGCTGGGACATGTGCAGGACGTCGCAGCGAGGACTCACTCACATTGGAATTTGGGCCCCTGTGCGAGGTAGAGTTGCGGGGGCATCGTCGCTCCTGTTCATTTGCAGACCTAAACTATGTATTTATTCTTATTCTGTTCTCCGGAATTCCCTTGTGTGCAGTTGGGTGAGGTGCTGCCATATGACGCTGCCAGTCCTCGCAGTCTACACCGCGGCAGCCTCTCTCTCGAAGGCAGGCCGCATTTAGGCCAAAACATCAGGCTGGAGCTCGCAGTTGCAGCCAATCTCCCATAGCAGCCGGGGTGCTTCTCCCCAGGGCTTTAAGTGGGGAAAAAAAACTGGGGGTGCTCTAAAAGGGGCATGGCAAATTTCTTAAAGGGGTGTGGCCTATCCGAGTAGGGATGTGGTCTAAATCAAGATAACTAGAATTGTGTGCTTAAGAAAATCATGAAGTCGCATCCAGCAAAGGATAAAAAATAGGCAAAAAAGTATATTTATTAAATAAGCCATAAACTACCAAACACTTTAAAAAAACATTTGCTATTTCCAAACTTAGAATTTAAAAACCATCTTCGCCAAAGGATATGTTTTTAAATTCTGAGTTCAGGCAGAGGCACAACTAAAGCCAAATTTCGGGGGGGCGCTAAGAAAACATTTCGGGGGGGGGCGGCTGAATCTTTAATCAATAGTCAGAGTGGAGCTGCAGGGGCTCTTAGAAGGGGTGAGAGAACAACAATTCTTCATTAATATGCAAATGGTCTTTTAAATACCTGTGAAGTGCTCGGGTGTGGCTGTGTGTGTGCCCGGGAATCCTCTCATCCCGGGCTGCCACACACGACGGGGGGGCTGAAGCCCTTTGAGTCCAATGGGTGTTGCGCGCCTGAGTTCAGGGATACCAGATTCCATATGTCTATCTTGCCGATATGCAGGTAAACAGGTCACAAATCATTCCCCATGTTATCCTATGGGCAAGATAGCCTTTCAATAGTGAAAAACGAAATTGGCAGTATTTCACTATCAAGACATGTTACCCACACTAGTAACACCAAACAAAAACCGGGACGTCTGCTCACCCTACGTTTGACCTTTGAGGCCTGAAAATAGAGCCCCCTAGAGCCCCCTTTCGAGGCCCTCCCAAAAAAACTGGGGGGGCTCAGCCCCCCACAGACCCCCCCACCCCACTTAAAGCCCTGCCTCTCCCAATCAGCCGTGGAGTTCGGAAACTGCTCCATAGAGGCACATGGCGCTGGGCCCAGACGCCCGCTGGCAGCCACAGTCCACGGCCACGCCCCTATCTCCGGACTGCTTTGACAGCACAGTGAAGGTAGGGGGGCACCATGGGGGATGTGTGCATGAGCCGGGAAGCTCTCCTTTCTTCCTTTGCCCACTCTGGCACTGCCGGGGTGTCCTCTTGCAGCTTGCTGGCAGTGGAAGAGCCGCCTTGAGGATGGAGCTAGCTGCAGGGGTTTCTCCATGTTACAGTTTGTAGAAGGTGTGGGCTCGACACCGGGCTGACACAGCCTCAGTGTCCTCCCTTGCTGGCAGGGTGTGCACCAAACTGGCGGGTGGCAGCCATCTCGCTCCCACGCACACTGCAGATGCTGGGCGCTGCTTTCCTTCTGGTGTGGGCTCATTCCTCCCCCTTTTTCTCACGGGTGCGACCTTCAGTTGCCCGCCGCAGACATTTCGGTACGGCCACGCCAACCTGCTGAGAGGTGCTCCTAACACTGGGGCAAACTGGATTCAGGCGAAGGTCATTTACGGGAGTCTACTCAGCCGGGGCATGGTGTAGTTGTCGCCTGGTCATACCGGACGGCTATAGCTCAGTCTCCCCACGCTGGCGCTGCTTCTCGCCACATGCTCATTTCTGCCCTACCTTCTTCACCCGAACCGTCAGCAGGCAGGAAGTAGGGGGGGGGAGCAGGGTCCACGTCTATGTGGGGCGATGTGCCCGCTTCCTCAGGGCAGGCTGCGGCGGCATCTGATCTCCTCCGTCAGCCCAGCAACAAACGGCGGTGCACTGGCGAACTGTCCACTCCTCACCCCACAACCTATATCACCCATGGCATGTCGTGCAGAGTAAGGCTCAAACAGGCCAATCTGTGAGGAGTGTTAGGGTCACCCCTCCGCAGGCACACAGGGCCAGACCCGCCTCATCCCCATTGTGGTGTTTCGGGCCATATTCCCACATGCTGTGTCAATGACCACACAGACACGTGCACTTGGGTACTGGAACTGACCAAGGGCAAGTGCGCCCCGCCCCTTTTATTAACAGGGTCACCTGACCGGTGACGCCTGTGATGGGTGGGTGAATAGTGTGGGTTACAAGCAGGTGGAACACTAGAACGTGTGTAGCTGGACACTAAAGTCAGGACTATTGCTTTTGACAATGGTTGTTAGTTCCATAAGATAAATAAGCAGCAACTGTGGCTTGTATATAATATTGAAAAAGCTTCCACTTTGACACCATGATAATGTTGCTGCTCCTGAGTTTCAAAAAGAGAAGGGCCAGGGGGGCTGAACCCGGACAGGATGGCAATACTAGAGCGGACCCTGGGGTGAGAGAGGGGCCTAGCAACTGACACTGTCTGCTGCTGTGCCGAACGCTGAGTAACGAACACAGCGGAGCGACTGGTGTATGCGGCGGGTTGGCTAGCCTGGAGACATAACCCCGCTGAAGACATTGAGGCTGAGGCGCGGTGCTGCTGCCCCGGTTGCGGAGCTGTGCCGGATAGCAAACAGTGAGGGCGCTGCTTCACGACGCCGGAGGGAGGGCGACCTAAGAAGCGACATCGGCGCTGTGTTCAATGTGATCTGGAGAACATCCTCTCCTACTTGAGACACCCTGACTGATGGAACACAGGGCAAACTGAGATGACTCCGGAGACATATCTGGGTGAGCAACTCTTCTTGCCTCTTTTCTAGTATCTGTGAGCAGAGCGCGCATGGCGGCTGGATTGCACTGAAGAACCCTGCGGGTGTGGTAGCGATCTGAGTAATTTCTGAGGAGCCCTCTGTGCGAGCCCGGGGCACGTACGCGAGGGAGCAGTGGTCGGGGCCTCCTGCTGAGTGGAACGCAGGATCCCCGTACTGCCATTCCTGGAAGAGGACGCGGCTGCGGAGTGCCCGTGAGTCATGGCTGCCTTGAAAAGCAGACGGTGACCATTAATGTGAACTGTAACCCCGAGGCTGTGGATGGGAGGGGGGAAAGCTCCTGTCTCGGCCTGCCTTACTTCAAAATGGCGTCCGGGACCCCCCCCTAACGAGAGATCACATGGGTGGCACCCCCGCAGCAGAGGGGGGGGGGACTGGAGAGTCATTGAGGCACCTTGACAGGGCTTAAGACGGGGAACAGATGGCCCAGGCACAGTGAGACACGGAAACACCCAGCACATGCCTGACCCTCAGATGGTCGCTGTGAGTCATCTCGAGGAGACCCACCATTTCATGGGTTTAGAAGGTCTTGGGCACATATCATGGACAACTCTCTACGGACGCGTCTTTTTCCCCACTGCACAAAGAGGGGACCCCCAGAGATAAGAGGGGCCCATCCACATTGGTCCCTACCACGTCATGCTACTACTCTTAGAAAAAACGGACATCGGCCAGTCCTCGAACACATCTCCCAACCTGCCTACCCATCAGGAAACCGAATCTGTGAACCTACCTCTGACCGTGAAGACCTAGCTTTTTGACCGATGCCCGGTGGAGCTACTTGATAGCTAAAGAGGAGATGGGCTGTGGACTACCCCTTCAGCTGTCACCTACCCAGCCGGTCTTTGTACAGAACTTACTTCGTCTCTCCGTTGTATTCTCCCTCCTACCCCTTTACTCCACCCCCTTTCTCCTTTACGCTCCATTTATCCCTCCTCTTTTCTCTTTAATTGTTTTCCTTTGCTCTTTAATTGTTTTCCCGTTAAGACCTAGCTGTTTGGCTGATGCCCAGTGGAGCTACCCGATAGCTTAAAAGGAGATGGGCTGTGGACTTCCCCCTCGGCCTTCACCTACCCAGCCGGACTTTGGGCAGACTCTCCTTCGTCTCTCCATTCTATTTACCTCCTACCCCTTTACCCCACCCCCTTGCCCTTCTAAGCTCCATTCATTTCATCTTCCACGCTCTTGAAATGTTTTTCCAGTAACTGATGTAACGTGTAACTGATGTAATTTTGTAATTTCTGTGGAACCTTATGTAAAGCGCTCTGATACCGCCGGGTCTAGCCAGCGCTATATAAAACTCTCAAAATTAAATAAATACATCCAGAGAGAAAATGACTCTCTTTAAAGGATTTCCATTCCCCTACAATGCTCATCTGGCATGACCTCATACCGTAACTTCTCCACTAGTGAGAAGTGAGCAGTGTGAGCACACGTCAATGTGCCGGTTGTCACTACAGTCAGGAAAAAATGGACCAGTTGCGCCAGGGCGCAAAACAGAGCCCGATGGGGACCAGTTTCGAGGCCCCCTTTAAAAAATTGCCGGTGCTGAGCACCGGTGAGACCCGGCCCACTTAAAGCCCTGACTATAGCGGTTGCTGAGAGAGTGTGCAAAGAGCACAGAGTATCTCAGGGATAGTCTACCGACCTTACAGCCGGGTCTGGTGGCTCAGTGGATTAATGCATCCACAGCAGGGCCCTGTGTTCGACCTCATGGTCACAGGTTCAAATCCAGACGGGTCTACTTAGCCTTTTATCAATCTGAGGTCGATAAAAGGAGTACCATTGAGCTGGGTAACAATAAACATCTGTTATTCAGCGCCAAAAGACCTATGGGTAAACGTGCACTTTATAAATACACATGTTATGTTATATATGAACAACACGTGTAATACCTTCACCTGCTCTCTTCTGTTTGCAAGTGGGGCCTGCTAATACACCTCCATTGCCTCCTGTCTTAACCCAGCATAGAACGTTTGTTGTAACAGGATTGGGCTGGGGGAATTTTTCTTTGCTCTGGGGGAGGTGGCAGGCTCCTCAGGTTAATTGACAGTGTTGCCTCTGTTGCCCCTATCTCCAGGTGGGCTATTTAGGTCCTCTTACTATTTTTTCTCTCTCTGTGAGACTTAAACAAGTGGTGAATATGAAGAGCAATGGACATACCCACCATGGTCTCTAGGTTTACCCAAATTTTAGTGGGGCTCATGCCCTGTCATATAAGGTACATCAAGGTCAGCTGAGATGCACTGATTCACAGGCTCAACTTTCATTTTGTTTTCTAAATTGAAATGAGCACAGTCTCAAATTTTCATAAACTGGAAAATATAAATTTCATAGAGCACCAACCAATAACGCAAACTTACATAATTTGCAAGCCATTTCTAAAATGTGTGGGGAACTAAAATATTTGTGGGGGACTTATTAGCCTAGACAATGCATAATGATATTGTTTCAATGTAGAAAGAAATGTCAAACCCTATCTACTGTTACTATAGTCATTTTAGCATCTCAGTAGAAGCACTCGGAAGAGAGGCTTAAGGAAAGATACTATCACTGAGGAGAAATGGACATTGGAGCTATCTCTACATCACAGAGCTGCCTAGAAGAGATATCTGTCCAGGTACTGTAGTGCTACAGGCACTCTTGTGGTCTGACACTGTGATGGCCTTTGACTACCATTATTTTAACTGTCTTTAGTGTGTTATTTTATCCTAGCCTGGATGTACGATGTCCTGCATATGCCTTGCTTCTCTTAAGTTTCTTGTAATCTTGCTGTCTTTCAGTGGGAGCTGTCACGGAGTAGGACAGCCTTGCCAAGAACAGAGGTGTGGAATGTACTTTTTGGTCTCAAAATGCCGTGTTGTGGGCAGTGATGCACACATGTGCTCGATGTTGTACATTGAGAGATGAAGTATGCAAATCTATAAGCAGTTGTGCATTGTGTTGTACATTGATGAGAATTATGAAGTTCTTACTATTGGCTTTGACATGGCCTCATGTCATCCTTTTTCCTGACTCTGCCTTGCTTCAGCTATTCTGCGTGCACAACAGTGCTTGCAAGTTGTTTGGGTTATTCACGTTCAAGGATTGTTTTTTGTTTAATGTACTCTGAAAGGCTTTGTGAACTTCGTCAAGATAAAGGCTGGAACATGCAAGATTTGGAGAAGGGGACATGAGAACTCCTTACTGCCATGGGAATGCTTGCTAGGAACCTTGCCAGTTCTGGTAAGATTCCTCTGGCCCGGGGGAAGGTCTTTCCTGAACCTTCTAGTGTGCTTTGAGATCATAAAGCTGAGGGTTGTTTACTCAGAAACCAGGAGTTTGGAATCCGAGTGGGGACGGACGCGTCTACCTCGGAGTGTGGAACTCTGGTTGCTGAGGCTCTCAACCACGGCTGTTTAACTTCCCCAGTCAGGAGTGGGTGAGATGCAGTGTTTGCACCAGGTGAAGTATTGAGTTTTGGTTATTGCCATGTGATGTTTGGCTAGTGGCTTTGATCATTTGATGTATTTTCTTTGTGATGTGTGAGTGAGTAAAGTGCACCTCCAAAATAACGATTTGATGCGTACATTTATATCTTTCTGATCTCTTGCAGGGCGGCCTACTATATATGCTTGAGCCTTATTTGTTATTATTTGCTGCTTGTTTATTCATCAGTATTATTCATGCATTATATTTACCAAGTGTGTTATGATTGCTTGCATATACACATATATATATCTCTTTGTGTATTTGAATCTTGTGCATTTGGCATCTCAGAAAGCCTTTCTGTTAGAGAGCATTGTGTAAAATAAAACCCCAAACCATATTCCAAGAGAGAGTCCATGCATTTTGTAAAATAAAACCCTTTTCGAAAAGTGCCGTGTTTGTCTCCTGCTTCGCCTTGTGGGTTTGGGGTACAGCGTGGAAGATTCTGTATTATCGTATAGGCGCAAGCAAGACAATTACCCAGAGGAGATGATTAGCTGTATGAGAAGGACAGAAGCTAGAAGCGATGGCATTGAGCGAGGCATGGGAGTAAAAAATGTGTCACTTAGAGCTGAGCTGCCCCACACCCTCCTTACTGTGTACTGTGTAAGTGTATCTTAGCTCTCTGCACCTAGGGATAGGATCAAGGTCTTTCTCTGGGTGTGTTGTACGTGGAGGGTGGACCCCTATGACTGAGTTCAGATGGAAGAGTTGAGGTCTACCATGGGCCTCTATGTGGTGATCCTCATGGGTTGGTGGTCCTAAAGTAAACATCAACAGCAGCTCTACGAATTGTACTAAGACTAAGCGCAGTCTAGAAAGTCACCCTCATCATAGCTTGTCAGGGACTGTAGTATATGGGTACCAGCTGTTTTGGAAGTCATTAACAGTTTCCTGTAAATCTTATGTGTAATTTATTCATCGGTAACCAAGCTTCCGGCCTGTAGTATGTGTACTCTCTGGTTTCTGTTTGGGCAGAGATGTTTTCATTTTGATTCTTTAGTCTTCTTAGGCTCACCACAAATACCAGCACCATTTGAGGAATCTGCGAAGTACAACCAGCACTCGCAAAGAGCACCGTAAAGGACTCTAAGGCTTCTGTTGTCCATAATGTACTACCAAGGTGAAGGCCATGGTCTGCTCATCCGCGCATCAGGGAGAGAGGGCAAACAAAGCAAAGGCAACTGTCATAGGGGCGCCCAGAGAAGCACACATGGTGAGGAAAACAGCCAAAAGCTTGTAAACCATCTCTCATACTTAAGAATTAAAAGGTCACAGGTGTAGTCTAATAGCCTGGGACAGGACAAAGTTATAGTTGGTTTCTGGCAGCCTGTGGGACAGCTTTGAACTTTAAGTCCCAGAGTTCACCAGGGTAGCACCACATATGATCCAAGAGAGCCTCTGGCAGTGCACCTGTGAAACAGAGACCCTGGTATATATTGGGGTAACACCAGTAAATGTAACAGTAAGTTGTATTTATATAGCGATCACTACCCGTGAGGTAGTGTTGAAGTGCTTTTCAGCAAGTAGCGGGCTATTCTGGAATCCAAGGTTAGAATGTTTAGTTAGTAGATCAGTAAAAAGGTTTGTTCCTTCTTCTTGGGGATTAGTGATGGAAATTGTATTATGTAATTGCTCATTCAGATTTCATCCCTCCACTGTACAGATTGAAAGGGATAGATTTTTTTGGGGGTGGGTTAGTTGAGGGAAAAGTAAATTGTTATTGGTTAGAAGTGGTGGATATGTGTGCCTGTTAGTTGGACGAGTAGGATAAAGGAGTGAACGGTGTAAAAAGAGTGATTTTGTAGTCCATAGTAGTATGAGAGGTTTAGGATGAGTCTGAGAGTAGAGGCCTGGACAGAGTTATAAAGGTTCCTGTTGGACTTGGCATCTTTTGGCGTGTTTCCCCATAGTTTTGCTTTCTGACCTCCCGGTTTTGACTCTGTTTTTGCTGGCTTAATGTCTCTGCACACTTTTCTCACTGCTGATTAGTGGTAAAGTGCAAGTGCTCCGGGATTGTGCCAGCCATACAAACAGCCCGGTAATGTAACTCTGGCCTGCCATTGCAGAGCCTGTGTGCAGTCAGGTACTGCCATGTCGACTTGGCTAGTGCACCCACTTGCCAGGCTCTAACCTCTCCTTTCTTACTTCTCAGTCACCCCTAAGGTAGCCCAAGGTACCCCTGTGGGCACAGTGCAGTGTATATGAAAGGTAGAACATGCCCTGGTGTGTGTGGCATTTCCTGATAGTGAATTACTGCCAATGTCGTTTTTCACTATTGCAAAGCTACCTGTTCCCATAGGGAAGAATGAGGAGTTTGTTTATAACATCTTAGAAACATAACTGGCCCCAGGAACTAGGTAGAAAAATAAAGTTTAGTATGCCGGAACTCAGAATCTAAAGATGTAACTTTTAGTAAAGGTGATTTTTACATTCTGTGTTTGAAAATACCACTTTTAGAAAGTAGGTATTTTCTTGCTCAGCAATCCAGCAGGCCTCTGCTGGGTTTGTGGATTGACTGTCTGGGTTTTGGATGACAGGGGCTAGGGAGCAGCAGTGTCTCCGGATAGTCTAGGTGGGTCAGGAAAAGGCTGAATAGACCTGGGCGGCATTCAGAGTAAGGGTAGGAGATTTCCTTTCACCTGAACTGGCCTGGTCTGCCTCTAACAATGCCCTTTCCACCTCCTGCCAGGAAGCCACACCAGAGAGGGCAGAACTGGTTCTGGCTAGGCACAGACACTCTCTGCCCGAGAGAACAGAGGATGTTGTGGTATAAATATTGGGGCCCAAACCCCTGAACTTTAGAACTCTTTTGGACCAAGAAGACTGCCAAAAATGAGAGCTGGAGAAGCTGTGAGTAGGAAATACCACTTTGCTGTGTTGGCCTGCAGTGGCTGCTTCTGTCATGGGCAGTGAAAGGACTGGACGGAGCTTTCTGCAATCTATTTTTGTGAGTTTCTCCAAGGGCTTGAGGTAGAGCTTTCCCCCTGTTCAAGAAGTCTCAGGAACAGCAAAGACCTCAAGTTCTTCTTCCCTCAGCACTGGGGACTGTGTGTTTTGTACTGCAACAGAAGAAAAAGCAACTCGATGCGTCTACCCGCCGCTGCTGACTCAGTGTCCTGAAGGCACCGCAACGGGGACCGCGGCAACGCCGCACCACGTCCCTGGTCTCACGACGATGCCTGCTGATGCCGCTTGCACCACGACCTGTGGGCACCACACACCGCACCACCTACCTTCACGCCGCCGCCTTGGTATCCCCGACACCGCCGCTCCACGCCAAAATTGACGCCGCTGCTTGTACTGTGGTTCGAGGGCACCGCCCTTAGAGTTACACAATGCACCACCCTCCTCTCGCACCGCCGCCTTGGCCTACTGACACCGGTGCCATGGACTCCAGTTTGTCAGCCTACAACAGCGCTTCAGCAACGTCGATGCCGCTGCCTGCACCGTGACCAGCCAGCACCGCGTTGAGCACCGCATCACTTCGCACTGCGACCCTGGTCTCACAGACGATGCCATTTGATGCCGCCACCAAGCCGCTGCTCGTACCGCAACATGATGGCATCGCATGTCGCACCGCTGTACTTCGCACCGCAGCACCCGACGCCAGCGCTCCTGACCTCAACCGTTTGATCTGCAACGCGTGTGATTTCAAGGGCTCCATGACTCCTGCACCGACCTCCGGAAATGACGCTGTGCATTTGGAAGCTCAACGAGAGGTCGCCAACGCCCTGCATTTCTAAAAGGTACTTTATTACGAGTCTCCAACACCGTAGCCAGACTGCGACACCGCGGTCAGCCAGAACTGTTTGGATTTGTTTATTCACGACGCCGTGATAGCCCGAGAGGGAGCTATCGACTTCAAGGAACTGTTTTCTAAGATTATTTTGATAATTGAAGATTGCTAAGTACTGTATGGATTTTTATTGTTTTTGGTTTTTTCTTAAGTATATACAAATATTGGATATTTTCCTAAACTGGTCTGGTGTCCTTTTCTAGTGCTTACTCTGTATTACTGTTGGTTATGTGCAAATGCTTTACACACTGCCTCTAGAATAAGCCTGACTGCTCGTGCCAAGCTACCAATGGGGTGAGCAGGGGTTTGTTCCTTCCAAATCGGCTCTCAAAGGTGGTAAGGCAGGATGTCACAGCTCCTGGACCAAACCATCACAGGTCAACGCCATCTCCTATGCCTGCTTCCTCACTCTGCACATGCTATGTAAGATTTTCAAGTGGTTACCCCTACACACCAGACCCACCATAACACAAGCCCTCATCACTAGCCAACTGAACTACGGCAGTGCCATCTATGTAGGCATTGCTACACACTTTCTATAGATCATACAGAATACCTCATAAATATAACCCATTGGAAAATGCTAAGTGCTAGCAGCATTGGTCTTTTCCAATCTAATAACATATATCATAATTGATAAGTCCTATTCAAGATTGCATTTATTGACAAGGGAGTACCCTCATATGTAAATGCCACATTTATATACATCTATGTTAGTTCAACATCAGCTAACAGTGTCCCCCATATTGATGTTTAAAGTGTAAATTGCATTAAGACGCCATTGGCATTGCTCTATTCAAACAGAGAGTTATAGCACAAAGTCGAAGCAGTGAACACTCACTCAATAGTTAATAATTATGATTAACCAAGAGAATTAAACTCATATGTATCACAGCCATGTGTGTATATAAAGGATATAAAGTTCTACATGCTTCCTGGGATAAATTATCCGACAATTTGGTCTTAAAGTGCTAGTGCATTTAAAGTGCTAATGCGTAAATATACAATGCTGACAAAGCTCTTTTACTGGACCATTAGTCCCATAGGGTTCATTAAAGTGCTTCATTATGCAGATCTATGAGAGGTACTCCTAAAGTGCTAATGCCTATATATAAAGAGCTGAACAGTGTCCTTTGAGTTAAAAAATATAATAATGCTCTAAAATATTATTAAAATATTAAGAACCTCATATTTGTTCATATTGACTGTGTTGTATTTAACTAGTCGTCCCCAATACGACATTCAATAATTGTTCTATAAAGTGCTGAAATGTAAAATGTTAGTTTAAGACATCACTTTTTCATTTAGCTAAGGTGCTGATATGTGCTTCATTATCAAATTAAGCCTTCGTCTTACATATTTAAATGCATTTCACATGATCTGAAAATTGGAGAATTTATCATCTAAGCAAATCTGAAATTGGTTGTATTACAGAGCTTTCGAATCTTCAAGGAGAGAGGCAGATCACCACAGTCTATAAATGTACATATAGTTCTACATCCAGGTTATGTCCCATTGGTATTTCAGTTGCTATTGACTGAATAAGTCTTGATTCCATTTTTCTCAATTGCAGTTCTCTGTCACCCCCTTTCTCATTTTTAGGTCTCGCCTGTCAATGCGCATGCGCATTGAGCTTGCTAGACTATAGGGGCTTAAACAGAGTTTAACTAGACTGGCGATTTGATGCAGTGCATGTGCGCTTTTAGCTCAATGAGTTAAAATGCGCTTGCACAGCATCAAATCTCCAGCCATCGCCATCTGTTCCCCAGCTTGGTGCCGCCAGCACCTCCCCTCTCTCTCCCCGCACACAGCCTTACTCGCATTTCTCCTCCCCCTCCCCAGCTGAAAGCACCTCCCCTCTCTCTCCCTGCACACACGCTCGGACTCAGCCATTTTTTTTAACTTGTTTTTTTAGCGTGCCCAACCCTGCATCCAGGTAAACAGTTGGCTTCCAGAAATAATTGGCAAAACGAAATATGTCGACAAGTGAACTGATTAAAATATCTAAAATGTAAATTACAGTGTTATTTACATTTTGCCCTAGTGTGTCCTGCATTGTCAGTTGATAATCACATTTCCTGTAAGTGGTTATGTGTTTTAAGTTTCACGGCCGCCAGGCCGTGTCTCCTTTTATTTTTTTCGTTTTTTTTTTCGGTCTCTGTATCCAGCTGCTTTCTTACTCACTGACCAGACAGCGTCACTGTGTTTTCTTCTGTCTCCCCCTCCCTAGCCGCCAGCACCTCCCCTCTCTCTCCCCGCACACAGCCTTACTCGCATTTCTCCTCCCCCTCCCCAGCTGCCAGCACCTCCCCTGTCTCTCCCTGCACACACGTTCGGACTCAGCCATTTTTTTAACTTGTTTTTTTAGCGTGCCCAACCCTGCATCCAGGTAAACAGTTGGCTTCCAGAAATAATTGGCAAAACGAAATATGTCGACAAGTGAACTGATTAAAATATCTAAAATGTAAATTACAGTGTTATTTACATTTTGCCCTAGTGTGTCCTGCATTGCCAGTGGATAATCACATTTCCTGTAAGTGTTCATGTTCACTGTTTACCAAATCACACTGGGCTCAGTTTATGTTGTTTGCGTCTTCTGTTGCTATGTGTGATCTTGTTCAAGTGTTCCTATTGTTTTATTTGTTGATGGCTCGGTTTTTGCATCCATTTGCTTTTATTGAGCTTAGGGCTACTGACAGCTGTGCCCATCCTGGGGGCTGTAAACACCCTCTGTTCATGTTAATCAGTGCAGCTGCATATATAGTCCTGCAGATGCAGTCAGCAACCTTCCGCTCACATTCAGACAAGCATTTGCAATGCAATAGGTCTGGTATTACTTAAAGTTTGAGCTATTGGCGTTGCTGATAATAATGCAACGCCAATAGCTATAGGTGTCACGTTTGCGAAAGTTAAAACTATTGGCATTGTAAATGACAAAGCTATTTAGCTATTTTCAAAACCAACACATTAATAAAAAATTTGTCATTTACAATACCAATAGATCAAACTTTCCTAATGCGAGACCTATTGCATTGCAAATGCTTGTTGTTTATACGATTAATACCAAAGTACTGGTGGTATTTTGTTTCACCTTGATGTTCTTCCGAAAAGTACTTCACAATGGGATATGAATAGTCTTTGTTTTTGATCACTCTTAGGTGCTGTAATATCCTCAACTTCACCTTGTTGGCAGTGCTGCCAACATATTGTTTTTTAATATAATATTTTTTCTGTCCTCCACAACTTTGATATAGGGACTCTCATTAAAAAATATGTTTTCTATAGCAAAGTCCATAGTTATATATTTAGTGCAGCCCATATTGATGGACAAATGGATATGAGTACACCAAATATATAGATGATGGCCATTTTTTTAAATGTATGTATGCATTTTCTGTCCTCCATTAAATATAATAAAATATAATATATGGATACCATAGTAACTAACTCGTGGCCTAAGCTAACTATAACTCTCACCACCCTCATGCACAGTCTTGCCATCAAATATGTAATTTCAGATGTTATCAATTATGTCACTGAACATGTCATGAGTGATGTAATATGGTAGGTAATTAGCAGGGCATAGCAAGGGAGCGAGTTATAGTCACCTTAGGGCACGAGTTATATTTACTAAAGATAACTTTAACTGGTGAATTTCAGTGGAGTTTTTTTTCTTTTAAAATGTTATGTTGGTAATGACATTTTTACATAGCTATAATGTTACTTTAACCTTTGTTTTTTCAGTGAATTTCTAAGTTTAAAAAAATGTAAATCTATATATTATTACCATACCTAAAGCCAACCACCCCGCTGCACACAGCCTTTCTCCATGTGTGTCAGGTGTTTGGCAGTAGGGCCTGGCCTGCAGCAAACCCCTTGTAGTCGAGCAACCACACACAGCCATAAGCAGTGCCTCGTTAAGTTGGCCATAAGACCAGTGAATCTCTGACTTCATGTTAAAAAAACACAAAGTAAGAGTATAAAAATTTGTCATGTTATGTGTGGTAGAGCCACTGGCTTTGTCAAAGAGTCAGAACACCAAAATAAAAAAGGCTGGCCTATTGGTTTTATCAGGGGTCAGTGCATCAACGCAGTTAAAGCAGACTTATTGGCTTTGTCAAAATGTCACCACAATAATTGCTAAATAACTATATTGTAAAGTAATCCCTATATTACACATAAGCAATGCATAATAATTATTGTCATAAACATAGTTAAATTAAAGCACTTTTATTACAAACAACCATAAATGTATATTTTGGTCTTTCTTTACCACTCTTCAGTCCACAAATTTCAGCCTTAGAACTTATCACAATGTGTCCCCTTACGCCAGGTAAAGAGCATACAGCTCTAGCTCGGAGTGCTTTAAAAATAATGGCAAGCTCTCTTGCGGCCATGCATTCAATCACCCAGGAAACTTACAGTTCTTTTTCTAACTTTCTTTGGGGCTGCTGTGCGTTCTGCAATCCCCCCCACACCACTTTTGTAAATTGTTGGTAGTGTCCCTTCCTCTCCTTGGGGCACCACATTAAGGACAATTTTAAGAACAAAGCCCATAAAGGCATTATGGGGCCCTACTGGGCATAGAATCAGTAACAAATTTCCAACCTTGGGAAACAGTCACAGGATGCTTGCTGGGGTTATGCAGACACACTGCCTCACAGAAAGTACCACTCCGGTTTTTGGACCTAGCCCTAATTCTTGCCAAACGGTCCATAACAATGAGATGGAAGTCGGTACAACCCCCAAACGGTATACACCTGGTAAAATGAGTTAGTGCGTTGGGGTGGAGCAGAGAGTGTGGCTATACTGAGGGAAGAAGCCCTGGAGCCGCCCAAGAACCCAATCTATATGGAATGGAATATCATGATGGTGGCCTTCAAAGCCATAGAGCTGACTCCCCTACCCAGGACCCCTAATGTATAGCGGATACAAGCTGCACTGCTGCTGCACTGTGTGTTAGAGCCTAGAGCATGTACAGGTAGGATGCCTAACTAGTTAGCATGTTCACCAATACAGAGGTCACAGTATAGTAGAGACCGAGACGTAGCAATACCTCTTTGATTAGACCAGAGTAGCCAGACTGTGGAGAGTGGGGATGGGCAGTTGTTAATGTGTTAATGCTAATATGGTTATCAGAACCTTTGTAAGTCATGAACAAGATATGTTACCCTAATGTTGCTATGATGATCTCAACTAAGATGCTAGTTGTAATACACATGTACCTAACAAATGTATGAAACATAGCCTCACTACAACATTTTAAATAAATTGTGTTTAATGAAGTAACCGAAAAATCAATAAAATATGTTTACAAAAAAATGGGGCCCTACAGGGAGGGAGCAGTGAATATTCTATGGGCGGCCTCACTGCTTCAATAGTGAAACCCACCCGGGGCATCCACAGCCTACCTTTTTTTCTTCTTCTTTAAATATCACCTGGGGGAGCCCACTCCTGCTGTACCATTTTTATTTATTGTTTTTGTTTTGGATGGGTGCCCCAATCCCTCATGGAGCAGACACAACTCCTCACATTGGGGGTTGTGGAAGGAGGCCCCACCGGCTCCCCTACAAGCACTCATCCTATGTGCCAGTGGGAGCCAGCTGTATTGTTTTGCTCCCAACCAGCTGGGAGCAGCTTTTCCTTCTGCTCCGGGGAGGCGGGAGCAATCATGCGTTCCTTGCTGCCGCCTAGCAGAGCCTTTCTGTTCCCACTGGGGAGGAACAGGGAACAACAGCGTCTCGGGGGTTGGGGTGCCCTGGACACTATTAATGTGGGGGCTACAAGGGATGGGGTTCACGGGCCATAACATGGCTCTGAAAGAGGGAACCCACAACCTCCTCCCCAAATAAGTTTGGTGCAGGCTATAGGTGATAGGGTCTCGGGGCCATATGTCTTGCGGAGGGGGGCACAACACCTTCCTCCCCAGGCAGGACATGAGTTATTGTGGTGGCTGGAAAACCTGGACGCATTGAGTTGGCGTACAGTTTTTGGAACAGCCGCATATTTTGTATTGGAGAGAGATGCAAGTAAGGCTAGCTGGCTGGTGTGCCATGTTGTTACAGCAGTAGACAGGAGGGAGATGGAAGGCAGAAGAGAGAAGGGAGCATATACATTTAATTGGAAAAGGCAGCAGGTTTCTTTGCACTACAAAGTTTCAGGTGACTGATTCAGGGTTGTTCAATTCTGATGACAACGGATGTGACTTATATAAATAAATTGAGAGGAAGCAGGTTGAAATTGCTAACCAGGATGTGTTCTGTTAAGAGCACAAAATAGACCTGAGAGAAGGAAAATAGAGCTGTAGGCTGGAATTCACATCATCTAGTAGATTACTGTGATTGAATCGTGGAAGGGAGATGTTTCAGGAGATATAGGAGTATTCGGGTCATTTGGAAGTGGTTCTGTTTGCTTCTCATTTGACTTACCAGTTAGAAAGGTGTTTCAGTTGGTGTCTAGATTCAGGTGCTTAGGCAGTTGATGTGTTCAATTGGAACTGGAAAGATTTGAGATATTATACGTTTCTACCCTTTCTCAAAGATACAGAGACTATTGTTGCTGGTGAGGAGAAACATTTCTCAAGTGGGCCTGTTGACTCTGTTTTGGATGATGCAGGCATGATTTTCAGTGAATACTGGGTGTCGGGAACTAGAAAGAGGTACAGATGTACCTGGCATGTATGGGCTGGTTGGTGCATAGAAAAGTATAGGGATCGCATGGAGGCTAATGAGGTTATACTACACAATTGTTTAGCTGATCGTTTTAGGAACAGTTTAAGTTATTGAACAGTAAATTGTTACAGGACAGCTGTGGCTGAAAAGCATTCTTTAGTGGATGGGGTATCCTTTGGCATGAGCCCTTTGGTTTGCATAGTCATAAAGCAAATTCAGTTCAGACCCCCACATTCAAGGCAGGATAATTTATGGATGCCAGCTTGATTTTTAAGTTGTTTGAGGAGTGGCCTATGAGTCGTTATTTTTCTTTAAGGGAGCTATCATTAAAATAGCTACTGCCCCATGTCTCTGCTGCCCTTTCCTGCCAAAGTCCTCTAGAAGGTCATAAATCGCCAGTTTACAGAACACCTGTAGAATACCACAGCACAGAAACTGCCCTGATCACAGCCACAGATGACTTCAGATCCTTCCTTGACTAGGGAAAATTGACAGCTCTGATCCTCCTCTACCTCTCAGCAATGTTCACCACAGTATCTCACCACAACCTGATGAAAAGGCTTCATAACATTGAAATCCAAGGAGATGCCTTCAAATGCCTCCTTCACGGGAAGAACCCAGAAAATCTGCCTACCTCCTTTCACCTCACAACTCAAGAACACCATCTGCAACGTCCTTCAAGGTTTGCCCCTCAGCCCTACTCAGTTCAACACCTACACGACTCCCTTGGCCAACGTAGTCAGAACCCATAAACCAAACATCATATCCTATATTGACGACACCCTGCATATCCTCTCGCTATCAGAAGACTCCTCTGCTACGCTGACCAGCATCGCCGAATGGATGAAAGAAAACTCCTGAAAACTCAATACAGACACAACAGAAGTGCTGATCTTCGGGAATACCACCTCCCCGTGGAATGACGCCTGGTGGGCTTCCTAACTAGGACCCTCACCCACTCCGACCGACCACTCCTGCAACCTTGGCCTCATCCTGGACAGTAATCTCACCACGAAAGGACAGATCAATGCAGTCTCATCCGCCTGCTTTCTCACCCTTTGCATGCTCCGCAAGATCTGCAAGTGGGTCCCCATCAGCACCAGACAGACCGTCAGCTAAGCCTTCGTCACCAGCTGACTGGACTATGGCAACACACTCTATGTAGGAGTAACCTTGCACCAGGAAAGGACTCAAGACCTGTCTGTTCAACTGAACCCTCCCCAGCGGCAGTGTTCTCAGCACTTGGATACCCACACAGGTGATTAGCCACTCTCTACAAATCTGGTTTGATTGATTGATTTCTTTCAGGAGGGTTTCTAATGTGAAGTCCATGGAATTGAGCAACAGGTATCTTTAACCTAATGATTTGTTTCTTTAGATTTGGAAGAGAACAAAGACCATGTTGTAGTCAGTGTTCTATTCTAGTTTTGAAGATCATTCAAATTATGTGTAGTGAGGAGTATTAGGGAGTATGAGAGTGGAGTGCTTGAAAATAGGAGTGTTGGAGTGATTTAACTGTTGATTTCCGACATGAAGACATATCGGGCTGTTTTTTCAGCTAAAATTGTGAGAAGAGTTAAAGCTGTTAGGCAGGAGGCTTGTGTGAATTTAGCTATAAAAAACTTACTGTAATGGGTGCAATAGCTAGTAAGATGTATTGTGGAGGAGGTAGATTGGATGACATGCTATAGGCAGCTGACTGGTCCAGTGCTCAAGTGTTTAGTAAAGTTATTGCTTGCCTGTAGATCACGTGTCTGGATTTGCTTTGAAAAGCTTTGAACACACATAACAATGCTGTAGAAGGCAAGTCTTCTGGTGTTTATTAATTCCCATGACAAACACTCAGGGTTGAATATTTCTGCACTGTGATAATCATTGCTACTCCCATTAGGGAGAGTAGAGCCTGACAGGGGTAGTTGTCTGCCAGACCCATGTAATAACAATATTTTTTAAAACCTGTAATATACATACACGTACATACTTAGGGCCTAGTCACAAAGGTAAATTTACATGTGTAGATTTACTTGCATGTTAACCTACTACTGCACATTGTAGTCACCATTTCTGAGTATAAACTTTCGATTTGGTGCTGACCTACATGTCTCCATCTCCTTAAAACTGGGAGTTCAGCCAGCTAGAACAAGATTTACAAGTGTAAAGTTGCCACTAAGTTTTGACACATAGGTGAAGGTCTTAGTCACCTTGACGGAGAGCTCCTTATAGTAAAATATAGGGGGGAAATTAAGTTCAATAATTATTAAAAACAAAAAATATCTGTATTGTAAATAAACTAAATTAATATTACCTTAAAGCTAAAAAACATAACATTTTACAGAACATTCACTCATCAAATTAAATGTGTAAGAAATAGTTAAATAAACTAAATAAAATGTATTTAATATTTAAAATATTCTTTTAAAGCTCCTTCCCTCACTATCACTTTTATAATTATTTATGTAGAATGTAATTTTATTAAAGTATTTTTATTTAATTTTAATATCTTAGTAAAGTTTAAGAGTTTTATTCATATTTAAACAAAAAACTAGGACCTGATTATGACCCTGGCAGGCCAGGAAACGCTGTTGATTTTTTGGCGGTCTGACCGCCCTCATCACAAGGCGCGGGGACGCACTGGAATCCCTTTGCTTCAAGTGTATCAGGCGAGGAGGATGTGCAGTCCTCTCACCTGGGGGGATCTGCAACAGGAGAGACACCGGGGGAAAGGATACAGTTTTTCTTTCCCCTGTGTCTCTCTAAAGTGTATTCCTGCTGCATGGTCGCGGGTGGGACCATGATCACGCAGCAAGAATGCACCACTAGACACCAGGGAAGTTGTTTTTTGGTGGCGGGAGCGGCCTCTTGGGCAAGGGTCGCTCCCTGTTTATAAGAGGCCATCTTTTGACCATTTTCCACCCCCTAGGGGCAGATCAGCAATATGTTAGGCCGATCTGCCCCTCTGGGGGGAGCCACTAGACACCAGGGATTTGTTGATTTAGGGGTACGGGGAGCAAACCCTTGGGCAAGGGTCACTCCCCTTGAAGGGCACAATTTCTCTTTGTTTCGGGACCCGCCCCAAGGGTAGATCGCCCATTTTTTACGTCGATCTCCCCCCCCCCCCTTTCCCCCCCTTCCCCCCCAAGGAATGGGGGAACCCACTAGACACCATGGAAATATAATCATTATTTTATGGGGAGCGACCCCTTGAACAAGAGTTGCTCCCCAATTTGGGGATATATGTTTGGGCCATTTTCCGACCCCTATTTTGTAGTCCGATCGGCTCCCAAAGGGGCAGCTAACTACTAGACACCAGGGATTTTTATTTAGGCAATTGTTGAGCAGCCCCTTGTGCAAGGGTCACTCTCTAAAAACAGTAAAACATGTTTTAGCTGTTTCCCAACTTCCTCGGGGCAGATCACCCACTTTTTTGGGCTGATCTGCCTCCTACGGGGATGGACCACCTTTAGACACCTGGGATTCGTTTTTATTTATGCCTTTTTGGGAGTGGCCCCTTGGGCAAAGGTCGCTTCCCAAAAATATAGGGAAATCTTTATTTAATCTGATTTCTACACTTTCCTTTTCATGAAATCTTTTTTTAATAAAATTAGCATTTTGAACTTTCCACTCACCCTCGTGCCAAATCAAA
This sequence comes from Lissotriton helveticus, assembly GCF_964261635.1. Classification (NCBI taxonomy): domain Eukaryota; kingdom Metazoa; phylum Chordata; class Amphibia; order Caudata; family Salamandridae; genus Lissotriton; species Lissotriton helveticus. The sequence continues at coordinate 1,697,603,835 of NC_136067.1, read as the reverse complement.
TTATTTGTGTGAGTAGGTGAGTAGTGAATGGCTGTGCAGTAAAATATGTCTTTTCTGACTTTCTCTGTCAGGGTGTACATTATCTCTATTGAAAATCTACTAACCCCAGATATTTTCGCAAACTAGACACCAAAGCGACTCCAAGGTGGTATGTCTTGCGTGGATCCCACAAAAGTCTCTAACCCAGAAGCCCTTGAATCCTCAAACATAAGCTAAAAACATATATTTTCATCTTACATCTGTGACTCAAAGTACTGGAATCTGAGGGAAGCTACACATTTTCTGCCACCCAGAGGTCCCACATTTTTCCTGATAAAAATGGTAGCTCATCTGAGTGAGTGGGCCTAGAACCTGTAAAATGACAGGGACCAAGATGCAATGTGGCAGCATCAATAAAAGGGGTAGCTGAAGTTTTTGGGCCTGGGCTCGGTGGCCACACAGGAAAACCTACCAAATTCAGACATTTCTGAAAACTAGACATTCATTGGAGTCCAGGGTGGAGTCCAGGGTGGTGTGCCTCTTGTGAATCCCACAAAGGTTTCTTACCCACAATGCCCTGCAAACCTCAACATTTGCCTAAATGTTTTTATTTTTCTTGCATTTCTGTGATGTATTCTCCCAAAATCAGAAGGAATCTACAAAATTCCTACCATCCAGTGTTCCCCCTCTTGTCCCATTAAAAATTCTGCCCACATGTGTGACTGGGCCTAGTGTCTGCAATGGGAACTGAACAAACTAACTTCAATTGGAGTCCTTGTGAAGGGACACTCGTTGACCTTGGTTTGATCTGTTCCTGTCACAAGCACCTGGCCTAGCAACACAAGGGGGGGCAGTGTTTTCTATTAGTATAAAAAATAAATAAAATAAAAAAAGGCACAATTGAATGGGCTAGCATTTGAACAAATCCCTGTTAGAGCACCATGTTTTGCGCACAAGGCAAGGGGGTGCAGTCAGGCTGTTTGATTAGCTGGACCATGTGGTGGTTGACTTGGTAATGACATTGTCAGCTGGGCAGGAAGCATAATAATTTAGAACTCTTTTATCACAAATACATTAGTAAAACAAAGTATACAGTAGGAGGGCACTGTCATTACAGATAGCATAATTTTTTTTCTTTTTTTCGTTGAGATGGCCACTGAAGGTTCCCCACTAAAGTGTAGCTTTACTGACAAAGGTACATAGTGTACAAACAATGGGGCCCATTAGGATCGCGGACGGACTTGAGTCCGTCCGGGACCCCTGAGGAGGAGGGAACGTCTGCATGGGCTGCGGCGTTCCCTCCGAGCAGATTAGGATGTGACCGCCAGGGTGGTGGTCACATCCTCTATCTTTAACATTGCGGTGGGTGCAGCTTCAAGCTGCACCCGCCGCAAGGTTAAAAATGCATGCATCGCATTTGCATGCACAAAGCGGCATGCACCGCGCAGTGCCTGCTGCTTTGTGTACGCAAATGCAGGGGGGTACCATAGGTACCCCCATGTGCACCCCCCACCCCCTCTTCACCCAGGGGGCCCGCAACGGGCCCCCGAAGTGAAAGTCTGTATGCCTTTCCACGGCGGAAATGCGGCCGTGGAAAGGCATAGGACCACCAACATCCTAATATGCCTGGCGGTGTCTGGTAGACACCGCCAGACATGTTAGAGCTTTTCCGCCGCGGTCGGAAGGCGACCGCGGCGGAAAAGTTGCGGACCGTCTTCCTGACGCTCCAGCCATCCTAATCTGGCGGGGGGTCTTTGAAGGCTCCGCTGCGGTTTTTCCGCATCCTCCGGGCCGGCGGACACTTGAGTATTGCTGCTGGCAACCCCGCCTGATGTAATAATATGAACCCGGTTGGTAATCTTGCATATGGTGGTCATTAATTTAATCCTGGCTGAAGTGGTCACTATTTCAGCTTTCATAATATGAGTAGGTCAGGTTGTTTTTCATTGAACATAAATAGCTCTCCTTACAGAAGAGGTTGGAGACCCAGAATTTAGAAAAACTTCACCAAGTGAAGGTGGGGGGTGTAGGAGTAATTCGTCCTCATGGGGGTCTGATTGTACTAAGAGGTGATATCGTATAGGATATTGGCCAGAGGCATTTTAGTCAATGTTCTTTATCTAGACAGACAATATTTTAAGCCACCTTCTCTTGTTGTGATTCTGCCATACTGTCTTCTGGGGTCAGGCCTAAGCGCTCCTCTCTCTTTTTTATAATGTCCTTCTTCCATAACTCCCAGGAATCAAACATGGATTGTCTATATCTGCGCCCATGCGATTGAGCTTCTACTGTCTCTATTTTCTGAGGGTCGAAGGAGCCATATTTTGGCCAGGTATTATCCCTATCCTTTGACGTGTATTTGTTTCATAATGTGCTGTACATTTAACGGAGAAATACCATACTTTATGTATATTTCTCTACTCGAGGTACCCTCCGGGGGAGCCGGCTGACTTTCTTCCAATATCTGAGATCAAGAGGTGTGACAACAACACCATTCGTGCAAACTTTACTAAATGCAGGCATGTTTTTCTAGTTTCTTAAAAAAGTCTCTATGGCTTTCATGACCTCCTTTATGTCGGAACTCAAGTTAGAAATAGGCTCTCTGAGGTCCACACCTGCGTGAAAGAATTGCGGAGGGAAGTCACAGACCTTGGCGACAGAATAGACGGGCTGGAGAAGACGATGGACACCCACATGGAGGACCAGGAACAAATGTGGCAGCGCCTGGCAGCACTGGAGGAGCAGAAGATTGAGCTACAGGTCAAGCAGGAGGACCTGGAAAACAGAAGCCGCCGGAACAGCCTCGGCATTCGGAGAGTCTCTGTTGGAGTGGAAGGGGAGAACATCCTGGCCTACGTGGCACAGCTCCTACATGAGGTTGGGGGGGAAAACGACGCCTCCCCCCCGACTCTGGACCGGGCCCACCAGGTCTCCGGAACTGCGGGGCGACCCGGTCTCATTCCCAATATATATAGACACTGGTAAATTTTTCACCGAGAAGGAGGCGATATTGAAGGCGGAGGCCACAACATCCAGATATTCCAGGTCTTGGCACCCAACACCTTGCATAGAAGGCGAGTTTTCAAACCGGTGACGGAAAAGCTCCGGGCGCTCAGCGTTGCCTACCAATGGGGGCATCCCTTTACCCTCATCTTCCAGTGGGAGGGCCGGCGATGAGTACTACGGTCCTATCGGGAAGCGGCGCAACTGCTCGGACTGCCAGATTCACCAGCGCATAGTCCCTCCCGGCAAAAGCGTCAAGAGAGGATCCCGGCCAGACCCTCCTGGACTACAGTACAGCGACGTCGCCGATCGCCTCCAATGGACGAAGCCTCTGCCTCACAGGCCAAGCAAGATATCATAGCACACATTAAATCCCTCGAAAGCGATAGAGAAGGATCACCGCCGCATCAGACCACCCCGTGACCGCCCAACAGACAGTACGATGTACACGAGCATCCGTGCCCTGGCGGACGGCACCTCTCTTCCTTATGAATCACCCCTGGGATATCTACCCCACTTGCATGCCCCAATCTGCACACTGGGTGGCGGGGACACCGGGGCTCTGGAGATAACAACCCTTGCATCGCTTCTAGACCCCCCAGGCTGTCCCCTAGGGAGTGACATCCCGAAGTGCATCTGAACCTGTGGGTAGAGGATGCCTTGTGACTGGGACAGTACGCTGTGGCCCTTTTGGCCTTTGGTGGCTTCTGCTGCCCGTTGGCCTGTTTGGCCGCTACTGGAGCCTTTACCCTTTTGCTCTCTTCTTGATTTCTTTCTTTCTCTTCCCCTCTCTTTCCTTTCCTCTTCGGCGTGCCGTGGAGAGGGGACTAGGTGGTGGCGGCCCCCTGGTTGGAGGACTGCGGGGGAGCCTCTCTTGTTTATCTCACCCTATGGAGGGGAGAGTGGGGAACACAAGCGGGCCCTATATATTCTGACACATGGCTGTATGCGCGCCTATGCCCCTGAAGATTCTTACCCTCAAAGTCAAGGGCTTAAATTCCCCCAACAAACGGAGGCAAACGTGGCGCTACCTTCTCCAGCAAGACCCAGACATAATATTCCTTCAGGAAACCCACTTGCTGAGCGCGGACACAAAGCGCATGGCGCACCCTAAATATCCTCTCCAGTTCTGGGCTACGGCTGACTCCAAAACAGCGGGGGTGGCAATACTGTGCAGGAACAATTCAGGCGGGGGGACTCTGGGCCTCTCAGGCGTGGCGATGGACGCTTTCTCAGGGTCACGGTTAAAATGGGGCGGCGTCAGTTTACGCTATGCAACATATACGCGCCCAATCAGATGCAGGATAGATACCTCCAAACACTTCTGTCGGGATCAGATCGTGTCCGATGACTCACCCCTGATACTTGGAGGGGATTTTAACCTCGTCTGGGACTCGGGCCTGGACCGTAGCAAAACCTCGTTTAGCGATACTGGGACAATGTCCGCTGCCCTGCGCGCTCAGATAGCGGATTTGGGGCTAACTGATGCATGGCGTTATCAGAATCCGGGACTGAGAGACTACTCGTTTTACTCACACTCCCACAGATCGTACTCTCGCATAGATCTCCTGTTTGTTTTGCATGACCTGTTGCGGGATGTGCTAGGAGCCTCCATGTCGGACATCTCATTGTCGGATCATGCCCATGTGGAACTGCTGTTGCAGGACCCGAACGCTGCCCCTGCTCGGGAGGCACGCTGGCGCTTACCGCCGAGTGTCCTCCGGGACTCGGCCGATGTGGAAAGGATCCGCGAAGCTATCGACTCTTACTTTCTTAATAATGACATCCTGGAAACGCCATTCCCTGTAGTGTGGGATGCCTTTAAGCCAAGATCCGGGGTCACATTACCACGCTATCAATAGCAAGGAGGCGCGAGGCCAGTAAGCTGGAAGATCACCTAACGAAGGAGATAAAGCAGGCTGAACAACGCTACCAATTGCGCTCCTCGTTGGAAGCTAGGAGGCGACTTGCCAATCTACGTGGACAACTTAGGCTGCTGCGCACCAACAAGGCGGAACATTCTCTCCTGGCGTTAAAGCAAAAGTACTTTGAGGGAGGGGACAAGGTAGGCCGCTTATTGGCGGGAAGGCTAAAGGTTCGGGCGGCCAAGGCTCATATAGCCAATGTCCAGCTTCCTGGCCGAAAAAGCGCTGTCTCGGAGAGGGACAAACGTGAGGCATTCCAAAGATACTTTGCTGCCCTGTACCAGAGGGAAGCCCCCCGAGCGGAAGAGGTTGAGGCCGTCTTGAATGGATATGAAGGGACGCCGATGTCTCCAGGGTGGGCGAAGGATCTGGAGGGCCTCATCCTCGAAGAGGAAATAACGGCAGCAATAAAGGATCTTCCTTTAGGGAAGACACCGGGGCCAGACGGCCTGCCCCTGTTCTTCTATCGCATGTTTCAGTCCCAACTCCAACCTCACCTCCTGCGGATGTACAACTCCTTTACGGACACCGTGGGGCCATCCCCTGATATGGGTATGGCCAAAATCGTATTGATACCGAAACCTGGGAAGGACCCCGCGCTGTGCGCATCCTACCGCCCTATAGCTCTGCTGAATGCAGACCTTAAAATATACACCAAACTTCTAGCGAAGCGCCTCGAACCGCATATGCCGAGCCTTGTGGACCCGGATCAGGCTGGATTAATCCGCGATCGGCAGGGAGCGGACAATGTGCGCAGGCTCGCACACCTAGTGGGGAAGGTGCCCCATTGGAAGATCCCGGCCTGCCTTCTGTCGCTGGACGCGGAGAAGGCCTTCGACCGGGTGGATTGGACCTTTCTATGGGCTACTTTGCAGAAGTTCGGACTGGGTCCTCAGATGGTCACGAGGATCATGGCCCCATATGTGCGGCCACAGGCCAGGATTCGGGTTAACGGCACGCTGACACCGCCGTTCACTATATGCAGGGGTACAAGGCGGGGGTGCCCGCTGTCGCCCCTGCTGTTTGCTCTCGCGGTAGAGCCCCTCGCAGAAGTGATCCGGCGAGCGCCAGACATACATGGCATCACCCATGGAGGTCGGAGCAACAAGGTGGCGTTGTTTGCCGAAGACCTTATTCTTACACTGGCGCGTCCACGGGAATCCCTTCCGGCCCTGCACAGGGTGCTCAGCCTCTATGAGGGTGCCTCTGGCCTCAAGATCAACCATGATAAGTCCTGGGCCCTCAATCTTACCATCCTGAAAGAGGACCTGCCTGCTATTAAAGACGCGTCGCCCTATCAGTGGGCTGAGCGCCATATCCGCTACCTAGGCCTTTTATTGACCCCCACCCTGGGTGAGTGGACATCGGTGAATTGGCGGGAATGTAGGATGGCAATCCTCGAGGATATGCGAAGATGTAGACCCCTGATGCTATCCTGGCTGGGTAGACTGAACGCTATTAAGATGTCGATTCTCCCCAAAATCCTGTACCTCTTCCAGTGCCTACCCACTCCGATCCCACTCCATTGCATACGAAGCCTACAACGGGAAATTACATCCTTTATATGGGGCGGGAAGAGGCCCGCTTCTCGCAACAGCTCCTCATGTCGCCACGGGACAGGGGGGGCCTGGCCTGCCCTAACCTGGTGATTAGTACTAGGCCTCACACCTCCGCTTTGTGGTGGAGTGGGGAGTAACGGAAAGTGAGAAAGGATGGCTCCACATGGACCGAACAGTGACGGGGCGAACCATCTGGGACCTACCATGGCTGCATCGCACGGCCCGTTCCAGGAGTGCATATATGACGATGCCCACAAAGACAGTATTGGATATATGGGACAGGGTGGCTGTATCCAGGGGCCTCACCACGTTCCCATCCCCACACACCCCCATAGTCGGGAACCCACACTTTCCGCCAGCCCATAAATCCCGCGCCTTCGACAAATGGGCACAGGGCGACTGTAGGGTAATCTGTGACCTGTACGACGGGGGCACACTTAAAACATTCGAGTACTGCCGGGAAGAGTTTCGTATACCACGGGAGGCAAGGTGTCAGTATGCCCAGCTCAGGCACTGGGTCTCGGGAGAGGGTGTGTCACAAGCGGCCACGCGACAATTTACCCCCTTCGAGAAATTAGCGCGCTCCCTTGGAAGGTCGAGGGGACTGATCTCCAAGATCTATCACATTCTGCAACACCCGACAAACATGCCATCTCATACATACCAACATCAATGGCACCTGGCAATTGGTGCAGACATTGAACCCTCACAGTGGGAAAGGCTCTGGTGAGACATCCCCAAGATATACTGGTGCATTCCACAGAGGGAAAACGCTTACAAACTCTTGACCCAGTGGTACTACACCCCTCAGCGTCTCCACAAGATGTTCCCCACGGTCTCCCCCTTGTGCTGGAGGTGTCGATCTGCATCAGGGGACTTTGTCCATATATGGTGAGGATGCCCAGTGTTGTCTATCTTCTGGAAGGAAGTCCTTAGCCAAATAAAGCGGGTACTGGGGTTTCCTTTGCCTGAAGACGTGAGCACGATCTTACTCGGCATTAAACCTGCCGGCCTTAAGGCACTTACACATAGCGATTGGATTCTGATGCTCCAGATGTTGGGAGCAGCTAGGCAGCTCGTGGCCCTATACTGGAAGAGGACCGAAGCCCCCCCATAGCAACCTCGTTTGTAAAGTTCTGGCATGTTATAACAATGGAATTTCTCACAGCGCGATTGCAAGCGTGCTGCACACGCTTTGGGGCTGTCTGGAAGCTCCTGATTAGCTACCTCTGCAGCATAGAGCACGCGCGACACATGCCCACCAGGCTTAGGACCCTGCGCCGCTTCGACGATGCTGTGGCCCCGCCCAACCCCACTAGATTGCTGCCTTAGACACCTCTGATAGCGTAGGCAACGTGCTGCGGCCCCCTGCCCGTAGGCTCCCCTCCCTGGTGCACGCCTCACTCTTCTCCACTATACTCTCTGTTCTTACCCTCTCTAGTACATCTCCCTCTCCTCCTCTCGTTTTCCTCTCAGACTCTCGACTTCGTATATGACCTAGGAGCCCCGTTGGGCTACCTTTTACTTGTTGGACTAGTTACTGGGTTATATTTTATGCACTAAACTGTCAAATGGGCTATCTGCAATATATGATGGTCGCCACTACTTACAGCATTGTACGCGGCCGGCCCCAGTGGGGTTGTAGGCAAAATGCTGAGTCAATGATGTCTTTTTGTGCGGGCATTTAGGCCCTATTACTAGACTACATCTACACAGCCGGCCCTGCCTAGGGTTGTAGGCTTAACGCTGTGTATCAAATGCATTTATTATGAACCCTGTGGTTTGAAAATAAAACAGATTTGAAGTAAAAAAAAAAAAGTCTCTATAAATTTTAGAAAACTGGACAAATAGTCCACCTTACACGCTTAACTTTCGTTAATTGCAAATATCGAAATACCAAGTCTGGATAACCAAAATACCAAAAGAAAGTGTCATCAACAACCTTATCAAGCGGATTTACCAAGTACGGGCATGCTTTTCTATGATATCTTAAATAATATCTCTACAAATTTCAAAGGTTGGACAAAAAGTCCTCACTATCTTTGCAAAGCGTGAAATTAAACAAACCAGACAACCAAACCCAAGTACAAACAAAAAGGTGTCGCAAATCAGCGACCCCACCAGAATCCTTTGTCTCGTTCTCCAGGTGGTCTCCTTACTGCAAAGATCATCCAAGTCTATCGAGGGCCCGAGTCAGGACCGGAGCCACTTGCGGGGATCATTTTCGGATGTAGTGAAGGTCGGGTGGTGCCTACGAGGACAAGGGTCTTTTTCGCGTAGGCATGCCCCACCACTGTCCGTTCAACTTCCTCGTCGGGAATCCACGACCGGGCAACCGCATCTCTGATTGGCCCCACCGTTGGGCGTCAATTGTGGATTTTGGGGGTCTTTTCGGGACCACCCAAAAGGTGTCGAGGGTCACCCTATAGTCCACGGGTCCGGAATACAAACTGAGACCTATGCTGGAGCCAGAGAGAAAGGATATTTATTACAATCTCATGAGATGGAGAGGTGCATCAACAACAGACACCCATAGCTGTCTGAGGAGGCAGTCTGCAGAATGGTTTTACTTTACATCTTATATACCCTCTATTCTACCCCGGGCATGTAAGGGAGTTGTACCAATAATACTTTATTACATTCCTAAATAATAGTCAATCTGGAGAATCAGCAGGTGAGTAGCCTTTGGGGATTTCGCAGGACATGGGCAAAACATTATAATTACATAGTACACAGAGGTCAATCTGATTAGGTTATAGCTGTGGGCCTCTGCAGGGCATAGCATGATTACATGTCAAACAAAGGTTAATCTGATAAGCCCAGGTAACGGTGAGGCCCCTGCAGGGTGTAGTCGAAAAGCATGTTTATACAAATAAGTCCACAAATATTAGTTGTTTGGACCCCTGCAGGGCACAGGCGAAAGGTATGATTACACAGCAAGCAGGGATAGGCCTGTTGATGGATGCCTGCAGGGCGTAGTGTGCAGGATGAGGACGATAAAGATCTGAGAAACTCCCTGTCCGACTGGTTGAGCATGGGCTGGTCAGTTTGTGGCAGTCCAAAACATGAACAGGGTGTGAGTGTCCGTGCAGGAATGTGGCAGGTCAAAAGTGGAGCTCCAGAGTGTTTGTTATACAGAGAGGTCAGTCATGAAGAGTATAGCACAAAATGGCGGGGTGAATGGCAAGATAACAGATATACTTTAATACAGAGTACAAAATGGCTGAGCGAGTGTCAAGATAAAAAGTCTATTTTCCACAACAGTATACCCACATCCTATTGCTACTGATACAACCAGAACTGATACAGTGTCAGTGATTCTTGGACTATTGGGCAACCAAGGATAAGCTGAACTCCAGTGCGGACTGCTTCAGTGAGATCCTTTTCTTTAAAAACAAATCTTGAGCTTAGCAGCCAGATACATAGAAACTGGACCATCATACAATCAAACAGGAGGACTCTCTCCAACATGGCACCCACCAGGAAAAGCTGAGCCCATTCATGCACCTTAATCTATTTTCTTTCTTGAACTTGGACTTAGCGATATTGAAAGCCAGTCTGTTCTCTACACTTATGACTCAAAGACACTCTTAAACTCTCTCATGGGTGTTTACTAGTAGAAAGGTGGCATCCATTAGAAGAAATAGAGGTGAGGAGCCAGCAGACAACCTTGTCTTACACCACATACCACTTCAATTGTTTGTGTATTTGTCCCCCATTATCCTATTAGAAAGCAAGCTTTCCACCTGGGAAGTGGTGCCATTAGACAACGGACTGTCTATCCTTCCAAAAGCCAGTGAGCAATGTTCCAGTGACAAGAGGGTTGCTTCTGCCTTCAGGAGACCAACTAGAAAGGACTTCCAGGTCAAGACGGGAATGCTGAATGATCTATATCTAGCAGGTAACTCCTGGGACTCAGGTTCGACACTGGACTAGAGAGCCTCTCTGCAGAAGCTGCTCTTTCTTGCCCTTCCAAGCCCCTGGAGTCCTGCTGAAAGTGAGTCTAGCTCAGAAACTAGTTTGTACACCCACACCAAGTCCTGCTGAAAGTGAGCTCAGCTCAGAAACTAGCTTGTCAAACTCACACCACAATTCCCTTTGCGTAGATTGTCGGTGAAGTTGTTTGTTTAATTTAAGTGCTCATGTTTTCATGTAAGCTGGATGTGCTTTCTCTTTATGGGAGGACAGATTTGCTTGAATGACAGGAACTGTCTATTAGCATTTCTTAGGTTTTGAACATTGAAATGTTATTGTTATTAGGGATTAATAAAAATTTTTCTCAGTGTGGGCCTGCTGTGTCCTTTTTTCCTTTCAGTATGAGGCACATACCCCTGGAGACTGTGACAATAACCTTTATGGCCCACAGGGCATGAGGGACAAGGCCTAGGACTGGTAGTTGCTCTGGTCCATACCCAAGCAGGCCCTTAAGAGTACCCAAGCATATGATTACACTTTTGTCTGTGGTTGCTTTCGTTCAGTATTTCTGGGCAGTGTTTTCTGGCCTGCAGATTGTTTTGCAAGGATCACGATGTCAGTTAAATGCAAAAATTATCATTTCTGGATTGCTGGACATACAATAGGCTGCCATTGTGAGTAACCTACATATTTTCTGTATGTTTCATACGTTTGAGTAACAGATAGGACCCAAAACATTTCCACAAAATTGTTGACTGATAATACTTTGGGAGTGTAAGGTGTTAGCATTTTTGCTTGGTCCATAGTATATTGGTCTTGAATATGTTGGATTCATATGAACATCTTATTTCCTCCTCTATAACCATGCCCAGTCAGCTTTTCTAATGAATATCAGATGTTACTCTGCTTTCCTTTACCCCTCATGCCTTTACTTCTCAATTATATTTAATGTAATGGTTATTGACTTTACAACTCAAGTCATTATTCTGCATTGTATGTTTACTCTGTGTATTTTGTACATTTAAGTTGAATTCCCAAAGTGCATTTTATATATATATTTTTTAAAACAGATAATCCAATTACTATTAAAAAAAAGTTATAATCTTTTGTTTATGAAATGCCCACACCCAAATGGTGGACTAATTTCACGTTTCATAGAAAGGTCATTAATGCTGTAACATGTATTATGTTTAAATAAATATAGGTTCTGTCATGAAATAGGTTAAAAATGTAGATTTGAGATCAGGTAATGCTTTAAATGTATGTTTAAGCTTTAAGAATATATTTAAAAAAGCCAGTCCACCATTTTGTGCACAGTCGTGTGTCTGCCTTTGAGGTAAACACAGTTTTAATACAGATCAGGAAAAGAGTGTCATCAGACTGACTGAAAAGGTAACTACACTTACCTAAAAACACTAACGTAAATATAAATATTTTATTAAATGTTTAATATTGTGAATTATATGTAACATACTTTTCTTTTCACAGATTCGTATACTATTTAACTATTGTTTGTGGAATACCAACACATTTGTATGATTGATTACGAAGAACAATGTATGTATACTTTTTAAATATTATTTTATGAGGTAAATATTATTTACCTATTATTAAAAATGTAAATGGTTCAATTGTATAATCCTTCTTTGATAACAGTTTTTTCTTGCCTAAGAAATTAAAATGTATTACTAAATTTTAGGTGCCTCTTTCTACCTTTCGAAAACAAACGTTACAGATTAAAATACTTGTCACATAAGGTACATTTTACTACTTAAACCTAAATATGCACATAAAAAAATAATCTTTACAGAACAGGTGCATTAGTTAGCAAAAATGATATTATTTTAACTCTTATACATTTTTATTCTCCCAAAGACAAAATGACACTTCTGCTTTCATCTTTCAGGTTACAATAAGCATTTAATAAAATTCACAAAATTCACAATCATTCATTCTAAATATGTTTTTTATTTCACGGAAAATTCAACACCACCAAAACTGAACAGCAAAACCAGCAAAATTATCACGAACACCAAGAAAAAACCCACCAAAACCAAATAAGGTAATTTCATTTACAAGAAGCATGCATTCAATTGCCAACAAAAAACTGAAATACGACTCCCATTATAAATGATAGAATCTATCAACATCTAAGCAACTATCCATCATTTTTTGCAGAAAATAATGATCTTTTTGTGATACATATTTTACATTTATTAAGACATTTTCATCGAATATACAGGTATTAAGGAACATTTTATTTTACTTAAAAACACTAAGAGCCCCATTACGATGGCTGGCGGACACTGTAACGGTAAACAGGACCGCCAGACGTGCGGTGGTCCCGCAATGCCAGAAACGATGCGCCCGCCACACTGGCAGGCGCATTCCTGCCAATAACATTGCGGGGGGCTGTGCTGTAAACAGCACCCGTCGCAATGGTAAGGGAGCATGTTGAGCATTGCAATGCACAACGTGACAGGCACCGCGCGGTGCCTGCCACCTTTTGTTTTGTATGGCAACGGTACCCGACAGTGCAGCCACCCACCCCCCACTCTCTCCTGGGGCCCCCCAACGGGCCCCAAATCTCATTCACTGTATGCCTTTCCATGGCAGAGTCTCTGCCATGGACAGGCATGCACACCGCATGCATCATAATATGGATGGCGGTGCCTGCAAGGCACCGCCACCATAATGTGTGCCTTATCCGCCCAGCTGGAAATCCGGCCGGCGTAAAAGTGGCAGTCGAACTTTGAGTCCACCTCGGTACCCACCGCCATGCTAATGTGGCAGTGGGTAAATGGGCTGTTGATCACGGGCAGATCGCCACCGGGATCGCAACCGCCCAGCCGGCGGTCGCGATCCGCCCACGATCATAATGGGGCCCTACATCCGTCTCTTTTTCTCCAATAGACCCAACTCCTCTTAACCACGGAGAACATGCCTTTAGTGACATATGTTTAATATAAGAGACGAAACATGCGACTCAATCATAATGGAAAATGTGTAAATTACCTCTCAACTTCTTGTAGAGGCAGAGCTATCACTGGTGGAGATCAAACTGAAAAATATACAGATCATAATCACTCTGCCTTTGCAACAGATTGAATGGCAAAGGACACTGTCTGGCAGATAAAAACGTTAGCTACTACCTCCAATGAGCCACCTAGTTCACTTCTAAGGTGGGTTTTGACAAACATTCCTACACATGTGGCTGGAGACTTCCCACCAATCCAACTTTAAAAAGAATGGTGAATAGGAAAATACAGGCAAGTAAGAGCCCCACTCCAAGTACGACGGACCAACCGCTGCCTCCTCAGCAGTCCAACCACCCGATTACGATGTTGCCAGTCAGAATGCCACAAACCCAACGTAAGACCGTCGCCACCTCGAGGATCCTGGATCCCAATGGGGCGGCAGTGTGGAATGCAGTGCTCAATGGCGGTGGTCCCGATGCTGGCACCGTTGTGATGATCACGAGCTGTCTTTCAACCAACCTGTTTTTGGCAGGGACCCCACCATGAAAAGGTTGGCAGAAAGGCTGGGAAGGGGGCCAGAATAGGGCCCTAAAGTTAATTTGGCCATTTGGTGGTTGTGCATGGGGGCACATGTTGGCCCCCCTCTGCTTGCACAGTTGTGCATGCACTGTGTGCAATGCACAAAATAGTGCATGGTACACAGTGCACAGATGTTCAAGCTGCGCTGCCACGGCGCCTGGCATATGCTTCAGGCTCTTTCTATGAGCTGAAGCATGCCACCGCAGTGGTACAGCCCACACAACACCGCCAGCCCGAAGTGGAGAGGTGTGGCACAGCGGCCAGGGCAGCTGTCTTCGGAAAACAGGGCTCACGGTTCGATCCCCGGCTCCGGGGGCAGTCCAGCCCAGCACCATGTGACTCAGGGCAATAGCTCACTTAATTTCCACAATGGCCCCCAGCGCATTGAGACCCGTAGGGATGAGTAGTTCGCGCTTTACAAATATAAATACAGGATTTATTGTAATACGGCTTGCCGGCGTTTACCTGGCCGCCGCAATGGCAGTCCGGCTGTCAGACTACCGATATCGTAATAAGGCCCTAAGTCTCTACCTCCCGAACCTGAACATTTTAGCGGCATACAAATACTACCAGAATTCAGAGGCCTACAAGCATAAACCCTTCCTAATCTATAATAATTAGCGCCCTTTAAAAAAAAAATACTAATATTTGGTACTGTACAAAACTTACTAACACTTGTGATACTTGGCTGATGGATGGATCATTTAAAACAACACCTATCCATTCAACCAAATATATACTATACACTCTTTCGTTCACAAAATACCTTTAATCTATACCTCATCACCTGACAAGGCATTCTCCACCCACTTTCGAATAATAAAGTAAAAAACCATTAACAAATGTTTTCCAAAATTAGAATTGATTTTGAATTGGCTATGATTTTATCATTAATCAAACTATACCCTGGCACTCAACTTCAAGGATATTTTTTCTATTTTTTACAGGCAATTTGGCGTAAATTATATTAAAAATAAATCTTTAGCAGGGGATTACATGCAATATACTAAATTACAATTATTTAAAATGTGTCTGCAGTAGCTTTTGTACCCTCTGAACTTGTAGACAAATTCTACACTGCAATTATTCTATCCAACTAGTTTTTCGAAAATAAAGAATAATGAGCCCATTGCTAAATTATTTTTAACAAAACTAGTTTGTCCATCTAAACAGGTTGGGCCGCAGATGGTTTCCACCTTATCGTATTGAATATTTGGACTCCTACTCGAGCTGTTTGGAGGGGGTGCGGTGCGCAAACAAATAATGCCATAGAGGGGTGGCATAACTCTTCTCCTGTGCTATTGGTAAAATTCATCCAACATTCTATCATTTCCTGGAAATTTTGAGAAAGGAACACAGTTTATAGGAAATGAGACTAGCACAATCACTCGCAAATAGCCTACAACCCTGAGTTTCTAAAAAATAAAACGTATGAATGAGCAACTCCTTTCAAAAGTCCAACAGTTTGGCATGTTTGGGAATGGTTACAATTTTGAAAAATGTTCCCTACATTCTCCTTTACTAATTTCTATCCACTTTCTAAAAATATTACCCACCTGGTTTCTCATTAACGCCCTTGTCTACATTAAATAATGTATAATTGGCTATACTTTAAATGGATACATTTTAAAATAAAAATTGTCTACTTGAAGTAGTTTTCTTTTTTTACAAGTGAGAAATATTTTAGCATCCTTTTTTAAAAAAAAAGCCTTGTAACAAGTAAGTCAACAGGAGAATAGGGTGGGTGCTTAAGCTGATTAAAAAAGTGCTGCCCCGCCTTTGTACAAACAATATACTCTTTGCTAGAAATCCAAAGTTAACTGTAAGGATCTAAAAAATCAGAAATGTAAAATAAGGGCTAATTTCGCATTTTAAGTTTCATGTCATAAAAAATGTATGTGCCTATTCTAACATACAAAATGGACCAACCTATGCAACAAGAGAAAATAAATTTAAAATCCAAATCTGGTGCACGTAATCTCCAGCAACCTGTGTAGGAATAAAAAAACATGCAAAAAGAAAGAACTACAATATCTCTTCTACTCTGAAGCCTCCCATAGCCTGTTTGTACCACAGACTCAACTATATTTCTAAGTTTTAATTACATTTAAAAATTAGTTACCACCATACTCGGCTCCATGCCTCTGTTCTTCAGGACGAACTCCAACCGAATGCCAATAATGCCGCTGAAAACGCAAATACGTTAAAAACTAAATGGCTGCAGTTATGAAAATAAAAAAAGGATAATTTATTGAATAGAAAATAACAGGAAAGTGCAAGAGTTTATGATTAAATGCTTATTACTATTTGTTTTTCATTTAATAACATTTGTAGAAGTGTAATTATTTTTTAAAAGTTGGCTATATATTTGATATAAATAATTTAATTATATTTGTGTATTTAATGAAATGTATATCTAATAAAACAATTTATATTTTTGGAAATGCTTAGTTTATTTTTTAGTTTTTTCAAATGTTTTATAAAATGTATTTTAAAACCTAAATATTAATAAAATGTTTAAATATTTTCAAATTGAACTAATTTTTATTTTTACATAGCATTAAATGAATCAATGTTTATAATATAACATTTTAAAAATGTTTCATTTAATTATATTCATATTTTTCTTTTAGAACTCAATTTTTTATAAAAATACTCAAGTATTATTGTTTAATCAATCAATATTAATATATTTCCCAACCAATTCCCCTAAAACCATAACATCCTACCGCAAACTCGTTTTATCAATTTTATTTGATACTATGGTCCTTTTTATTAATCAAATAATTTTCTAATATATAACAGCTTCTTTTTAAAATTAAAGGTTTCATATGAATATATATTTTTTATTTATTACTGCCCCTACTTATATATTGTTAAAAATATTTAATAAAATTAACATTTTCTTTTTAGAAATATAGTTTATTATTTTCTCCCTTTTAATTTTGGGACTTGGGGGGATTAAACCTCCCCACCTAATTTTTTTTAATTAACGAAATTGTAAACTCAATTATTTAATCCTTATTTTGAAACTTTTTTGGTGGTGGGGGGGAGAGGTGAAGTCCTCCCAACAACCATTTTAAATAATTATATACTCTAGTATTTATTCTTCATTGATAATACATGAGCATTAACATGCTCACCTCCCATTTCCCATTATCCTTATATCCTGCTCATTCTTTAAACATTTTTACCTCTTAATTTTAGGGGTAACCCTTTAAACCCCCCCTTTTCATAATCATCTAATAAATTAATATTTTAGAACTTTTCAGACCTGACTAGTAAACTCTCTCCACCCATGACCCCATATCCATACCATCCAGTACCTTAAATCTAATTAATTATATATATATATATATATATATATATATATATATATATATATATATATATATATATTGTTTTTTTGGGGGTGTAAACCTACAACTCCTTTTATTTTTAAATTATTTTTCTTAAAAAATGATTCTGGTTCCTAATTAATAAATTACTTTTTTCTAAATGTTTTGTATCTAACTATTAAAACACTCCTCAACCGTTCCCCCATAACCCTCGTTTTAAAATATTAAACCCAATGCTTAATTTATAAATATATACATATTCATATATATAACCCTACTATCATGCTCTTCAATTTTTAAAAGTTTTAATATATTTTATTATATTACATTAACCTTCAAACTATTAAAAAAAGATTAATATTCATTAGCTACTTTTCTATCATCCCTACACCATATAACCTAATACTTAATTATTAATACTCACCCAGACTTATCATTGACTCTTTAAAAAAATTAGAAACTCAGTAAATAAAAATACTTTACTTTTGCATGCGTAGTAAACACATGCAAGGTAAAGGCATGCTGAGTAAAGGCCTGCAGAGTGAACTTACATGTGTAATTAGAGTTGCATATTAAAGGCAATGCAGAGTAAATTCTGCAGATGAAAGGTGACATATCATTCCAATCAGTCCAAGTGCAAGGACATTTGTACTCAAAATGTCTGGTTCAAGTTGATGAATGTCAGGGCAAACGTACCTCTCTCTGACTAAATAAAGCATAAGGCACTGCTCCCTGCTTCTCAGACTCCAACTATTCCTCTTTGAGGAAACAATCTCTGACCCCCACTATTGAATCTGTTTCTGCAACATAATCTCCTGCACTCTTGAATGAGTGTTAGATGAGAAAGATCGGGCAAAAGAAAGATATCTTTTGGAAACAACGATCACCACTCGTCACGTCCTGGCAGGGCAGTTTTTAATATGACATTCAAAACCTGTCCAAGAACATTGGGCCCGTAAGTCCAAGCTTGCTTTGAAGAGGCCCGCACTTAGGTGTCGATTAGGATGGCGGACGGACCTGCGTCAGTCCGCCACCTCCGAGGTGGAGGGACCGTCCGCAGGGGCAGCGGCGTTCCCTCCATAGGAATTAGGATGTGACCTCCACCCTGGCGGTCACATCCTGTATATTTAACATTGCGGCGGTTGCTGCTTAAAGCAGCACCCGCCGCAAAGTTAAAAATGCATGCTTTGCATGTGCATGCACAAAGCGGCAGGCACCTGTGCATGCACATGGTACCCCCCATGTGCACCCCCCAACACCCTGGGGGCCCGCAAGGGGCCCCCAGAAGCAGAAGCAAAGGGCCACATGCTTTTCCACGGCAGAATATCCGCCGCGGAAAAGCATGTCTCCGTACACATAATAATATGGCTGGCGGTGTCTTGCAGACACCGCCACCATATTGTGGTCCACACCCCGCGGATCAGCGGCGGACGGACCTGCCGTCTGCCGCTGATCCCACCGCCATCATAATCTGGCGGTGGGTGTTTTCAAGGACCGCGGCGGTGAATCCACATCCACCGGGCCGGCGGTGGCTTCCACCGGCCCGGAGGATGCAGATTCACCGCCATCATAATCGACCCCTTAATGTGTCATACAAGGCCTTTGAATGGGCATTTCTGAGAAATGGCCTTGCATCTTTCAGCAATGGAAACTTGCAGTGGAGTTGATCCAGGGCTTATAAAGAGGGTTCACCTGGGACTCCTCACTTGCCCTTCCATCCTTGGCTGTAGTCTCATATGCTGTTCTGGAATAGATAGCTAGCTGCAAGATGGGAGTTCTCTGCAGACATATTGCAGTTTTTATTTTGTTGTGGTACAGTATTGCCATTTCTATCCTATCTTTTTCAGTCTCCTGTTTTACATCAAAGATAATGCTTTGTCTCCAATTCCCCTGGCATGAAGCTAGAGCGTGGTGGCAGGCAGAAGCCACATGAAAGCTTGGCTCATTTTGAGCTTGAGGGCATGGGAAGATCCGAACTGAGCCAGAGCCTAGCTCAAGCTTGCAGTGGCTCACCCACCTCTACGATACATTTTTATGGCATGATTATACATTTGCAAGTTTTGGCACAGCTCTTGAAAATTAACAGGTATTATTACCAAATCTTTACATAACGGTTTGCGTCTCTCTTGTGACTTTACAAGCTAATAGGCATTATGCTGCCTTTTTTCCAGATCTGGGCAATCCCTCGTCAGAAAGCAATTCTTGAAATCATCCTTAAGACTTGAAAAGGTAGTGATCCTGTGATTGAGCTTCTCATAATAACAATTCTGTGTTTCTCCTTTCTGACGCACTATTTAAGGAACTGCATTCAAGTTCAGATTGTTGACAGATCCCGTCTGGCTGTGCTTTCTAGGTCTGTCTATCACCCTTTTTTTCTATTTCTAGTCCGTGACTGTGGACACTATATTTAGAAATTAGTTGCATATGTTTTGCGTTTTTTGCTGCAGTTAAGTATTACGTGACAGGATATATCCTATTTAGCATTCTGTAGTATTTCATTTTGCTGTTGGTCTTTTATTATAGTCTTTATTTGTGAAATTTTCACATAAAACAATACAAGTCATAAACAACTGTCACATAGGTTCATAATGCAAGTCATCTAGAGGACTGATACAGTTATCCCAAGAGGGGACTATGCAGTCGTTATTGGAGCCAAAAAAACTACAATTGATCATCAACCATATCTTAATCATATAATATCATATCCAGTTCACAAAGCAATTAATCATTCTCCTCCCCATCTTCTGTGGTGACCAATAATTACAAACTTAGAGAAGGCAATATATCTCTGGGACGCGAAGTGCGTGGTAGCATGGAGAAGTAAATATCCATATGTTGCATTTTGTTATAAAATATTTTATGGTGCGTTTAATGTTTTCCTTAATGTTATGTTTCTTTAATGGCATGCAACAGGTTTATGTTCTACATTGATTCCACATTCTTGTAGAATACTTGTAATGAATGGTTCCACCAGGTTATGCCAGTTGCATCCGGACATAGACCTAGGCGGATGCCTCTTTGCCGTGCTGTAAATGAACCTACTATTTTCTTTAATTTTGAATTGAGCAACTTCTTAATACCATATTGCCATTAAAGCATATAAGGTCTCTAATCCAGTCTTTGATAGTAGGTGTTGGTCCACTGTCCCATCTCAAGGTCAAGGGACATGAGCAGCAACTTGTTGATATCCAATGGAAGTTGGAAGAATTAGAGAATCGCCAGCGGCGAAATAATCTCAGGATCCTGGGTATTGAGGAAGGGAAGGAGGGGATGACGTGAGTGCCTATGTCTTGAAGCTGCTGAAGGGAGCGTTCCCAGAGCTCGGCCACTGGGAGTGGGACAAGGAGGTCCAAAGAGTGCATCGATTCCCAATGACCATGAAGAAAAATGTAATACAAGCCCAGGGAGGAATTCAGAGACCACAGAGGCCACGAGCTATATTGTTTTTCTTTGGGGACTTTTTATTGAGGGAGGAAGTGTATGCTAAAGCTCGACCCGACGCTAAACGCTCGTTTGATGATCAGTCCTTTTTTACAACCCCAGATTACTGTCATTTGACAGTGGGAAGGCGACGGAGATTGAGAGAACTGCTGGATCCATGCCACCAAATGGGCTGCAGGCGTACCTAATGAACCCTGCCAGGCTTAAGATCATATATAAATCTACGGTCAGAGTCTTTACTTCCAAAGTACAGGCAAAGGCGTACATAGATACACTTAAAACAAGTGGCCCAGCAAATACCACAGCATGAAGGGAATGCTAGACTGGAAAAATCATGGATGTATGCCAATAGGGCCATTTATATGTACATTTGTAATGGACATGCACGGTGATAGCACAGAGGGCTAAAAAAGGAATCGAATAGAAAATAAGCAGCCGCGCTGACTTAAAAAAAAAAAAGGGAAAGGGGGTGAGAAGATGAATAGCCGATAATACAGTGGCATAATGCACCAGAAATATAAGTTAAAGGATATAAGGCAGGAGGAGGCTGGTGATCAGACTCCATCATAGAGACCTTAGGTCTGCTTGCCTCATTAGGCGGGGGGAAGGGAGGGGTGTACGCAGGGGGGTTCTTGTAGAGGGGGTGGGAAAGGGGGGTGTTCAGAGGGAGTAAAGAGGAAAAATCATCATCATCAAGAAATCACGTGGGTGGAAGAAAGGGGAAAGGAAGGGGGAAAGGGAAGAAAAATTTATGCGGATAGTCACAATTAATATATGTGGATTGAACGATGCTAAAAAGAGAAGAGAGTTAAAGGAATATTTAAGGACAACACACGCTGATATTGTATGCATACAGAAAACCCACATTGAGATAGCCTAGCTGTTCCAGCAAAAGTTTGCGAACTATCAGCTAATATCTTGTACAACTCAAGGGTTTAGGACTCGGGGAGTAGCTATATTGGGGTAGGATGTTGACGATAAAGAGACAAAAGGCAGACCCCTATGGTCGATGGGTCATGATTGAATGCAAGGCACATGATTACAACTTCCCTCTCTGCTCTATTTATGCTCCTACAGTAGATGACTCCGAGGTTCTAGACTACGTCAATGCACAAGTGACAAATTGGCCTACGCCTATTATAGTTTGCGGTGATATGAACATTAACGACCTGCATGGCCTCTGGAAAAATGATCCGGACAGGTTTTCAGGCCGAAAAAAAAGAAGTCGAAGTCATAGGGCCTTGATACAAATGATGCAGGATAACGGACTCGTCGACATATGGGAGCAGCAAAATATTGGTGATGGGGGGAGCACGTATTATTCAGCGCCACATAAATCCTTAGCAAGATTGGACTATTTTCTGGTTTCACCTGTACTGATATCTATCTCTAAAGTTGGAAAATTACCACGGGTGATGTCAGATCATAGCCCTTTGGTATTAGATATCTTTACCTCAAATCATCAAAAGGAAAAATCTAACTGGACCTTTGAGAGAGCCTTGCTACACGACTCCAAGTATGTGTCCCAGATGGACAGTTGGCTAAAAGAATATCTAAAGATAAATAGAGGGTCTGCTTCCCCCATAATAGTCTGGGATGCTATGAAGGCCGGTATAAGGGGGGGAAACCATCAGCTTCTCGATAAAACGAAATAAGCTAGAGAAGGAGGAAATGAAGGGCAAGCTGAGAACAGTTGCTGCCATTGAAGAGGAATTAATTGGGGCAATCAGGGCCAAACATGATGTAGCAGGGATACTACAAAATCTGGCTATAGCAAAGGCAGTTGTAGGCGAGTCACTCACAGTTAAAGCAGCAGGAAAATACCTGGCGTGGAAGCAGGACCAATACGAGTTTAGTGAACAGATAGGTCGCATATTAGCTATCAGAACCCGGCAGGCGGCTACTAAAGGGGAAATCTCACAGATCAATTCAGGGGCAGGGTCCTCAGCTACAACACCAAGGGGGATCTGCTCAATATTCCAGGACTTCTATCAGAATCTTTACAATTCTGACAGCGATGCTGATAGCAGTGAAATAGGGAGTTATCTAGAGAGTGCGCAAGTAGAGAAGCTGACAATGGAGGATAAAGCGGGGCTGGAAATGGATTTCACGTTAGAGGAGATACAGGCAGCAATTAAAGATTTACCTGTTGGGAAAGCTGTGGGCCTCAATCTCATCCCGCTGGAATTTTATGAAAAAATGTTTCCAAGTCTACAAGAGGACATTTGCCAGCTTATGGTATCTACGCAAAGAGGAGCGGCACCTCCTGAGTCTTGGGGGGGAGGCCACCATGGTGGTATTCTTGAAAAAGAATAAACCCTCCACTGATCCTGGGTCTTATAGACCTATAAGCTTGATGAATAGCGATACAAAGATCTATTCTAAGATCCTGGCTAACCGGCTAAGTGCGGTTATAGGTAAGATCATACCCCCCCGACAGCATGGGTTTATTCCCGGTAGAGGGACGGCAGACCATATCAGAAGGGTGTGCACGCTGTTTGATGGGGCGGCAGCCTCACAAGACTCTATGGCTCTAATATTATTAGATGCTGAAAAGGCATTTGATAGGGTCTCGTGGGGCTACCTCTGGTCTGCATTAGTGAAGGCAAATATAGGTAATGTCTGCATCGGGGCTCTGGGTGCCTTATATAAGAATCCGACAATAAGACTAAGGATTATGGGAGAGCAGAGTGGGATAATAAATATTTTGACGGGGAACCAGGCAAGGTTGCCCTTGCTCCCCGCTGCTTTTTGCCTTTTACATAGATGCCTTCATAAGAAAGATAGAGTTGAATGAAAACATCTCACCAATTATTTTGAATGGATAGGAAACAAAAATCCTAGGGCACGCTGACGATCTAGCTATAACAAATACAGATCCGGCAGCTGCAGTATTGGAAATCGAAAGAAAAGCAAAATTGTATGGGGCGCTTTCGGGTTATAAACTAAACCAGAGCAAAACCCAAATTGTAATCAACAAAAAGGTAACGATGATAGATCAAAGAATAACAGATTCAGCAATTTACCTAGGGATAACAATAACATCAGATCTTTCTAAGGTAGTCGAAATGAATCTGGGGCCGGTGATTAAAAAGGCCAAAAGGGACCTAGATAGATTAAACAACCTGCATTTAACAACAATTGGTCGGTGTAATTTAATAAAAATTACATTCTTGCCTAAAATATTATATCTGTTTCGCACTATCCCGTTAAAATGCAATAATAAGTGGTTTAGCGAAATAGAGGGAGTCTCGAACCGTTTTATATGGGCCAAGGGTAGAACACGGCGAGCATTAAAATTCTTGTCACTATCAAGGGCGCGAGGGGGTCTTGCGGCACCCGACTTTAAGGCTTATTATTGGGCCTCTGTCTTGCAATATATCAGAGGGCTAGTGGGTGGGAGCATGGAGGATCGGTGGAGATTGGGGGATAGTGTCCCTGATATATGTGAGTTGATAGTCAAGGACTCCAACAAGTGGCTCCTCTTGTTTAATGAAGGTAGTTATTACAAGAAAGTAAAGTTTAAGACCCTTGGGGCGGCAATATTAGTTTGGTCAACTTTTAGGAAGAAAATATAAATGGGGAGGATGAATTATTATACGCCCTTATTCAAGAACCATTTGCTACCAGCGATATTCCATGATCAAGTAATGAAGAGATGGGATACGCTGGGGGTAAAAACTATTGGGGACCTTATGGATATGACTGGCCTTATGGCATTTGATCAAGTACAGCAACTATATCACTTAGACCGCAGAGATTTTTTTAAATATTTACAAATAAGATCAGCACTGTTAAAAAAACAGGGAGGGGACATCAACTCTAAGAGAGGAGAAATCATGGAACTCTTAAGGGATAAGAAGGGCTGTTCGATATCCCAAATATACAGGGAATTGAGTCAGTATAAGGAAGATGACTGTGGAAGGGTCATAGAAAAATGGAATACCAAGCTATGTCTATCTGGCAACGAGGTTGAAAAATCGTTCAAGCTTTTAAATTCAGTGTTAAGAGTAGCCAGCTTACAAGTCCAGCAATACAAGACCCTGCATGCGCTCTATTATACTCCATATAGAATTGCTCAATGGGGTGGAACAACGGGGGTAGTCTGTCCTAGATGTCAAGCAACGCAGGCGGATACTATACATATGTTTGCTGCATGTCCAGCCCTGGACCTATTTAAAAGCTCATTAGAGAAATTTTTTGATAGAGCATTAGGGATCAAAATTAGTATAACTAACGAAGTTATGGTATTAGGGGTAACCAGGGACGGTGTAGAAATAGCTCAATATGAGTTTATATACCTAGCGATGACCTTAAGCCGGCTATGTATAGCAACACTGTGGAAAGATCCAAACCCGCCAACATTCCAACAATGGCAATCACGGTTATTAGCGGTATATGTATTAGAGAAAGCACTGTATGACAAAAAGGGATGGAAGACAAAGCAATTGGGGAAACGGATATGGGCCCCTATAGCTGATTGGAAATATAGGCTTGAAAACGTTTAAAGGAGTGCACCCTCTTCTGGTTTTTTCTTTCTCCCTTCTTTTCTTCTCTATATTGTTTGGGGGCAATCGGACAGCCTTGCCAGTAATCAATATATGCAGTTTGATTAGGTAGAGATGTAATGTATACTTTCCATATTATTGTATCTTCTCTCTCTTCTTTTTGCATCCTTTTTTTCCCCTTTTTCTTATTTGCAAAACTGTGATGTATAAGTTTGATGAAGCAATGGAATAATGAAATGTCTCACTTGATGATGATGAATAAAAAAAATAAAAAAAATAAAAATGATGGTGCGTTTAATGTTTTCCTTAATGTTATGTTTCTTTAACGGCATGCAACATGTTTATGTTCTACATTGATTCCACATTCTTCTGGAATACTTGTAATGAATTGTTCCACCAGGTTATGCCAGTTGCATCTGGACATAGACCTAGGCGGATGCCTCTTTGCCGTGCTGTAAATGAACCTACTATTTTCTTTAATTTTCGATTGAGCAACTTCTTAATACCATATTGCCATTAAAGCATATAAGGTCTCTAATCCAGTCTTTGATAGTAGGTGTGGGTCCACTGTCCCATCTCGTCGCCTGGCTAGTAATAATTCCAGGGCTGCAGATCTTCTGATTTGTTTCGGAAGTTCATTCACATAGCCTAATAGTGCCTGGAGTGGGGATGGAAGCAATGTGAAGTCCAACATTATAGAGAGAGTGTCAAATATTGATTCCCCGTAGGACAACATTGGAAGACATTGGTTTAACGCATGCCTTTCAAGCTTGTGGGAGTATGATGTGTGCTTTGAAGATATTTAAAATAAAGTAGATTATGCCGGTCATTTAGGGATTTTTGGGGGATTTGCAAACATGAAAATTTCTAAATGGAGTCTGTGAGGGGGAAGCCCAAATCTGTTTGCCATTTTGCTCTAGCAGGAGATGTAAAGGCAGGAAATCTACCACTATAGTATATAATAGTGTAATAAAGCCTTGCTGTTAAGGCTGTAAAGTTTGAGGGGGGTCGGTTGGAAACTGTGCGTTGCGTTCATGTGATTTTCTCATATGCCAATATTAAAAAATTGCAAGTCGCAAAGTCCCTCCCTTTTGATTGAATGATTTGATCGTCATTAATTCTCCGTCAGGGAACAGGTCCCCTATTGTTTGAATGGCAAAGTACATCAATTGTGTTTGTGCCTTCCGCTTGTTAGTGAGGGGGAAAAGGTATTATTACAGATAGGGAGGTGAGGATACTTCATAATATCCGCATGTTGCCCAAGGGCGTGCCATGCCAAGACAGTGCACATTATGGTGTTAGCATTTATTTCTGGACGGGGAGAGTTTTTGAGCAGGAATAGTATTTAATGGGCTGCTACCAGCAGTTTCACATTCATATTTGAATGAATGCAATTGGCAATTCGGGAGCGCCCAGTAGAAAAGATATTTGGCGTGGACAACTAAGAAGTAGTATTCTATGTTTGGAGTTGTGAGTCTGCCCTTGGAGATTGATGTTGGTCTTTGTTTCCCGATGGAGCTTGTATCTTTGTTTAAATATGTTATTAAGCTGGGTCAGGAATGATATTCTAAAATCATCTCTTTTCTTAGAAAAGTGTGCATCAGCCACTGGTGTGGGATGATATTCACGTGTGATCAATGAGTGCATCTTCTTATTTTACAAAGTTTGTTGTGCATTGAATTGAAATTATTTGTTGTTTCTTTTCTCAGTGTGTATATCTAGAATTTTGAGGTAATTGTTTCTATATAAACAGTAATGGACGTAATTCTACATGAAAGGTATTTTTTCGGGGCTTGCCTGTAGGCAGAATGGCAGTGCATGCTTTGGGCAATGTTAGTATGCCACTTTGTGTAGCCTTTGCTGGAGTAGGTTTGGCAAATACAATGAAATATCGAATCTAAGATATTGTCAGAGGTTTTTTTTTGACGTAGGAGATACTTTTGGCTTTTATTTTGGAGGGAATTCAGATACAATTCACAGAGATATGATTGTGAGTAAGTGTGACTTACTACCAACTCACTCTTGAAGTTCCAGGAGTAAGTCACACACAATTATAATGAAGAAGAGCTTAGTTAAGTAGGGCTCATGACTGATGTATATTCTGAAGAGGTCAATGTAATTCCATTTGTTCATGTGTTCCATGGGTTCTTTCTTTATCCAACGGTGTTTTTTGTTTTGTTTTTTTAAACAAAAAATAGTTTTGCAAAAAATTCAATAACTGCTCATTTGCTTGCCAGATTCAAAAATGAGCAACCACCTTTTGCACTTTTTATGTTGTTTAGTAATTCGAGATTTTTTCAATTTCACCTTTGTCATTTTAATAGTGGAGAAAATGTATTCTTACCATTTCTTGGTTTGTAAACATGAAAATAATAAAACAAACATCAGTTTACTTTTATATGTTATAGTGCAAACCTGTGTATTTACAATTTCTTATTCAGGAGCCAGCAACATGATGCATAAGAATATTTGCTACGTTTTCGCACCGGTGCAGTTTATGTACTCAAGCCCCTCTGCCACCATTTAGAATTATTTTGTTTTTCTTTTTGTGAGTGGCAGGCTAGTTGTTCATACTTCACTGTGGAACCTTGACTGAAAACGAGTGAGGGAAGGTTGACAGGGATGAGGGCTGCGGTTCCCGCACGCGGCAAGGGATCGATTTCACAGGACGCCTTATTAAAGGTCAGTAAAGGACAGCCTCTGCCAACTTTAGCTCACTGACTCTTTCGCGTTCGTATTTTCATCAAGATTGGTTTAGGCTGCTAGAGAAAGTACATATACTCTTAACATTTGATTTGTCGCTGAGTTAACCATTCATTTACTTAGTCAGAGCTATGGCGCCTAGACATCTGCTGGTAGCTGTGGGCTGTGTACATTTTCATTTTATTGATGTGTTATTCTCTCACGGATTTGGAAATAGTAGATTATTGTCTTTCTATGGAAAAAACTTTAAACGGGACATCTCCCAGACGCTTGTGCGTTTTATGCCACATGAAATGTTGGGATGGTGGTCCTACTGTAGCCAGGTCCAATTAGTCAACTAAACGTGATAAACAAACACGTCTTTTTGTCTGCTGTCACCCCATTCGTAGCATTTGTTGTGTGGAATATGTGTCAATGGGTACTTTTCCAGGCTGTCTCCATTGAAAAAAGCGACCTCCTGCCGGGTAACCTACTTGTCAATGCGGATTAACCAAATCCTCTCTTTTCAGATGTTGCCCCCTACAGATGTAATAAAGGCGTTATTTGTGTTTTTTCTTTCTTTTTATAAGCCCCAGCCTTGTTAAAATAGTTCTGTTTCCGTTTAATTAAAATACAAGTTTTGTTTTGGATTTGTATGCGAATTTAAAAATAAGTTACTTTATGGTACCACTGCTCTATAAATTACTTTAACCCTGTATTTGTCAAACATGTGTGGTCTTTCCTAAGGTGCCAGGTGTCTGCCTTCACTGATCACTTCAGTATTGCCTGCTTTTTAGTCAGTCAGGACACTTTTGGATGAGAGTTTTGGGATAGATAACAGGTTTGCACCGCTCAACAATTAACTCAGTGGTACACCACCTTTTAAACCCCAGCACTATTTTACTACCTGGGTTCATAAATTGGTTACGACACAAGTGAACAACATTAGTGAAAGCCAAACAAAATCTTATCCTGAGCAAATGCCCATTTCAAAGTAAATCCAGCAGTCCGTATTTATGGTAATTTCTTTGTTTTATTCCAAATGCCAGAATTCCAAATAGGTAATATCACAGCCAGTCTTAACAGAATGCAGCCAACACTTGTTTCGTCTCGTGGATAATTTCTACCGACTTCATCAGGGCTAATAAGTGTTAATCAAGTTCAGTCCTCAGTAGCAAAACATAGATTTGTGCAAACACCTATATCTCGGAACTTAGGGCCAGATGTAGGTAGGGTTTTACCGGTCGGTAACGGCCGAATTCGGCCGTTACCACCGGTAAAAGTATTTTGAGATGTAGGGGGCAGAATCGGTAAAATTACCGTTCGGTAAATTTACCGACCGGTATTTTTACAGATTCGGTAAAATTGATATGTAGGTGGGACTCTTATGAGTCCCACAAGGCCTAAGAAATCGGTATTTTACCATCAAATTCAATTTGATGGTGAAATACCGATTCAGGTGTGCATGCACATGTGTGCATGCACAACTGTGCCATATGACAGGCAGACCTGCCCTTAGGGCAGGTCTGCCTGCCATATGGCCCCGACCCTTTTTTGGGGGTGCTAGAGGGTGTCAAAGTGACACCCCCTGCACCCTTGTCAAAATCGGTATTTACCGATTCGGTAAATACCGACCGGTAATGCCCCATTCATTCCTATGGGCTTCAAAGCCCATAGGAATGAATGGAGCATTACCGGTCGGTATTTACCGAATCGGTAAATACCGATTTTTACCGAATCGGTAAAATACACATCTGGATGGACCTACATGTCCACCCTTCATATTTACCGATTCTTAATTACCGAATCGGTAAAATTCGGTAATTAAGAATCGGTAAATATTTTTTACCTACATCTGGGCCTTGATCCCTTAATTCCTCATTATCTTTGAATCCAGCAATCGGCAATTTATTTATCTGCAAACAATGGGGACAGTGCTCTTCATGGTATCTTGGCTTCTAGTGCAAGCATACTGCATAAGTAAGCACAATTCACCCAAATCTACTGGACAGCGCTTTAATTCACCATCTAAACTAAAAAGAGCCGCAAAAGTCAGAAAGCAGCGAGAGCAATATGACATGCCTAGATTAACCATTAACCTTCATTATTTGGAGTCCCACTCTCCCTTGTTGCAGCCTATCAGATAAGGTGGATTCTTCTACAGCAGGGTTCTCCAAAGTTGATCCTCGAGGGCTACATGTATCCATGCCATATTTTTAGCATATCCCTATTTAGATAAATGTAGTTATCTTAAAAATCTGGCATGGATCCAGCCTTCCAAAACCGAATTTGGAGATCCCTGCTCCACAGGATAGGGATTTCTGTTGCAGAATCTGGAATTGCTTACGCCATCAACGCATAATGTGTGCAGTGTCGATCTGGCCTATATGGCAGTTCAGTGTGTCGGGCAGTTTTTTTGATTTTTTTTGTTTTATGGTCTGGTGGGCTACTTTTTACTATTGGTTTCCATGATATCCTGGAAACATTACATGTAGCAACCCCAAATGCATGCACCTTCTTATGCCTGACTTAACACCTATATAATGTGCCTTTAAAAAAATGAATTTAACAGATCAGGGTATTGTTTTAAATGTAAGTGTTATGGGATAGTAAGGGATTTTTAGTGTTCACACATGGGTAGCGGTTGAGGGATAGTAAAACTTTAAGGGAAGTATTGAGTTACTATGGGGTTTTAGGGGTCAATGAAGGGTAGCATTAAGTCTAATAAGTGTTTTTTTAGGTTAAGGGAAGGATAGCGTTAAGTGGCACTAGTGAGATGTTAGGGTTCTGGGAAGACTAACCTGAAGCAGTAGTAATTCATTTTTGGGTGCGGGTAGGCGTAGTGTTACGGATTAGTAATGGTTTTTAGGGTTCAAGGGTGGGTAGCGTTAAGAGGTAATAAGGGATTTTTAGAGTTCAGTATAAGTAAATACTTCTCAGATGTCAAATAACACATAAATTACTCCTGATGTACACGCCTTGATGTGAGGACTCCTGATCTAAAACTGACGTATAAGAACATGGGAGCTGAGAAGCTCAAATAAAACAGCCTCTAAACGCATGACTGCCCAGCATTTAAATCTGGCATGAACTCCTCACAGAGCTGCCAGAGAAGAAAAGAACGCCATCATTATCTAGTAGATGTTGTTAAATAGCATCACAGTGGCATGTGTGTGACCTAAATGAGGAAGCTCTTTGGTAACACATTAGCTTGACTTGCTAAAGACCCCTGGCTCTCTCAGCATACTAAACAAATGACACAGTTGCTTGGAGTGCAAGCACACTTTCTGTAAAAGTACACAGCTTTAGCCAAATCAAAAGTTGTACTCAGGTGAACCAACCTCTGGGCGGAGCTCCAGTTCCTCTCTCTAATACTCCTGAAAGCTCTTTATTTCAATCACATTAGGTAAGATGATATCTGCGCTGCCATGACAGACCTATAAAGAAATAACTGAGGGACTATTCCATTGCCTTCAGCTAAATGTTTGTTTTAGTATTGAGTATCGTTATAGATTCAAAGATTATTTGGATTTAAACCCTACATAAATAAGAATGCGGATGGGAATGAGTATTTTCATAACATAAGAAGTGGTTCTGATGATTAAAACCTATATTACTGCAAGAATATTCAATAGAGTTTCGTCCTTTTTGTCTGATTTCTAGATTGGCGACACTCATAGAAGCTGGCTCTTCTGTGGCTGTTTCACCTTAACTGTCACAGTACTCATCATTTTAAACACTGACAAGTCAACACTGGCAACTGAATAGTGAGTTCACAGTCGCACGCAAAGGAAATCTGTGTGGTCAGGGCCAATCATTTTGACTGGGAACAGACTTAACAAGCATCACTAACCACACATGAGAACAAGTACAGTATAGTCAGCAGCATTGCAAGATTCCCAAAAGACACGTAAAGTAGGTATCGCATAGCCAGCTGAATGTGTAGTTGTTCCCTCGCAAACACAGAGCAGACATCACACTGGTAACAAGCAGTACATACTTCGCTCACAGGATACAATGTTTATCTGGAGAAATATGCCTTACGCAGAAGCCATATGTGTTTCATGCATAAAATGCGTACATCGGGAGAATCCATACAAGCTTTGTTTACATAGTGAACAAGTATAGCTCAAAAGTAAGGAAATATTCTAAACCTATTTCTAAAAGGAGCATGGCTCTTATTGCTACAGGTTTTGTCAGCAGAGTTAGCATTTCAGACCTTGTTTAATGCATACATCACTCCCATGGCTGGTCTATTTAAATCAATCAATCAGGCATTTGTAGAGCGCGCTACTCACCCGTGTGGCTGTGGCGGGGGATGTTGAGGATCAGGTGTGCAGAGGCGTTCTGTATGTGTTGCAGTCATTTCAGTAGTTTGGCTGGGGCTCCTGCATAGAGGGCGTGCCCGTAGTCCAGCCTTCTGCTGACGAGGGCCTGGGTGACCGTTCTTCTTGTGTCGGTGGGGATCCACCTGTAGATCTTTCGGAGCATGCGGAGGGTGTTAAAACAGGAGGATGAGATGGGTTTGACTTGTTTGGTCATGGAGAGTGTTGAGTCGAGGATGAATCCCATGTTGCGTGCGTCAATAGGTTCATATTTATGGCCTTTGTGAGCAATGCTCAGTTGATCGTCGACCTAGACTAGCCGCTGGATTAAGGGCCTAATTACGTAGTAAGGGGACCATTGCAAAATCGGGACCAACCGACCTCTGGTTGGCGGTTCCGACCACAGGATTACAATGTGACCGCACACGGTGCTGTCACATACTCCCATTTCTCTATGGGAG
The DNA here is from genome assembly GCF_964261635.1 of Lissotriton helveticus. Classification (NCBI taxonomy): domain Eukaryota; kingdom Metazoa; phylum Chordata; class Amphibia; order Caudata; family Salamandridae; genus Lissotriton; species Lissotriton helveticus. The sequence goes on along the minus strand of NC_136067.1, from coordinate 1,697,571,142 downwards.
CTTGTGCTGCAGCTGTAAACCATCCAAAGCACAAGCTCCCATAAAGAAAAGGGCGAATCTGTTCATCCCTGAAACAAATGGCAGGCACCTCAGAGTGCCTGCCACACGGTGCAGGGATTAACAGGGGGGCACAATAGCTGCCCCCTCGGCCCCCAGGCAGAGGATGCAGAGTGAAGGGGGCCCTGCTATGGGTCCCCAATGTCGCTTTCGGCCCTGCTATGGGTCCCCAATGTCGCTTTCCAATTGTCTTCCCATGTCAGAAAGCCAAACATGAAAAGCTTGTCGAAAACCAACATCGTAATCCCTACACCGTCCATAGGGATTACAGGCAGGCCTCCTTCGCAGGCCAGTTTCGCTTTCGCCCACCTGCATCGTAATGCGGTGGTCCGTAAGTGAAACCTGCGATGAGACTCAGAAGTCTTTCCGAGTTTCATCGTAATTAGGGCCTATGTGTTTAATTGATGCTATGGCGGTAAGTATAAATTGCACATAGTTGTAATTTCACACAGTTTTCTACAGTTGTTTTTTTATTCTTGTGTGGTTGTAGGAAGAATGTGTGTGGTGTTCGATTGGCTCCTCACGTTCTGTAGAAATGTTCTTATTCCTGGTGGAACATTAAAAATTGAACTGATGGGACAGTTGGCGACAGGCTGAAGAGGGAGCAGTAGAAGTTGTCTACCTCTTTACTTGCAGATGTGCTGCACAAATGTAACGCATATAGATTGAGGTCCTAACTGTTCATGGCTCCAACGATACCTGGCCTGATTCTGGCTGGGCCCTTGGCCATGGCTCTCACTTGTTTCAGATCTGACAGTTAGGAACCTGGGTGTTTGTGTGGATAATTATTTAACACTAATATCCCATGTCTATAGAGTCTCTTATTCTTGTTTTTTTATAACAAAGTGCTGAAGAAGATCTGTCTGATTCTACTTCTCAAATGCTGGTAAATTGCAGTTCAGTTCAAGGATCATTATGATACTTAATTGTTGTAATGACAGTGCTTAATTTGAAATAGAAACAGTGCCGGGGCCCAAAGCCATGGGCGTAGGAAGTAGGAAGTACAGTGAATGTTGGGGATATGTCCACCCCCGAGTTTGGTGTGGTGGAAATACGGTGGAGGGGATGAGAGGAATAAAAAAGATCTCCCGAGCACCTCCACTGTAAGAAGCACCATTTTCTCTGTGTCTCTCTTTTCATAACACCACAGGGACATACGTTACTTGTTTTTCATGTTTTGCAGTAATTTAAAGACTTCCCTGCTGTGCTTCAGTGTGTCAGTGAAGCAGCACAGTAGAATGTAAAGAGAGGGAAATCAGCATTTGAGAAGACCTTCAGCTGATATCCAAGCTCATGAGATATCCTCTCAGTTCCAAAACCGACTTTTAAAAAGAAGAAGAGGGACAATTTAATAAAAAACATGTTTGCTCTACTTTCATTTGAATTGTAAAATTATTTGTCTTTGATGCTACATCAAGTTTTAAAGAAGGCCAAATATGTTTTCTTTTTAGTTCCATATTGTAGAAAGCACGTTTTTATGGATTTTGTGCCTCTCTCCACCACTTTCCCTTCCATCTTGTTGGCACATATTTACACGTATTAAGTCACGGTTTTACAATTTGTTTTCAGGAACTTTCAGTTCTCTTTTTTATTTATTAGATGAAAAACCACAATATCCAGAATACAACCACACTGAATGTAGAGGTGGGCAAGCCACTCAAAGCTGAAGCCAGGTTTGAGTCATATGCCTGGCTCTTGCTCAGCTTGAGGTCCTCCTGGAATCTTAAGCCCAGCACAGGCTGAGTGACCTCACTGCGACCATTACTGACCATGTAACATGGGTTGCTAAGTTTGAATCCTGGTTTCTGGTCCTCATCCTATTAACTAATATCACTCTGCTTAAAAAATAAAAAATGTTGTTGTCTGTCTCTTGAGAAGAGCTCTTATGTCCTTGGATAACATTTGTACATGTAAAACTGTCCAAAATAAAATGTGATTCTGACCGTCATCTGCACTCTAATCTCGGCCTCAAGCATTCAAGTAAACATAAGTATCCTAAGATAAAACACTTTTTTCAAAAAGGCTATGATTCTTAGAACACTATTTTCATTATCTAAAAGTTGTAATGACAGTAGAGCGGGGCGACATTGGCGTAACCCAGACTGTTTTAGCATAGGTACCAAAGACAGCCGCCTGACAGTAGAAAAATATTTACAAAATAAAATAACATGAATCGTAGTTTTGGGGGAAATATTATCACAGGGACAGGGCTGGAGGTCTCGTGACCAGATATTCATAGCGGGAAAAAGGAAGGAGAGTCTACTCTGAGGACGGGGTGGTTCAAGAGACAGTCTTCGCTCTGTGAGGTGGATTTCATGAATGAAGACAGATTCTGCCCTCAACAGGAAGGTATCTAAGGTCCCTGCACAGACCTACCTTTAACAAAATTGCCTTTACTCATGGTTAGACCAGTACAAGTTCAAGAAGTGTTACAAAAAGATAAAGATAAAATATAATATAAAACAAAATACTGTACTCAGTCCAATGTCTTAGAGGGATGGCCCAGCCCTGCCTCTAACTGTCGCTGACGGGCACGGACGGGCCCACCCTTGGCCCGGGCGAGTCCCGCGCTGCGGGAGCCCAAGCCCCTTTATGCACCTCCTGGCGCTCTCCGGCGTCACTGCGGCTTCCCCTGCCGCTAGGGCTGCTGGGATATGGAGTCCCTGATGGTGTCGGGACAATGGCAGCCACGCGATGAAGCGGGCTCTGGCGGGACCCGGGGGGGGGGTCAATCAGCTGTCTGTAGCAGTGTAGCAGGTAAGGACAAAGTTCCAAACACGGGCTCCCTTTATGCACCTCCTGGTGCTCTCCGGCATCACTGCGGCTTCCCCTGCCACTAGGGCTGCTGGGATATGGAGTCCCTGATGGTGTCGGGACAATGGCGGCCACCCGATGGAGCCGGCGTCAAGTGGGCTCTGGTGGGACCCGGGGGGGGGTCAATCAGCAGACTGTAGCAGTGTAGCAGGTAAGGGCAAAGTTCCAAACACGGGCTCCCGCGCTGCGGGAGCCCAAGCCCCCTTTATGCGCCTCCTGGCGCTCCCCGGCGTCACTGTGGCTTCCCCTGCCGCTAGGGCTACTGGGATATGGAGTCCCTGATGGTGTCGGGCCAATGGCGGCCACCCGATGGAGCCGGCGTCAAGCGGGCTCTGGCGGGACCCAGGGAGGGGTCAATCAGCAGACTGTAGCAGTGTAGCCGGTAAGGGCAAAGTTCCAAACACAGGCACAGAACTCAAAGAGTCAAGGCAAACAACTCTCTCTACCAGCTCTCTCCCGCACTCATGGGTGGCTCCCAAGGATCCCCTCTATCTCCTATTCTCTTCAATCTTTTCTTGGAACCTCTTGCACATGCTTTAAATTCCATGGACATTCTCTTCCACATGTATGCGGACGATACGCAACTATATCTGAAAATCTCATCCTCTGAATCATCATATCACTCAATACTACCCTAATGTTTACTCAAAACTGGTTAACGGAGAATCATCTACTGCTCAACACCTCTAAAATGGAATTCCTGCTAATTTCCCCTCTGAATCTCATCCCCAAGCTAGACCTCTGGCTGAGTCACCTCACTGCTTTCAACTGTACGCCTCTCATCGTAGACGCAGCCAAGTCTCTCGGTATCACCATGGACAAACACCTGAATATGAAAGGTCACATCAGCAATGTATGCAAAGGAGCTAACCACTTGATAAGATCCCTCAGAAATATCAAACCTTTCCTTCCTCTAAATGATTTCAAGCAAGTGGTCCAAGTGCATGTCTTGCCGAGGTTAGATTACGGTAGTGCTACCCTCAGTGGCCTTCCCAAATACGCTCTGGCTCCTCTAAGGGCTGCACTTAACTCGGCTGCTAGACTGGTTATAGATACCAAGCGAAAAGATCATATATCCCAGTTATAAAATCCCTCAATTGGTTGCCCTTCAAAGCACGAATTCAACTAAAGATTGCTGTTCTCACACACAAAGTCCTTTACTTAAATACCCCTAAGTACCTTATGCAAAAACTTAAACTATCCTGTGGCGTAAGAGCTTCAAGAAGCGCCTCTACCCTCCTCCTGAAACCACTCATCCTTAAGAAAAAGAGAAGTTGTCACTGAGCTTTCTCCGGAGCTGCTCCTAAGATCTGGAACTCTCTCCCATCGGAAGTTCGCAGAATCTCCTCATTAGCGGCGTTCAAAGTGGAAGCCAAAAGATTCCTAATGAACAAATTCATACCCTAATAGGGTGATACCCACGGGCCCGTTGACATTGCATCTGCTGACTATTTTTCTGTTCCTATTTTGTTCTTACTTTTATTACAGCTCCTCCTTAATGTACCCTGTGTTTCACCCTTGCTGCCCGCCTACAATTGTTTTATCGTATTACCCTACTGGTTGCATGTTGCACTGTATATTCCTGCTCTCCCTTCCTCTTATGGATATTGTTCAGATATTGCTTTTGTCCTTCCTCCCATCATATTGTAAAGCACTCTGTTATCCCTCTGGATCTCGTTCGCGCTATATAAAACTTTATAAATAGAATAAATAAATGTACACCGCAACAACGTGTTAAGTTTAAACAGACACAGTAATGCGGTCACTGTTTAAAAATCACTAGTTTTTCAGTGCATAAATACATTGGAACTGTGATCCCAACTACAATATAAGTGGGGGTAGAGATGTGGAAAAAAATAGCAAAATATTATTTAAATATTTTGCTAGTGTTTGACTTACAGTTAACTCATGAATACAGTTTTATTCATAGACCCCATCAGAATGTGTACCCCAAAGTCAATGTTCTATCTTTTTGTGCTTTATGAAATATTTCATAAATATATTCCAATATAAAATTTGAAGGCCCCAAGTCAAAAAAACATTTTAAATCCTTGAATTAATCATGTTCATTACTGACTTAAATTCAGCATGTCTCTTTTCATGAAGTGGCTGCGACAGCTTCCTAAGCAAGATATTTGATATCTGTGCTACTCCATCATATGCAAAAAACGCAGGAGTTGGAGTTACTTGTATAAATTATTCCACTCCATGAAACACAACACATTTGAAGATCAGGTGGTAGGAACTGTCTTCTGTCTTGAAGATTTACGATTGTGTTACCTTTCTCCAGCTGGAATTCCCGTTCCCATTTTCGTACATTTACTGTTTTAGGAATTCATTGTGGATGACTTGATGGTGACTGCATTTCACATCAGACTGAGCACAGTCAGTGTTCATAAGTATTACAATGCTGTGTTGTGCTAATATTTTTAACACATTTGCGTGGGCCAGTTTGTGACTTTTACTACTATCCTTTTGAGCAGTTCACCATAGGCAGGACCACTGGAATAATTCAATTCTGCGGATGCTACGTTTTCAACATTATTAAGGATTTGCTGCATTTGTCATATATTCTGTTATCTGCTGCACAATCTTCAGAGTTTTACAAAAAAGTGTTTCTAGTTTAAATGGACCAAAAGTTGCTAAAATTGCAGCAACACGATTGTCTGCACAGTGGAAAGCCATCCGCGAGGTGACCCCCCAGTCATCATGGATCCTGTTTACCAGCTTCAGCCCCTAGGAAAGAGAGAGCAATCAGTAAAAAGTTCCAAATAGGTCAAATACATATACATAATCCTCATTTCCAACGTAACAATTGCCGTAAAACTTCAGTTCCGCATCATCATAATGTACCATCATTTGGATGAGCAGAAAATGCAATTCTTACTAGTCACAGAGAGGGGCAGGTGGATAGGATTCCAGCCGAGTGGGATAATCCTCGCCTCCGAGTTCTTAAAAGAATTGAACCTTTCCATTACGATAGCTAGGACATTTTTCATTCTATGTCAGGACCGGAGGCAAGGATTATGCTGGTTCAAATCTTGCTCCCCACCGAGTGAGCTATATTCAGCACTGGCTTAAAATAGATTCTTTTAAAGGTAGAGTCTGAGGACCAGTTCCCCACATTCATAATGTCCTCCAAATGGGCACCTAATCTGAATACCTCAGCGCCTGGATACCAGTCTGGTCACAGTGCGCTTTACAAATGTTACAGATAAATACAAATAAGTCAAATAAAATGCCTTCAAAGCCATTGCCCAACACTGAATGTGCCCCAGAGATCCTGGGATTAATTCTGACCTCCTGCATGACCCATTAAACCCAGTGGGCTATGGTGGTAGAAGACCCTCCCCTGTCCGGTTTACGCAGCGCAATAAGGAGCTGGCACTCACCTGGTGGCCAACACTCGTCAGACATATCCTCATATGCCTTATGGCACTGCACCACACGCAACTTGGAGAATACAGAAAGGCAGGGTAGGTGATTATCCTGGTATTGGACTTTGTCCTCCCACTGACCACAAAGTAAACCCCAGATGGGGAAAATGTTCTATCTGTAATATAGAGGGCCCGTACAGCCGAGATCGGTCTACAGGATACCAGACATAGGAACATGACCAACTTCGCTGATAGCTTTTTTGAGCTAAAAATCTGTTAGGTTGCCAAGAAAAAATAAGTTAAGCACTTGATTCATATTCCAGAGCGCCAAATAGTGCGGTACCTGGAAAAGGGATAGTCAGATCCCTCAAAGGAGTCGGCACACAAAAAGTGCTCCCCCATTGGAAGCCTTCCACCGGGGCATGCCCCGCCAAGATGGCTGATCAGAAGGTATTAATCGAGCGATACTCCAAACCCTCCGTCGTCAAACTGGCCAGGAAATTGAGTACTTGCACTACATCAGCGTCCACGGGATCAGCACCCGATCGCAGACACCAACGTGTCCATGCTGACCTGTATCTCTTGGCTGTACTGCCAGCCTAGGCTTTAAATAGGAGGTAATCGGCCTGTCTTGAAAGGCCCGGGACCATCCATCAACTCTTGTAATCCGCCATGTCATCAGGCACAAGGAACCCTCCAGCACCATCCAAGGCGGAATCTGATCCTGATTCAGATTAAGAGCCTGGAACGGTGGGAAACAAATTGGAAAATCCCAAGTAAGTTCCAGTGCTTTCTTAAGTGATAATGAAGAACAAGCACTGGCGTTGCCAATAGGTCTCGCAGTAGGAAAGTTTGAGCTATTTGTTTTGTAAATGTATTCATTTTTTAAGTTCTGTAGACGTTTTTCAAGTAGCAAAATGTGTTTTTTTTTTATAATAACAATCGCCCAGATTCATTATGCTCCTGTTTTGCAAGTCCTTAATAGCGATTATTAAGGAATCGCTAATAAAAATTTGCAAAACGGGATGCATGTATAAATTGTAAAATTTATAGTGATTTGTACATCTTCCTTAATTGTGATTCGCTAATTGCTAATCGCAATTAAGGAATGACTCCATAGGCACATAGGAATGAATGGGGAGTCAATCCTTATTTGCGATTAGCAATTATCGAATTGCAAATAAGAAAGTAATTTAAGGGTGTCAGGGTGTCCAAAGGACACCCTGTAGCACCCCTGAAATGTTGATTTACACTGGTGTTGCGCACACACATGTCCAAAGGACATCCAACTCTAATTTTTCGCTTTTTACCACAAAGTCAGACTTCACGTTAAATAGTGTCCAAAAATTGCGAATTTCTAATTTTAAATGGGTTAATGAATTGCATTTAAGGAATCTCAAATAGAGATTAATTAAATGCAATTTTTCGCAATTTTGCGATTTCTGATTTTGCGAATATTTCATTTTGGATGATGAATCCCAAATGCAATGAAAGTGCTCGCAAAGAGCCAGATTTTCAGAATCTGTCCTGAATGTGGCTGTCCGGCTTTTAAATTTTAAAAGTAATTAATACTTCCCTAATAGTTATTGTAATTTATAAAGGCACTATATTAAATGTTTGTAATCTGATTTTGTGAAGATTATGTTTTTTGTTTTTTTTTTGGTTTAAAAATCAATATCAAAAGTGTAATAATTCTTTTTTTTTACTTTAGTAATAAAGCTTTAAATATTGAGACATTGCATCTTTGCTGAGAACTGGGACTTAAAGAATGAAGTTCAGGAATAGATCATCAGATTAGTATGGGTGAAGACAGGTAAACATGTAATTATAGAAGGCGTTAGAATGATTTAGGCTGGTATAGCGAGTGATGTTGGTATAGTGTTAGAGAGAGGGTCTTGTAGTAGTGTTGTGTGTCTGTGTATGCCAATATATTGAGTGAGTGTAGATTTTGATGCTGGTGTTTGAGTTAGGATTTTGAGTGTGAATTTGTAGTGGTGAAGTGGATTTTGAGGTAGTAGTTGGAGATTGTATTTTGAGGGTGGATTTGTAGTGTTGTGTTATATTGTTTATGTCAATTAATATTTGAGTGTTGCCTTTGATTTGTATTGTAATTTTTGTTTTTGTGAGTTTCGAGTTAGCTGAATTTTGCTGTCGTTGTTGTTACTGATGCTGCCTTTCTTTTTAGTGGTGCAGTGGTGTTGTAGATTTAATTTGTTATTCTTTGTATTAATATTGTGGTTGTGGAGAGTGTTTTTGTGGTATTTGTGTGTTGTTGAGTGGTGCTGTGCTTGTGTTCATTGTTGCTGTGGTGGTGCTTAGTGGTGTTGTGGTGGTGCTTAGTGATGCTGTAGTGGCGCAGAGTGGTGCTGTGGTGTTGCCGAGTAATGGTGGTGCGGTGCTGAGTGTTGATGGTCTTTGCTTTGAGTGATGTTGTGGTGGTGTTGAGTTGTGTTGTTGTGATGTTGAGTGGTGCTGTGGTGGTGCTGGTTTTGTGCTGAGTGTTAATGTGTTGCTGCTGAGTGATAATGTGGTGTCGCTGAGTGGTGCTGCGTTGGTGCTGAATGATGCTGGGGTGACGCTAATGTTTATTTCTGGGTGTTGCTGACTGATGCTGTGTTGGTGCTGACTGATGCTGTTGTTGCGTTGAGTGATGGTGGTGTGTCGTGGAGTGATGCTGGTGTTGCGCTGAGTGATGGTGGGGTGGTGGTGATTTCTGCTGTGCTGTTGCTCAGTGGTGCTGTGGTGGTGTAGAGTGATGCTAGTTTGTTAGTTATTGATGCTGGTGTGGTGCTGAGTGGTGCTGTGGTGGTGCTGAGTGTTGCTGTTGTTGTGCTGACTTATGCTGGGGTGGTGCTGAGTAATGGATTGTTTTTGTTGAGTGGTGCTGTGTTGGTGTACAGTGTTGCATTTGTGGTGTTGAGTGGTGCTGTGCTGTTTGTCTGTTGGTGCTTAGTGATGCAGTGGTGGTGCTGAGTGTTGTTGTTGTGGCGCTGAGTGGTGGTGTGGTGGTGCTGTTGTGGTGCTGAATGTTAATGTTGGGCTGCTGATAATGTGGTGGTGCTGAGCATTGCTGGTGTGTTGCTGAGTGATAATGGTGTTGTGCTGATGTTTTTTTGGGTGGAGCTGAGTGATGCTGTGGTGGTGCTGAGTGTTGCTAGTGTTGCGCTGAGTGATGGCGGGGTGTTGCAGAGTGATGCTCGTCTGGTGCTGAGTAGTGCTGTGGTGGTGTGAAGTGATGTTGTAGTTGCATTTAGTGATGCTGTTGTTTTGCTGAGTGGTGCTCTGTTGGAGCCGAGTGGTGCTGTTGTTGTGCTGACTTATGGTGTATTGTGTCGTGTAATGCTGTGGTGGTGCAGAGTGGTGCTGTGGTGTTCCTGAGTGTATTTGTGTTGTTGCTGAGTGTTGCTTTGGTGGTGCAGAGTTGTGCTGTTGTGTTGCTGTGGTGGTGTGTAATAGTGTTGAAGTGTAATGCTTTCCTTTAACATTATGAGTGTATTGTATGTTGTTGCGTTATGCTTATTGTGTGATGTTTGTATGTGATGTAGCAGATTTGATGTTGTGTGAGTGTTTTGCATGTTTTAATTTTATGTTTTTATGTAATTTGAGTGTGTATGTGTGTATTTTTATTTGTATGATATGTGTGCTGTTAATGTATTATAACTGTATTCCTTTTTTTATTTTCAAAATGGCGGACGCAATGTATTCCCTTTACGTTCCTTACGTAATGGAATCTAGCGTTCTAGTCTTTTGTTAGTTTTTATTTTAGTTTTCCTGTGACGTAATTTTCAGCCAATCGCAGCGCTACGTTTGGTGACGTAGCGTTTGATGTGCGTCAACGGGGAAATTCCCAGATTGACGTGAATCTTCGCGTGGGAAAGGCGTGTTCTTCTTCCGGTCTTGTTGCTGCGTCGTTTGACAGGTAAGACTACATTTTTATAATATTTCCTACATTATGATGAATGTATTATTGCTTGTGTTTATATTTTTACTAATTTGATTAATGTTTTGGATGTATTCTTGACTATTTTGTATGGCGACTGTTTTATTTGTTACCGTATGTACTTAAAATATAGTTCTGTAAGGTTATAAACTGTGGATGTGCTATTAATTTTAATGTTTTGAAATGTAATATATAGCAATGTAATTTTTTGATGTGTTGTGTATCTGAATTTTTTTTACCTTGTTATATTTTGTGTATGTACTTTGTGATTAGCTCTCGAATTTCCTTAATTTTTTGAAGTGCCATGTTTTTATTTCTTTCTTATTTAATATATTGCTATGTTTATATCGTTTGTTATGTACTTTTGATATTTATGGACAGTATTTTCCGTTGCGTATGTAGAGTATTGGTTTTAATTTTATAAATGTACTTTGTGAATAGCTATTGAATTTCCATGATTGTTTGATGTGCCATTTTTTTATAACTTTATGTAATATATTTCGATGTTTATAATCTTTGTTATGTACTTTTGATATTTATAGACAGTTTTTTCCTTTGCGTATGTAAAGTATTGGTCTTATTTTGATAAATGTATTATTGTTTTATTTGCGTTGTGTTTTTATGCATATTTCATTGTGAAGTTGTTTATTAGGATGCACTTTGTGATTCATTTTGCGTAAATAATTTAAATGGAATAATAGACTGCAATATTGCATGCATGTTGTGCTTCAGATATGCGGGTATTTCGCAGTGTCAGGAAAGTTTTGTTTTTATTGAATTTAATGTAATGTTTTTGTTTTTGATGTAATGTTTTTTTTGTATACTTTTTATTAAGTATTCCTTCTTTGTGTTCTGTTTAGACCGTCTGTGCCTTTTCGACAGTTCTCTGTCTCTGCTGCTGTGACGTCAGTTACCGATATGTTCCGCAAATTTTTACAGGTAAGAGTAAGTTTTGTCTGTTAATGTAAAGTGTTTTTCTGATGTTTGTATATGATTTTTTTTATTTTTTTTATTTACAGCTGTTCACTGTCCGAGTTCTTTTTGGCTACCGCTTGTGACATTTAGGTAAGTGTTAAATTTTTATGTTGTGTGATATTGCGTTTCTGTTTAATGTAAGAATGTTATTTTTCCTGAGGTATGTTTGATATTTCTAACATTTGTCAGTATGTAATATTTTTGTATTGTTTGTGCTATTTCTACACTTTAATGCCTGAGTTGCTGCGACGTACAGGTAATTTTTTTTTTTTAATATTTTTTCTCGACCATTTTATTATATTGTGTATTATTTATTGTGTTGCCTTATAGCTGTAATTTCATTTGTTATAATTTTTTTGCGATATTTCTACTTTATTTGTTTGACGAAAGTGCGATTCATAATTGAATACGGGGAGTACTTGATTTTAATACGGCACGGGTGGGGCACGTGTTTCACGTAAACGTCAGTTACCGATATGTTTTGGGAAGTTCTGCAGGTAAGACCAACTTTTGTCTATTGATATAATGTATTTTTATTTCTTTTGTAGATGTTATTTATTTTAATTTTTTTGCATTTACAGCTTTTTACTGTCCGGGTCCTGTTTGGCTCCGTAAATGTCACTTACCGATGTTTTCTGCCAAATTCGACCGGTAAGCGAAAATTAGGTTTGTTACAATTAATGTAATAATGTTTTTGTTTCTGATCTACTTTTAATGTTTTAGAAATGTGTAAGTGTTTAATGTTTGTGTACTGATTGTGATATTTCTCAACTTCAATGGGCGAGTTGCTGCAACATACAGGTAATTTTTTTTTAATACGTTTGTATATAGATTTTCAATATATTGTGTATTACTTTGTGTCTTCCTTTTTAGCTGTAATTTTATTAGTTAAAAATGTTTTCTGATATTAGTAGTTTATTTATTTGACGAAAGTGCTAATCATAATTTTATTCGGGGAGTATTTGAATGTAATACGTCACGGGTGGGGCACGTTTTTACGTAAACGTTATTTACCGATATCTTCTGCAAACTTCTACAGGTAAGAACAACTTTTGTCTGTTGATGTAATGTATTGTATTTTTTTTTGTAGATGTACTTTATTGTTATTTTTTTGTCCTTTCCAGCTATTCACTGTCCGGGTCCGGTTTGGCTACGTAAACGTCAGTTACCGATGTCTTCCGGCAAGTTCTACAGGTAAGAGAATTTTTTGTGCGTTACAATTAATGAAATAATGTTTTTGTTTCTGATGTATTTTTCTTTATTTTGTAAATTTGTAAGTATTTAATGTTTGTGTACTGTTTCTGATATATTTATCCTTTAATGGCCGAGTTGCTGCAACATACAGGTAAGTTATTTTCCAAAATATATTTAAATATTTTTTTTTAATATATTGTGTATTCCTTTTTCTCTTGCTATATAGCTGTAATCTTATTTTGTTTAAATATTTGTCGATATTTCTTTTTTTTTTATGTGCCGAAAGTGCGATTTATAATTTAATACGGGGAATACTTGATTTAAATACGGCACGGGTGGGGCACGTTTTTCACATAAACGTCAGTTACGTATATCTTTTGTGAAGTTCTGCAGGTAAGACCAACTTTTGTCTGTTGATGTAATGTATTTAAATTTTTTTTGTAGATGTTTTTAAATTTATTTATTTGCATTTACAGCTATTCACTTTCCGGGTCCTGTTTGGCTACCGCTTGTGACATTTCTATACTTCACTGACGGTTTTGAAGCGACATACAGGTAAGTCTCCTTATTTGTTTATATCTTTTCATATTGCGTTCTTGGTGTTGTTCTACTTTATTGTATCTAGTTTTTTTTGTGAAATGTGGATTTAATAATGTACATGACTACTATTTGCCTTTTGTGCATTGTGTACAATTTATTGCGATGTTCGTGTATGTTTTCCTATTTTTTTTGTAAAAAAATTGTATCTTGTGTTTAGCTGGTATCGTCGGCATGCATTGACTGATGTTTGCGCGTGTCGTCTTTGTATCCGTGTCCTGTACTCTAGTTTTGCCTTAACTTGCACCCTGTTTTTTTTGTTATCTTGCACTTGGCTCGTGTTTGGCTCGTGTCTGGCCCGTATCTGGCACGTATCTGGCTCGTGTCGCCAATATGCATTGCCCTTTTTATTTTGTGATGTTTTCTTGTTTTTGTAAAACTTCGTATGTATGCACTGTCTATGTTCTCTTTGTGTGACGTTTGTCTGATCTCTACACTTCACAGACTGAGCTGCTACGATCGACAGGTAATTGCTTTTTTTTTCAATATAATTAAAGAGTGCCTTTGTGATTTTGTACACTTTTTTGTATACAGTTCCTTTGTGTGATGTTAATGTAATCATGGACTTGGCTCGTTTTTGGCTCGCACTTGGCTTGTGTCCGGCTCGTCTCTGCTTAGTGTCCTTTTCCATGCTATCACTGGCTCGTCTTTAGCTCGTATCTTTGCCATGCATTGACTCATGTTTGCGCGTGTCGTCCTGGTATGCGGGTCCTGTAGTCTATTTTCGCCTGAGCTTGCACCCTGTTTTTTTTTTATGTCGCACCTGGCTCGTGTTTGGCTCGTGTCTGGCCCGTATCTGGCTCGTGTCGCAGCTATGCATTGCCCTGTTTTTTGTGATGTTTTCTTTTTTTTGTTAAACTTATTATGTATGCACTGTCTATGTTCTCTTTGTGTGTCGTTTGTCTGATCTCTACACTTCACTGACTGAGCTGCTACGATCGACAGGTAATTGCTATTTTTTTTAATATAATGAAAGAGCCTTTGTGATTTTGTACACTAAATTGTATACAGTTCCTTTGTGTGATGTTAATGTAATCATGGACTTGGCTTGTTTTTGGCTCGCACTTGGCTTGTGTCCGGCTCGTCTCTGCTTAGTGTCCTTTTCCATGCTATCACTGGCTCGTCTTTAGCTCGTACCTTCGTTATGCATTGACTCATGTTTGCGCGTGTCGTCCTGGTATGCGGGTCCTGTAGTCTAGTTTCGCCTGAGCTCGCACCCTGTTTTTTTTTATCTCGTAAATGGCTCGTGTTTGGCTCGTGTCTGGCCCGTATCTGTCTCGTGTCGCCGCTATGCATTGCCCTGTTTTTTGTGATGTTTTCTTGTTTTTGTCAAACTTATTATGCATGCACTGTATATGTTCTCTTTGTGTGTTGTTTGTCTGATCTCTACACTTCACTGACTGAGCTGCTACGATCGACAGGTAATTGCTATTTATTTCAATATAATTAAAGAGTGCCTTTGTGATTTTGTACACTAAATTGTATACAGTTCCTTTGTGTGATGTTAATGTAATCATGGACTTGGCTCGTTTTTGGCTCGCACTTGGCTTGTGTCCGGCTCGTCTCTGCTTTGTGTCCTTTTCCATTCTATCACTGGCTCGTCTTTAGCTCGTATCTTGGCCATGCATTGACTGATGTTTGCGCGTGTCGTCCTTGTATCCGGGTCCTGTACTTTAGTTTTGCTTTATCTGACACCCTGTTTTTAGGTCGAGCTGGAGTTAGCATCCGAAGGATGCGTCCAGTCTCGACATCTTTATTGATCAGTCTGGGGGGAAGGAGGGACAAGAGGGTGTTACGAGCTTTTGTCCAGGATTTGGGTGCGCGAACGCGCACGTCGGCTCCATCCACGCGTGCGCACACAGCCAGCCACCACACACACTGAAACACACGCGCGCTGGTTACTTTCATTTTCCATCCCCCCACCAGTCATCGGCTCTTTTTACACACGCACGCATGCATGCATACATACACACACACACACACAGACACATGCGCACACACAGGCACACACACACACACAGACACAGACACACTCGCGCGCACACACACACGCGCGCGCTCGCACACATCCCCCCCCTCACACCCCACTCACCGAGTTCTTTTCGTGTGTCCCTCTCTCCCTCGGCAGGCAGCGCGTCATCCTCAGCAGCAGGCGGGGCTCTCCACGAGCACGGGAGCCCCGCTAGCTGACACGCAAATCTTCCGGCTGATGGGCACAGGAGCGCTTCAGCACAGGAGCGCGAGGTAGGCTCCCGTCTGCTTCCTGTCTTTTTGTGGCCCCGCCCCCGTCCCAACACAGGTTGCCTGGCTTCCTGTTCAAGCCGGGCTGCGGCGGTGAGTTTTTATTATTTTTTTCTCATTCTAGCAATGGTGACAGCTTGTTATTAGTTGTATGTTCGTGCTGAGCGCGTCTCATCTGGCGTCTCCTCTACCTGCCCCACCCTGGTTGGGACCATTTCCTCCTTAACCTGTGCAGCACCCGTCGTGCTATAGTACTTTGTTTCAGGTCCAGCTCTTGGCATCGGGAGCAGCAGGTGAAGGCGAGATCTAAGTAACTGTTCACTCCCAGAAGGCGCACTTTATATAATGACATTGAGACTGCACTGTGCCTATCAGTGAAGCTGAGAACTGACATGTTTCCGGATGTGCTCTAGTTCGCACATTGAGCCAGACAATGGATACAAATTTCTTTCTAGCAACTTTTTTTTTATCTGACCTTGTGCCTCATTGATGCATGCCCGGTCTTGTAACTGTGGGTGGGGGAGAAGAAGGGGGTCAGTGTTCTGAGAGTCGACAGTGAACCAGACCTTGACAACATTGGTAGACTGCTGGGAGTGCTCAGCTCACTTAGAATTAAGGGGTATCCAGCCACACGGTTGTTCTTGTTCATCCGGCCCGCGATCCACAACAAAAAAAATCCATTGATTTACAAACATTCTTGTGAAGCGAGTTCTCCTCAGTGACCAGATTCATAAACATAATAAATAGAAAATTAACACCTTTTAAATTTTGTATAAATCTATTGCATGGATGTTTACAGTTGTGTGGATGCACCACGGTCTAAGGACTCTGAGTATCATTTGGAAATCTCCAAAGGTCACTGGTTTATGTGGATTTCTTATGCCACCCTCAGTCTTGTGAGTTCTCCGTATTGTGAACAAATGTGGGGTCAATGATGGGACTTGGGAAGACTAGGGCAAAGGCTAACATAGTGTGCAAAAATCAAAGTAAAATAAAAATATACATGCGGGAAATATGGTGCAGTGAGTCAATTGCTCGCTGCTGGCATATGCCGTGAAGTACAAGACATCAATTGGAATCCTGGCAGGTCAGCCTAGAATATAATGCTTCCAAAGTGAATATACTGACTACCATTACATGGGTAAGGTAACAGTAGCAGCCATGGTTGCCAGGCTACCAGTTTGACAAGTTTACTCTTTCCTTTACTAGGGCATCTAAACCACATCCTTCCCACGTCGGTCACTTAACCCCAGGTTCAAACTTATTTGTGAACGTTGTTAATACGTGTCATAATTGCCAATGGACAAGGTGTGACAAATGGAGCCTCCTCTAAGTCGCGTAAATACAACACATATTGCACTAGAAATGCTATAGGTGTCGCATTTGCGAAAGTTATAACTATTAGCATTGTAAATGACATAACTATTAATTTAGCTATTTTCAAAAACAAAACATAAATAAAAAATTTGTCATTTACAATACCAATAGCTCAAACTTTCCTAATGCGAGACCTATTGCATTGTAAATGCTTGTTGTTTTATCTCGCACCTGGCTCGTGTTTGTCTCGTGTCTGTCCCGTATCTGGCTCGTGTCGCCGCTATGCATTGGCCTTTGTTTTGTGATAATATTTTATTTTTTAAAACTTAGTATGTATGCACTGTCCATGTTCTCTTTGTGTGACGTTTGTCTGCTGAGTAATGCTGTTGTGGTGATGAGTGGTGCTGTGGTGGTGATGAGTGCTGCTGTGTCGGTGCAGAGTGATATTGTGTTGTTGCTGAATGATGCTGTTGTGGTGGTGTGGAGTGATGCTGGTGTGTTGCCGAGTGATGTTAGTGTGGTGCTGAGTAATGGTGTTGTGGTGATGAGTGGTGCTGTGCTGGTGTTGAGTGCTGCTGTGTTGGTGTTCACTGATTACCACCACAGCATAACTCAGCGCCACAACAGTAGCACTTGTCACAACAACTGCATCACTGAGCCCCACCAATGCAACACGCAGCAACACCACATTATCACTCAGCACCCCCACAGTACCACTGAGCAACAACACAGCATCACTCTGCACCACCACAGCCGTACTTAGCACAACAACAGCCTCATTCATCCACACTACTGCACTACTCAACAGCAACAAAGCATGCTTTGATACCTGTTATTGTGTGTGCCACGTTAAAACCTGTTGTGAAAGCGTGCACTTACGGCCGGTGGTGTGTATGCCTGTTGAAAGCGTGCACTGATGGCTGTTGGTGTGTGTGTATGCCTGGTGAAAGCGTGCATTGATAGCTGTTGGTGTGTGTGCCTGGTGAAAGCGTGCACTGATGGCTGGTGGTGTGTGTGTGTGTGCCTGGTGTAATGTATTGTAAAACTGTGCACTGAGTTCACTTGACACACAACTCTAAATGGTGCAATGCTGCTGACTGTATTCTGTATTGTAGGGAAGCTTGCAATGGTGTTGTGTGGCCTCTATATACGAAAGAAGCTTGCAATAGTGCTGAGTTGTTCTGTGTAATTTTAGACTGGTGGTGAGTGGTGCCTATTGTCAATATGTTGCTTGTGAATGATGTTGTGCTGGTGCAAAGTGATGATGTGGTGGTGTTGTTGAGTGGTGCTTGTGGTGGTGCTGCGTGCTGCTGTGTCGGTGCAGAGTGATATTGTGGTGCTGCTGAATGATGCTGTTGTGGTGGTGTTGAGTGATGCTTGTGTGTTGCCGAGTGATGTTAGTGTGGTGCTGAGTAATGCTGTTGTGGTGATGAGTGGTGCTGTTCTGGTGATGAGTGCTGCTGTGTTGGTGTTCACTGATTACCACCACAGCATAACTCAGCACCACAACAGTAGCACTTATCACAACAACTGCATCACTGAGTCCCACCAATGCACCACGCAGCAACACCACATTATCACTCTGCACCCCCACAGTACCACTGATCACCAACACTGCATCACTCTGCACCACCACAGCCGTACTTAGCACAACAACAGCCTCATTCATCAGTGCTGTGTGCAGTGAGTGAGTGCTGTGTGCACTGTGAGTTAGGGCAGTGTGCACTGAGTGTGTGCAGTATGCACTGAGTGTGTACAGTATGCACTGAGTGAGGACTGTATGCAGTGTGATAGAAGGCTGAGTGCACTGAGTGAGGCCTGTGTGCAGTGTGAGTTAGGGATGTGTGCACTGAGTGACGGATGTATGCAGTGAGTGAGGCCTGTATGCAGTGTGATCGAAGACTTGGTGCAGTGTGATTAAAGGCTGTGTGCACTGAGTGAGGCCTGTGTGCAGTGGGAGTGCCGGCTGTGGATAGTCCCAGAATATTTGCACGATTGAGGTTTCTCAAAATATGGCGATAAAAAGTGTGATTAAGTGTTAAAGCAGCACTCACAACACTATTATACAAATACAAAAGTGTTTCGCGTAATCCTAGTACCTTTTTTTTGGTTCATACTGAATGTGGTATTTTTTTTATTCCGCACACGTAAAAAAATGTCTAGGCATTTGCAATATTGGTGTGTGTGAATGGCCTAAGCAGGCACTTACGGCTGGTGCTATGCAGGTTTGTTGTGTAACCTTGCACGAACAAACGTAAGAATAACAAAATACCATTTGACCTGCATGTAATAGATTGTGTAAAAGAGCGTGTTGCTTTCCACAGTGTTTCTAAAGTTGTTTCCCGTGTATTTTATGGTATTCGGTGAGAAGGCGAGTTTTGCTCCCCTTAGTTTATATTTGCATTTACACGTAAAATTTCTATGCATTTGCAGTGTTGGTGTGTGTGCATGGCCTAAGCAGGCACTTGCGGAAGGTGCTATGGGTGTTTGGTGTGTAACTTTGCACTAACAAACGTACAAATAACAAAATACCATTTTACCTGCATGTAATAGAATGTCTAAAAGAACGTGGTGCTTTACACAGTGTTTCTAAAGTTGCTTCCCTTGTATTTTATGGTTTTCGGTGAGAAGGCGACTTTCGGTCCCTTTAGTTTAGATTTGCATTTCACAGCGGATGGCCGACAACAGATTAGAATCTTTACGACTGTGATGAAAGCAATTCAGTCTCCTGGGGTGGTTAGGCCCCAGATGTTTTGCTCTCGCCCCCTCCCCACCTTAGAGAGGGGAGAAGGAAGAAGCACATGGCGTGCATGAATGTGAAACAGTCTGGGGACTGTTGGTTGTGTTTTAAAATGTTTTCAGAGAAAAGCGGGCATAAAAGTAGAAGGTGGGGTGGGAGAACGTGCAGCTGAATGAGAGACAAGCTATGGTGTGCGTGTTTCCGTGCGTAAATGGGAGAGCGTGTGGGAGGGGGGGAAACGTGCAGATGAATGAGAAAGAAGCTATGGTGTGCGTGTTTACGTGCGTGAATGGGAGAGAGTCTGTGTTCTGTGTGAGCTGTTTGTTGTGCGTGTTGCCGTGCGTGAATGGGATAGAGAGAGAGTCTGTGGGCTGTTTGTGTTTGTTGTGCGTGTTGCCAGGCGTGAATTGGATAAGATAAGCAAGAGGCACGCGTGTGTGTGTGTTGCCGTGCGTGAATGGAACAGAGAGAGTCTGTGGGCTGTTTGTTTTGGTGTACGTGTTTCTGCAAGTGAAAGACAGGGTGGTATGCTTACAAAGAGTGCACGTCTGAATGTTGTCAAGCTACGTGCCGTGCGTGAATAGGAGAGAGACTGGGAGTGTGGGGGGGTGGGAGAGAGAGTCTGTGGGCTGATTGTGTTTGTTGTGCGTATTTCCGCGAGTGAAAGGCAGAAACGTGCAGATGAATGAATGAGAGAGAAGCTAAGGCAGGGGGGGTATGCTTGGAAGATGCACGTCTGAATGTTGTCAACGTGTGCGTGTTGACGTGCGTGAATGGGATAGAGGGGGAGTCTGTGGGCTGTTTGTGTTTGTTGTGCGTGTTGCCGGGCGTGAATGGGATAAGATAAGCAAGAGGCACGCGCGTGTGCGTGTTGCCGTGCATGAATGGAACAGAGAGAGTCTGTGGGCTGTTTGTTTTGGTGTACGTGTTTCTGCAAGTGAAAGACAGGGTGGTATGCTTACAAAGAGTGCACGTCTGAATGTTGTCAAGCTACGTGCCGTGCATGAATAGGAGAGAGACTGGGATGTGGGGGGGGTGGGAGAGAGAGTCTGTGGGCTGATTGTGTTTGTTGTGCGTATTTCCACGAGTGAAAGGCAGAAACGTGCAGATGAATGAATGAGAGAGAAGCTAAGGCAGGGGGGTATGCTTGGAAGATGCACGTCTGAATGTTGTCAACGTGTGCGTGTTGACGTGCGTGAATGGGATAGAGAGAGAGTCTGTGGGCTGTTTGTGTTTGTTGTGTGTGTTGCCGGGCGTGACTGGGATAAGATAAGCAAGAGGCACGCGCGTGTGCGTGTTGCCATGCGTGAATGGAACAGAGAGAGTCTGTGGGCTGTTTGTTTTGGTGTACGTGTTTCTGCAAGTGAAAGACAGGGTGGTATGCTTACAAAGAGTGCACATCTGAATGTTGTCAAGCTACGTGCCATGCGTGAATAGGAGAGAGACTGGGAGTGTGGGGGGGTGGGAGAGAGAGTCTGTGGGCTGTTTGTGTTTGTTGTGCGTGTTGCCGGGCGTGAATAGGATAAGATAAGCAAGAGGCACGCGCGTGTGCGTGTTGCCGTGCGTGAATGGAACAGAGAGAGTCTGTGGGCTGTTTGTTTTGGTGTACGTGTTTCTGCAAGTGAAAGACAGGGTGGTATGCTTACAAAGAGTGCACGTCTGAATGTTGTCAAGCTACGTGCCGTGCGTGAATAGGAGAGAGACTGGGAGTGTGGGGGGGTGGGAGAGAGAGTCTGTGGGCTGATTGTGTTTGTTGTGCGTATTTCCGCGAGTGAAAGGCAGAACCGTGCAGATGAATGAATAAGAGAGAAGCTAAGGCAGGGGGGGTATGCTTGGAAGATGCACGTCTGAATGTTGTCAACGTGTGCGTGTTGACGTGTGTGAATGGGATAGAGAGAGTCTGTGGGCTGTTTGTGTTTGTTGTGCGTGTTGCCGGGCGTGAATGGGATAAGATAAGCAAGAGGCACGCGCTTGTGCGTGTTGCCGTGCGTGAATGGAACAGAGAGAGTCTGTGGACTGTTTGTTTTAGTGTACGTGTTTCTGCAAGTGAAAGACAGGGTGGTATGCTTACAAAGAGTGCACGTCTGAATGTTGTCAAGCTACGTGCCGTGGGTGAATAGGAGAGAGACTGGGAGTGTGGGGGGGTGGGAGAGAGAGTCTGTGGGCTGATTGTGTTTGTTGTGCGTATTTCCGCGAGTGAAAGGCAGAAACGTGCAGATGAATGAATGAGAGAGAAGCTAAGGCAGGGGGGGTATGTTTGGAAGATGCACGTCTGAATGTTGTCAACGTGTGCGTGTTGACGTGCGTGAATGGGATAGAGAGGGAGTCTGTGGGCTGTTTGTGTTTGTTGTGCGTGTTGCCGGGCGTGAATGGGATAAGATAAGCAAGAGGCACACGCGTGTGCGTGTTGCCGTGCGTGAATGGAACAGAGAGAGTCTGTGGGCTGTTTGTTTTGGTGTACGTGTTTCTGCAAGTGAAAGACAGGGTGGTATGCTTACAAAGAGTGCACGTCTGAATGTTGTCAAGCTACGTGCCGTGCATGAATAGGAGAGAGACTGGGATGTGGGGGGGTGGGAGAGAGAGTCTGTGGGCTGATTGTGTTTGTTGTGCGTATTTCCGCGAGTGAAAGGCAGAAACGTGCAGATGAATGAATGAGAGAGAAGCTAAGGCAGGGGGGGTATGCTTGGAAGATGCACGTCTGAATGTTGTTAACGTGTGCGTGTTGACGTGCGTGAATGGGATAGAGAGAGAGTCTGTGGGCTGTTTGTGTTTGTTGTGCGTGTTGCCGGGCGTGAATGGGATAAGATAAGCAAGAGGCACGCGCGCGTGCGTGTTGCCGTGCGTGAATGGAACAGAGAGAGTCTGTGGGCTGTTTGTTTTGGTGTATGTGTTTCTGCAAGTGAAAGACAGGGTGGTATGCTTACAAAGAGTGCACGTCTGAATGTTGTCAAGCTATGTGCCGTGCGTGAATAGGAGAGAGACTGGGAGTGTGGGGGGGTGGGAGAGAGAGTCTGTGGGCTGTTTGTGTTTGTTGTGCGTGTTGCCGGGCGTGAATAGGATAAGATAAGCAAGAGGCACGCGCGTGTGCGTGTTGCCGTGCGTGAATGGAACAGAGAGAGTCTGTGGGCTGTTTGTTTTGGTGTACGTGTTTCTGCAAGTGAAAGACAGGGTGGTATGCTTACAAAGAGTGCACGTCTGAATGTTGTCAAGCTACGTGCCGTGCGTGAATAGGAGAGAGACTGGGAGTGTGGGGGGGTGGGAGAGAGAGTCTGTGGGCTGATTGTGTTTGTTGTGCGTATTTCCGCGAGTGAAAGGCAGAACCGTGCAGATGAATGAATAAGAGAGAAGCTAAGGCAGGGGGGGTATGCTTGGAAGATGCACGTCTGAATGTTGTCAACGTGTGCGTGTTGACGTGTGTGAATGGGATAGAGAGAGTCTGTGGGCTGTTTGTGTTTGTTGTGCGTGTTGCCGGGCGTGAATGGGATAAGATAAGCAAGAGGCACGCGCGTGTGCGTGTTGCCGTGCGTGAATGGAACAGAGAGAGTCTGTGGGCTGTTTGTTTTGGTGTACGTGTTTCTGCAAGTGATAGACAGGGTGGTATGCTTACAAAGAGTGCACGTCAGAATGTTGTCAAGCTACGTGCCGTGCGTGAATAGGAGAGAGACTGGGAGTGTGGGGGGGTGGGAGAGAGAGTCTGTGGGCTGATTGTGTTTGTTGTGCGTATTTCCGCGAGTGAAAGGCAGAAACGTGCAGATGAATGAATGAGAGAGAAGCTAAGGCAGGGGGGTATGCTTGGAAGATGCACGTCTGAATGTTGTCAACGTGTGCGTGTTGACGTGTGTGAATGGGATAGAGAGAGAGTCTGTGGGCTGTTTGTGTTTGTTGTGCGTGTTGCCGGCCGTGAATGGGATAAGATAAGCAAGAGGCACGCACGTGTGCGTGTTGCCGTGCGTGAATGGAACAGAGAGAGTCTGTGGGCTGTTTGTTTTGATGTACGTGTTTCTGCAAGTGAAAGACAGGGTGGTATGCTTACAAAGAGTGCACGTCTGAATGTTGTCAAGCTACGTGCCGTGGGTGAATAGGAGAGAGACTGGGAGTGTGGGGGGGTGGGAGAGAGAGTCTGTGGGCTGATTGTGTTTGTTGTGCGTATTTCCGCGAGTGAAAGGCAGAAACGTGCAGATGAATGAATGAGAAAGAAGCTAAGGCAGGGGGGTATGCTTGGAAGATGCACGTCTGAATGTTGTCAACGTGTGCGTGTTGACGTGCGTGAATGGGATGGAGCGGGAGTTTTTGGGCTGTTTGTGTTTGTTGTGCGTGTTGCCGGGCGTGAATGGGATAAGATAAGCAAGAGGCACGCGTGTGTGCGTGTTGCCATGCGTGAATGGAACAGAGAGAGTCTGTGGGCTGTTTGTTTTGGTGTATGTGTTTCTGCAAGTGAAAGACAGGGTGGTATGCTTACAAAGAGTGCACGTCTGAATGTTGTCAAGCTACGTGCCGTGCATGAATAGGAGAGAGACTGGGATGTGGGGGGGTGGGAGAGAGAGTCTGTGGGCTGATTGTGTTTGTTGTGCGTATTTCCGCGAGTGAAAGGCAGAAACGTGCAGATGAATGAATGAGAGAGAAGCTAAGGCAGGGGGGTATGCTTGGAAGATGCACGTCTGAATGTTGTCAACGTGTGCGTGTTGACGTGTGTGAATGGGATAGAGAGAGAGTCTGTGGGCTGTTTGTGTTTGTTGTGCGTGTTGCCGGCCGTGAATGGGATAAGATAAGCAAGAGGCACGCGCGTGTGCGTGTTGCCGTGCGTGAATGGAACAGAGAGAGTCTGTGGGCTGTTTGTTTTGATGTACGTGTTTCTGCAAGTGAAAGACAGGGTGGTATGCTTACAAAGAGTGCACGTCTGAATGTTGTCAAGCTACGTGCCGTGGGTGAATAGGAGAGAGACTGGGAGTGTGGGGGGGTGGGAGAGAGAGTCTGTGGGCTGATTGTGTTTGTTGTGCGTATTTCCGCGAGTGAAAGGCAGAAACGTGCAGATGAATGAATGAGAAAGAAGCTAAGGCAGGGGGGTATGCTTGGAAGATGCACGTCTGAATGTTGTCAACGTGTGCGTGTTGACGTGCGTGAATGGGATGGAGCGGGAGTTTTTGGGCTGTTTGTGTTTGTTGTGCGTGTTGCCGGGCATGAATGGGATAAGATAAGCAAGAGGCACGCGCGTGTGCGT
Source organism: Lissotriton helveticus (assembly GCF_964261635.1). NCBI lineage: Eukaryota > Metazoa > Chordata > Amphibia > Caudata > Salamandridae > Lissotriton > Lissotriton helveticus. The sequence goes on along the minus strand of NC_136067.1, from coordinate 1,697,546,672 downwards.
GTTGCCGTGTGTGAATGGAACAGAGAGAGTCTGTGGGCTGTTTGTTTTGGTGTACGTGTTTCTGCAAGTGAAAGACAGGGTGGTATGCTTACAAAGAGTGCACGTCTGAATGTTGTCAAGCTACGTGCCGTGCGTGAATAGGAGAGAGACTGGGAGTGTGGGGGGGTGGGAGAGAGAGTCTGTGGGCTGATTGTGTTTGTTGTGCGTATTTCCGCGAGTGAAAGGCAGAAACGTGCAGATGAATGAATGAGAGAGAAGCTAAGGCAGGGGGGTATGCTTGGAAGATGCACGTCTGAATGTTGTCAACGTGTGCGTGTTGACGTGTGTGAATGGGATAGAGAGAGAGTCTGCGGGCTGTTTGTGTTTGTTGTGCGTGTTGCCGGCCGTGAATGGGATAAGATAAGCAAGAGGCACGCGCGTGTGCGTGTTGCCGTGCGTGAATGGAACAGAGAGAGTCTGTGGGCTGTTTGTTTTGATGTACGTGTTTCTGCAAGTGAAAGACAGGGTGGTATGCTTACAAAGAGTGCACGTCTGAATGTTGTCAAGCTACGTGCCGTGGGTGAATAGGAGAGAGACTGGGAGTGTGGGGGGGTGGGAGAGAGAGTCTGTGGGCTGATTGTGTTTGTTGTGCGTATTTCCGCGAGTGAAAGGCAGAAACGTGCAGATGAATGAATGAGAAAGAAGCTAAGGCAGGGGGGTATGCTTGGAAGATGCACGTCTGAATGTTGTCAACGTGTGTGTGTTGACGTGCGTGAATGGGATGGAGCGGGAGTTTTTGGGCTGTTTGTGTTTGTTGTGCGTGTTGCCGGGCGTGAATGGGATAAGATAAGCAAGAGGCACGCGTGTGTGCGTGTTGCCATGCGTGAATGGAACAGAGAGAGTCTGTGGGCTGTTTGTTTTGGTGTATGTGTTTCTGCAAGTGAAAGACAGGGTGGTATGCTTACAAAGAGTGCACGTCTGAATGTTGTCAAGCTACGTGCCGTGCATGAATAGGAGAGAGACTGGGATGTGGGGGGGTGGGAGAGAGAGTCTGTGGGCTGATTGTGTTTGTTGTGCGTATTTCCGCGAGTGAAAGGCAGAAACGTGCAGATGAATGAATGAGAGAGAAGCTAAGGCAAGGGGGTATGCTTGGAAGATGCACGTCTGAATGTTGTCAACGTGTGCGTGTTGACGTGTGTGAATGGGATAGAGAGAGAGTCTGTGGGCTGTTTGTGTTTGTTGTGCGTGTTGCCGGCTGTGAATGGGATAAGATAAGCAAGAGGCACGCGCGTGTGCGTGTTGCCGTGCGTGAATGGAACAGAGAGAGTCTGTGGGCTGTTTGTTTTGATGTACGTGTTTCTGCAAGTGAAAGACAGGGTGGTATGCTTACAAAGAGTGCACGTCTGAATGTTGTCAAGCTACGTGCCGTGGGTGAATAGGAGAGAGACTGGGAGTGTGGGGGGGTGGGAGAGAGAGTCTGTGGGCTGATTGTGTTTGTTGTGCGTATTTCCGCGAGTGAAAGGCAGAAACGTGCAGATGAATGAATGAGAAAGAAGCTAAGGCAGGGGGGTATGCTTGGAAGATGCACGTCTGAATGTTGTCAACGTGTGCGTGTTGACGTGCGTGAATGGGATGGAGCGGGAGTTTTTGGGCTGTTTGTGTTTGTTGTGCGTGTTGCCGGGCATGAATGGGATAAGATAAGCAAGAGGCACGCGCGTGTGCGTGTTGCCGTGTGTGAATGGAACAGAGAGAGTCTGTGGGCTGTTTGTTTTGGTGTACGTGTTTCTGCAAGTGAAAGACAGGGTGGTATGCTTACAAAGAGTGCACGTCTGAATGTTGTCAAGCTACGTGCCGTGCGTGAATAGGAGAGAGACTGGGAGTGTGGGGGGGTGTGAGAGAGAGTCTGTGGGCTGATTGTGTTTGTTGTGCGTATTTCCGTGAGTGAAAGGCAGAAACGTGCAGATGAATGAATGAGAGAGAAGCTAAGGCAGGGGGGGTATGCTTGGAAGATGCACATCTGAATGTTGTCAACGTGTGCCTGTTGACGTGCGTGAATGGGATAGAGAGAGAGTCTGTGGGCTGTTTGTGTTTGTTGTGCGTGTTGCTGGGCGTGAATGGGATAAGATAAGCAAGAGGCACGCGCGTGTGCGTGTTGCCGTGCGTGAATGGAACAGAGAGAGTCTGTGGGCTGTTTGTTTTGGTGTACGAGTTTCTGCAAGTGAAAGACAGGGTGGTATGCTTACAAAGAGTGCACGTCTGAATGTTGTCAAGTTACGGTGAGATAAGCAAAAGGCACGCGCAGGACAGAGAGAAGGTGGGCGGAGGGAGCAGCTTCAATGAGGCGTGGACAAAGTGAAGAACCAATGAAAAAAAAACAAAGCTCGGGAAAAAAAGTTTATGGCACAAAAGCGCGTGCCTGTGCCCACGTGAACTCGAAGAAAACCGCACGGAAAAAAGCGGTAGTTTGACTAGTATTTTGAGCACTTGAATTCTCTCCATTTCCCATTCCTGCAGAATGGAAAAGGCGAGACCTAAAAAGAAGTTGCTGAAATAAAATATTTGCCTAAGATCACACAATTAAGGTGGGCAGACGTGATTTACCCGAATTTCTGGTTTCCCTTTGAACAAAGCAGCCATTAAATGGGTATCTATTTGTCTTTCCTTTTTTATGCTCATGCTTTATTTTTACAGTTTTCTGCAATTTTCATATAGTGCAAACTCGACCAGTAGATATTGGAGTGCTTTATGTGAGCCCCAGTTACATTACATAAGGTTACATTTGATTTTTAAAGGCATGGGGAGATTAAGTGATTTTCCTAGAATTACAGGATGTCAAGCTGGCGCCAAGACTCAAACCTGGTTCCCCAGTTACAAATAGGGCAGCCCTGGCTGTAATGCCACATCATGGATAAAGATTGGATGGCAGGTAGAAGCCATATGAAAGCTCTGTGTGTTACAGGCTCAAGGTTCAAACAGGAGTGTTGGAAGTAAAGAAGTACCAAAATGATTAATACACAGCTTTAGGTATACGTCTTCTTTATTGGCCATCCACTCTCCTCACTGGAGATTCTTATCAACATTCTATCATAAGCTTCACTATGGACAGTACCAACATGGATCAGAGAACGGGGGTGTATGGAATGAACCAACTGGTTGTAACAAGGACCTTGAGCTGAGCCAGCGTCAGGCTTCAAGATCAAGCCTAGCTCAAGCTTTCAGTGGCTCGCTCACTTCTAAAATGTGCCTGTTCATTAAAAACGATTCCCCTACACTTGAATGCTCACCAATTCGATGTTAGATCTGCATGCTTATTTAGTAGCTCCAAAAGGACATGCAATTAACGCTGCCACCGGCACACCTGCCTGTCCTCTGAGGTCAACCAGAGAAGCTGCAGCTTGCCAAAAATGTGAAACTTAGACCTGCCAACTCGCACGGTGCCACTGTGTGTCACATGATATCTGCTCCCTTCATGTGGGTACCTAGTGAGGAGCCGATATCACACGGTGGCAGGGAAAGAGCTGGAAACCACTGCAAACCTTGGGTTCCCAGATCATCTTTCTAGGCTTTGAAAAGACATGTCCATTAAGCGGTGTGAAAACACAACACCCCAGGATCTCGGCACCAGCCTCAGCAATCTTGTTTTTGGAGGAGAAGGTTAGGTGCGCAGTGGGGGCATAAGTGCTTCTTAGGTACTTCTCGGCAGCAGGCCCTGCCCCCTCTTGAAACAGCGTTTTAGTTGGCAGGCAGCCAGCAAATGTAAAATAAAACGATGTTCTTGCATCGTTTTACTTTGCATTTGCCAGTTCTTAGCATGCGCTGTAGGGAGGGGCTGGCTGAGGTTTGGGAGCGGGGAGAAGGAGTGCTACGTGCGGACCCTAAGTGCTCATGTGTGTTTGGCCGGCAGTCTCAGGCTAAAGGAACATTCTTTTTTTTATCTATGCTTTCTACCCCTCCCCCCTGCCCCCACCCTGCACGACCTCTCCCTCCTGCGTTCCCTCCACCTGCCCCACCACACTTCATTTGTAGCAGCCACCACTGTTGGCAGGTCTGGAAATGTGTATTCTATTTACTCCCCCATTATCCTCCGCCTACTTCCATCTACAGTTTTCTGATGTAACCTATGCAAAGCATCTGCTAACCGAATAAATACCTACAAAATAAAAAGAAAATACAAAAAGTACACAGTGTTGCCCTGTTTGCATGCCTTTCCACTTGAAACATGACTGATAGCTCTGTTGGCAAAGAGCAGCTTTACTTGGTTTCTGCCGAAAGGGCATAAATACACCTTGACGACACGAAGTGAATGCTTTTCTAGCCCTGTGCCAAGATTTTAAGGCAACTCCGCGGGACAGCATCCCTCATGCACTTCCACAGAGAAGAGCAGGCTTGTTCAAGGGGCTGGAGCCCAGGAGCTTAAGTATGTGATGACTGGCTGAATGAACACACTGCTATTCCAACTATGTGGAATCTTTCATTCCTTTATCACCACATCAGCCGAGGTAGTACCTTGCATTCTGGAGTGAATTCAGGAAACTATGTCAGCTATTTAATAGAAGAAACGTTTCAGTCAGCTCGCACAGAAAAGCGTTTGTTTTTGACAAGGCTTAGCCCTGGCACTTCAGACAACTCTTATTGGTCTGGGCTGAGCTGTACAGTTAAGTTATGCCATATTCTTGCATGATTTCACTGTAACAATGCTAAAGCAGGGACACTATTCATAGTTTAGTTATAGGAAGTCCTCACCAAGATGCACATAAAAAGGCGTTTATTGGCAGCATTTTGTAGCACTGAATAAAAAAAGATCCTTGCAATTGTCGGTGTGACAAAGAGACTGACATGCATTCTTCTGCATGTGCCCTGCATCAGAATATTTAGCATTTAAGCATGAAGCAATACGGCCATCTTGGTTTATTATTCCAGCTTCAAGACCTGAGTCAATAAAGCAACGATTCATCAAAGTCTCAAAACGCTGCTAACAACGGTTACTTGGGAGGATGAAAGGCCAAGTTGACCCTGCAGAACTGCTGTTTCAAGCTATGCCACCCTAACATTTTCTGGATCCTGGGTACAAACCTAATTTGTGCCCTATTATTTGGAACACTTGTGTGGGTATTTACACCTTGGCAGTAACAAGTGCTAACACAACCATGTAAAAATAATATTTGCAGGGGTATTAGGTGTGTTTTTGCAAATATAATATGTGCACAAAACGTGGATTAACTTGAGAAAAATTGTGCTAGTACCTGTTTTTCACTCGTTACTACTAACATGGGCATTTACCATCAGGCAAAGACTGGGGATAAATGCCCTCAAACAGGAGTGAACACAATTTGCACTAAACTCCAAATTGTCCCTAGTGCTAAAACAGGAGCAAACTGTATTTGTGCACATTTTAACAGTGCTCTGATATAAAAGGCTCTTCCAAATGTAATAAGTGGTAAAACTGATACATATCCATGAACAAACCCTAGTAGAGTTACAATTTCGGGAACTAGGATTCTGATTTGTTATTGACATAAAAGGCTACAAACTGGGTCGACAGGCCTAGAACACAACCTGCGATGTTTGCCAACTTGAATTGAAAGACTAGCATGGTAGATATGTGATGTTTTATTAAATTAATTATATTAAAATGTGGATACATTTCAGCTGTTCACGACAATTTCATTTGAACTGCATACATTTCATAAACTTTTTCAGGTAGGGTTTATTAAGTTCAACACAGATGGTGCATTCTCTGATTTTAGAGAATGGAGTTTCCATCCATAAACTATGATAATCCCCAAGGAATTATCAGTGATTTTCATAAGTCTTGGACTTCCCCGTCACAGTCCTACCAAAATGACGTGGCTTTGTCCCTGAGACAGACAGCAATTCTCATAACCTCAGGTACTTTAGAAAATGAGACTCAGAGGGAAGAAAGGATGAGGACTGTGACGTCGAAGTCCAGGATTCAGGGTAATTAAGATTATTAGTAGATCATAGAAACATCACCCCTTCGTCCGTCTTCTCTGTCGCAGTCCTAACCATGTGAAGATTAACCAAGATCAATTTTCTGCCAACACTGTAAAACACACTTTAAAATTGCATAATATCCCAATCATTATATTATTGTAGCTTTCAAAACACCAGACCTAAAAACAATATTAACATTATTACCAACTTCTAACTAATAATGCTTAACACAAGTATAAGTGTTTGGCCATGGAGTTGTTCCACATAGTTCCTTTAATTGTACGTCATTTGCTTCCACCAATGAAGTAACTACGCCCCCTAGTAGATCGACCTTAGAGATTCCATGGGGTTGTCACCCTTCTGATAAATTGGCTTGGAAAATAGTTTGGCAGACCCACTATCAAATAGCGGCTGTTTTCCCACCTAAATAGCAGGGCATATGAAAATCTTTTGTTCTCTTACATATTAAAAGTGCTCTTTTCACATCCCATGTTGAAGGCACAATACTATCTGAACTGGATTAAAAATTGTCAAAACAATGTTGTGGGTCATACGAAACTGATTTTGCCTGAGAACTGCTGTGTCCAGAAAAAACCCCATAAATAAGGAAAATTATTCACCAAGGCTCCCAGTTCCCCTAATGTCCTAGCTGAGGTGATTGCGACTAGGAATGATGGTTCAAATTAATAATCTTGCAGTCCCTTAAAAACAGGATGTAGCTCTTATAGAGGAAGAGAACTAGGAAATCATTGTTTTTTAAATTATAACTTTTAAACAACAATAGTACCCTTACAGCTAAGTGTACTATTTATTAAATTTCACCCCAGAACTCCCTAAACCCACTGATGGCTTGCCACTGTGTAGAACATGAAGCTGGAGTAAAAGACTTCAGCAATCCTTCTCTTAAAAATTCTAGGATCTAAAAATGATTGCATGATGTAACCTTTATGTTCTTACCCAGCAATTGGAAACTGGCTAGCTCAACTTCCATCCCGTAAAATGGACAGGGTCCTCTGGATTAACAGAGGAGAGCTGAGGAGAGGAGGTAGATAAAACAGTGGGGTCCACATACTGTTCTGCCCTGAAAGCGGCATTAGTCGGAAACAAGGCCTAAAAGGAGTAATCAGCATCCGCGTGACCCTCTTCTCCTAACTTTTTTAAAGCACCCTGGGGAGAATATGAATGTGAGTGAATGCCTACAGAATTCCCTTGGACAGGGAATTGCTAGTGCAGCCATTTCGATGTCGGTGACCAGTGATCCAGTAGCTGAAATAACGAAGGCTGTACATAGTGGGGACCCCATGGGACTACAGTGGTTGTAGATGTTATCACTCCTTGTTTTCTCAACTATGTCTGGTGCTGACACTTGAGGGAGATCGGATGGCTGATCCTGTAGCGCTACTTTTCTTGAGTCTAGGAAATATGCCTGGCCTCTTTCTGTGTGGAAAAGTGCTCCTAAAAATGTTTTATTTGGGCTGAATAAAGATTTAATTTTTGAAGATTTACCAGATACCCCAAATGTTTCAGGCCTTTTCAGACTCTTCTGACACCACTCTTCGCCATGAAGTGAGGAAAGAAAAAACTGATTTTTTCTTTATATTTCAAAGTATTATCATTCATTTTATAAGCAGATACATTAGCATTTCTGTTACAAGGTTAGCCAAAACATAGTTTGTAGAGCAGTGATTACAGGTACTTTTGAAATATATGTTTAGCTAGTCCCTTCTATCTTGACTTGCTAGAAAATTAGGCACAGGATGATAGAAAGAAAGAAGCAGGAAAGAAAGGGGTGAAAAGAGGATACAAGAGAGGTTCTGTAGGAAGGAGCCTAATTAGACTTATAGCCGTGTGGCAAAGCCGACACCCCACTGGTTAGCCTGTGGCAAGATTGGTGGCCATGCAAGGCCCCCCGACGCCTCTTCGGTCATGGTTGTAGCGCTCCAACTCGCTCGCGCCCCGCCCATGGGGGGGGGGGAATTGGAATGGTTTCATGGGGGTTCGTAAGAATCTAGGTACGTGTCGAGTGACTTTCACATCCCCCCTGGTTGCTGGCCTCCGGGTGAGTTCCGAAGTGCAATGTTATCCGCGCCTCTGAGGTGCGTCACTCAGTTGACCCAGCTTTTGTATGAGGTCTTAGTTGTGTTTTTCCAATTGGTCAGGGCCATTTTTACTGCCACTATCAGAAGCAGGTCTAGTAGGTCTTTGTCATGCTCTGATCTTAGTTCTGTGGTGGTGAATGCGGTGGCAAGGGTGGAAAATTCAGCTGTTAGTTTGCAGCCCAGTGCTTTATTTGTGAAGCCAAAGATTTTCGCTCCCAGAACGTTTTGAGTGTTGGGCAATAGTAGATAAGATGTGCTAGGTACCCCTTTTCTTTCTACAGTTCCAGCATAGATCATCTTCCCTGAGGCCTAGTGAGAATAAACGAGAAGTGGTCCAGAAAGCCTTATGGAATAGACAGAATTTTGTTTGGAGATTTTGTTACGTGAGGCAGAGGTCCATAATATAGCCAGATCTTGCTCATTAAGTGAGTTATTGCTTTGTTGTACCCAATAGTTAGTTGTCTTATCGTTAAGTTTGGTGGAGTTTGGGCAAAGAAGTTCCTAGAGGTGTGATACCTAGTGACCTAGACTGTTGATTTTTGCAATTTACTGTGGGACTGACGTTTTGGCTGGCGATAGTTTGGCTTTGGATAGGGCTGTTTTGATTTTCAGAAAGTTGTAGAACTCAATGTCTGTTAGGTTATGTCTAGATTTCAGTAAAGCAAACTTGGTGGGATATCCCCCTTCTAGTTGGTCTGGATGGGAGATGCCTCTCTCTATCCATGTGTCGAGGGCTAGGCATTTTCCCTTGTATCTGATCTTGCTATTGGCCCAGAGTGACTCCAGCTTAAAGCCCTTTATGCTGTTTTCCATTTTCTTATCAATTTTTAGTAGGGCAATTTTTGTGTTTTTAAAAATGGAGCTGGAGGCGTGAGGATGCTTATTAGCTGTTAACAGCGCCATTGGGTTTAAGTTGTTCAGTATGGCTCTCTCAACTTGTAGCCATATTGGTGTGTATCCGTGAGGAGGTGATATCCAGTAAGCCCCTTGTTCTGCCAGAAATGCTGTTTGGAAGATTCTAAAGTCTGCTAGATTTTCCTCTCCCAGTTTTTCCTCCAGTCTTAGTTTTTTTATGCTTATCCGTGCCTTCTCCTCTCGCCATAGGAATTTAGTAATCAGGATATCTTCTTTACGGTGGAAGTCATCTGTGAGTAGGAGTGGGAGCATGCTGATCGATAGTTGATCATTGGGGTGATCATCATTTTGATCGTTTCGATTCTGCCCCATCAAGTTATACATTTTGGGGACCAGGCCTCCAAGAGTTTCTTTAATTTTTCTAGCAATAGTTTCTCATTGTGGCCTGGTGTGCTCATGAGGTCGTTACCAAAGTGTATACCTAGATATTTGATAAACCCTGTTTGGCAGGCCAGGCCCGATCCCCCTAGGATGTCCCTAGTGCAGTGGATGTTCAGGGGTTTGCATTCTGATTTATCCCTGTTGAGCTTTTAACCTGAGTGACCTGAATATACCTCTATGGTGTCCATCAGGGCCTCAATTGAGGTCTTTGGTTGCTCAGTTACAATTAGAATGTCATCCGCGTATGCAGCCAATTTTATTTCAATGCCATTAATATTGACCCCTTTTATTTTCGTGTTTGCCTTGATGTCGCTGATCAGGGTTCCAATGCCAGCAGAAAAAGCGAGGGGGATAGTGGGCAGCCCTGTCTAGTGCCACGTTGTAGCGTAAGTGGTTCGGAGAGTGACCCATTAATGACGATACAGGCTCCATACAGAGCCATCACCTTCGATATATAACCTTCACCTAAGTTGGAGGATTGCATGCACTGCTCCAGGAAGGTCCATGATACTCTATCGAAGGCTTTCTCTGCTTTTTTGGCTGTTTGTTCTAGTATGTGGCAGAGAAGTCTGGTATTGTCGCGAGATATCCGGGTCCTTAGGAAATCTACTTGGGAGTTGCTTATTAGGTTGGGTAGGATGGAATTTAGTCTGCTTGCTAGGATTTTTGCATATATTTTGCAATCCACATTAATAAGGGATATGGGTCTGTAGTTCTTGGGCGACAACTGATCCTTACCCTCCTTAGGGATGACTATTATGTTGGCTTCAGACATGGATTGTGATACCAACCCATTTTCCGCACAGTGATTGAACACCCTCTTCATGGTAGGTTTCAGCTGCTCTAGAAAAGACTTGTAAAAGGTAGCTGTGTACCCATCCAGCCTCGGGGCTTTGTTATCCTTTATAGATTTGACCACCATTTCAATCTCGGCAATGCTAATTTCTTGCCCTAATCTCTGTGCGTCTACACTGGTTAGCTGTGGAAGACCAAGTCTGTTGAGGTATTTTGTGCACGCCTCCAGAGCCAAGGTCTAGTCATTTTTATAGATCTCCTGATAAAACTCCTGAAAGGTCTTGAGGATGTCTTTGTGTCTTGTGCGGGTTTTGTTATTTGAATCTGTGATGGATGAGATGGTAAATTGGCTACGTTTGTGTTTCAGGTAGGAGGCTAGTAGCATCCCCGCTTTATTTGCTTTGCAGAAGTTAATGACCTTGTATTTATTAAACCACAGTCCGGCTCTCTCACTCAGGATCTTGTTGTATTCATACTTTTTTTTTTACTTAGGTCCGTTAGAAGTTTGGTATCATGAGTGGTCCTGGCATGGGCCGTTTCTAGGTTTTTGATGTCCTGCTCGAGCTGGGTCAGCTGTAAGTTTGTGTATTTGTTTATTTTGGATTTAATTTCGATTATTGTGCCTCTGACGGTAGCCTATAGTGCGCACCATAGGGTAGTGGCGCTAATCCCTGGTGAGTCATTGTGTCTACGGTATTCCCATATGGCTGCCTCAATTTTATTTATGTTTTTGGGGATCGCTAGGACGTCGCTGTTAAACCGCCACCTCTGGGGTATGGCTTTGTTGTGGCAACCTGTGATTAATATGTAGTCTATCCTGCTGTACGAGTTATGCGGGTTGGAGAAGAATGTAAAGTCCCAAGTGTCCGGGTCCTGCAGCTGCCATGGGTCCTTAAGGGTGAATTGGGAGCAGATATTCTTGAGTGTACTGTGTGCTTTTGTGGGTTGGTATTGGCAGGATGACTGCCTATCCAATATATGGTCCAGAGGCATATTAAAGTCCCACCATGAGGTCGCTCTGTGGGAGGCTATCGAGTTTGTGCGACACCCCTTCCCAAAATGTAGGGTTGTCTGTGTTTGGGCCGTATTATGTTAGCTACGTAGATAAGCTCCTCCCCCCTTCTCAGGTGTGTTATCCAGAGTCTACCTACTTCATCATGGTACTGTGATTCTAGAGCTAGATTGGATCTTTTAGATACCAGTGTGATTACCCCTCGTTTCTTCCCTTCTGCTGGTGAGCAGATATTAACCAGTTATTTTGATAGGAAAATATCTGAATGCCTTCTAGATGTAGAAATGCTACACCTGTGCAAATACCTTGGTCAACATTCTTGGTGAGGATCAGAGATCAAACAGTAGAGCTTTCAATTCGAATACTGGCCATCGATTGCAAAGCATCAACAAAGACTGACTCCATGGATGAATTAGCCCATGAAAGTACCCATACTGGATATCCTAAGTTTTATAGAAGTCTCGTTTGCATATCAATGAAATAACTGTAGATATGTGTCATCTTGAATGGAGTGTATTAGGTGTACTGGTTCAAAGTCTTTTAAGTGTAGAATTGGGTGGGACTTCTCTTCACGATTTGGTACCAAAAAAGAATAAAATATAGTCCCAAATGTCTCTGAGGGTAAGGAACTTGAACCATTGCTGTTTATCTAGTAAGGAATTTACACCCAACAGAACAGCTTTTCTATTTAACTCTGCTTTTGGAAGAGGAGTTGTCTGAAACAATGGCTTTGGGCAACAGCCAGGAAACATCTGTTTTTGACTAGTTTCAATTTCTTGTAGAAATTCATTATTCTTCCCCACATTTTGAGGCACAGATAGTCATTCTTGTGGAGGCTGCTGTTGCTTGTTTAATTGGAGCTGGAATTTTAAAGCCTTGGTCCCGGTCTCAAAAGGAACAACAATTTTCTTGAATCCTTTGCATTGAAAGGATTTCTTCGAAAATTATGCCATGAAGGGCTGCAGAACATCTTTTTCTCATCTTCTGTTTTCAGCACCAGTTTATTTAACTCTAGGCTAAATAGCTCAAGACCCAGAAACTGTAACCAATTAATCAAAGCCCATTCACCCACATAAAGCTTCCCTTCCACAACTTTAGTCATAGCACCCTTGTTGCTGCAGTTGACACCCCAGCCAACATTAATAACTAAAAGACACCAACGGCAGACTGAAGTGACCACACCTCATAGAAAGTTCCAACAAATTATGGCCCGCGCACTTCTTTTCTGGTACCTGCTCTTGTTCAGTACCACTGACCAACAGAAATTGGGTCAAAAAGTAAGTGGAATGGTGCACCCGGAAATATGGTAGTCCACAAAAGTCACATATGCATTTAAAAATATATAATGTTTTCTCATACATTTGAACATCTGGCCAATGCGTTTCGTTTGAACAGGTTTTGAACTTAATCAGGGCTCAAATAAATTAAAATTCTGTATAATCCTGGTGCAGATTTTATTTAAATCAATCCAAAAGATGGATTTGGTTAGATGAGTATTAACGTCAGATGGATCTCATAATCATGGATAGGGTCCATCAAGGGAACATATTCGTCCTGTCAGATAATGTACTGTGATTAGTGTATCCAAGATGCTACCTTGATACGTGTCATATTTCAAATGCCATGTTCTTCGGCAAAAAACATGATTTTTGTGGACTACCATATTTCCGTATTCACCATTCCACTGTCTATTTGACCCCAGCCAACATTGTAGAGCCTGTGCTGGATAGCAAGTGTGCTAGTAACAAAATGTTTCCCGGAATTGTAATAGAGTCCCCTACTTCTTGCAAACAACCAAAGAGAGACAAAAAATCCTTTAAAAAAAATTGCCCATCATATGCCTCATAGCCACCAGTTCTAGTAGCAAAATTAGATGCTGCATTAGAACATTCCAGGGTACTTTTCAGTTTCTTGACCAATGGATCTCCTGGATAATCTTCTTCTGATGGCAAAGAAGATGTCATGCTTGTTAATATGGAATTAACTTTGGGCATCTGAGACAATTCCTCCTCAAAGTTTTCCCAAGGGCAACATTTGCTCGAGAACCTGGGAAAATGTATCTATTTGTATTGAAGCTCTCAAATTGAATTAACATAGATAATTTATTAAACATTTGCAAGTTTCTACTGACAGTAAGTCAACAGTAGGGCATACGAGGAGGAGCCAAGATGGCGGCGGAGACGGACGTGTAATCGCCCGGCTCCCCGAGCCTGTGCCTTTAGCGACCCTATCCTGATTTCTATCCTGTTACAGCGCTGCCGCGAAAGGACGAGGGAAGCGCGCTGTTGCCGGGGGCGTTTCTCCGGTGTCCCTACCTGCCCGATTGATGGTTGTACTGGCGTGTTCACCCGATGACCGATGCCGAGCCCTGGATCAGTGCCCCGGATCGATGTGCACAGCCGGAGACGGCCGGAACTCCTTGGACCCTACCGACGGGTGGTGTGACTGCTGTTCCCCACCACGATCCATCGCCTGTTAAGACGCCCGCTCTGCTCTCTCCTGGGGAAGCGTGAATCGACCGACTGTGGGTCTCCATCGCTACTCCCTCTCAGAGCGGCGTTGAGGTGAGCCGCGCTATTCTGTTCTTTGTTGGGACGCTGGACGCTGCAGCTCGCCTTTGCTTTAATGCCTGGTTGGGTCTCCACGACGGGACTTGTGTGGTTTATTGCATGCACATAGCGGAGCCCAGGATTTATTGTGCGATCACACCCCGGCTGCCTATCGTGGCATTCACTCATGTGATCGGTGACCCCCTTGTTGGGCTCAATATGGCGGTCGTCTCCTCCGCAGCACTGATGGGCTCCATCTCGGCCCCTGAAGGGGTCGCCCTCCATGGCCTCGGGTGGCGTACAGAAAACTTTGTTGTACTTCGCACTAAAGATTCATTGGATCGCCCGCCTATATTCACCCATGCCTCCATTCTTACAGCGCTAGCCGATTTAAGGGCAGACTGGCATGAGAGTTACCGCGCACTCGGCGCGAAACTGGATGCAGCCGCTCTCGGTTCGGAGAGTGTATCGTCAGCTGTCCCCTCTGGCGGCATAGACCGGGCCCCTCCCGGCATCGCAACGGGAACACTGTTGCCGCGTGACTGTCAATTGAAGCAACATTCTGGGACTGAATTCTCTGCAGGACTGCCGCCAGCTCATGTCGCGGAAGCTACACTGTTTCCTATTCTGCCTCAGCTCTCATTGTCGGACAATGAACCCTTATCCTCGTTCATGGCTCCGCTGGCGATGCAACTATGTTCCTACACTGTACACGCTAGGCATGATGTGGCTTTCAATCGTTGTTCTATGCTACATCGGGCGGACCTGGGAGCGGCACTCTTCTGGATTGATGCCATTGTTTGTAACTGGAGGTGTTCATTTTGTGCATGGGGACCTTCTTCTTGCCGAGGGCGGCCATCTTACCCCTTTGTTCCATCTGGGGCGGTTTCTTTCCCGGAGCCATGTTTAGGGGGACGCTTGAAATCTGGCCAGGGTTAGGAGTGATCTTCTTCATGTGAACTGTGATTGAGGGACGGGTGGGGGCCCGAGATGGGACGCTTCCTCGACGCGTGCTGCAGCGATTTAAGATGTCTCTCCATATTTCATTCTGTGCATGGAAGCTCTGATTTTGGTATTGTGGGTAGGGTGGAGAGTATTTAATGGCCGGGGATTTAAAATTTAGCCCTCCTCGAGTTTTAGGGAATTCTTTTTCTATTCCTCCTTTTTCTTTGCCTATATTTCGGGTTCTTTAGTGGGCGACAGACACACTGCCGGGGGGGGGGTAGGCCGTAGCCTCCGCATTGATGTAGGGTGGGGGGGGGGTTTAATTTACACAGTTCGTTTCTATGGGCCTTCTTTTTTCTATTTCCTGCGCTTTTCTTCACCTATTTCTGTCCTGGGTCCGAGATAAGGGTTAGTGGGGAGTGGGTGGCGCTGTGCATGGCGTGTACTTGCCAGTTTACGATCCTGTTGTTTTGCTTTGATCCGCCATGTTGCCTGAGCTGCTAGCTGATACAGTTGATTTCATACGATGCTGTTGCCTGCTCATGCTGTGAAGTAACGGTACGGACTCAGTACTCCTTGGTCTCTATTCTTCACTGTTTATATTTTATACGTCAAAAAAAAACAACTTTTAAAACTAACCTTCACTGCTCCTGTTTGCCCGGCGACACGTAATCATTTGGAGTGTTATTACTTGATTGTTGCTATCCATCCTGGTGCCGCTGAGAATCTGTATTGCTTGCTCTTGTGCTCAAAAGTATCGTGGCCGGCCTGATGGTTGTGGGCCCGTATTTGTCCTTTTTTCATGCACAATAAAGGTTTTTTAAAAAAAAATAAAAAAAACAGTAGGGCATACATGAAAACAGTGAGGGGCCCAGCCTGATGGGGCCTCTAATGCATATCAGGGTCTGCTATGCCAGGTGCAGATGTGGGGAAGAATTTCGAAAGAGTTGTTTTCAAACTTGAACATCCTGAAAAGAGAGGAAAAAAGCAACAAAGCTCCCCCATCTCACTACGGGAAAGGGTTGTGGATATGTGACTCATGTTGCAGAAGTCATATCTGAAAAATCTGGTTTACAGAGGTTTACTATTTGGAGGGAACGGCAGTGGGGAAGAGGCATGGGCGACCTGTAGCATTCGAGGCAGTTGTAGGAGTTAGGGAGATCATGTCTCGTCTCTGATATGTGTAGTGAAGTCCTGCATGATCACCTCCCAGTGTGTAGCCACGGGGTATTTTCGTAGGACTCGTTTCTCTTCCCTACAAAGAGCAGAGCTTGCCCTTTGTGCCCATCAAGTAATCTCTCTTTTCAGATCCACTGTCCGTTTAGCCAGGAGCAGGGCAAGATCCATAAAGTGTGTTGTTGCCTTTTTTATTTTTTGGGTGGGGGAACAGACCAGGGAGGCAATGTTGTGCCGTGTCATGTTGGTTTGGACCCATGGCCCATGATATGTCTGACCACAACGTGTCCCTGTCCACCCCTAGTACTCCACACTTCCAGAAAATGTGTAACAGGTTTGCTGAGTCCTACTTACAGAAGGACATTCATCAGGAACTTGGGGATAGATTTGGTGTAGGTGTTGGGGGGTCAAATAGGCCCTGTGTAGGATACTAAATTGTATATATTTGTAACGAGTGTTCTGGGGTATCTTGCTAGGCTATTCAAAGGCCTCACCAATTCTGAATCATGAAACACCTGTCTTAGGGAATCTTCCCAGGAGGTCTGTAAACAAGTTAGTGCATTAGTAAGTCCCTCTTGAAAGCCTGGTATACCCATGCCACCAGACGCCCGCCATGTCAATCCAAGTGAAGAGCATGTAGTAGCGGATCTTGGGCTGGTTCTGGTCCTAGGATCTACCACTGTTTTTGAAGTGTCACTTTGAGTGCTTTGTGTGTCAGGCAGGCCCCACTAGGAAGATCATCCAAGATCCTGGGGCTCCTGAAAGGACATTAGTGACCCTTTGGTAAAAAGGTTGCTGAACAAGATAATGCTGACTTCCTCCCATATCTCGAAGGCGCGGTCAGCAAAAGTGCAGTCAGCCATCGGGAGCCCCAGAGGGGTGTGATCGGTGAGTATGGGCGAACGGTTGTTGCCTGTGGAAATCTTTGCTTTAAGTATTCCTGAACATTCTGCTGCGGGAGTCTGGGTGTGCCTTCTGCCGGTGACCAGGAAGTGATAAGCTATTAAGGTGTTCTGTGCAAACGTTCCCTTGGGAGACCCCTGTCTCTTCCATGTGATGTCCTGCCAGTCTAAAGGCCACCTATTGGAGAGTGTGCAGCAATACCCTTTTCCTCTCTGCCCCCTATTCAGAGTAAGCAACAAGGAGTCTACACTATGTAGGGTATGTCTAGGGATCGCGACCAGCAGATCAGAGAAGAGATAGAGTAGCCCGGGTAGCATCATCATTTTGAACAGGGCGATGCGGTCTAACACGGTCAGTGGAAAGGCCACCCAGAAGGTTGCTTGGGACCATGGAGAGTGTATTGCTCTATCCAGGTTTCCCCACCAGGAGGTCCTCTTCTTTATGGTATATTTGGACGCCGAAGTATTTAAATGTCTGTGGAGCCCAAGTCAGTCTCTCGTTGCCCAATTGTATGAGCCTTTTGGGGAGATGCACTGTGAAAGGAAAGGTGAAAGACTTGATGTAGTTAACCTGAAGGCCAGAGCTCTAGCCAAAGCTATTCAGGTTTTACATAAATGAGTCTCCATAGATATTGCAGAGTTATAGGACCATATCATGTACATATAATTAAACTTAGCATGCACCTAAGGCCACAGGGATAAGCCCCAATTTCAACTTCTGGTTCGAAGAAACACTGACAGTGGCTCCAGGGTGAAAACAAATATTAGGGAGGACAGGAGCCTCCCTGTCTGGTACTCCTGGTCATCAGGTACGCCTTTGAGATGTGGCTGCTTGTCTTGATTCTGGCAATGGTTGTGCATAGTCGGTGGATCCAACCAAAAATCTGGGGGCCGAAGTCTTAGCGGCGAAGAGCCCAGAACATATCATTTCAATTTAAGGAATCAAAGGGCTGTTCCAGGTCCAGGAAGAGACAGGCTGCATTGGGCCAATAAGATGGTGTTAATTCTATTACGGAGTACAAGTGTTGGATATTCAGGGAAGTGTGGCATCAGGGGAGGAATCAGTTTTGATCGGTGTGAATCAGTATGGGTAAGAGAGGTAGAATGTGGTCCACAATGATTTTACTGAGGATTTTATAATCTTGGGAAAGGAGGGAGATCAGTCAGTAGGAAGAAGGGAGGGATGGGTCACATTCAGATTTTGGGATGGGTACCACTAGGGCCTCTTGTAAAGTTGGTGGGAGGAAGCTGAGCTCATTTGTGTCGTAGAATCTCGCAAAAGACACGGTATTAGAGAGTACTCGTGTCTAACGTAGAATTAGAGGGGCAGGACCGTCTCACCATGATGAGCGGCTTTTATGACAGTTCTTCTGTTAATGGCATATTATACTGGAACTAAAAATCACCCAATTCATGAGGAGCAGACAGACCACCCAGCACCTTCTTAATGCGCTTACGCATCTCCTGTAATGGAGCCCCTTCCCTTGCACATATCTCACTTTTGGGACATAGTCCTAGTCATCATTATCCTCAAGAACCAGTAGTTGCTGGTTCATTTAAAGCTGAAGCAACAGTTTCAGAAATGATGGCATGCAAATGTTCTGTGGAGATAGAGATGGTATCCCGGTCTGTCTCTTCTTCCTCATCTCTAAATGGTGCTGTTTTCCACCACAGTTTCCTGTTCCCCTATTTTGCTTGCACATAGTTGGCATTGGAGATTAAACCAGGCGCATAACAACTGGGTGCGTGCCAATGTCTCCCTTGCGTGCACTCATAAATTCGCGCAAAGAGAGACCGGGAACACTTGCACTGTGGGTTTCCTCACGTCGTGGTTGGGACGCGTCTTTGCTCCCCACCCCAGCTAAAGCACGTGCCCAGGGAGAACTGTCCCTGTCCCTGTCGCTGCACCACAAAAAACGCTAGCTCTAGGTAGGGTGATCAGCCATTCTGGATTTCCCAGGATGTTCCCGGTTTTTCACCAACTGTCCCGGCAGATTTCAGGAAATGTAGCTAATGTCCGAGTTTTTAGAGAGGGCCGACTGAAAACGGCGGGAGTTCTATTTTATGTTTTACAAAGCATAGATAGTTAGCAGTTGTTTCAAGAAAGCAATTTCATTAACAGGCAAACAACTTGGTTCAAAAAGTGCATTTTTTTATGTTCTTACTGCCTGTTCTGTAATTCTCTAGTGAGGAGTGCAGTAATTCTTCGCGCTTGCTTGAAGTAAAATTGTAGTCCTTCTATTTTTGTGAAACGTCTCAGTTTTTGGCATTAAAATTCTGGTCACCCTTGCTATAACGAAGTTTCAATCTTGTGAGTAATATTTATATATCCAAAAATAAACATACCCTTACCTTCAGACAAACGGGAATCCTCTTGGGAGACAGAGAAACGAGATGGCTGTGCGGCAAAGGAGACATGGAAGGATATAGAAAAGGGGCGGGGTTTAGTAGTACTCAGAGAAAGAGTTTCTGGACTTGGGATAAACATATTTAAGGGTACCATTCTCAGGGGAGTAGGGTCCCTCAAGTGGTTGGGACTGGAACAGGGAAGACAGGCGAAGGCTTAAGGGAGCTACCACTCTAGTTACAACAGTCATAAACAGTTACACTTTCAACAGCTGGCCCAGATAGGGATTTGTGCCAGGCCTGGTTAAGAATGTAACTGTTCACATTTCTAGCGACGCTGCAAGTGAGTCAAATGAAGGAGAGATCTGTTGTCTTTTGGTTGATAGTTCTGCTAGCATGTTAATAGTAAAGCTTTAATTGCAAGGGGGTGTTCTGTAGCATTGGTGAAGAAGACATTAATCTTGGTATGTTTAAAGAATAATATCCTCTTCAAGGGTAGGTATGTTGCAGGAATTTGGGGGGAGAAAGAGAGGATTCTAGGGAGAAGGGGAAATAGGGGTGTCCAGTTCTGAGTAAAAAATGGGGTGCTTGGATATGCCACTGGTATTGATATGCACCATCAAGGTGGATCGTACGGGTCTAGGAACCTATCCAGGGAAGTCCACAATCCCCTATTAGGATTTCTCCCCGGTGTACTGCGTAGGGTAGTGATGTCGGCTCCCCGTAAGAATGTTACCCAGTTGAGCCAACCCTTGAAGGTGGCTTTGGAGGTGTCCTTCCAATTGGTGAGGACTATTTTAACTGCTGCTCTTAATAAGAGGTCGAACAGGCTTCTGTCATGTTGAGAGTCTAGATCAGATATTATGAATGCGGTCGTGAGTGTGGAGAACTCTTCTTTAAGAGTACACCCTAAGGCTCCGTTTATGGAGGAAAAAACTTTGTACCAGAATTTTTTTACCTTTGTGCAGTGGAAGATGAGATGTGCCAGGTCCCCTTTTTCTATCCCCCCTTCTTTACCTCCCGCAGAATAGACTATGAGACAGGTGCCCGAGTAAGTCCAGGGTCCATTGCAACCAGACCAACCCTTCGGACACCCCGAGTACAAGGCGCCTCTGGGTATATGTTTTATGTAATATGTTTGAGAATAAGTTTAACAGGGAGCCTAAACGTTTGTAAACCATGCTACCAGCACCGAACCCTAATGGAATGTCACCCTGGATGGACAAAGCAAAATGTCTAAATGTTAATTGTTATATATGTCTGTAAAAATACAATACAAATATAAAAAAAAAAGAGAATAAGGCTCTTGATGCTTTGTCATGTTCCAAGAAGCAGGAATTCATCTACGCTTGTGTAAATCTCAAAGACCCAAATATGAAAGGCGGATTTGGTCACTTAGTTAATTGTGCTAAACACAACACTGTGGTTTTCCTTTATATCGAACACACAAAATGTGACGAGAGGATGCTTGCAGTAAGTCTAACCACTGGCTATCACTCTTTTGCCCACCATGCCACCTTAGATTGGACCAAGCCATATGCAAATCAACCTTGACCTTGCTCCAATAGGTACAGTTCAACCCGGACTGCCAAGCAAAGTCCTCTTTGAACTGGAACATAAGCAACCCAAGACCTGTTTCGCCTGATTGGGGTTCTTCAGTCAGGTGCAGCTTGGCTCCAGTGACACAAGAAACAAGATCTGGGCAAATATGTTGCTTATTTGCACCAATGTTGTTCTTCTCTTTGCTTGTTTGTTTGCATTAAAGTTGTGTTACGCATGCATCCGGTCCTATCAACTTAGGCTTCAGAGTGGTGCAGCAGGTTATTCTTAGTACAAATTCAAACTTCAGCCAGCAGACTTATCCTAGTGAAAAGTGTCTCCCTATGGTACACCAATATCACACTCATAGCTAAGAGATAACAAAATATGTTACATGTAACCCAGATATGACAGGCTCACCCTTGATAGAGCTATCATTAAGGCTAGTGATCTTACTGACCAGGGGATCTAATAAGAGCAACCTTTTTGTAACACATATCTCACAGAATCAGGGCTATGAGCAAAGGCATTCTTCAGGTTACACAGGTGCTACAGGCTCAGTCTCCAGCAGCACATGTAGTATTCATGTTACAGACAGCTCGAATACTCAGTCATCTAACAGCAAGTCTAACTTTCAGGATAAAGAGATCCACCTGTCTCACACCTCTGACAGTAGAACTGTCCCTCAGGTTAGGCAGATCTTACTGGCTCATCTCAATGACAGCGGAGCTGCTTCTAAGGTTTTGGATTTCATATAGACAGAAGAATTATCCTGCAGGCTACATAGATTTTTCACAATCAGGCTCTGGACAGCAAATCTCTCCCTTAGGTCTCACTTTAATGCCTGAGACTCAGATAGAGAAGCTATGTAGCACGCTATACAGATCTCACAGATTCAGGCTTCCGATAACAACACTATCTCTCTGGCTACATACATTCTAGCGTCTGAGGGCTTCTTTTAGCCTTTAGGGGCAAGTTACAAAAGGGGTTTGGGTGGGGTGGCAGCAGAGGCTCTCGTACTTTGTGGTGGACATAGTTTCATGTTTTCTATCTTGTACCACCAGTATAAAAAACATCACTAACATAGTGTCACAAGACCAACCTTTAATTGGCTGCTTTTAACGCAAGGTCAGCTTGTGATAATCTCCTGGCAACGGACTTTCATTAGTGACTAAAGGTTGTGTGATGGAACCACTCATGCGTTCAACACGCATCCAGGTTCCACGCAGTCTCAACCACGTAGGTCTTGACCACGCATATGCCTTTACCTCGCATGCCTTTACAATGAAATATGCGCTGTTAAGGCATGTATGACAAAGACATATCGGTGGTTAAGACTTGACCGGTAAGTCTTACCTCTCAACCCCTGCCACCGCCCTGAGTCCTAAAACTACCTGCCTTCCTCCTAAAAACCAACCTCCTCTCCAAGCTCTAAAACCTCTGCAGCCCCCAGTCCTAGAAACTACCAATCCCTCCCCTAAGCACTAAAAATTGCCTTGATCCCAGCCCCTTGCACTGAGCTCTAAAACGGCCCCCAAGCCCCTGGCCTGTCACCTAAAACTACCCCGTCCCTCCTAAAAACCAACCCCCACCCCTTCAGCCCTAAAAACTTCCCTGTCCCCCAGCCCTAAAAGGACCCGCCCTCCCCAAAGCTCTAAAAACTTCCCAGACTCCCCCTGTAAACTACCCGACCCCCCAGCCCTGAAAACTACCCAGACCCACCCAGCCCTGAAAACTACTCCAACACCCCCAGCCCTGAAACCTAACCCGCGTCCCCCGCCCTGAAAACGTACCCGACCCCCAGTCCTGAAAACTACCCCTATCCCATACAAACTACCCCCCAAAACCCGTCCCCAGCCCCACTTACCTCACCGCGTCTTCTGGCTCTCCCAATCCTTCCTGCTTGCACCCAGTAGCAGCTAGACCGTGCACTGCCTTGACTACGCATATGTGTGGTTAAGACATAAGTTTGGTTAAGGCAAGCATGGTTGCGCTTGTGTTGTCGGAACATGCGTGGCTGCGCCCGCTTTGTTGCGACTGTTTCCCATAACTAAATGAGGCAGGGTATCTGAGAGGTTGGTCAATAGGGCATCCCCCAATTTTTGGAGGATGTCCCATTACTTCTAACCTCAAAATGAGAATCTAAGGTCTCAGTCTGTGACAGAAGAGCTGTGCATCAGTGGCGTAATGAAACTTTAGGGGGCCTCCACTTCAAAGTGCATGGAGGGGGCCCCCTGGTGCTCGCGCCCCCCCCCCCCCGGCTCTGCAGGGGCTAAAGTTACGCTACTGATGTACATCTAGTATAAAAATAATACAGGGGCAGGCTTCAGTCAGTAAAACTATCCTTCAAGTTAAAAGGAATCGGAGTTTTCTGACATCATAGGTATTGCTTTAGGTTACAAAGAATTTACCAGTTCAGGCATCTTCTGGCAATCTACCCCTTCAGTTACAAAGAACCTACATGCTCAAGATCGAGTCGCAAAGTTGCTTCGGGCTTCAGACAGCAAGCTTTTGCCATAGATCTCACAAGTATATTAATGGAAAAACAAAGTGTAAACGAATCTTATTACCTAGAACAGTGTGTTATAAAAGATAAAAAACAAAGGTATTTTAACTTCGAATACGTTAGTCTGCAATCGTGCAACCTTCTCTGACACACCCAACACCACAGCACACGAGACAGCAATGGAAATGTAACTCACCTGGAACAGAAATATCATTAGATAGCAGCAGAGCAGCAGTTCAAGCCCCACTCACACAAAGAATAGTCACAAGCCTTGCAGCAGCAGTATAGCCTTTTGGCGCACACAGACAAAGCAGCATCAATTCAAGATTTCGTAATACACAATAGACGCATCACAGTGAGGTGGAGGTCTGCATTTCTTATCACACTCAAAACATACAATAGTGTCAGCAGAAACAGAAGCTTCCTTCACAGAACAAGGACACTGAATAAAAACAGTGCATGCTTCACCCATACACCAAATAGGACACAACGAGCAGGTTGCCCTCACACACAAAACAGACATTAGGGCAAATCTCAAACAAATAGTCTACTACCACATATTTTCCAATACTTAAATCGTTCATCTGAGGCACAGAACAAGTACATCACTGATTACAGCAGTACAAGCCTCTCTCTCACACACACACACAGCAGGTTCCTCACACAACCTGCAGTGGTGCAAGCATCCTACACGCACACTGACCCATGTTGAAAGTTTTGGAAAAGACAGCTTCATTACTGCTACCCAGACTGACGGTCTTTTGCCAGTTTGTATATGTTTCTGTCTATCCATGTCGAAAGTACTTTATTAAAAGCATGAATGTGTAGAGAAGTAGCAGCAATCCCAGAAAGTGCTTGTTTTCACAAACCTAATGTGATAGTGCCATTTTGAGAATAAAATAAGCAGGAAGAATTACAAAATGATAGCTAATCTACACAATTTAGAGTCGCTTTTTTCCAGTCTACACTGTAAATGTGTTAAACTAATATTTTCACTACATGTACTAGTGTACTGGTCCCCAAACGTTTTAGAACCACAAACCCCTTTTAGAACAACAACCCTTCACGACCCACCTACCTTTAATGGACACGAGACAGGTGATTTTTTATTGTACCTGAAGCATTCATGTGGTAGCGCATAATCGTTTACAGACAGCACATTTTCCATTAAAATGGCCACTAAATTTGCACAGAATTACAGTTTTACTGATAGAACTATATAGCATACAGATGATAATGTAGGGAAATCTAGTTTCTGTGAATATTCATCATTTGTTTTTAACCTCCCATACTTCTCTGCATCCCTTGCATCATTTGCTAACATTCGCTAAACAACTGTAGCACGTACATTAGGACATAGATAAATAGATCTTTTTGCCAGCCAAGTGGCAGCCTACCCTTCTCACTTCCTTTGTTTTAGGATGTGGTACACCAGTAGCAAATAAGCCAGCTGATAAGTTGAGAGAGGAATGTTTATGCTACAGTTAATGGGAATAATAAAAATCTATGAATAGCATTATTCCCATCTTCATTTTAGTCAATTCCTATCAGTTCAGCAATAATGAAGTTGGGACTCTTATGCTCAAACTTACGTTCATACAAATTTAGAAGTCTCAAAAAATGCCCTAATTTCTTTCATCTTGAAATCTTATTTTTCAGTTGGGCATCCTGTCTACCCTGCCACTCATTTCATTACCAAGATAAATGTATCCTACTGTTTGTTAGGCAACAGAGTGGTCCTCATGTCAGATAACATCTTGCTTTAGCTTTATAATGTCAGAGCACCAGTGGACCAATTGTCCTTGTGGAAGATCACCACACAGTAGGATGAGATTTCAGAAGTCATGCAGTAGGTTACTATCTGTATTCATGACTGCAAGGCACGTAGGAAGGGGAATGATAATGGACTCTGAACCACTCAAAGCACTGGGGGCCTTTTTGAAAGTGGGATGGAGATACAAAAACAGAGATTATCCTTAACAACAATCCATCTTGAGAATCAGAGTCCAACATACAGAAGCAGGACAAGAGGTTAAAAGAGCTTTGTTCCGTGAGAAAGTAACACTATCGTTCTAAAGTGAGATGCTGCATTTCAGCCTCAAAGGCAGCAATTTCCTAGAATAGGACATTGCTAGCACCAGGATCTAAAGCAGGCTTTAGTAGCATTGGAGGCAGTCAGTATTTTATCAACTATCATGGCCAACACAATGTGATCCATACTACTACCATCTTGACAGAAATATATTCAGGCACAGGCTCCCTCTATAAGGTAGTGAGGACATTCTGATGCTGTGAACGTCTTTTTAATGCCTAAATGCCTAAAGGAATGATTGTGAATGTTACCTACCTATAAATTGGTAAAATTATGCCGTATGCCGTCCTTTTTTTTTTTCATTCAGTGTCGGCAATTCGTAGAAACTCTTTCAAGAACACTGCCACTGCTGGTCATTCCGTATAATCTGCAGATGGAAAAGTCCACTGTTAGCACACTTACTATAAGCAATACAAACACATTGATTGTTATAAAGGGTAAACAGATCAATACTATGGAGTCTGTTTTATTGTGAGAATCAACAGCTCATTAGAAAATCAAATCTCAGTTTGCGTTTTTAACCTCCCATACTTCTCTGCATCCCTTGCATCATTTGCTAACATTCTCTAAACAACTGTAGCATGTACATTAGGATATAGATACATAGATCTTTTTGCCAGCCAAGTGGCAGCCTACCCTTCTCACTTTCTTTGTTTTAGGTTGTGGTACACCAGTAGCAAATAAGCCAGCTGGTAAGTTGAGAGAGGAAGGGTTATGTTACAGTTAATGGGAATAATAAAAATCTATTTATTTAGAAAGTTTTATAGAGCGCGAATAAGATCCTCGTGGATATCAGAGCGCTTTACACACATAGAAGTTATACAGACAACATAAATCATTTAACATAACATTTTGTGCAAAGATGAGCAAAACGGTGTAAGACAATGAGTACCCATAGAGTCAAGGCGAAGGCAACCGAAGTGCCTAGGTGGTCTAGCTGACCATTGTCATAAAAGGAATACTAGTGATTCTTGAGATTTCCTTAGCCTATATTCATGTGAATTTTGCCAAGAGAATCGATTTTACTTCTTTTTTTGAAGGATGACGTGGATGAGATAAGTCTGGTTTCTGGAGGGAGTGCATTCTAGATCCTGGGCGCCATAGCGAGGTAACTGGGTGACTTGTGCTGTATGGCCTTAGGCGTCATGAATGCAATTTTCAGGTGTATTCTAGCTTTGAATGGTTGATGTCTCGTCCGCCCACGTGGCCGGCTTCCGCCGGGACGGCGTTCGTCCACTGGCGCTCCGACACCGCGGGGCCGGAGCGGGATGGCGTCCGGCACGGGGGCCACTCCGTTGCCCGCAGTCGGTGGGATACATCCGTCTTGGCGATGGGGTGGGTGGCGGGGCGGAAGGGATGCCCAGCTGAGGGCCCGGATTGCAGGATGAAAGAAATTGCCCCCCCCCCGATTGCCGCTGGTGCGCCACATCCCGGGGCAGGGGAGGTGAGGGGCGCGCGCTGCCACCCAGCTGGCGGGGATATCCGCTTGACCGCGCCCAGGTGTGCGTGCCGCAGCCGTCCGGGGGATGCCGGCAGATGGTGCAGGGGATGCGGATAGGCACGGGAGGTCGGGGACACGGGCTGGGATTCGGTCCTCCGGCAAGCCATCGATTCTCACGACGGAGCAGGCCCCGCAAGAATACAGTAACATAAAATATCGTCAACCAATATATGTTTGCAATACAACCAAAATATCGCAAACAATATCAACAACAAGAATATTGTTTAAAATAAATTACAAAATTACTACAATTAAAAAACAATAATTCACTACTTTTAAAAATCTGGAAATTAACAAAACAAAATGTAAAATACATAAATTAATTGATTTAATAAATAAACACAGAATAAAAAATTAACAATAATTTTTTTACAGTAATATCTACTCACAATTAAACTTAAATATACACCGTAATAAACACATTTAATGTACAAAAATATAATTAAACCAATAAATAAAAAAGTATTAAAACATTATTTTGTATTGAAACATTACATTTATTTATATAAATTATGTAAACCTAAAATGATATACTTTACAAATATACATAGCATTAAAACAAACTTTGATTAGCGTCCATCAAATAAGATGAAAACGGACAATAAATTTCGAACCCCACATAAAAAAACAATAAAATTTCATTTTACACAAGTAACCAATACAAACACTTTACTAAGTAAATTAATACTATGAAAAAAGTACACAAATCATCTTAACTTTGCAGCAAAATGCTAAATCTAGATTCTAGATACAATCGCATTTTCCCAGTCACTTTCCATTATCTGATTCTGAGTTGACCACCATCATGGTATGTTATGTTACATGGGCATTTATATAGCGCACGTACACCAATAGGTCTCTTGGCGCTGGGAAGTCTGAGTGGGGAAGAGTTAAGCAGAGTAGCGTCTAACTGTAGGCCAAGGTAAACAACTAGGTCTTAAGTTGTTTCCTGAACCGCAGGTAATCAACCTCAAGCCTGAGGGAGGTAGGAAGTGCATTCCAGAGCTTCGGGCCCAGAAAAGAGAACTGGGTCCCACCAATGCGTTTATGTCTGGTACTGGGCACCGTCAGAAAGTTCTGATGCATAGTGCTCCGAGTGCACTGGGGTGAGTGATTACTGATTAGCAAGGCAATGAATC
Organism: Lissotriton helveticus; assembly: GCF_964261635.1. NCBI lineage: Eukaryota > Metazoa > Chordata > Amphibia > Caudata > Salamandridae > Lissotriton > Lissotriton helveticus. Next base: position 1,697,518,841 of record NC_136067.1, on the reverse strand, counting down.
TAGGGCCAGTTTCTTGGGTAGCTTTAAAAAGAATACAGCCAGTTTTAAACATAGCTCGCTGCTCCACTGGGAGCCAGTGGAGATCTTTAAGTAAGGGGGTAATGTGGCAGCATCTGTCCTTAAGGTAGATGATTCTCACTGCTTGATTCTGGATCATCTGAAGACGATGTCTCTGGTATTGTGGGAGGCCTAAGTAAAAAGGGTGTTACCGTAGTCAATTTTCAATAGAATAAGCGCTATTGCAATTTGGGTGCTGGCCTCTTTACTAAAAAAGCGTCTGATCTTACGCAATTTGCGGAGTTGGACAAAGCAAGCAGATGTAACTGAGCCAATTTGGGGGCTCATAGAGAGTTCCGAGTCAATTTGAAGGCCCAAACTCTTTATCACTGGTTTAGGAGTAGGTGCCACACCTAACTCAGGGGACCAGTAGGAGGGAGTCCAATGAGCTAGTTTACTACTGGGAATAATTATCTCAGTCTTTTCAGAGTTTAACTTTAATTGGTTGTTGTTCATCCAAGTTTTTACATGCATCATTGATCTCCTGACGAAGTCTTTAGATTCGGTGGAGTTCTGCAGGACAAAGATCAGCTGCATACCGTCAGCATAATTGAAGATCTTTACTCCCACCTGCCGAAGACTAGAAATCAGGCGGCGTATGTATATTTTGAAAAGAATCGGCGAGAGGGAAGAGCCCTGTGGGACACCACAACTCATTGCTATGGTTTTGAATTTAAAAGGTAAGAGCCACACCGACTGTTTGCAGTCCACTAAAAAGGATCTGAACAAGTCAAGTTATGAACCCCCGAGACCTGCTGCGGCAATGCAGTCCAGAAAAATTTTGTGGTTCACGGTATCAAATGCCACAGACAGGTCAAGGAGGATCAAAGCCTGAGTGCAATCACGGTCAGCCTGTCCTTTAAGGTCATCCATAACAGATAGAATCACAGATTCAGTGGAGTGGGCTGTACGAAAGCCTGCCTGATGGGTGTCCAAGAACTTGGTGGCTTCCAAGAAGGAACTCAGACAGGTGGCTACACGAGTCTCCAGCAATTTAGCTGATAACGGGCGAAGTGATATGGCTCTGTAATTCTCAAATTTTTTGAGATCAAAGCCCTGTTTTTTTTAAGTGGGATGACCACGGCCTCTTTGAAAGCTGGCGGTACAGTGCCGTGGGACAGTGAAAGATTAAGAAACTCAAGAAAGAGGAGGAGCCAAGCCGGCGTTGAAGATGGCCGCCCAGTCCCCCGGCTCCGTGTACCATCTCCTCCCGAGGGCGCCTTCGGCCTGATATCCTGATTCAACGGTGCACACACGGGCGCAGGAGCTGCTCCGGTACCCGATGGCGCGTCCCCGAGGTTTGTACCACCTCTACACGGGGAGAAACGGACAGCGGCGTTTGCGGCCCGAGGCAGCTTGCAGACCGGGGACTCGCCTGGGTGGCAGGGCCGGCCATCAATTGAACAACAGCGGCCACCAGCTGCAGTGAGGGGCCGGTCGGCTCCGGATCGAATCGGACCGGCCGATTTTTGGATCGCTCGCTCAGCGGGTGGGGGGCATGAGTTAGAGATCGACCCTTCACGGTTCCCCTGAGTAGTTGGTGCCTTTTTGGTAATTTTGCTCGCTTGCCGCCGGGGACCGTGGTGAGACCCGTCCCGCTAATTGCGGGAGAATCCCGAATTTGGCCCGGCCGCGATTACTAGCGCGGACTCCCTCGGCGGCTGTGTTTTGGCTACGTCTCCACTGTTTTGGTGCCCTGCTGGTGTTACCATGACGCCTGAAGCCCTGCTGCGGGTGCCCCGGCCCCAATCTATGATGGTGCTTCCTCGGAACGTAGCGAGGGGAGCAGAGTGCTGCATCCGAGAAACTGAGTCCCGACCTGATTTGGATCCTATGGAGGCAGGGAGCTTGACAACAAAAGGGGGCACGGAGCGGAACTACATCTTGGCGATCTCCTTGCTGCCCTAGCTGACCTTCGCGATACCTTGGAGCAGGATGCCCGTTCACTGGGTGATAAGCTGGATGATGTTGTCTTTGTGGCGGAACTAATGAGCACGGGTGGTTTGTGGGCGCACACTGGTATGCTTCGCTCCTTACCCAGACGCGACAATATGGCGCCGGCACTGATATCCTGGAATCCGGGACACGGACTCTCGAACCATCTCCAGTTTGTGACATTTGTGATCTAGAACTATCCGTGGGCTCCTGCTTGGAACTGAGCGATGGACTTTCTTTCCACGCCATGCTGTTGGTATCTCTGGTTCTGCTCCAACTACGTTTTAACAATGTGACGATCTTTCCCTGCTCTGCTTGGCTGATTGCGATGTGGCAGTCATGTTATTGTGTCAGGTTGGGTCCATCACGCGGGCGGGAAACGGGCTCGGATGAGGTCTGATCGCATCGCTGCACTACAGAATGGCTGCTGTCTGGGTTTGCTCTGATATTCATATTCTTGACGGTTGCGGATTTGGAGTGCGACAATTTGGTGGGCCATTGTGATATGCGCAGGGCAGGACAAGGATAAATAGTGTTTCCTCCGTTTCGATACTTCCTGCTTGCGGGTTTATGTGGGATGTGTGACATATTGTCTTATTTGTTTCCATGCTGGGCTGCTCCTGTGCCTCGTGCACTGTTCTTTTGTACTACTTTTAACGGAGGTGTTTTACGTCCTGTTCATATACGTTATTTGCAGAGGGAGAGGCCGGGGGACTGTTAGAGGGCTCCCCTCCGTTTTTCCATTTCTTTCCTTTCCTTCCCTCGCTTGGGTTCCTTTTTAGTCTAGGTGGGTGGTGGTTTCCTTTCTCTCTCTTCTAAATCTCGGGTTTCATAGAATGGGCGACAGGCACTCTGCTGAGGGGGAGGCCGTAGCCGGAGGCAGGGGTGCAGGGTGGGGGGTATTCTCTGTTTTTCTTTCCCTTTTTCAGTTTCTAGGGCCTCTTTTCTCTCTTCTTCTGCTTGGCTTTTTCTTTCTTTTCTTTCTTTTCTTATCTTTGGGATTCCGAGTAGTAGGTGGTTTACCGGATGTTCTTATGTCTCAAGCCAGTGTGGGGGATGTTATAATAGTTCCCTTTTTAGGTACTGCGGGCGTGTGCTGCATTGGGGGGCGTAATAAAAAATCTGTTGTCTATCCTGTTTAGTGCGCGTTAGTGCCTGCGCCCCGCCTGCTGTGGTCCCGAATGTGCATATCCTGATTTGTGATATTCCCCACTTCTGGTGTTATTAGATTGTATGACATCGGATCCTGTTCTATCTCTGAACTTTAAGAAAAAACAAAACCTCTTTTATCCTGGTACCATTACGGTGCAACAGTATCCTGGGTGTTGATGTGGAATTGAGGAGGCGGGATGTATGTGTTTTGATTTATTGATTTGCATTGACCGTCTCTGTGATACTGGCCAGCTGTGCTCTTGCTGGCCTGCAATTGTATTTGCTTTCTGTCACAATAAAGGTTTTAAAAAAAAAAAAAAAGAAACTCAAGAAAAGTGTCAGGGAAGGATCAATACTTTGCTTTCAGGATGTTAATGGGACATTCCTCCTTGGGGGAGCCCGATTTGACCTTTACTACAAGATCCAAAAAGTGTTTCTTATCTAAAATAGGGAAGATGTTAAGGGAGAAAAAGTTGGAGTAGACCACATAGTCTGTGGTTTTACTATTGTTGGAGTCGATGGAGTTTTGAATTTTGTTTATTTTTTCCACAAAGGAGTTCAGGTCATTGCAGAGTTCCTGGGAGAGCGGGGTCACGCGACTCGAGTTAGATAGTTCTTTCACAATCCTAAAGATTTCTTTAGAGCCATTGTCAGAGTCGAGTACATCATGTCAACTGAAGATATTTAAATCTTGAGAGAGTTCCTTTAGTTGTCTCTACTAATGTGCACCATGGTATCAGTTTGTTTCCATCTCTTATTTGACACCACACTCTTATTTATGTATTTATCAATGGAAGTGTTAATCTATCCTTCATGAACAATTCTATACCAGTGGAGGTCCAGATTGGGGCTGTTGCAGTGTAACACCCAATACCAATTATCTTCCTGAATCTATGCCATAATCTAATAATGGCTTGGAAGACTTTTAAACATACTTCTTAGAAAACTTTCGGGGCTCTAAAATTATGAAGGAAACTGTTTTTCCCTATTTCTCTCAAAATGGAGCGTACAAGTTTCCCTGAGTGGGGTTGTTAGGGACAGCCTATAACATTCTACTTTTTTTAACTGGAGTACTGGAGTGAGTAGCAATAGAGTTGGATATCTGGCTGTGCTAGCTCTCCTTTCTCTAACTTCCTCCTGAGTTTCTTTCACAATAGCATAGCTCCTTTGGAAGACCAAATAAAATTACCTGCTTCCCCTAGATCTTGAAGAATGTAATTGTTATTGCGTTGAAAAGGGAAGTTCGTTTGGGTAGGATATTTATCTTAACCATGTTGGTCCGGACGTATAATGCGAAGGGGTAAATTACTCCAGAAGATCTGGAAACATGTCTGCCTAAGATTTGCGGTTCTCTATATACTGAAACTAACTTACTTGACATGTCTAATATGAGAAACTGGCTGAAGTGCAGATATCTTCCAGTTCTCTCAGATGAACAAAAATGCACCCTATCAGAAGAAATCACTTGAGAGGAAATCTCTGAGCAAATAAGAAGAGCTAAAATTAGAAAGCAGCAGGACCAGATGTCATCCCTTTGTCTCAACAGATACAAAGGCTTTCAGAAATCCTGAAGGCTGCACGAGAACCGTGAGTTTACGCGGTCTATTACACCACAGGTTAGGGTGCGCCTCAGTGAGCACATACCGCCGTGGTGGTTTTTTGGTCCGGACGAATGCTTTACTGAATATACAGAGAAGCAGAAACATGTTGACCGTTTGTTTCTTTTTACACTAGGTCTACTAAAACCAGTTTTTACACATCCAACGCACTTGTTTTTAACAGTGCCCAGTTTTCCACCATTAAAATTGTCTTGGGATTAAACTGAGGTACCTTTTTAAGACCACTTTTTCACCACTCATGATTTGCACTCACGTCAAAAAAACCTGCTCCTCTGTAATCAGGCGTTGAAGCACACCAGCTAGGCACTCTGCCTCTCTGGTGGGAACCCAATGATGAAGCATATCACCAGCTAGGTTGGTGAGTGAGGGTTCTTTTTAAAACACAGTGAGTTTTCTTGCTAGCTCTTCCCTTTGTCGGATACACTCTTTCATTGTGTATGTGCTTGCCAGATTTAAAGAGTCTAGTAAGTGTATTAGGTCATGCATATGCTTGCCCGGAATGAGTCCTTTCTGGTCTGTATGTATAAGTCTGTGTGCAAGTTTAGCAAGCCTTTTATCAAGAATACCAACAAAGATCTTGTATTCCATAAATATTGATAGGGGTTCATCTTAGTATGGTCTCTTAGGTTCTTTGTTAGAATTTAATGTCATGACTATTGTACCTTCCTTCCAAGTAAGAGAAATGTCTGAGTTATTTAAGTAGATTGAATTAAACATTTCCTTCCAGATGGAAACTATAATGTTGTTTAACTTCTGATAAACTTCTGTTGGGATGCCATCTGGTCCTGCTGCTTTCCCATTTTAGTTCTTATTTGCTTAGCGATTTCCTCTTAAGTGATTTCTTCTAATAGGTTACATTTTTGTTCGTCTGCGAGAACTGGAAGATATCTGCACTTCAGCCAGGTTCTCCTATTAGAGATGTTAAGTAAGTTAGTTTCAGTATATAGAGAACCGCAAATCTTAAGCAGACATGTTTCCAGATCTTCTGGTTTGTTTAATATGTTACCTTTATCATCTATCACTAATTCACGTATGATGTATCCATTCTAAATTTCCATGCTGAAAGGCTCCATATCTTCACAATATTCAAAAGGCTTGAGTTTGTTGGCCACCAAATGAGCTCTACTTTTTTTCCTAACATGACTGAATGTCTACTGCGTACATTCAAACTTTTGATTCAGGGTAAGTATAGCACCCTTGGGGTACTCTTTTCGAAGTTTTATCTCAATGTATTTTCTGTTCTAGGATCCTCTCTTCATTTCATGCAATTTTTTGTTTTAGTTAGTTTTAGTTGTTGATTGGTTGCATAGGAACCCTCATATTAATGGCTTTAAGGCATTCCAAACTATCCCAAACAAAGAGGTTCCAAAGTTGATTCAAAAATGCTCATGGCTTTCCCTGACTAACACTTGAATGATTTCTGGGTCCGGTAACAAAGTATTATTTAGAATCCACCTTTGCTGCCACCTGATACTAGGAATCTCAAAGGATAAGAATACTGCTGGATTATGTCTTCTCTCTTTCAATTTATCTAATAGAATATTGTCCCAAAAAGTTAACTTAATCTAAAGTAATTCTCATATTTCTTGCTATGGAACATCTAGTCCCTTTGGGATCCGATCTTCCTACTCCAAATATCACCCAAACTAGTCTTGCAAAAGATTCTACAATGGGTTGCTGACTTTTTGAGCATTTATAAAATTCTCGTTGGTTGGTTTGTCAAGTACCTTGTTAAGGAGTGTATTGACCCCTCCCCCCGTCCCTCTAGTATGAGCTTAGGGGACTTAAATAGATTTATTGCAAGAATGTTTAAAAGTGTTATATTGCCACAATTTGGGACTTGAAAAGAGTGCATTTGAAATGTACATGATTGCTTTATTTGAAATTTACATGATTGCTTTTCAGATTGCAAATTATGCACTTTCTTGATGAGTGTTTTTATAATCAATAAGCTCTATCTTTGAATTCGTTTTTATGATTAAGGAAACTCCTATTGAAATGACAGTCTGATCCGTGCTTACATATTTAAGTACCCAACCCTGTGTATTTAAAAGTGCTTTGCACTCAACTTGTCAGCTGAGTTTCTTGTAATAAGATATGCTCTTCGCTATCTTAAAAAATATTGAAAGATATGCCTCTGCTTCCTTCTAACTCTGAGACTATTTACATTTCTTGATAAGAGTTTAACTATGCAATTATTTTCGTTCCCCATTGTATAAAGAGGGTTCTGCTATTAATATCGGAGATAGATACAAAATCTTGGCATGCCTTTGTTAAATATTTTTGACTTGAGGAAAAGAGATTTGTGGGAACATGATGGCTTGCTAGATCACCGGCCATGAGCTCTTGCCATCGGAGGCTAAGCATTCGCAACCTGCCTTCCAAAAAGGCTGTAAACTTCCATAGTCAATAAACTGTGGGGTAAAATAATTTTAGAAAATGAATATCCCTACAAACTACCTGCGTGGAACCTCATGGGCACTGGAGCATTGTTGTCTTCCAGCCCCAGCACAACATAAAGACGATTGATCAGATTCCGCTTGCCATAGCCTGCACAAATGGAGAGAGCATGCAGCGATAGCAGTTGATGAGGACCGGAGCTCTGAGCTGGGTTGTGTGGACATCCTCTACTATGGCGCAACAAGGGAAAAAAATGCCAGCAACACAAAGATTCAAGTCAGTGGAGGGTGAACTGTGGTGCTGCGGAAGAGGTACACGGAGCCTCATTAACCCTATAACCTCTATGGCAACCACCGGCAAGGATCACTGTACTGACATAGATAGCCGGGTTGGTTATAATAGTTATAATAGATGCTTCATGACCTCAGACCTCTGGGGCCTCAGTCTGATATATTTAATGGTGGTGTAAGTATTAATCATCACACATTTAACCATTACCTTTACTTTAAAATGACTGCAGCAAGAGCAGATGTTAAACATAAAACCTCATTGAAATCTTATACCAAATCCAAACTACTGAAAAAAAGCTGATACTCAAATTAGATATCCTGCTAGGAAAGTGGAAAGAAGAGGGATCAAACACTCTTCTACATTTTAAAGCTACTCCATCATAAAATTAATTTTTCAAATTCAAGACCCAAAAGGATTTAGGCCTTCCTCAACAGCAGGAGACCACACAAACCCAGGAAAAATAGACGTAAGGAAGCCTAGCAGCTGGGACATCAACAAATATTTTGTGAAAACCCACACCTCCACCATGGGAACGTGGAGGTGATATTCAGGTTTAACTAAGGAGGTTGCTGTCGGTAGGAAAACGCTCAGCATATTAAATCAGGGCATACACATCTCAAACAAATTTATGGCATTCACAATTATCATCGATGACACACACAATACACATCCTGATTCACTGGCATCAGTGCAACAAGCAAGGACAAACAAAACTTTCAGAATACAAGAGGATATGCCCAGAACAGACTAGAAGGTAGAGACCAGAGGAGAATGCCCTACTGGAAAAATACACTTCAAATGTATACTACCAGACCTTAAGACGGAAATACAGACTAGGTTTGAGATATCTAAATCAAATCAAAAAGGTATACAAATCATGACTCGAGCTTTAGAAGAAAAGTTAAATGGTGTAACAGAAAAGACTAACGTATTAGAAGTCTGTATGGGTAAAGTTTTTTTTTTTTTATAAACCTTTATTTTAGTTTTCCATAAAACAGCCCCACCAATAGGGACATAAATTGACAGTGGTGGGAACACAGCTGGGGCAGATATTCGTGGTTGTGCAGCACCACAAATCAGTACATGATTAAGTATCAATTTTACCAGACGTTAGACAGCAGAACCGTAATATAGGAATATTAGAGGTGTATGGGTAAAGTTAACAAGGATTTGGCAATGAACACCAGTGACATAGGTCAGCTAAAACTTTAGAATCCAATCCTGAAAGATGATCTAAAGAGAATGGAAAGAAATTCCAGGCAGAATAATTTGGGAATTCTTAATGTTCCAGAAGGAGCCGACAGTGGCGATCTTTTAGGTTTTATAATAAAATTACTTAGGCCCAGATTACAGCTTTGACAGAGTGTGAGTGGGGTGGAATGCCATAACCGTGCTCCCGCTCCGCCAAAGTCGATCACTGCCCGCCAGATCAGGAGCTATCGCCTAATCAGACGGGCAGTCCTTTGGCGGTCACATGGCGATGTCTTTGAAAAACGCACCGCAATGGGAAAGCCAAAGCAAATTCCTACACAGTATGGACTGTTAAGTCCATGCCTTGCAGGAACTGGGCGTACATGAAGACAGGGGCGCACACCATGTGCCCCCCTGCATGCATCCCATGGCATGAGGCACCAGGGGGCCGTGTCCTCACTGCTAGCAGTTTCATGGCATGAACTCAGCCATGAGACAGTTGACAGTGAGGAAACTCTTAATATGCTTAGTGGGGCCACAGCTGCCCTGCCAAGCATATTGCAGCCTCACACCACCACGAGGTAACGCGGTTCCCTGGTGGTTGTGGTGGTGCAATTCCGGTGCGACGCTGGCTGGAATGCCACAGCCAATCCCCTGCATGTCTGGTGGCCCTCAGACCTCCAGACTCGTAATCAGCTCCTTAGTGAGGGTATATTTAATGAGTATCTCATCATAAATTTAGAAACCGAGATCCAGAGAATACATAAGGGTCAGTTTAAGCGTAATTCAAATCAGATGACTTCTAGGAAAATTCAGATCAATATATTGACATATACGACTAAGGAACAGATCCTACGGTTGGTGTTTAACACTAAAACTGTCACTAGTAAAGATTATACCTGTGTTATCAGGTCTGGCATTTGTAAGGAAATGAACAGCAGCAGTGGAAGCTGAGAAATGGATGAGCTTCAGAAGCTAGGGGCCAAGGTCCAACTAAGAGTCCCAGCCAAACTGAGAATAATGTTGAGTAATCAAAAGCACAAACTAAGGAAAACAGAAGATGTGGACGAAATAATAACTATTTAAGAAAGCTCAAAGGATTCTTCAATACAGCATTTTTTTCTTTTTGTCTAATAAGGGAGGGTGGAGGTGGGAGGACAAATCCATTTAATTTTCCATTTTACGATATGGGATTTCTTTAGAAGGCAAGAACTCCATTAGGCAACTAGATATATCTGAGAATGAACGGAGGAATCCCTACGGTTTGTACTGGTTGGGAAGCATTGGAGAATAAACACTGTTAATACTATTATGTATTTGTTATAAATAAATATTTGTAAGAAGTTTTAAAAATGTTACAAAATGTCTACAACATGTATAAAATATACATTAAAAAGTACTGTAAAAATATATTAATTAATAGTACTGCTATTTATATATTTAATATACTTGTTCCTACAAAAATGTATATAAAATGTTCATATCAAAATGTATATGTCAAAAAATATTATTTAAATATATGTAGCAAGTCTCGGAGTTTAGTCCTCTAATTGCTCTTTTGGGTCACACTGCACAGGTCCCCAAAATATACCGCGATACATTATCATATCGCTATTGCTGGCTAGGCGTAGAATAGCTTGTAGATGGGGTAGGGGGCGAGCCCCAAAATTCAAGGATCGGCTTGATGATTTAATATACTGCCAGGAGTAGCTGACTATATATGCTGAAACGCTCCCAAGAGCATCTAGGCCCAAAGATATATGGGACACTTTACAGAGCTATCTTAAGACACGAGCTGCGGACGATGTAGCAGATACACTGTCGGAGGTAGGAACGTAATATTAGTTTTCCTTCATGTCAACCTCAGTACTACTGTTATGTTGGGGGCCTTGGGATAAGAATGTACTACTTTCAAATAGCCCCCGTATGAAGATTACTTATCACTCCTCCATTGGTTCTGAGGTGGATGTCATGTGAACTATACTGTAGCTCATGTACCCAACACGTCAGTATAATATGCCGTGATCAATGTGACTGTACTGAGGAGAAATATCTTTGTTATGACATGATATTGCATTATCACTGACTCTCTCCCTACATCTCTTCCCTTTGCCTTTACGAGACAAGAATGCTGAATATGCACCTTGTTATTGTGTTTGTAACTACCAACTTTAATGACTGTACTGTATGCTATACATGACTAAAAGCTATAAATGAATGTTTAAAAAAAGTATATCTGTAGCAAAAACAATGGGGCCGATTAGGATGGCGGACGGAAATGGGTACTGTCCGCCATGGTGGGGGAAATTTTACTCCCGGCTGCGCCGCGGAGAAACCGCGGTTGGGATTAGGATATTCATGTCACGAAACTCCGACCGCGGCGGACGGAACACAACCAACACCGTCCGCGGTGGACGGAACACAACCAAGTCCGTCCGCGGCGGACGGAGTCCAATGAACAACCACTGCCGCGGACGGAAATGACCGCGGAAAATAAAACATGTACCGCCATCCCTGAGAATACTCCGTGGCCGCAATTAGGATAAATCCGCCCGTACAACGGAACTCACAGCCATCCACGTCCGCGGCGGAAACAATGCAACGAGAACCACAGCATCAGGGCGGAAGGCCAACACGCACAACATCCCTAGCGCCTAACAAATGTATGAAAGTGCACCGCAAGTCCTAAGCAAACATACGAACATTGACAAGGCCCCCCCCCCCAGCACAAGCCACCATGACACGTCCCAATTATCCAATAATGCACACAAGTCAACACGCCCACCTACCACCTGACTGCAAACAACCATCGAGACACGACTATAAAAAGACACCCCCACACAACCACAATCCCTTGCACCACAGCATTGCTGCCAGCAAGAGGGCCATTCGAGACACTGCTAACTCACATAAAATCACATAGAAGACACCCACCCACCACCCTACCACACAAACACCCACCACACAAATCCTACACATCACACACCACACACCTGCACCTCCCAACTCACTCAACTCACACACTGAGCACCACACACCATGGCACCCAAAAAAAACCCCAAATTCACGGAGACAGAGTTGCGGGTAATGGTAGATGAAATTATCCGTGTGGAGCCCAACATCTTCGGGGCCCAAGTCCAGCAGACGACCGTGGCGCAAAAGAACCACATGTGGGACAGGATCGTCACTCGTGTGAATGCGTCGGGGACTGTGCCGAGGACCAAGCACGACATTCAGAGGCGGTGGCATGACCTTAAGACCAGGGTCAAGGGCATCCGAGCGAAAAACCACGCCAGAGCCAATCTTACTGGCGGTGGCACACCCCCGGAGCCCATACCCTACACCGATTGGGAGGAGAAGGTGCTGGTGATACTACACCCAGAGAGCCTAGACGGCCTTGACGAAGGAGAAGAGACTGGTGAGTACAAACCAAGCACCACGATCAGCACGACATGGTCAGGCTCACACAACTGAGAAGAAACATCCCCCACGCCCCAACCCATGCACGTCGGACACCAACACACTAACATGTCCATGGCTCCCAACAGGCCCCCATGTTCACGGGGAGGGTGGTGGTGGTGGTGGCGGTGGTGGAGGGTGGGGTGTGTGAGAGGCCCAAACTACAACTCCCAACAGGCCCCCATGTGCACGTGGAGGGTGGCGGTGGTGGAGGGTGGGGTGTGTGAGAGGCCCAAACTACAACTCCCAACAGGCCCCCATGTTCACGGGGAGGGTGGTGGTGGTGGTGGCGGTGGTGGAGGGTGGGGTGTGTGAGAGGCCCAAACTACAACTCCCAACAGGCCCCCATGTTCACGGGGAGGGTGGTGGTGGTGGTGGCGGTGGTGGAGGGTGGGGTGTGTGAGAGGCCCAAACTACAACTCCCAACAGGCCCCCATGTGCACGGGGAGGGTGGCGGTGGTAGAGGGTGGGGTGTGTGAGAGGCCCAAACTACAACTCCCAACAGGCCCCCATGTTCACGGGGAGGGTGGTGGTGGTGGTGGCGGTGGTGGAGGGTGGGGTGTGTGAGAGGCCCAAACTACAACTCCCAACAGGCCCCCATGTGCACGGGGAGGGTGGCGGTGGTAGAGGGTGGGGTGTGTGCGACAGGAAACAGAAATGTCTACAAATCAATGTAACCATGTACTGTCCACATTACTGACCTGCTCGATCTTGTCCCTCAGGTGATCGTCAACTGACTGGGGAAAGCAGTACCCGGCCGCCAGCCTCGCCTCCCACACCTACAGGACTCTCTGCCGACGACGACACAGGCAGCTCCGGGGCGGAGGATGGAGCGGGACCAAGCACGCAGCCAGGGCCATCTGGCTCACAGGGACTCCCGGGACCAACCAACGTCGCATGTGTGACTCCCGCGGCACCCGTCTCTGTGATCTGCACAGTCCCCACCACCACCAGTACCACCAGTACCACCAGTACCACCACTACCACCACTACCACGAGCACCACGACTCCTGCCGGTGCCACCCAGCATGACCCAGCGCGCAACGCTGGTCCAACCGCCCCACACACAAGCAGGGTGAGTGGGCCACAAACACAGGCAACGGGACAACTGCCAATCAGGCGACCCACACACCGCCGGTCAGAGGAGGGACAGCTACCCGAGCCAGTGGCACAGTCCCTACAAGCTCTTGCCAGGTGCCAGGCCTCATACGACCGGTCCCAGGCAAACGCTGATCGTGTTCACGAGGACTCAGTGGACAACACCAACAGCCTGCGCGAGATCTCTGGCATCCTTGGCCAGATGTTGGTGATCATGGGCCAGCAGGCAACGATGTGGAGGGAATGGGTTGCCCGGAACAACCCCCCCCCCCCTCCACCATGTGTGTCAGCGCCACCGCCACCGTCACCTCCGCCTCCCCCGTCACCTCCGCCTCCGCCTCCACCGCCGCCACCACCACCTGAGCCCCTGGCGACGGATGTGGCCCATCACCAACCTGCCCTCCCAGCTGCCTCTGTACCACCTCCGAGACGGAGGGGGCGGCCGAGGCAGGAAGTTGCTGAGAGCAGTGTTGGAGCGCCAGGCACACGCTCCAAGAGGGGACGACCTTGACAATGCCACTGCCTGTGCCAGACATTCACCCTGCAAACCATCCTGTCCCACATAGACAATCATTGCCACTGGTCTGCTGGACTAGCCTGACACCCCCCAATGTGGTGTCAGCACGGAAATTTCATCTGCCATTACCTACAACTCCAACTCCCTCCCTCCCACTTACTTGTAAATATTCACCAGCACAAAAGCACAACCTGTCAATAAATTGCATTTACTCACACAATGATGTTTTGCCTCCATGTTTATTCACATGATTGCCATCAGATACAGACGTAAACAGGTACAGGGATCATAGTCGCACATGATCATGGCGCTGCGGGAGTGACCTAGAGAAAACCAGAGACAGCAAACACACGTCAGTAAAGAGATTCACACACATCACAACACAATGCACAGCAACATTACACAAACGACAACCATCACACAAGCATGGGATGGGAGCACACACATCATGGACACTCCTATGTCCAAAGACATGAAGACACACATGTGCAACCATCACAAACCACACCCAGCTGAATAACCCCATATCCACACAACACCAGAAAACATACATGAGGCATTGTCAACCGCCACTAGAGGTAGATACTCACATTCAAGGGAAGTAGCGATCAATGAGCTGGCGCCTCTGGTCCACACCTTCCTCCTCACCACTATCCTCATCAGTCGACATGGGTGGGATGGGAGGCCGAGGAACTCCTTCGTCTTCAGGGTCCAACAGCAGTTCAATGTCATTGCGTACTGCCAGGTTGTGGAGCATGCAGCAGGCAATCACGATCTTGCATACTTTTCCTGGTGAGTAAGGCAGTGCCCCTCCGGTCTTATCGAGGCACCGAAACCTAGACTTCAGCAGTCCAAAGGTACGTTCGATGACTCTCCGTGTCCTTCCATGTGCCTCATTGTACCGCATTTCACCCGCCGTCCTCGGATTACGTAGGGGACTGAGGAGCCAGGGCCGGTTTGGGTAAGCCGAGTCGCCTATGTAGGGGGATGACAGAGACAAACATCAGAACAAGATATGGTGGGTACCCCATGCAACACAGAGATCACAAGAGTCCCCACTGCACACTCACCAACAAGCCACGCTTGACCGGGTGGCAGATTTGCCATGAGTCGTGGGACATTGCTGGTTCGCATGATGTGGGCGTCATGTGCGGATCCAGGAAATCTTGCACACACATGGGAGATGATGTTGCTCGCCAGGCACACCACCTGCACGTTCAGCGAATGAAAGTGTTTGCGATTCCTGAACACTTGTTCGCGTGCCCGTGGTGGAATGAGCGCGATGTGCGTGCCATCAATTGAGCCCACAACGTGAGGTATGTGGCCCAGTGCATAGAAACCAGCTTTGACAGCTGGCAACTCTTCCGGACGTGGGAAATGTATGTACTCATCCTTGTACAGCATCATAGCTGTTAACACATCCCGAAGAACCGTGCTGAACATTGCCTGTGACATACCCCCGGCACCTCCAACTGTATACTGAAATGTGCCAGTAGCGAAGAAATGTAGTACCGCCATGACCTTTGCAGTGGGTGTAAACGAGCCAGGATACGTTCTACGTGGCTGCAGATGAGGAGCCAATTGAGCCACAAGCTCCAGCAACCGACGTCGATCCAGCCTGAATTTCCGAATCACCTCCTCGTCTACCATATCCTCCAGCTGAGTGTATGGGCGATGCACATTTGGAGCCCTCCTGTGTGGGAGAGAGATGTAACTTAGGTCAACGTACAAACGACGCATACGTGTACAACTCCATCACATGTGTACCTTACTGACATAACTCCAGTCGTCACCCTAATGTATCGTAGACACATCACAGACACTCATGCAACTGCATGCACACAAACGATAAGTTTACACACGCCATGTCATCAAGCACAAATGCCACCACCAATGATGATGTGCATACGGTAATGACATGCATGGTGACAGAACGTATAAATCACATACACGGAATGCATGTGTACCACCACCACTGTAGTCACCTCGACACAACAATAAACCGACAACAGATGCATGAATTGGCCACACAGCCGTGATGTACTGTGTAGTTGTGAAGATGTAACAACGTCTGTAGGGTCAAACCCGACGTCAACACGTACGAATGCACATCTGTTGGCCATTGTGTGCCGACCGATGTCCATTGTATGGACACACATGCTATATTGTATGACATATGACCTTTCACAATCACGCTCACATCCCTCATGACGCAACTGCACACAACACATCACGGTGCAGCGTCTGACAAGATCACATATTTGGCGCCGCCATGGCGGTGCTCAACTTCCGCTACTTCCCAAAGGCAGAATGCGGCCTGCGTCCCTCTTCCCATTGGCTGCATGTGCAGGGACCGTGACGGGCACACATCGGCAACCGCACGTGCAAGCTTCAGGCACGGATGCTTCAGTTGCAACAATGTACTATCACTGGCGCCTCCATGGCGGGGCACGTACACAGCGGGGGAGGTGCAGGCCTATACACCCTGCAGATGTACTCAATGGACATGCCAGTTCATGACCCCCCTTACAGTCACCTTGCATCATCCACCGTACACCGGCCGGAGCGGCCGGCCCATGAACAACCGCCGTGCCCGGCCATGAACAACCGCCGTGCCCGGCCATGAACACAACCGCCATGGCCGGGCACGGCCATGAACAACCGCCGTGCCCGGCCATGAACACAACCGCCATGGCCGGGCACGGCCATGAACAACCGCCGTGCCCGGCCATGAACAACCGCCGTGCCCGGCCATGAACAACCGCCGTGCCCGGCCATGAACAACCGCCGTGCCCGGCCATGAACACAACCGCCATGGCCGGGCACGGCCATGAACAACCGCCGGTCCCGGCCATGGCGGTTGTGTTCATGGCCGGGCACGGCGGATGTTCATGGCCGTGCCCGGCCATGGCGGTTGTGTTCATGGCCGGGCACGGCGGATGTTCATGGGCCGGCCGCTCCGGCCGGTGTACGGTGGATGATGCAAGGTGACTGTAAGGGGGGTCATGAACTGGCATGTCCATTGAGTACATCTGCAGGGTGTATAGGCCTGCACCTCCCCCGCTGTGTACGTGCCCCGCCATGGAGGCGCCAGTGATAGTACATTGTTGCAACTGAAGCATCCGTGCCTGAAGCTTGCACGTGCGGTTGCCGATGTGTGCCCGTCACGGTCCCTGCACATGCAGCCAATGGGAAGAGGGACGCTGGCCGCATACGGCCAATCGCAAGTAGCGGAAGCTGTGCACCGCAACAACAGGGCCAGTCATTGGCCCATTTCACGATCACGCTTCCAGGGCTGACCAATTGCTGGCGACGTATGCCACTGACACGTGCTGAGGGCCCTATATATGTGTCTTGGCCAACATGAAACTTCCTACCCTGGGGACCAGTGCTGCCTGTGACCATCACCTCGACCTGCTGCTGCTGCTGCTGAGCTGACCACCGACTGCTGCCTGTGACCATCACCTCGACCTGCTGCTGCTGCTGCTGAGCTGACCACCGACTGCTGCCTGTGACCATCACCTCGACCTGCTGCTGCTGCTGCTGAGCTGACCACCGACTGCTGCTCTAGTGCCATACTCCGTGATCTTGCCATGTCGAGTGGCAAAGAGATCCGGTCTCGACCCTTCACCGCCGCGGAGCTTGATGTCCTCGTGGACGGTGTACTCCGCAACTATGGACGCCTCTACGGCGCACCGGGACGGGTGGTAAGTGCAGTGTGGGACATGTTGGTGTGCATGAGGGGGCCAAATGATCAGGCCTATTTATATCTTAGCTGTGTAGTGTGGGCTAGACATATGTTCCTGATTGTGCATGGCTGCTGACAGTAACGTCTTGCCCCTATGTGTGTGACAGGCCACCTGTCCACTGACTTAAACCCTTTTGTCTCCCATCATGGTAGGTCAAGCTGCACCTTCGCAAGGACCTGTGGAGGACCATAGCACGGGAAGTACGGGCATTGGGGGTGTGCAACAGACGACATACACACTGCCACAAACGCTGGGACGACATTTCCAGGCTGAGCAAGAATGTAGCGGAAGTAACACTGGGCCTGATTCCAAGGACGCCCCGTCTGGCCCGACGCTCCATGACCCCTCTCATGCACCGTATCATTGCAGTGACGCATCCTGACCTGGCCGAACGTCTGAGTGCCGATCAACAGCAAACTAGCGGTGAGCATACTGTCTGTGTAGGAAACTTGTGAGTGCTATGCATGTATTGGTGCACAGACACACTATTGAGTTCCGTGTTGCGTATGTATGCCTGTGATGGCATTTTGGTCCCATTGGGTGGTACTCATTTGACATCCAGGTCCGCCATGTTGACACGCCACTTGCTTAGTAGTTGAGTGTTAAAGCACATCCCCTAGTGGTCCATGTCCCCATGGCAGAAAATGTGAGGATGACTGGTAGGGGTGGGCCATGTGCAGGCTGAGGGCTCATGAACCTTTGTCTGCTATGTGATTTGGCTATCCTGTTCCTTCTGTACGTGAGTGTGCCCATGACTCACACATCTTTTCTGTGCATTTCAGCTTTGACAGAGGACACTCAGCCACAGACGGTGGAGAGTAGCCGAGGAAATGAGTCCGGCTCAGACTTCGCACACACGCAGACTGACACGGAGGAGGCCAGCGCCGGAGAGGGGGACAGGACCGTCCCTGAGGACTCGCATGTGGAGACACCATCGTCCTCCTCGTCGGACACTCTTGGTGAGCCTGCACTGTTGTCACAGACTGGGAGTGGGCACTCATCACCTTCTGTCGGAAGACAGCACACAGGGCCCACACTTCCGCCAACTGCACCATGTATTGTTCGTGGCCGAAGGAGTAGGGGGAGCAGAGTGGCGTTCGGTGCAGGCACCGCTGCCCCTGCCACGGTGAGCCAAAATGCACTGTGTGCTGAGGCCGTTGATCTGCTGCGACAGCTGTGTGTGGGTCAGACCAATATGACAAATGCTTTCCAGGATCATGATAGGAAGTTGGGGCAGGTGGTGGCATTCATGGAAGGGATGCATGGCGATCTTGCAGGTCTACACAGGACAGTGCAGTCATTGGCAAGCAGTGTGTCGTCTGCAATAGTACAGTCGAATGAACAGGGTGCTACTTCTGTTTCCCCATCTACACCGCTGGATGTCTCAGGGGGTAGTGATTATTCAGAGCAGGACTCAAATACAGGTTATTGCACTAGAAGCAGCGTCAGACAGCACGTCAGGGCACGCAGGGCACAGACCCCATCCCCTAGATCAGCTAAATCTGTTCAGGTAGACGACGTCAGATGCACTGGAGTACACACACAGGATCCACAAGTGTTGTTGGGGGACATGCCTTCCGGAGCTACACAGGCATTCAACACGAAAGGTACTCCGAAGGCAAGGGATACTCACATGTCCATGGACTGTTCCTTGGACAAGGCCAGTCAGAAGACAAAGGCACCTACTGAGAGCAGGGAGACTCCCAAGAGCAGGCCCACAGCAGAGGTAAGGGACACTCCCAAGGACAGTGAGAAGACTAAGGCACCTACTGAGAGCAGGGAGACCCCCAAGAGCAGGCCCACAGCAGTGGATAGGAACACTCCCAAGGACAGTGAGAAGACTAAGGCACCTACTGAGAGCAGGGAGACCCCCAAGAGCAGGCCCACAGCAGTGGATAGGAACACTCCCAAGGACAGTGAGAAGACTAAGGCACCTACTGAGAGCAGGGAGACCCCCAAGAGCAGGCCCACATCAGTGGATAGGAACACTCCCAAGGACAGTGAGAAGACTAAGGCACCTACTAAGAGCAGGGAGACTCCCAAGAGCAGGCCCACAGCAGTGGATAGGAACACTCCCAAGGACAGTGAGAAGACTAAGGCACCTACTAAGAGCAGGGAGACTCCCAAGAGCAGGCCCACATCAGTGGATAGGAACACTCCCAAGGGCAGCGACACACACAGGGAGCAGGTGTCTGCTGGAGGCAGGTGCACCACAGACGACAAGTCTGCTGGCAGGAACAGGGCGGCGAGCAGGGCACAGGCTACATCCAGAGACAACACTCCACCTAAGGATAAGGCACATCCTACGGACAAGGCATCTAGCATGGACAATGGCGCAATCAAGGACAGGCATACTTCACCCCTGGCTGCACTGAGGCTGATGTTTTCTACTAAACGCCAAACTGATGTCTCCGCGGCGGAGTCCCCCCATACCTCCACTCCCATCCAGGCCAGTCAGAAGCAGAGGAGGGTGTCCCCTGTTGTTGCATCCCCCATTACACATCATTCCGAGTCCAGGCGGCAGGCACAGAGCAAACGACAAGCAGGCTCCAGCACGTCCCCCGAAACCAGATCCCCGGCAGCAGTTGCTCCACCTATGCTGGGTGGTGATTCTTTGGAGTCCCCACCACTTGGCAGTCCTGTCCTGTCCAGGGTGCACTCACACCTCCCTAAGAAACGCAGACACACACCATTGACACCTGCAAACCCCGATTTGGCTCTAGGTGAGCTATCCCCAGCTCCCAGGCCCACCCTGCCTCCTGGCCCATACAGCCCTGTGGCTCATCATTTCAGTTGTCCCAGTGGCGCCGGTGCAGTTGACTCTCATGTATCAGATGGTGGCACAGTGTCAGTTGTGCCCTCTCCTGTTGCAGGTCCTGGCAGTGTATCTGGGTCTATGGCTCACGTGTCAGTTAGAAGATCTGTGGCTGTGTTGCACACTCCTGTTTCTGGTGCTGGCAGTCTGTCTGGGTCAGTGGCTCACGTGTCAGTGACTACATCTGTGGCTGTGTCTCACACTCCTGTTGCTGGTGCTGCCAGTGTGTCTGGGTCCGTGGCCCATGTGTGTGTCACTCGGGCTGTGGCTGTGTCTCACACTCCTGTTGCTGGTGCTGCCAGTGTGTCTGGGTCCGTGGCCCATGTGTGTGTCACTCGGGCTGTGGCTGTGTCTCACACTCCTGTTGCTGGTGCTGCCAGTGTGTCTGGGTCCGTGGCCCATGTGTGTGTCACTCGGGCTGTGGCTGTGTCTCACACTCCTGTTGCTGGTGCTGCCAGTGTGTCCGAGGCAGGTAGTTCACGCAGTCCCCCCTGATTCTGTGATGTGACGTGCTGTACACTTCACTCAAATGTTAATTCACATGGTGTGTCCATTGAGAACTGCGTGGCACTCTTGTGGTCCCTGTGACGGGTTGGTAGGGACACGTAGTTGTGCTGCCTCTGATGGGCCTGTTCTGTGCAATGGACTGTTGATGCACTTTGCCCCTCTCACGTGCTGCCTATGATGTACCTGCTCTGTACTCTACAATGCCCTGTTGATGCTCTGATACTGCAACCTGCCCTCTCGTTACCTGCCTCTGATGTACCTGCTCTGTAATGCACAATGCCCTGTTGATGCTCTGATACTGCATACTGCCCTCTCGTTACCTGCCTCTGATGTACCTGCTCTGTAATGCACAATGCCCTGTTGATGCTCTGATACTGCCCTCTCGTTACCTGCCTCTGATGTACCTGCTCTGTAATGCACAATGCCCTGTTGATGCTCTGATACTGCCCTCTCGTTACCTGCCTCTGATGTACCTGCTCTGTAATGCACAATGCCCTGTTGATGCTCTGATACTGCATACTGCCCTCTCGTTACCTGCCTCTGATGTACCTGCTCTGTAATGCACAATGCCCTGTTGATGCTCTGATACTGCATGCTGCCCTCTCGTTACCTGCCTCTGATGTACCTGCTCTGTAATGCACAATGCCCTGTTGATGCTCTGATACTGCCCTCTCGTTACCTGCCTCTGATGTACCTGCTCTGTAATGCACAATGCCCTGTTGATGCTCTGATACTGCCCTCTCGTTACCTGCCTCTGATGTACCTGCTCTGTAATGCACAATGCCCTGTTGATGCTCTGATACTGCATACTGCCCTCTCGTTACCTGCCTCTGATGTACCTGCTCTGTAATGCACAATGCCCTGTTGATGCTCTGATACTGCATGCTGCCCTCTCGTTACCTGCCTCTGATGTACCTGCTCTGTAATGCACAATGCCCTGTTGATGCTCTGATACTGCATGCTGCCCTCTCGTTACCTGCTATGTTGTACCTGCTCTGGTGCCCACTTTGCCCATGTTCACGCATACACTGTGATTTGACCCCTATTATTTGACAATAAAGGTAGTCTATCAAGTCTCGTGGTCTGTCGTTGTCATTCCTGCTTGCGTACTGCTAATGTGTATTCGTATATGCTTCTCATCAGTGGTTTCGGTAACATGACACTCCCCCTCCCTACGTCACGTCCCTTGCTGGTATTCCCCTCCAGACAGCCAATGGTTTGTACCTTACCTGCGTCGTCGTCCATAGTAGGCCATGACTAGGACGTGGTGGATCGCGAAGAGCATCGGGAAAGCGTGTAGCGCCGGGTCCATGGTGGTGGTCAGCTTGCGGTGGGTATCTCGGCTGTGTCACCTATGTTCGCTGTGGGGATTCCGCCGTGTTAAGACAGGTTGTTTTTCCGCAGCGGTTTTATGTGTGTTTTCCGCCATCTTGATTTGGGGGACGGTCTTCGACGTCAGTGCGTACGGCGGAGCGTCCGGATGTGTTCCGTCCGCCGCGTGGTCGTGTGTAGTTGGCCGGCGGAGCGTGTTTTTCCGTCGCGGACGGAAATTTGACACGTTTTCCTATCCTGATATGGCGGACGGAGTATCCGCGGCAGGCGGACACGGAAAAGGCTTTTTCCGCCTACTCCAGGGCCGCGGTGGCTCTTCCGTCCGCCATCCTGATCGACCCCAATATGTGGCAATTTTTAAAAGTATTTATAAAATTTATGTAAAACAACAATAAAACACGTTCATAAATAAATAACTGATAAAATATTTTATAAAATGTTTTAAAAAGTGGACTTTTAATGAAAACTATATGTAGAAAATAATAAATATGAAGCTATGTGTAATACTTCATCATTATCAGGTCCACTGGATTTATGCATTTGTGCGGCCTTGGCGTTTTTCATATAATTTTAGATTTGCTGCATTTGTCACATAATCAATCATCTGCTTCAAAATCTGTAGATGTTAACCAAAAAAATGGTTTCTAGTGCAAACAGTTCACAAAAAATGTAGCAACACATGTTGCCTCGCACTGGAAGGCCCTTTGCAAAGGTTGATTGGTCACTTTTCTGTTGCTTATTGCTATATTTGGGTGTTAAACTGGTACGAATGAGGTGTAAACCATGTCCAGACTGTGTTAAAAATTGCAAAAATGGCAAAATTATTAAGTAATACTATCACAAAATGTGCCACATTACACTGCATAGTTCACCTTTTCTTGTCACATAATTTTCTCAACTCTGCTGCATAATTTGACCCTGCCCCTGCTGCATAATTACAGTGGCCCTGATCATTATATACATTCAGGGGTCGATTACGATCCCATTCGGAAGGGCTCCGAATCGAAATGAGCCCTTGTTTCCACCCGAATCGTAGCCAGTTCCGAACAACCGATTATGATGCCCAGAAACCGCCTTTGAAATGCCTTGCGAAAGGCATTCGGACAGGTCACGTCTTTCGAAGCCGAATCATACAGCTCTATGGACTGTGTTTCTGAGCGAGGAATTGCAATGACCGATTCGGGCAGCAAATCCGTCTTTGAGGGCCCATAGCAAGCCCCTCTTCACCCAGGGCCTTCCGAATCAGGCCCGTGGGGATACCCAAGGAACCCCCCTTTCCAACCATGCACAATGTGGCAGTCACCATGGAGTGCCCGCCACAGGGGACACGATTTTCCCCAACCACCCCGTTCTTTAATGGGAGCTTGTGTTCTCGTTCGGAACACAGGCTCCCATTGAAGAAAATGGGAGTCTGACTGAATCGTATCTGGATGCATCCAAATTGCTCAGTCGGACTCCCCCGATCTGAGTCGTCCGGAAAGCATTTCGGAACCCATTCGGTCGGAATGCTTGCCGGACGAGATCGTAATCAGCCCCATAGACTATAATAATTACCATATGCTTAAAAACTATAAATTATTTTTAATGTGAAATATTTCCTGTTTTTGAAATTATGAAAAATGAGGAAAAAAACACAAAATAAATTACAAAATTGTGAATGTATATATACTAATATATACAAAAGCCAACAATAAAAAAAGTAAAACAATACATTTATAACTATAAAATAATAAAATTTTCGTTAAGTATATCTCCTTGACGATAAAATGTAAAAAGTATAATTATTATATTATATTTCAATTAATTTATTTTACATTTTTAAATAAAATTTAAATGTATATCTAAGAAAATGTATTGATCATTTTTATAAATGTTACATTCAAATGAACCACAATATTTAACAAAATAAAATATATTAAATTATATATTTGAATTAAAAACATTTTATAACACTAAAAGCACCATAATATGTATTTATTTTCAATTTTTCACATTTTGCCTGTCTTTTAATAAACTCCCCACCCTGTTCCCCTGCTCCCTTGTAAACCCTACATCCTGCTGCTAAAAGCAAATATATTACAAATAAAATAATTAAATCAAAATAAGAAAAAATATAAATATAGTTCTAACAATCTTTTTACAATTTCTTTACACTTGAAAAATATACCAAAATTACAAATTTTCTATATAAATACTAATTTCAATAAAGTACGTCAACATTTTAATATGAAAAGGGCGTGGCTTGGGCACAGCCGAGCATGGTCGCCTGAGTCCCGAGCTCCGGCCAATCTCGGGGATTATCCTGATAGATCCCCTCCCCAGCGGAGCCACCGACCCGCTGTGGTTCCTGGAGGTTTGGGGGCGACTCAACAGCTGCTGGACACCTGGAGAGCCCCGCGATCGCCTTGGATTCAGTGGCCGCCGGGAAGCTAGAGCGCCGACAGACGGCCATCTTGCTGAGGGCCTACACCTGTCTCTGATCCCCGGCCTCGATTTAAGAGGGGTCGCCGAGAGGCCTGACCCACCGCGGCTGTGCGGGAGACGGCACGACCGGGGGGACGGCCCGGCTACGGAGGGCACTGCGGACATCCCGCGCAGGCGCCCGAGGGCCTGCGGCTACACCTGGCTAGCGCACACGGACGGAGGACCAGACCGGAGGGGAGCTGAGACGGCGCTGCGCCTGGCCGGCGGTGTGTTGTCCGCCGTGGGGCGCCATCGATTGCGGCAGAACCAGCGGAGCAGGCACTGTGTGGCGCAGCACTGGACAAAGGCCGCTCAACCGGTGCATTGGGGCCAAGGCTTCCGATTTCAGAGCGGAGCCGGCCTGACGCTGGACGCAGGAGTTGGTACTCGGCCCCCTGATGACCCGGTTATTCATCTGGAGGACTAGGAGCTGGTGTAATATCAGGGGCCTGCTACCACACCGGGCGAGCCGTGCCCCTGACCCGGCTTGAACTCTGGTGGTGGCGCATTGGGGCCTGCGTCACAGGTCCCAGATTGCGAGAGGCCTCCGGCCGGCTTACTTCGGCGTGGCTGGTTCCCCTGGCGGCGAGATTCTGGCCGTGGTCCCGGATGTACGCTGGTGAGGACCCGGAGTGGCATTGGAGCTCCCCTGGCTGCGGGTCCTGTTTTCTGGATTTTACAGACGTCCGTTGGGGGTCTGGTGCGACCTAGTGTGGCTGGCATGGCTGGTGGCCCGTGTTAGCGGACGAGGGAGCTGGAGAGTGGATCTGCACTACCACCCGGAGTTATTTAGTGGACCCCACCCTGCTTCATAAACAGGTCAGCTAAGTGGCGGTGCACCCTACAGCCCTGGTCACACTACGGGACAGACACCTGGTGCTTGGCGCGAGGGTGTGCTCTGGTGGTACAATATGGGGAAGCCACGGAAGGGTGTTGGCGCGGCCTCGGCGGATCAAGCTGAGGACTCCCTTGAAGTGCACGACCAGCGATCGGCCAGAGCACGGGTCTCCAACAGCAGCAGAAGGACCAGATCCTCAAAGCCATAGGGGACACGAGAGAAGCGCTGCGTCAGGATATTGCACTGGTATCCACGAACCTCGGCCTACTGAAAGTGGACCACGACAAGCTTGCTGTCCGCGTCAAGTCTGCGGAACTGGTGCTGGAGACGCTCGAACCAGCCCGGAAAGCGACGGACACTACGCTGGATGATTTGGCGCGAAGGGTGCAGCAACTGGAGAGGAGGGCGGCTGATGCAGAAGGACGCAACAGGCGCAACAACATCCGAGTGGTGGGTTTGCCCGAAAATGTCGAGGGGGACGACATGATCTCCTATCTTGAACGCTGGCTGCGGGATGTGGTGGTTCCTGAGGGCCTGACGCACTTCTATACTTTGGAGAGAGCCCATAGGGTCCCGGCCCGACCTCTGGCTCCGGGACGTCCCCCTCGGCCTGTGATAGTCCGGCTGCTGCATTTCAGAGATCGGGACATTATCCTATGTCAAGCTAGATCAAATGGCCCGTACAAGGTGGACAATGCATCTGTGTCCCTTTTTCCCGACTACTCTCAAGAGGTCCAGTGCAGCCGCTTCTCCTTCGTCGCTGTCAAGCGAGCTCTCCGCGACTAGGGGGTACAGTACTCTCTGCTGTTTCCGGCACGCCTGAAGGTGCTGGTGGATGGAGTGGCGACGTTCTGTGACTCACCAGATGACGCTTGGCAATGGCTGGAACGGTACAGAGCGGGCAAGGATGGTACAGGAACATGGACGGAGGCTGCGGAGAACCGGCCACGGCCGCGTCGGAGCAGGCGCAATCGGAAGCGAGGACAGAGCCGGCGATCCCCATCGGCATCACAGATGGAGCTGGAGAGGCAGGCCGCCCTGCAGGCGGTGTCGCTCATTTCTGGAGTGTCGACGGAGAGCCCTGTGTTGGATTCGGACTCCCGTTTGGGCTCTGATGAAGCAGGACTGGGGGGCTCGGATGGGGGCTCGGAGAAGGCTCCTGGGGAACTGCCTCAGGTTACCCCCCAGACGGCCGATGGACTGTTGGACGAGTGACCACCAGGCAGCTGAGCGAGGAACAGTAAGGAGGGGTGCTCGGCCTATGGGGGTGACTATACCAAGGTTACTGGAGTCCTGTTCAACGGGGTGCTGGGTGTGGCTTCTTTCCCTATCTTGCCGGGGTTTTAACGGTGCTGACGGGGGCCCCATGGCACTGTGATTTCGATTGGGCGGGGGTGCTGCTTGGGGGAGGGGGGAGGTCCTATCTTAATCGGGATCGGCCCATCACGGAGTGGTGGGTCTCTTGCTGTCCGGCCGGAGGGTGTTGAGCTATCCCCTCTATCTCACATAGCCTGTGAGTCTCTGGAGTTCCAGAGTTTCCCTCACCTGTGGGGGTAGGAGTTTGGATGGGTAACCGCTGTTGGCGCCTGTTCTGGGGGTGGGTGGGTTAGGGGTTGGTTGGGGGTGTTTGATGTTGCAGGGGTTTGTCAGTGTGCCACTAGGGTTGTTATGGATAGGCTGCCGCTATAGATCTACAGATGGCGGCTAAGTTGGAACTGAAATGTGTTACATGGAATGTGCGGGGGCTCAACTCCATGAGTAAGAGGTATAAGGTGCATGCATATCTAGTGCGTAGGGGGGTTCAGGTAGCCTTTCTGCAGGAAACGCATTTGACTCTGGCAGAGGGGCGAGCGCTGCAGCGGCGATGGAGGGGGCAACTTTTCTATACTGCTTATTCCGCTCATGCTAGAGGAACGTTTATTTGGGTTCGGGCGGGCGTCCCCTTCCAGCCCATGCCGACGGAGGTTGACTCGGAGGGGAGGTTTGTTGCGGTGTTGGGGAGACTGGATGGCCGAGACGTCATGCTTTGCAGTGTCTATGTCCCTAATTTTAATCAGGCTGCGTTCTTCTCGGCGTTGTCAAAGAGGTTGGCGTCTCTGTTGATCGGCATGGTGTTCCTGGGGGGGGACTTTAATTCGGTGGTGGATGTGGATTTAGATCGCTCCCATCCCCCGCTGGTTTAGTCGGTAGTGCGCAGGGTGGCCAAGGCCCGGAGGAACTGGCAAGAGCAGTGGGGCCTTCTGGACGCCTGGCGTACGCTCCATCCCGCCGACAGGGACTACTCGTTTTACTCCGCACCTCATGATCTCCACGTCCGCCTTGACACCATTCTCTGTACAGCTGGGGCCCAGGAACTAGCACGCAATAGCGAATACTTGGCGAGGACTATCTCAGATCACAACCCTTGCTTACTCACGGTCCTCTGGTCTAGACAGCGGCAGCCGATTCCCACATGGCGGCTGAATCTGTTGATGCTGGAGGACCCGGTATTTCGCACAGAGTTGCAGGAAAGCCTTGAGCGCTATTTTCGGGAGAACGCGGGCACCGCAACTGCCAGAGCGGTTGAATGGGATGCCTTCAAGGTGGTGGTACGAGGCGCGTGCCTTTCGTCCTCGGCCGGGGTACGTAGGACGCTGCTGGCTGACGTGGAGCGGGAGGAGGACTTGCTCCGGCAGGTGGAGAAGGCTAACCATACGGCGGGGGGCGATAGGGAGGAAGTGTTGGCGGCTAGGGAACGAGTAGCCGTCCAAGTGGAAAGGCTTCGCTGCCATGACTACCGGGAATACATGGTCCGGGCCCACGCCGAGAGGGATCGGGCCAGATCGTTGCTGGCGTGGCTAGCAAACCCTCATTCTGGGAACACGCCGATTCTGTCCCTGAACACGCCTACCGGGACGCTGGTTTATTCCCAACAGGAAATTAATAGCCAGTTCCTGGCTTATTACTCGGAGCTGTATCGGAGTAGACTGTCTATGCTCCCGGCGGGATTGTATGCCTTCTTAGATGAGGCCCAGCTGCCGCAGCTGGACTCGGAGCAGGGGATTGCCCTGGGTGCTGCTGTTACGTTGGGGGAGATTAGAGCAGCAATTAAACACATGGCCCGGAAGAAGACGCCGGGGGGCGATGGTCTCCCGGTGGAGTTTTACGCCGCATTCCTTGATCTTCTGACACCTCGGTTGTTACAGGTCTATGGAGAGGCATGGGAACTGGGCAGGCTGCCGGAGTCAACGAGGGAAGCGATTATTGTGCCGTTGTTGAAGAAGGGCGGCCAACCCACGACGAGAACGGCATACCGTCCGCTCTCGATGCTCACTGTGGACTATAAAGTGCTGAGCAGGATTCTGGCCACGCGACTGTCGGCCCATATGTGTTCTCTCGTTCACCAGGACCAGGCGGGCTTTATCCCCACGCGGAGCACCTCAGCGTGTATACGGCGCTTGATACGGGTCATGGACGTTGAGGGGGAGGGCCCTCCGGGCGCGGCTATCCTCTCGGTGGATATCGAAAAGGCGTTCGATAGTGTGGAGTGGCCGTATCTGTTCTGTGTGCTTCGTCGGTTCGGGTTGGGGGACGGCTTCGTCCGTTGGACGCAGCTGTTATATGCCTCTGCTACTGCTAGGGTTCGCACGGGCCGTACGATATCCGCGGCCTGTGCAGTGACGAGGGGTACTAGGCAGGGTTGTTCCCTGTCCCCGCTCCTATTCGCTTTGGCGTTTGAGCCTTTGGCGGCGCGGGCGTGTCAGGGGCGGCACTACGAGGGGGTGCTGTTGCGTGGTGTTCAGCACTATATTTCCCTGTATGCCGACGACCTCCTGTTGTATCTGGCTGATGTGGGGACTTCGGTGAGGGGCGCGCGGGCCTTGCTCCGAGAGTTTGGTGAACTGTCGGGGCTGCGTGTTAACTGGTCCAAGACCTGCCTGTTCCCCCTGACTCCCCGGTGTGCACGACCAGCAGAGCTCGGGGAACTGCATTGGGAGCCGGAGTGTCTACCGTATCTCGGGGGTTCACATCTATCATACACATTCGGCCCTGTATGAGGGGAATGTGGGCAGAGCGCTGAGAAGCGTCAGAGGCAGTATTGGATTCTGGCGCACCCTTCCCTTGTCTGTGGCCGGACGAATAGCATTAGTGAAGATGGTGGTCCTCCCGCGCTTGCTTTATTTTTTCTGCACACTGCCGGTGTGGATTCCGCTCTCTTTTTTTCGGACATTGCGGTCGATAGTGATAGGATTCATATGGGGCTCTAGCAGGAGGCGCGTAGCTTTAACCACCCTACTCAGATCGCGGGAAGAGGGAGGCCTAGCCGTGCCGGATTTTGAATGGTACTACCTGGCGGCACAGCTACAGTGGCTCACGCAGGCTGTGGCGCGGGAGTTCAGGGGCCCGGACGGCCCGCAGGGCAGAATTATATGGCGACATGTTCTATCTTTCAGACTGCTTCAGCAGGGACTTCGGCTGGACCAGCTGTCTCTGGAGGAACGCACCCTCCGCCACTGCTGGCTTTGTAGTCAGAAACGGGCAGGTATCCACGTCCCTTATGCGCCGGAGATCCCCTTAGGCATGTGTACGGCCCTCCCGCATGGCGGGGACTGGTCAGGGCTGGCTACTTGGGAGGACAGTGGGGTCCACATGGTAGGAGACTTGTACAGGGATGGTGTCTTGCTGTCGTTTTCCGACCTGCAGGAGGCATTTGATTTGCCGAGAGGCGACTTCCTACTCCACGCGGCCTTGGTCTCTGCGATCCAGAGACGCTGGAGGAAGGGTCTAGCGGAACCTCCCACATCGTTGGGCTGCCAATATGTCGTGATGGCGGCTGGCACCTTCAAAGCTAATACTTGTTTATATAGGAGATTGGCGCTAGATGCCCCCCCCCCACTGGATAGGCTGCGGGAACGCTGGGAAACGGACCTGGGCCGGCAGATACCGGAGACGACTTGGCCCCAAATTGTGCGTCGGGCCTGGAAGGGCACGCGTAATGTTCGGTTCCAACTGGTCCAATACTTCACTCTACATAGGGCGTATTGGACGCCGGCCAAGATCCAGCGGGTTTTCGGTGGGGCGCAATCGGCGTGTCCTCGTTGTAACTCGGAGGGTGCGGACTTTGGGCACATGTTCTGGGCCTGTGCGGGGCTTGGTTCGTATTGGGCTGATGTTGTGACTTGTCTGAATGAGATTACAGGACGCCAAGTTGACACCGACATGGGAGCTTGCCTCCTACTCTGGTTCCCGCACACCCCGTCCACGAAGGTTACCAGTAAATTTTTCGATTTGGGGTTGATCCTGGCCAAGAGGGAGCTCACTCTACACTGGAAATCTAGGGGGGGTCCCAGCTTCCTGAGATGGCGGGAGTGTTTTCAGCAATGGGCGGCTAGTGAAGGGATTCTCCGCTTCCAATTAGCCAACCGCGCCGCTAATGATAAAGCACTAGAAACAGCCAGGGCGTGGAGCGCGCTAGTGGTAGACTTACAATCAATGTCAGAAGTTGCAGAGGGCAGTGAGGCGGAGGCTCACGCGAGCCAGGAGGAGGCGACGGAAGCGGGGATGGCGGGGACACCTACGGGGGAATTAGCACACTAGGCCTACATACCCGTTAACAGCCACGGAACTGAATGGTTGCACCGAGGGTTGTGGAGGTTGGACTGAGTAGCTTGCACGGATCTGCGTGGCGTTTAGACCCCATATAGGCTTGGGGGTTTCTGTTCCGGACCTAGGAGGAGACACCTGCTGTTTCATGCAGATTAATGTTGCACTGCAAGAGTAACGCTTGAGGCACACTGACATGGGGGGGTGGGGTAGTGGGGGTGGGGGGAGCGGGAAGGATAGGGCATTGACATGTGGGGCGAATTAATAGAACTATTGATATGTAACATGTAACTAGAGAAACCACTGTCATCTGTTTGTATGTTGATGTGAAAAACCAATAAAACTTTGTTTAAAAAAACCAAAACATTTTAATATGAAAACAAATACAAAACATAAAACACATACTATTACAAACATATTGAATAACAATATAATATACAAAACTTTTAACAGATATATTTTTAATAAACATATCAATAACAGTAAAAAAAGATGTGCTTACCTATGATATTCCTATTGGCGATACTTTTGGTATTACTTTATTCTTGCTACAATAGTCTGGTAAAACAATATTACAAATTAGATATTTTTATCAAACACCCCTTACAACGTCACTCCAGCTTGCATCCTTAAATCGTGTGACGTGTTGATATTACAAGCCACAAAAATGTTGTACAACAGATGATATTAAGAGAAAACTCTGGTTATTTAACCAACACTACTCAAATAGACTGCTAACGAATTGCAACGACACAAAACTAAGGGTGTGCAAATTTGCAAAGTGTTCAGGTTGTAAAATTCACATATTTCACACCATAACTATGATAAATATGCAGAGGTCACAAAGTGTTAAGCGCAGTGAGCTCTAGTTTGAGAATTTCAACTTTCTCAATGCTTTTCTATCACCAGCTTCGCATTTTCAACATTTGTGCACAAGTGTAATAATTTCACTTTCATGCCCTTCATGCATTGCAGCTGTCAGATTACCCATTAGGGTAGTACATGCAATCTACATTTGAGTGAAAAAGGATTCCCAGTTACCAATGTGTCCTGTCACATGGTGCCAATGCCTGATTCATTTGTACTCTAAAAGAAAGAAATAGTGCCCTCTTTAATGCCCACAAAGTGCCCTGTATTTTTTGTAAAATGGGGCACATTCAGATTCCTGACTCTTGTACATATGGAAAAGGCCGCCTGATTGAAACAGGTGTGTATCACATCAGAATCTTAGGCCTAAGGTCTTACAGAACTAAAACCTCACTATACATTCAATAACCTACATTCCATACCCCACTCCCCTACTAACCAAAGCCCTATATATCAATCCCAGAACTTTGACATCCTGACCTATTGTACTTTTCTTATTGTAACACTTTAAACTTCCCCTTCTGTCTAGCAGTGAACTTTTAACCTGTCTTCAACTTGATATTCTTATGCGTCAAACTTTTTACTCCAAGACTTACATTGTGTGTTCACTAAGACCCTCCCTTTCTGCCTGCAAAGCCTATATTAACCAACCAACTTAAGTAAAGGCCTGCAAACTTGTTCGCCAACCGCCACCAGAAAAGGGCACTAACTACCTCCACATGCTGCAGCCATCCTACACTTTCATCCCTACAAAAATTTCTAATTTCCCTCTTCATCTTTCTCCTGGCTTTATCTATCGCTGAAGGCTTGACTGCAACTCTCCAACACCTCTTAGGAATAATCTTTGTTAAGCTACAACACACCCTGACCACTGAGCCTTCACCTCACTCGAGTCCTGCTTCATGGATCATAGTTATGCTAGGCCCTTCTCCACTGCCATGTCATTCTCTGCCAGATGGATCATCAAGATATCTGGACACGCATCCCTCCTCATCAACGAGTTGAGCCTGGGCAGCAACTCCATCCACCTCTTGCCTCCTTTCCTGAACCACTATATGGACAAAGAGCTATCAAGAAACCCCAAATTCCTACTTAAAGCACTCTTCCCTACTGACTGTTCTCCCATTTTGTGAAGGAATGACCGAGAAGACAGCAGACAGGGGGAACGGAACCAAACCTGCAAAAACAATAACTTGTAAACACATCATTGTAACAAGGCCGCACCCCCTTTCCCAATCTCAGCTCTGACATATCTCCAGTAACATTCAGATGACTATCTGCCTAGCCCCATTATTTGCTCTCTGGACCACCCTCCCCTGCCTGCCTCAATCCTAAAAAGTACCTTCCTGTGCTGTAACCAGACGGCCCACAATGTGACAGTACCACTAATTGAAAAAACTCAAGTAACACAATGCTACATCCTCCATTCTTCCAATCATCCTGCCATTCTTCCACTCACCAGTGCACCCTGCCAATATAAACCAAAGCCTATGGCACTTGATGCATCTGAAAATATTTGCATGTACCAGTCAACCGCCTCAGTGTGTGCATCGGAACACCATTGGATGATTCCAAAAAACTCCTCCACATCCTAGATATGAAATCGTAGTCACTGGTTCTACCATTTTTTCTGGTGCCAAAGGGACCCTCTCATCCTCCATGGGCTTCTGAAAAGTAGCCAGCAGCCGTTTGGCAGTCCATGGAACCGGAGTCCGTACGTAACCATGAAAAAGTCACTGAGATAGTGTGTCACTTTCTCGTGACCCATCCCCTGTATGAAAAGCCATTGCGGGAATGTGCTAAAGCATTCGGAAAGGGTGCACAAAATCAAGCTTCCCATCAGGAGGCCTTTGTCCATATACCAGGACCCCTCTAATTGGATACCCAGCAATTGGAAATCCTCTGGATTTACCAGTAGGAAAGGAAAAGCTGGTTTTATGTCACATTTTGCTATGAATGCTCCTGGCCCAGCTTGTTCCACCATGGACATTGCTACATCCATTTATTAGTAAGACACCAAAGCTAAGTTGCCCCCAATCAAATAATAAACTGATTGCCTTTCTGGCCATGACAAGTGTTGTATGAGTCGGAAATGCCCATCCTCCTTCTTGGGCACTCTCCCTATTGGGGAAATTATCAAATTCTCCATGGGTCAAATATCAAAACGCACAGCCATCCTCCCTTCCTGTACTTCTTTGTCTAACATCCCACATCACTTGTGGATGTGATCTAACTGACCTCTGATTCTCTGCCCACTGCCACGCTCTTGGTCCAGTATACCCCAACCTGAAATACCATGTGAACCCTTCAAGTAAGGTATGGGCATCCTCCCTGTTTGTAATATCCCAACCAAAATGCGAGTCTGTCCAGTTTAATCGGTGTATGAGCTCCTTCCTTGAGGTCCCTGTGACCACCCTCGTAGCTACCAGCATTGGACCCTCCTGCTCCCCCTGCATTCTGTTGCCAGTGCGACCCCTTTCCTCTCTGCTGTGATACTGATGCACCCTCAGTGTTACCGTAACAGTTGACAAGGGGATGCCTCCCCAAGCATATCACAATCTACAATATTCTCTTGTGCACAGGCCCGTATTGAAATCCCAGCATGCCCCTAATGGCCTTCCCTGGTTCTTACCAGAGTTACCCGCCCCTCCCCAGGTGGGACGGGACTGAAAGGGGCAGTAAACAATTGTCAAACCACTGGCTGTTTAAATTGTTTTCCCAAATACGCTGAGCCCATCATCTGCTGCTATAGGTCTGTGTCCAGCTCCCCCATTGAGCTTCAGGGTACCATGCCTTGCTTGCCCAGAACTCCTTTTCATACTGCGCCAGGCGTTACAGCCAACGGATATTTATGCTTTTTGTATGACATACACATATTTGAGTGATGCTACACTCCTCTCTGGATATTTCTTACAATACATGCTGCAGTTTATGAGGAATGCCACCGTCCGGTCTTCAATGGTCATTGGTACCCTCGGACATTTGGCTACCTCATAAGTCTCCTTTTAAGGTCCCGTGACCTATCAATGCGCATGTGAATTGAGCGGAGCGAGATATAAAGGGGCTTAAACAGAGCTTACCGAGACTGGCGATTTGATGCAGTGCATGTGCGCTTTTAACTCAATGCGCAAGCGCAATGAGTTAAAATGCGCATGCACAGCATCAAATCGTCAGCTTGGTGCCGCCAGCAGCTCTTCCCGCTCCGCCCCCTGCTGCATCAAAGGCTTTGCGCTCTGCCTCAGCCCAGCCATTCTCCTCCCCCAAATTGCCCCCTGCTGCATCAAAGGCTTTTTCACAGCCGGCCGGCCGTGCTTTCAGTTTTCACGGCCGGCCGGGTCTCCTTTTCTTTTTTTTCATTAATTGAATGCGCTCACAGCTGCAAAGGTCTGCGCCCTCCGTCACTGGTAATATCCCCATCTCCTGCCCACAACGAATGGATAACCAAAATGTATAAAACCGCCTCATGAGTGTTGCAAAGCCCACGGCCCCTCTCCCCTCCGACAAACTTTAAGAAATCCAGGAATGCTGCTGACTTCATCTGTCGTTAAGAGCCCGCAGCGTCTCAGAACCAGTGTCACCCGTTGGTATTCATTTCTGCTACCAATACCTCCTCTGCTATTCCTTCTCTGTGAAGTGGCTCTGTGCACTTCAGTTAAACCTTCTGTCTGCAGTTTCTTTCCCACCTCCTCTCTTGATATAACTTAATACTGCAGCCTGCCTTTCTCTCACAGACAGACCAGCCCTAGTGCGTCCGCTCTCACTCTCCAGCTCGGCTTTAGATTTCCACACTTCTTAGTCTGTTTCCTCTGCCCCTTCTCTCATCCGCCTGTAACGCTGTCACAGATATTCAGAGCTGTTAGTGTCACAGGCATGGATTGTATCTGCGTGCACAATGTTATGTTTTTCGATTGTTACTAATTGTGGCTGCACTCTCTCTGGGCTTAGTTGGTCACACTAGTCTTGCAGATTTCAGTGGTTAGTTTCTGGTATCTCCCCGGCCCAGTGCATATCGCGCACCACCATTTGTCTGCCTAGCCCTAGGCATCAGTCTTCAAAGGCTGCAGCTCCCCCGCCTCCCCCCCGCCCGCCACACCAATGCCGAGAGCTTTTTTTTGTTTTTTTTGTTTTTTTAGTTACGAGCAGAAAAGTCCCAGCAATTGCTCCGTTTTTCACCGTACTTGCACCACTGCCGAATACACCATGACTTCCCAGACTTGCACGCAGAAGACAGCATTATACTGGCCTGGGTTCTCATCAAGTATTTCACCAGAAAAGTCCCAGCAATGGCTCCGTTTTTCACCCTACGCGTCTCCTCTGTGCACAACCCTCACCCACCCTCAAACACCCTCACTCACCCACACACCCTCACTCACCCTCACACATCCCACTCTCACACACTCTCACACCCCGTCAACCTCACACCCCTCAACCTCACACCCCCTCACCCTCACTCACCCTCACTCACCCTCACTCACCCTCACTCACCCTCTCACCCTCACTCACCCTCTCACCCTCACACACCCTCTCACACCCCCTCACCCTCACACCCCCTCACCCTCACAATCCCTCACCCTCACCCTCACACCCCCTCACCCTCACACCCCTCACCCTCACACAGCCTCACTTACCCTCACACACCCTCACTTACCCTCACACACCCTCTCACCCTCACACCCTCTCACCCTCATACCCCCTCACCCTCACCCTATCACCCTCACACACCGTCACATCCTCACTCACCCTCACACCTCACCCCCTCACCCTCACACACCATCACTCACCATCACACCCTCACACCCACATCCTCACACACCCTCAATCACCCTCACACCCTTACCCCTCTCACAACACTCACACTCTCAATCACCCTCACACCCTCACCCTCAGTCACCCTCACACACCCTAGTCTGTGGTTTTACTATTGTTGGAGTCGATGGAATTTTGAATTTTGTTTATTTTTTCCACAAAGGAGTTCAGGTCATTGCAGAGTTCCTGGGAGGGCGGGGTCACGCGACTCGAGTTAGATAGTTCTTTCACAATCCTAAAGATTTCTTTAGAGCCATTGTCAGAGTCGAGTACATCATGTCAACTGAAGATATTTAAATCTTGAGAGAGTTCCTTTAGTTGTCTCTACTAATGTGCACCATGGTATCAGTTTGTTTCCATCTCTTATTTGACACCACACTCTTATTTATGTATTTATCAATGGAAGTGTTAATCTATCCTTCATGAACAATTCTATACCAGTGGAGGTCCAGATTGGGGCTGTTGCAGTGTAACATCCAGTACCAATTATTTTCCTGAATCTATGCCATAATCTAATAATGGCTTGGAAGACTTTTAAACATACTTCTTAGAAAAATTTCGGGCCTCCAAAATCATGAAGGAAACTGTTTTTCCCTATTTCTCTCAAAATGGGGTGTACAAGTTTCCCTGAGTGGGGTTGTTAGGGACAGCCTATAACATTCTACTTTTTTTAACTGGAGTACTGGAGTGAGTAGCAATAGAGTTGGATATCTGGCTGTGCTAGCTCTCCTTTCTCTAACTTTCTCCTGAGTTTCTTTCACAATAGCATAGCTCCTTTGGAAGACCAAATAAAATTACCTGCTTCCCCCAGATCTTGAAGAATGTAATTGTATGGACAAACCACTATATGGACAAAGAGCTATCAAGAAACCCCAAATTCCTACTTAAAGCACTCTTCCCTACTGACTGTTCTCCCATTTTGTGAAGGAATGACCGAGAAGACAGCAGACAGGGGGAACGGAACCAAACCTGCAAAAACAATAACTTGTAAACACATCATTGTAACAAGGCCGCACCCCCTTTCCCAATCTCAGCTCTGACATATCTCCAGTAACATTCAGATGACTATCTGCCTAGCCCCATTATTTGCTCTCTGGACCACCCTCCCCTGCCTGCCTCAATCCTAAAAAGTACCTTCCTGTGCTGTAACCAGACGGCCCACAATGTGACAGTACCACTAATTGAAAAAACTCAAGTAACACAATGCTACATCCTCCATTCTTCCAATCATCCTGCCATTCTTCCACTCACCAGTGCACCCTGCCAATATAAACCAAAGCCTATGGCACTTGATGCATCTGAAAATATTTGCATGTACCAGTCAACCGCCTCAGTGTGTGCATCGGAACACCATTGGATGATTCCAAAAAACTCCTCCACATCCTAGATATGAAATCGTAGTCACTGGTTCTACCATTTTTTCTGGTGCCAAAGGGACCCTCTCATCCTCCATGGGCTTCTGAAAAGTAGCCAGCAGCCGTTTGGCAGTCCATGGAACCGGAGTCCGTACGTAACCATGAAAAAGTCACTGAGATAGTGTGTCACTTTCTCGTGACCCATCCCCTGTATGAAAAGCCATTGCGGGAATGTGCTAAAGCATTCGGAAAGGGTGCACAAAATCAAGCTTCCCATCAGGAGGCCTTTGTCCATATACCAGGACCCCTCTAATTGGATACCCAGCAATTGGAAATCCTCTGGATTTACCAGTAGGAAAGGAAAAGCTGGTTTTATGTCACATTTTGCTATGAATGCTCCTGGCCCAGCTTGTTCCACCATGGACATTGCTACATCCATTTATTAGTAAGACACCAAAGCTAAGTTGCCCCCAATCAAATAATAAACTGATTGCCTTTCTGGCCATGACAAGTGTTGTATGAGTCGGAAATGCCCATCCTCCTTCTTGGGCACTCTCCCTATTGGGGAAATTATCAAATTCTCCATGGGTCAAATATCAAAACGCACAGCCATCCTCCCTTCCTGTACTTCTTTGTCTAACATCCCACATCACTTGTGGATGTGATCTAACTGACCTCTGATTCTCTGCCCACTGCCACGCTCTTGGTCCAGTATACCCCAACCTGAAATACCATGTGAACCCTTCAAGTAAGGTATGGGCATCCTCCCTGTTTGTAATATCCCAACCAAAATGCGAGTCTGTCCAGTTTAATCGGTGTATGAGCTCCTTCCTTGAGGTCCCTGTGACCACCCTCGTAGCTACCAGCATTGGACCCTCCTGCTCCCCCTGCATTCTGTTGCCAGTGCGACCCCTTTCCTCTCTGCTGTGATACTGATGCACCCTCAGTGTTACCGTAACAGTTGACAAGGGGATGCCTCCCCAAGCATATCACAATCTACAATATTCTCTTGTGCACAGGCCCGTATTGAAATCCCAGCATGCCCCTAATGGCCTTCCCTGGTTCTTACCAGAGTTACCCGCCCCTCCCCAGGTGGGACGGGACTGAAAGGGGCAGTAAACAATTGTCAAACCACTGGCTGTTTAAATTGTTTTCCCAAATACGCTGAGCCCATCATCTGCTGCTATAGGTCTGTGTCCAGCTCCCCCATTGAGCTTCAGGGTACCATGCCTTGCTTGCCCAGAACTCCTTTTCATACTGCGCCAGGCGTTACAGCCAACGGATATTTATGCTTTTTGTATGACATACACATATTTGAGTGATGCTACACTCCTCTCTGGATATTTCTTACAATACATGCTGCAGTTTATGAGGAATGCCACCGTCCGGTCTTCAATGGTCATTGGTACCCTCGGACATTTGGCTACCTCATAAGTCTCCTTTTAAGGTCCCGTGACCTATCAATGCGCATGTGAATTGAGCGGAGCGAGATATAAAGGGGCTTAAACAGAGCTTACCGAGACTGGCGATTTGATGCAGTGCATGTGCGCTTTTAACTCAATGCGCAAGCGCAATGAGTTAAAATGCGCATGCACAGCATCAAATCGTCAGCTTGGTGCCGCCAGCAGCTCTTCCCGCTCCGCCCCCTGCTGCATCAAAGGCTTTGCGCTCTGCCTCAGCCCAGCCATTCTCCTCCCCCAAATTGCCCCCTGCTGCATCAAAGGCTTTTTCACAGCCGGCCGGCCGTGCTTTCAGTTTTCACGGCCGGCCGGGTCTCCTTTTCTTTTTTTTCATTAATTGAATGCGCTCACAGCTGCAAAGGTCTGCGCCCTCCGTCACTGGTAATATCCCCATCTCCTGCCCACAACGAATGGATAACCAAAATGTATAAAACCGCCTCATGAGTGTTGCAAAGCCCACGGCCCCTCTCCCCTCCGACAAACTTTAAGAAATCCAGGAATGCTGCTGACTTCATCTGTCGTTAAGAGCCCGCAGCGTCTCAGAACCAGTGTCACCCGTTGGTATTCATTTCTGCTACCAATACCTCCTCTGCTATTCCTTCTCTGTGAAGTGGCTCTGTGCACTTCAGTTAAACCTTCTGTCTGCAGTTTCTTTCCCACCTCCTCTCTTGATATAACTTAATACTGCAGCCTGCCTTTCTCTCACAGACAGACCAGCCCTAGTGCGTCCGCTCTCACTCTCCAGCTCGGCTTTAGATTTCCACACTTCTTAGTCTGTTTCCTCTGCCCCTTCTCTCATCCGCCTGTAACGCTGTCACAGATATTCAGAGCTGTTAGTGTCACAGGCATGGATTGTATCTGCGTGCACAATGTTATGTTTTTCGATTGTTACTAATTGTGGCTGCACTCTCTCTGGGCTTAGTTGGTCACACTAGTCTTGCAGATTTCAGTGGTTAGTTTCTGGTATCTCCCCGGCCCAGTGCATATCGCGCACCACCATTTGTCTGCCTAGCCCTAGGCATCAGTCTTCAAAGGCTGCAGCTCCCCCGCCTCCCCCCCGCCCGCCACACCAATGCCGAGAGCTTTTTTTTGTTTTTTTTGTTTTTTTAGTTACGAGCAGAAAAGTCCCAGCAATTGCTCCGTTTTTCACCGTACTTGCACCACTGCCGAATACACCATGACTTCCCAGACTTGCACGCAGAAGACAGCATTATACTGGCCTGGGTTCTCATCAAGTATTTCACCAGAAAAGTCCCAGCAATGGCTCCGTTTTTCACCCTACGCGTCTCCTCTGTGCACAACCCTCACCCACCCTCAAACACCCTCACTCACCCACACACCCTCACTCACCCTCACACATCCCACTCTCACACACTCTCACACCCCGTCAACCTCACACCCCTCAACCTCACACCCCCTCACCCTCACTCACCCTCACTCACCCTCACTCACCCTCACTCACCCTCTCACCCTCACTCACCCTCTCACCCTCACACACCCTCTCACACCCCCTCACCCTCACACCCCCTCACCCTCACAATCCCTCACCCTCACCCTCACACCCCCTCACCCTCACACCCCTCACCCTCACACAGCCTCACTTACCCTCACACACCCTCACTTACCCTCACACACCCTCTCACCCTCACACCCTCTCACCCTCATACCCCCTCACCCTCACCCTATCACCCTCACACACCGTCACATCCTCACTCACCCTCACACCTCACCCCCTCACCCTCACACACCATCACTCACCATCACACCCTCACACCCACATCCTCACACACCCTCAATCACCCTCACACCCTTACCCCTCTCACAACACTCACACTCTCAATCACCCTCACACCCTCACCCTCAGTCACCCTCACACACCCTAGTCTGTGGTTTTACTATTGTTGGAGTCGATGGAATTTTGAATTTTGTTTATTTTTTCCACAAAGGAGTTCAGGTCATTGCAGAGTTCCTGGGAGGGCGGGGTCACGCGACTCGAGTTAGATAGTTCTTTCACAATCCTAAAGATTTCTTTAGAGCCATTGTCAGAGTCGAGTACATCATGTCAACTGAAGATATTTAAATCTTGAGAGAGTTCCTTTAGTTGTCTCTACTAATGTGCACCATGGTATCAGTTTGTTTCCATCTCTTATTTGACACCACACTCTTATTTATGTATTTATCAATGGAAGTGTTAATCTATCCTTCATGAACAATTCTATACCAGTGGAGGTCCAGATTGGGGCTGTTGCAGTGTAACATCCAGTACCAATTATTTTCCTGAATCTATGCCATAATCTAATAATGGCTTGGAAGACTTTTAAACATACTTCTTAGAAAAATTTCGGGCCTCCAAAATCATGAAGGAAACTGTTTTTCCCTATTTCTCTCAAAATGGGGTGTACAAGTTTCCCTGAGTGGGGTTGTTAGGGACAGCCTATAACATTCTACTTTTTTTAACTGGAGTACTGGAGTGAGTAGCAATAGAGTTGGATATCTGGCTGTGCTAGCTCTCCTTTCTCTAACTTTCTCCTGAGTTTCTTTCACAATAGCATAGCTCCTTTGGAAGACCAAATAAAATTACCTGCTTCCCCCAGATCTTGAAGAATGTAATTGTTATTGCGTTGAAAAGGGAAGTTCGTTTTGGTAGGATATTTATCTTAACCATGTTGGTCCGAGCGTATAATGCGAAGGGGTAAATTACTCCAGAAGATCGGGAAACATGTTTGCCTAAGATTTGCGGTTCTCTATATACTGAAACTAACTTACTTGACATCTCTAATATGAGAACCTGGCTGAAGTGCAGACATCTTCCAGTTCTCTCAGATGAACAAAAATGCACCCTATCAGAAGAAATCATTTGAGAGGAAATCTCTGAGCAAATAAGAAGAGCTAAAATTAGAAAGCAGCAGGACCAGATGTCATCCCTTTGTCTCAACAGATACAAAGGCTTTCAGAAATCCTGAAGGCTGCACGAGAACCGTGAGTTTACGCGGTGTATTACACCACAGGTTAGGGTGCGCCTCAGCGAGCACATACCGCCGTGGTGGTTTTTTGGTCCTGACGAATGCTTTACTGAATATACAGAGAAGCAGAAACATGTTGACCGTTTGTTTCTTTTTACACTAGGTCTACTAAAACCAGTTTTTACACATCCAACGCACTTGTTTTTAACAGTGCCCAGTTTGCCACCATTAAAATTGTCTTGGGATTAAACTGAGGTACCTTTTTAAAACCACTTTTTCACCACTCATGATTTGCACTCACGTCAAAAAAACCTGCTCCTCTGTAATCAGGCGTTGAAGCACACCAGCTAGGCACTCTGCCTCTCTGGTGGGAACACAATGATGAAGCATGTCACCAGCTAGGTTGGTGAGTGAGGGTTCTTTTTAAAACACAGTGAGTTCTCTTGCTAGCTCTTCCCTTTGTCGGATACACTCTTTCATTGTGTATGTGCTTGCCAGATCTAAGGAGCCTAGTAAGTGTATTAGGTCATGAATATGCTTGCCCGGAATGAGTCCTTTCTGGTCTGT
Organism: Lissotriton helveticus; assembly: GCF_964261635.1. Taxonomy (NCBI): domain Eukaryota; kingdom Metazoa; phylum Chordata; class Amphibia; order Caudata; family Salamandridae; genus Lissotriton; species Lissotriton helveticus. The sequence goes on along the minus strand of NC_136067.1, from coordinate 1,697,475,817 downwards.
ATGTTTAAGTCTGTGTGCAAGTTTAGCAAGCCTTTTATCAAGAATACCAACAAAGATCTTGTATTCCAGGGGGGCGCTAGAGGGCGCACGAGCCGAATGGCCGCACTGTAGTGAGGCTCCTGCCGCCTGACTGCACGATCCTGCATTAATCCTTTTTCCACCAGCGCCAAACCTCGTCCCACTGCCAGTACCTTGTGATGAATACTGTGGAGCAGACTCGGTGAAACTCTGACGGCGATCGGAGGCATCGGCTTGAAGTTACGGCTGTGGAGAGACTGCACCGGGAGCTGGGCCGGACCGTGTTGGCTTGCGCTGCCCGGACCCTGTGACTACGGGAGGCCGCGGCTGCCCACGAGGCGTGTGGGCCCCACCAGACGGCGTGCGGCGGGGAGCCTTTCTATGTTTCGCCCCCTGGCCCAAGCGACTTGATTGGACTCCTGGCCGGCCCTGTACCCTGCTATCATTGCTGGAGGCGCTTGGCAGACACGCTTGATGACGAACTGGGGATCCGCTCTGACTGCTGGTGGGCACTGTGGACAGTAGGGCACCATATCTGTGGGGGAGGGGCGGCCGACCGTTACCTCATAGGGGGCTGCTCGCTATCTGAGGATCGGCTGCCTGTCGTCGAGAGGGCCCCCGCCCCCTCCCCCCCCACCTACCGAACTCGCACAGTGTTGAGAAGCAGCTGACGCATTCTCCAAGACCGGCTCGTCTCGCCTGCCCGCGATCTCTGCCCTGCCGGCGGAGGCTTCTCCTCGAGGTGGCGGCTGCCGTAGGTGCATCGGAGACGGACCGCTGATAAACACCTGTGCGGTAAGGAGTGGGGGCTGATTGTGCGCCCCCGCACTATAGGCGGGGGGGTCGTAGCTGCCACATCGTGTCCCTGAAAAGACCCCTTGCCTGGCCCACTGGAGAGCTCTCTTGCACGCTGATTGTCCGCTGCCTTTTGATGGCTATGGCGGCGCCCGCATAGACTATCTGGGCTGATACTCCTGCTTTGCTGCGGGCCGCGTAGGTCCCATCCTTGGGCCCTCAACGTCTTCATTAAGCTGCACGGAGGACCGGCATATCGGGCCTGGCCTAGCACACAGGAGCAGCTCACCTGAGGCCTGGTGCTATTCAAAAGTGCTCGTCTTTGCTTTATTGAAAGCGATTTGGAACAAGTCCCTATTATTGGACGTGGAGCTGACTGCTGGAGGCTTTCCCCCATTGCCTGAGGTGCGCGCTCTGCATGCCCCTCATACTTATGTGCATGGTCCACGGCTACTGCAAGTACCCGCCGGGTTTGCCCTGCCCATCCTCCGGAACCTGCACTGCACTACTGGGGACTCCAGGGCTACCTGCTTCACCGAAACACAGCTTCCATATGGTTCCACTGGTTTCTTCTGACTTCTGATATCGTTTTGCACCTCACATAGCTGTAACTACCTGAGCCTCCCTGCATGTGTGTATGCGGCTTCCTCTCTCTCTGCTGACGTTTTGTGCTGACTGTACCTGGCCTACACCTCCCCTTCACATTGCATGTACGGAGACCCTGTTGCTTGGCGCTGTGTTAAGACGTGCTCATCTATTGCCGCTACAAGGCGTGATTGTGCTACAACAACCATGGGAAAGCCAGATAACAGGCAATCTAAGTTATCCTTCGACTCTGCAGCCCCCAAGAAAGGACTGAAAACTACGTCAGAATCGGGAGAGCTTCACGGCGCTGCGTCGTCTGGTACGGGTTCCGCTTCGGCGCCAGCAGATATGCAACAACTGATGCAGGAAATGCGCCAAGGGTTTGCCACCATTGTGGATAAAGTAGATCGGATCTCTTCTAGGATGGACGCCATCGCGCAGAAAATAGATATTCATGAAGAGCGCATCACGGAAGCGGAGAGGCGTATCTGCACTACTGATGACACCGCAGCCTCTCACACGGCGCAACTCTCTAGGATGGACAATGTCCTTAGAGTTATTGTGGCTAAGAACGAGGAATTGGAAGCCCGAAGCCGTCGAAATAACATTCGCGTGGTGGGCGTGCCGGAGTCCACCAACACAGGGCGCATGGAGGAGTACGTGGAGAGGTTGCTTCTGGCGGCTGTGGGGACTGACGCATTCTCCAAGCAATTTATCGTAGAAAGAGCGCATCGCTCATTGGGCCCGCAGCCCCAACCTGGAGCTCCTCCTCGACCCATCATTGCGCGCCTTCTCAACTACCGAGATCGAGATACAGCACTGAAGGCGGCACGCACCAACCGCACCTTATCATATGAAGGGGTCAACTTCTCTATTTACCCAGATTTCACGCCTGTGGTGCAAGAACAACGTCGCAAGTTCCTTGGTGTAAAACGGAAACTGCGAGACCTGCAAATTGATTATGCATTACTGTACCCAGCCAAGCTACGAGTAACTCACCAGGCCAAGAAACATTTTTTTACGACTCGACAACAAGTGAGCGAATTTCTGAAAACTCTGCGCCATGCGCGCTCCAATCGCAGGGGTGCTGAAAGTATGCCGCAGGAGGATGCCCAATCGCTGAATGGTGATGGCTGAAGGACGGATTCGATCGCCTTGGTGCCTTGCTGATCCGCCGCTGCCATCCTCGGACTGGTGAACTGCTTAACGTTACAATGTACACTGCCATCGAGCTGGTACACAGTGGGTGGGCGTTGGTATGCTGGTGGTACTATGATTCAGGCACCACCCCCCCTCCTTAACCGCGCCAGCCCCGGGCCGTACAGGACGCAGGGCGCGGTTGTGGGGGAGTGGCTCTGTGCCTCCCTTGATGACCCCCGTAGGGAGAACCCCCTGGAATGTGTTTGCTGCTTTGCAGCTGTTGGGATGGTTCCTCATGGGTGTGGGTGGTGGGTGGGATGGGATTTCTGGCAAGTTTGGGTTGCTTCAGTGGGAGGCGGGGGAGGGGGGGATCAATGTGAACGAGGGGCAATTCTATCGCCTCCGCATTGTTTATATTCAACTGCTTGACATGTTTGACTTTAGCATGCTGATGGCACTCCTTGGGTGGGGCGGGTGGGGAGGGGGGTTTTCAAGTTGGAGTATGTTGGTATCTGACCAAAATTTCAAAGTGTTCTTGCGTTTAATTCTGACAGGATGTTATGCAGATTATCTGCGGGACTGTTCTCCCGCAGGGCATTGTGTACACACGAGCATTCTTCCACAAGCCTCTATTGGTATACATTTTCATTCACGACCTGCACTATTGATCCATTGGCTCCTAGCGCCTCGATTGCTAATTGTTGAACCATTGCCTTACCATGGGTGACGCTGATTTGAATGTTTTAACGTGGAATGTACGGGGATTGGGAGACCCTAGGAAGCGGCGTCATGTACTATCATACTTAGATCGCCATTCAGTGCACATCGCCCTTCTCCAGGAAACCCACCTCAGGGCACAAACATCCCACACTTTTGCTTCCAGATGGGCAGTACACACGGTGTTCTCATCCTACTCTACCTATGCTAGGGGCACGGCGATACTTGTAAAAAGAGGTACGCCCTTTGCCAAGACTGGTGTGAGAGTGGATAGCCAGGGGCGATATTGTATAATGTGGGGCAGATTGGGACACATTGCTATGACTCTGGTATGCTGCTATGGCCCCAACATTGATGACCCGCACTTTTTCACAGAGCTTTGGGCAACAGTAGTGGGGACAGGTCCTCAACACATTATTTGGGGAGGCGACTTTAACACTACCTTAGACCCTACAGTGGATAGGTCTCTTCCTTCTCCGCACCATTACACTAAAGCGAGGGAGACACTACGATCGGTGCTCACTGAATATAATTTTGTGGACGCTTGGAGACATTTACATGCTGGCTCCAGGGAAGGTACACATTTCACGGCACAGGCACGCTCTTGGGCGCGACTTGACTACATATTTTTTACCCCGCAGCTCTCTACTTCACTTACTAAGGCACTACATCTCCCCAGGACGCACTCTGACCACTCACCTGTGAAACTCACATTACGTTCAGCTGATCTAAGCCCCCCCACGACGGCATGGCAGATGCAACCTACGATGCTGCTTGACGCGGTGTTCCAGGAAGAATTACGCTGTGAATGTCTTGAGTTTTTTCAGAGAAATAAAAACTCGGTCGCTGACGTTGAGACCATTTGGGACTCGTTTAAAGTAACTTTGCGAGGGCTATGCATTGCCAAGGGCTCCGGGGTTTTAAGGAGCATTTTGACACGATTGAGGTCGCTTGAGGCAGATCTTACACGCCTCGAGGCGTCCTTGGCTAGGGACGCTGACAATGCTACCCTCTTGGTTATCCGTGAAAAGGTCTCTGAGTATACTGACGAGGCTGCCAGAGAAGCAAAATTTAGAGGCAAGTACTGGACTGCTAGACGCTATGGAGAGGGCGAGAGGCCAGGTAAAGCCTTGGCTGCGTCGATGAAATTAGCTAAAACACCTAATATCATACTAGAACTCGAGGACCCTACCGGAGAAGTGTATTTGGACACGGCTCGGATCCTCAATATTTTTGTAGAGCATTATAGCTCATTATACACCTCCACTAGAACTGGTAGCCTATGCCTCCAAGAATACCTGGCTGATGTATCCCTTGGGTGGCTTAGTGATGCACAAAGAGCATTCTTAAGTGCCCCTTTCGAGGTGGATGAAGTGCGTGATGCTATCATGAGCATGCAGTCCGGGAAAGCTACGGGACTAGACGGAATCCCGATAGAGTTTTACAAGACTTACATAGACTTTATGGCCCCTGTGCTGAAGGAGGTATATGAGGACGCTCTTGAGGTCGGCCACTTACCGCCTTCTATTTGTGTGGCGCTTATCACGTCACTGCTCAAGCCCGGGAAAGCGGCAACTAAATGTGACTCTTATCGGCCCCTCTCCCTCCTGAACTGTGATGTGAAGATTCTCGCAAAACTAATAGCGACTCGCATCAGCCTTTTGCTCCCAGCCCTAATCTTACCTGACCAATGTGGTTTTGTTCCTGGCAGAGCCACTTCGCATAATTTGCGTACCTTTTTTTCTGTCCTTGATTCGGTCCATGAAGACCTACCTATGGCTGCCATATTTCTTGGCGCCACTAAGGCCTTTGATTACCTGGAATGGGACTATGTATTCCGTGTACTTGAGAGGATGGGTTTTCCGGCGATATTTAACTCCTGGATTCAGCTCCTGTATGAACGACCAGTAGCTAGAGTCCTTATTAATGGCAAACTCTCTTCGGAATTCCCGGTTACCAGGGGCACTAGACAGGGATGCCCTCTGTCGCCGCTTCTTTTTGCCATAGCGACAGAGCCCCTAGCTGCAAAATTGCGATAACATCACAAAGACAAGGGCCTGCGTTGTTTTCAGCGTCAGCTGCTGATATCCATGTATGCAGACGACATCACTTTATATGTGCGTAATCCGTGCGACAATTTAAACCCTATCCTCAGAGAGTTTGTAAGATTCGGTAGACTCTCTGGCATTCAAATCAATTGGGGTAAGTCATGCATATTCCCACTCACGGCGTCCACGGTTAAGTTCGGGTTGGACTACCCTATAGCTTGGTGCGAAGGAGACTTTAAATATCTGGGCATCAGCATCGAGAAGAATAGGGACGAATTACTTAGAGCCAACTATGGCACAGCTATGATGCGCATCACTGATAACATAACGAGATGGATCACCTTACCCCTTTCTTTAGCCGGTAGGACGTCCTTAATTAAAATGGTGATTCTTCCCCAGTTATTGTACCTCTTTTTGAATATCCCATTCTACCCTGGCAGATATTTCTTCCGGCAACTTCGGACGGAACTCATTAGGCTTGTGTGGGGAGGGAAGTCGCCTCGCCTGAAGTGGGAAACCTTGCTTAGGCCCTATGCTCAGGGTGGGTTTGGCGTACCAGATTTTGAATTGTATTACCAAGCAGCTCAAGCCCATTATGCCTATTTCTGGATACACCAACCTCGTTATATGCCCCAACTAGCTGTGGAACATTGGCTGGCTCATCCTATTCCCATAGAAGGAACACTCTATGCCCTGGTACCAGGTAGAGATAAGACGCCTACGACAGTAATGAGCACAGTCACAGCGTGGTCTCGCCTTACTGCTAGGATGGAGGCGGCGATGCTGTATGCACCTCTGCTACTTTTGGTTTACCACCCAAAATTGCCCCTGTTATAGGAAGTGGGTTTTCGCAAATTGCTATCTAAAATACACGTCACAACATGGGGGGACCTGTATCATAATGGCAAATTCCGATCTATGGATCATCTCTATGAAAGCATACAACCGACCCCGCTAGATGTCTTCCTATACATCAGACTGCGTCAGGGTCTAAAAGCCCTCACACCTGACTTCCCAAATGTGCCCCCGACACTTCCTCCACTGCAGCTCTTATTGCAAAATGACGCCCCTTTTAAACTTGTGTCTATGCTCTATAGATCAGTAAACGCACATATAGATTACCCGACTTTAGCTGCTAGGCTGAGATGGGATCAAGAACTAGACACTCCGCTAACAGACGAACAATGGGTATTCTGTCTCCTGCAGACGGAGCACATTTCTGCCAGCAGCAGGTTTAGGATTCTCCATTATAAATACATACACCGACTATACTACACCCCGGTTAGAATGCATAGATTCCAACTTCGTACTACTGACACCTGTGACAGATGCAATGCCCCAGGGGCTGATTTTCTGCATTTAGCGTGGGAATGGGGGGAGGTGCAGCGGTACTGGGGTCAAGTATTCGCGGCCTTATCTAAAATGATTCATGTTGAACTGGACCCCTCCCCTGTCTTAGCTTTGTTGGGATATGTGGAGCCCCTGCAAGCCACGTACCGCAAATTCATTGCCCTAGCCCTCTTGATGGCCAAACGCAGAGTGGCGTGTCGATGGGGCAGAGGAAGGGCACCTAAGTTCAAGAATTGGCTTCATGATCTTACATATTGCCAGGAACAACTTCATGCATATTCTGAACTGCTACCACCTGCCTCGCGGCCCAGGGACATATGGGCCCCACTGCAGTGCTACTTAGCTCAGGTGCATGATGACGCCTTGGTTGCGACAACACCTTGAAACTTTCCACTGGTGAACTGAGGTGTAGGTAGGATTTGACCTTGTGAATCTTATTGATTGCTTGTGACCCCGTAATGCCCTTTTCCTAAGCAAATACAACTGTATACCGCAGAGGCGGATGCTGGTCTCATTGTTATACTGGGGTGTGTGACCTGGGGGGGAATGCAACGGACATCACCCATCAGATCGGTTCACTGCTGTTAAGTCCCCATCGGGAGCATTGAGTTCTTAATATGTAAATCTGGACTATATTGTGAGCGACTATTGCATATACTGCTGGACTAATTGCTGTTCTTCAGATGGTTATTTTTCTTTCCAAACGTTCTAGGATATGGATCAACTGATATATGCATGCTCTGTGGATTGTGCCTGTGTACCTATAAATGCCTTTTTTACACTGTAATGTACCTGAAAATGTCAAAATAAAGTTTAAAAAAAAAAAAAAGATCCTGTATTCCATTAATAATGATAGGGGTTCATCTTAGTATGGTCTCTTAGGTTCTTTGTTAGAATTTAATGTCATGACTATTGTACCTTCCTTCCAAGTAAGAGAAATGTCTGAGTTATTTAAGTAGATTGAATTAAACATTTCCTTCCAGATGGAAACTATAATGTTGTTTAACTTCTGATAAACTTCTGTTGGGATGCCATCTGGTCCTGCTGCTTTCCCATTTTAGCTCTTCTTATTTGCTCAGCGATTTCCTCTTAAGTGATTTCTTCTAATAGGTTACATTTTTGTACGTCTGAGAGAACTGGAAGATATCTGCACTTCAGCCAGGTTCTCATATTAGAGATGTTAAGTAAGTTAGTTTCAGTATATAGAGAACCGCAAATCTTAAGCAGACATGTTTCCAGATCTTCTGGTTTGTTTAATATGTTACCTTCATCATCTATCACAAATTCATGTATGATGTATCCATCCTAAATTTCTATGCTGAAAGGCTCCATATCTTCACGATATTCAAAAGGCCTGAGTTTGTTGGCCACCAAATGAGCTCTACTTTTTTTCCTAACATGACTGAATGTCTACTGCGTACATTCAAACTTTTGATTCAGGGTAAGTATAGCACCCTTGGGGTACTCTTTTAGAAGTTTTATCTCAATGTATTTTCTGTTCTAGGATCCTCTCTTCATTTTATGCAATTTTTTGTTTTAGTTAGTTTTAGTTGTTGATTGGTTGCATAGGAACCCTCAAATTAATGGCTTTAAGGCATTCCAAACTATCCCAAACAAAGAGGTTCCAAAGTTGATTAAAAAATGCTCATGGCTTTCTCGGACTAACACTTGAATGATTTCTGGGTCCAGTAACAAAGTATTATTTAGAATCCACCTTTGCTGCCACCTGATACTAGGAATCTCAAAGGATAAGAATACTGCTGGATTATGTCTTCTCTCTTTCAATTTATCTAATAGAATATTGTCCCAAAAAGTTAACTTAATCTAAAGTAATTCTCATATTTCTTGCTATGGAACATCTAGTCCCTTTGGGATCCGATCTTCCTACTCCAAATATCACCCAAACTAGTCTTGCAAAAGATTCTACAATGGGTTGCTGACTTTTTGAGCATTTATAAAATTCTCGTTGGTTGGTTTGTCAAGTACCTTGTTAAGGAGTGTATTGACCCCTCCCCCCCCCCCCAGTCCCTCTAGTATGAGCTTAGGGGACTTAAATAGATTTATTGCAAGAATGTTTAAAAGTGTTATATTGCCACAATTTGGGCCTTGAAAAAGAGTGCATTTGAAATGTACATGATTGCTTTATTTGAAATTTACATGATTGCTTTTCAGATTGCAAATTATGCACTTTCTTGATGAGTGTTTTTAGAATCAATAAGCTCTATCTTTGAATTCGTTTTTATGATTAAGGAACTCCTATTGAAATGACAGTCTGATCCGTGCTTACATATTTAAGTACTCAACCCTGTGTATTTAAAAGTGCTTTGCACTGAACTGGTCAGCTGAGTTTCTTGTAATAAGATATGCTCTTCGCTATCTTAAAAAATATTGCAAGATATGCCTCTGCTTCCTTCTAACTCTGAGACTATTTACATTTCTTGATAAGAGTTTAACTATGCAATTATTTTTGTTCCCCATTGTATAAAGAGGGTTCTGCTATTAATATCGGAGATAGATACAAAATCTTGGCATGCCTTTGTTAAATATTTTTGACTTGAGGAAAAGAGATTTGTGGGAACATGATGGCTTGCTAGATCACCGGCCATGAGCTCTTGCCATCGGAGGCTAAGCATTCGCAACCTGCCTTCCAAAAAGGCTATAAACTTCCATAGTCAATAAACTGTGGGGTAAAATAATTTTAGAAAATGAATATCCCTACAAACTACCTGCGTGGAACCTCATGGGCACTGGAGCATTGTTGTCTTCCAGCCCCAGCACAACATAAAGACGATTGATCAGATTCCGCTTGCCATAGCCTGCACAAATGGAGAGAGCATGCAGCGATAGCAGTTGATGAGGACTGGAGCTCGGAGCTGGGTTGTGTGGACATCCTCTACTATGGCGCAACAAGGGAAAAAAATGCCAGCAACACAAAGATTCAAATCAGTGGACGGTGAACTGTGGTGCTGCGGAAGAGGTACACGGAGCCTCATTAACCCTATAACCTCTATGGCAACCACCGGCAAGGATCACTGTACTGACATAGATAGCCGGGTTGGTTATAATAGTTATAATAGATGCTTCATGACCTCAGACCTCTGGGGCCTCAGTCTGATATATTTAATGGTGGTGTAAGTATTAATCATCACAAATTTAACCATTACCTTTACTTTAAAATGACTGCAGCAAGAGCAGATGTTAAACATAAAACCTCATTGAAATCTTATACCAAATCCAAACTACTGAAAAAAAGCTGATACTCAAATTAGATATCCTGCTAGGAAAGTGGAAAGAAGAGGGATCAAACACTCCTCTACATTTTAAAGCTACTCCATCATAAAATTAATTTTTCAAATTCAAGACCCAAAAGGATTGAGGCCTTCCTCAACAGCAGGAGGCCACACAAACCCAGGAAAAATAGACGAAAGGAAGCCTAGCAGCTGGGGCATCAACAAATATTTTGTGAAAACCCACACTTCCACCATGGGAACGTGGAGGTGATATTCAGGTTTAACTGAAGGAGAGGAGAGGGATTGGCCTAACGGCTAAGGCGCTCGACCTTGGATCTGGGTTCGAGTCTCGGTAACGACGCCAAAAACCCCCTGTGATTCTGGGCAAATCACTTAATCTCCCCGTGCCTAAAATAAAAGTGTGTCCTCATGTAACGTAACTGGTGCTATGTAAAGCGCTCTGATAACTGATTCGGTTCGGTTCTAGTTCGCGCTATATAAAAGTCTGCAAAAACAAATAAAACAAAAAAAACCTAAGGAGGTTGCTGTAGGTAGGAAACCGCTCAGCATATTAAATCAGGGCATACACATCTCAAACAAATTTATGGCATTCACAATCATCATCGATGACACACACAATACACATCCTGATTCACTGGCATCAGTGCAACAAGCAAGGACAAACAAAACTTTCAGAATACAAGAGGATATGCCCAGAACAGACTACAAGGTAGAGACCAGAGGAGAATGCCCTACTGGAAAAATACACTTCAAATGTATACTACCAGACCTTAAGACGGAAATACAGACTAGGTTTGAGATATCTAAATCAAATCAAAAAGGTATACAAATCATGACTCGAGCTTTAGAAGAAAAGTTAAATGGTGTAACAGAAAAGACTAACGTATTAGAAGTCTGTATGGGTAAAGTTTATTTTTTTATAAACCTTTATTTTAGTTTTCCATAAAATAGCACCACCAATAGGGACATAAATTGACAGTGGTGGGAACACAGCTGGGGCAGACATTCGTGATCGTGCAGCACCACAAATCAGTACATGATTAAGTATCAATTTTACCAGACGTTAGACAGCAGAACCGTAAAATAGGAATATTAGAGGTGTATGGGTAAAGTTAACAAGGATTTGGCAATGAACACCAGTGACATAGGTCAGCTAAAACTTTAGAATCCAATCCTGAAAGATGATCTAAAGAGAATGGAAAGAAATTCCAGGCAGAATAATTTGGGAATTCTTCATGTTCCAGAAGGAGCAGACAGTGGCGATCTTTTAGGTTTTAAATTAAAATTACTTAGGCCCAGATTACAGCTTTGGCAGAGTGTGAGTGGGGTGGCATGCCATAACCGTGCTCCCGCACCGCCAAAGTCGATCACTGCCCGCCAGATCAGGAGCTATCGCCTAATCAGACAGGCAGTCCTTTGGCGGTCACATGGCGATGTCTTTGAAAAAGGCACCGCAATGGGAAAGCCAAAGCAAATTCCTACACAGTATGGACTGTTAAGTCCATGCCTTGCAGGAACTGGGCGTACATGAAGACAGGGGCGCACAACATGTGCCCCCCTGCATGCATCCCATGGCATGAGGCACCAGGGGGCCGTGTCCTCACTGCTAGCAGTTTCATGGCATGAACTCAGCCATGAGACCGTTGACAGTGAGGAAACTCTTAATATGCTTAGTGGGGCCACAGCTGCCCTGCCAAGCATATTGCAGCCTCACACCACCACGAGGTAAAGCGGTTCCCTGGTGGTTGTGGTGGTGCATTGCCGGTGCGACGGTGGCTGGACTGCCACAGCCAATCCCCTGCATTTCTGGTGGCCCTCAGACCTCCAGACTCGTAATCAGCCCCTTAGTGAGGGTATATTTAATGAGTATCTCATCATAAATTTAGAAACCGAGATCCAGAGAATACATAAGGGTCAGTTTAAGCGTAATTCAAATCAGATGACTTCTAGGAAAATTCAGATCAATATATTGACATATACGACTAAGGAACAGATCCTACGGTTGGTGTTTAGCACTAAAACTGTGACTAGTAAAGATTTTACCTGTGTTATCAGGTCTGGCATTTGTAAGGAAATGAACAGCAGCAGTGGAAGCTGAGAAATGGATGAGCTTCAGAAGCTGGGGGCCAAGGTCCAACTAAGAGTCCCAGCCAAACTGAGAATAATGTTGAGTAATCAAAAGCACAAACTAAGGAAAACAGAAGATGTGGACGAAATAATAACTATTTAAGAAAGCTCAAAGGATTCTTCAATACAGCATTTTTTTCTTTTTGTCTAATAAGGGAGGGTGGAGGTGGGAGGACAAATCCACTTAATTTTCCATTTAACGATATGGGATTTCTTTAGAAGGCAAGAACTCCATTAGGCAACTAGATATATCTGAGAATGAATGGAGGAATCCCTACGGTTTGTACTATTTGGGAAGCATTGGAGAATAAACACTGTTAATACTATTATGTATTTGTTATAAATAAATATTTGTAAGACATTTTAAAAATGTTACAAAATGTCTACAACATGTATAAAATATACATTAAAAAGTACTGTAAAAATATATTAATTAATAGTACTGCTATTTATATATTTAATATACTTGTTCCTACAAAAATGTATATAAAATGTTCATATCAAAATGTATATGTCAAAAAATATTATTTAAATATATGTAGCAAGTCTCCGAGTTTAGTCCTCTAATTGCTCTTTTGGGTCACACTGCACAGGTCCCCAAAATATACCGCGATACATTATCATATCGCTATTGCTGGCTAAGCGTAGAATAGCTTGTAGATGGGGTAGGGGGCGAGCCCCAAAATTCAAGGAACGGCTTGATGACTTAATATACTGCCAGGAGTAGCTGACTATATATGCTGAAACGCTTCCAAGAGCATCTAGGCCCAAAGATATATGGGACACTTTACAGAGCTACCTTAAGTCACGAGCTGCGGACGATGTAGCAGATACACAGTCGGAGGTAGGAACGTAATATGATTTCTCCTTCATATCAACCTCAGTACTACTGTTATGTTGGGGGCCTTGGGATAAGAATGTACTACTTTCAAATAGCTCCCGTATGAAGATTACTTATCACTCCTTCATTGGTTCCGAGGTGGATGTCATGTGAACTATACTGTAGCTCATGTACCCAACACGTCAGTATAATATGCCGTGATCAATGTGACTGTACTGAGGAGAAATATCTTAGTTATGACATGATATTGCATTATCACTGACTCTCTCCCTACATCTCTACCCTTTGCCTTTAAGAGACAAGAATGCTGAATATGCACCTTGTTAATGTGTTTGTAACTACCAACTTTAATGACTGTACTGTATGCTATACATGACTAAAAGCTATAAATGAATGTTTAAAAAAAGTATATATGTAGCAAAAACAATATGTGGCAATTTTTAAAAGTATTTATAAAATTTATGTAAAACAACAATAAAAAATGTTCATAAATAAATAACTGATAAAATATGTTGTAAAATGTTTTAAAAAGTGGACTTTTAATGAAAACTATATGTAGAAAATAATAAATATGAAGCTATGTGTAATACTTCATCATTATCAGGTCCACTGGATTTATGCATTTGTGCGGCCATGGCGTTTTTCATATAATTGTAGATTTGCTGCATTTGTCACATAATCCATCATCTGCTGCAAAATCTGTAGATGTTAACCAAAAAAATGGTTTCTAGTGCAAACAGTTCAAAAGTTACTAAAAATGTAGCAACACATGTTGCCTCGCACTGGAAGGCCCTTTGCAAAGGTTGATTGGTCACTTTTCTGTTGCTTATTGCTATATTTGGGTGTTAAACTGGTACGAATGAGGTGTAAGCAATGTCCGGACTGTGTTAAAAAGTGCAAAAAAGGCAAAATAATTAAGTAATACTATCACAAAATGTGCCACATTACACTGCATAGTTCACCTTTTCTTGTCACATAATTTTCTCAACTCAGCTGCATAATTTGACCCTGCCCCTGCTGCATAATTACAGTGGCCCTGATCATTATATACATTCAGGGGTCAATTACGATCCCATTCGGAAGGGCTCCGAATCAAAATGAGCCCTTGTTTCCACCCGAATCATAGCCAGTTCCGAACAACCGATTATGATGCCCAGAAACCGCCTTTGAAATGCCTTGCGAAAGGCATTCGGACAGGTCACGTCTTTCGAAGCCGAATCATACAGCTCTATGGACTGTGTTTCTGAGCGAGGAATTACAATGACCGATTCGGGCAGCGAATCCGTCTTTGAGGGCCCATAGCAAGCCCCTCTTCACCCGGGGCCTTCCGAATCAGGCCCGTGGGGATACCCAAGGGACCCCCCTTTCCAACCATGCACAATGTGGCAGTTACCATGGAGTGCCCGCCACAGGGTACACGATTTTCCCCAACCACCCCGTTCTTCAATGGGAGCCTGTGTTCTCGTTCGGAACACAGGCTCCCATTGAAGTAAATGGGAGTCTGACTGAATCGTATCTGGATGCATCCAAACCGCTCAGTCGGACTCCCCCGATCTGAGTCGTCCGGAAAGCATTCCGGAACCCATTCGGTCGGAATACTTGCCGGACGAGATCGTAATCAGCCCCATAGACTATAAAAATTACCATATGCTTAAGAACTATAAATTATTTTTAATGTGAAATATTTCCTGTTTTTGAAATTATGAAAAATGAAGAAAAAAACACAAAATAAATTACAAAATTGTGAAAGTATATATACTAATATATACATAAGCCAACAATAAAAAAAGTAAAACAATACATTTATAACAATAAAATATTACAATTTTCGTTAAGTATATCTCCTTGACGATAAAATGTAAAAAGTATAATTATTATATTATATTTCAATTAATTTATTTTACATTTTTAAATTAAATTTAAATGTATATCTAAGAAAAAGTATTGATAATTTTTATAAATGTTACATTCATATGAACCACAATATTTAACAAAATAAAATATATTAAATTATATATTTGAATTAAAAACATTTTATAACACTAAAAACACCATAATATGTATTTGTTTTTAATTTTTCACATTTTGCCTGTCTTTTAATAAACTCTCCACCCTGTTCCCCTGCTCCCTTATAAACCCTACATCCTGCTGCTAAAAGCAAATATATTACAAATAAAATAATTAAATCAAAATAAGAAAAAATATAAATATAGTTCTAACAATCTTTTTACAATTTCTTTACACTTGAAAAATATACCAAAATTACAAATGTTCTATATAAATACTAATTTCAATAAAGTACGTCAACATTTTAATATGAAAACAAATACAAAACATAAAACATATACTATTACAAACATATTGAATAACAATATGATATACAAAACTTTTAACAGATATATTTTTGACAAACATATCAATAACAGTAAAAAAAGATGTGCTTACCTATGATATTCCTATTGGCGATACTTTTGGTATTACTTTATTCTTGCTACAATAGTCTGGTAAAACAATATTACAAATTAGATATTTTTATCAAACACCCCTTACAACTTCACTCCAGCTTGCATCCTTAAATCATGTGAAGTGTTGATATTACAAGCCACAAAAATGTCGTACAACAGATGATAGTAAGAGAAAACTCTGGTTATTTAACCAACACTTCTCAAATAGACTGCTAACGAATTGCAACGACACCAAACTAAGGGTGTGCAAATTTGCAAAGTGTTCAGGTTGTAAAATTCACATATTTCACACCATAACTATGATAAATATGCAGAGGTCACAAAGTGTTAAGCGCAGTGAGCTCTAGTTTGAGAATTTCAACTTTCTCAATGCTTTTCTATCACCAGCTTCGCATTTTCAACATTTGTGCACAAGTGTAATAATTTCACTTTCATGCCCTTCACGCATTGCAGCTGTCAGATTACCCATTAGGGTAGTACATGCAATCTACATTTGAGTGAAAAAGGATTCCCAGTTACCAATGTGTCCTGTCACATGGTGCCAATGCCTGATTCATTTGTACTCTAAAAGAAAGAAATAGTGCCCTCTTTAATGCCCACAAAGTGCCCTGTATTTTTTGTAAAATGGGGCACATTCAGATTCCTGACTCTTGTACATGTGGAAAAGGCCGCCTGATTGAAACAGGTGTGTATCACATCAGAATCTTAGGCCTAAGGTCTTACAGAACTAAAACCTCACTATACATTCAATAACCTACATTCCATACCCCACTCCCCTACTAACCAAACCCCTATATATCAATCCCAGAACTTTGACATCCTGACCTATTGTACTTTTCTTATTGTCACACTTTAAACTTCCCCTTCTGTCTAGCAGTGAACTTTTAACCTGTCTTCAACTTGATATTCTTATGCGTCAAACTTTTTACTCCAAGACTTACATTGTGTGTTCACTAAGACCCTCCCTTTCTGCCTGCAAAGCCTATATTAACCAACCTAACTTAAGTAAAACTTGTTGGCCTACCGCCACCGGAAAAGGGCATTAACTACCTCCACATGCTGCAGCCATCCTACACTTTCATCCCTACAAAAATTTCTAATTTCCCTGTTCATCTTTCTCCTGGCTTTATCTATCGCTGAAGGCTTGACCGCAACTCTCCAACACCTCTTAGGAATAATCTTTGTTAAGCTACAAAACACCCTGACCACTGAGCCTTCACCTCACTCGAGTCCTGCTTCATGGATCATAGTAATGCTAGGCCCTTCTCCACTGCCATGTCATTCTCTGCCAGATGGATCATCAAGATATCTGGACACGCATCCCTCCTCATCAACGAGTTGAGCCTGGGCAGCAACTCCATCCATCTCTTGCCTCCTTTCCTGAACCACTATATGGACAAAGAGCTATCAAGAAACCCCAAATTCCTACTTCAAGCACTCTTCCCTACCGACTGTTCTCCCATTTTGTGAAGGAATGACCGAGAAGACAGCAGACAGGGGGCACGGAACCAAACCTGCAAAAAAATAACTTGTAAACACATCATTGTAACAAGGCCGCACCCCCTTTCCCAATCTCAGCTCTGACATATCTCCAGTAACATTCAGATGACTATCTGCTTAGCCCCATTACTTGCTCTCTGGACCACCCTCCCCTGCCTGCCTCAATCCTAAAAAGTACCTTCCTGTGCTATAACCAGACAGCCCACAATGTAACAGTACCACTAATTGAAAAAACTCAAGTAACACAATGCTACATCCTCCATTCTTCCAATCATCCTGCCATTCTTCCACTCACCAGTGCACCCTGCCAATATTAACCAAAGCCTATGGCACTTGATGCATCTGAAAATATTTGCATGTACCAGTCAACGGCCTCAGTGTGTGCATCGGAACACCATTGGATGATTCCAAAAAACTCCTCCACATCCTAGAAATGAAATGGTAGTCACTGGTTCTACCATTTTTTCTGGTGCCAAAGGGACCCTCTCATCCTCTATGGGCTTCTGAAAAGTAGCCAGCAGCCGCTGGCAGTCCATGGAACCGGAGTCCGTAACCCTGAAAAAGTCACTGAGATAGTGTGTCACTTTCTCGTGACCCATCCCCTGTATGAAAAGCCACTGCGGGAATGTGCTAAAGCATTCCGAAAGGGTGCACAAATCAAGCATCCCATCAGGAGGCCTTTGTCCATATACCAGGACCCCTCCAATTGGATACCCAGCAATTGGAAATCCTCTGGATTTACCAGTAGGAAACGAAAAGCTGGTTTTATGTTACATTTGGCTATGAATGCTCCTGGCCCAGCTTGGTCCACCATGGACATTGCTACATCCATTTATTAATAAGAAACCAAAGCTAAGTTGCCCCCAATCAAATAATTAACTGATTGCCTTTCTGGCCATGACAAGTGTTGTATGAGTCGGAAATGCCCATCCTCCTCCTTGGGCACTCCCTTTTGGGGAAATTATCAAATTCTCCATGGGTCAAATATCAAAACGCACAGCCATCCTCCCTTCCTGTACTTCTTTGTCTAACATCCCACATCACTTGTGGATGTGATCTAACTGACCTCTGATTCTCTGCCCACTGCCACGCTCTTGGTCCAGTATACCCCAACCTGAAATCCCATGTGAACCCTTCAAGTAAGGTATGGGCATCCCCCCTGTTTGTAATATCCCAACCAAAATGCGAGTCTATCCAGTTTAATCGGTGTATGAGCTCCTTCCTTGAGGTCCCTGTGACCACCCTCGTAGCTACCAGCGTTGGACCCTCCTGCTCCCCCTGCATTCTGTTGCCAGTGCGAGCCCTGTCCTCCCTGCTGTGATACTGATGCACCCTCAGTGTTACTGTAACAGTTGACAAGGGGATGCCTCCCCAAGCATATCACAATCTACCATATTCTCTTGTGCACAGGCCCGTATTGAAATCCCAGCATGCCCCTAATGGCCTTCCCTGGTTCTTAACCAGAGTTACCCGCCCCTCCCCAGGTGGGACGGGACTGAAAGGGGCAGTAAACAATTGTCAAACCACTGGCTGTTTAAATTGTTTTCCCAAATAAGCTGAGCCCATCATCTGCTGCTATAGATCTGTGTCCAGCTCCCCCATTGAGCTTCAGGGTACCATGCCTTGCTTGCCCAGAACTCCTTTTCATACTGAGCCAGGCGTTACAGCCAACGGATATTTATGCTTTTTCTATGACATACACATATTTGAGTGATGCTACACTCCTCTCTGGATATTTCTTACAATACATGCTGCCGTTTATGAGGAATGCCACCGTCCGGTCTTCAATGGTCATTGGTACCCTCGGACATTTGGATACCTCATAAGTCTCCTTTTAAGGTCTCGTGACCTATCAATGCGCATGCGCATTGAGTGGAGCGAGATATAAAGGGGCTTAAACAGAGCTTACCGAGACTGGCGATTTGATGCAGTGCATGTGCGCTTTTAACTCAATGCGCAAGCGCGATGAGTTAAAATGCGCGTGCACAGCATCAAATCATCAGCTTGGTGCCGCCATCAGCTCTTCCCGCTCCGCCCCCTGCTGCATCAAAGGCTTTGCGCTCTGCCTCAGCCCAGCCATTCTCCTCCCCTAATTGCCCCCTGCTGCATCAAAGGCTTTTTCACGGCCGGCCGGCCGTGCTTTCAGTTTCGCGGCCGACCGGCCGTGTCTCCTTTTCTTTTTTTTCATTAATTGAATGCGCTCACAGCTGCAAAGGTCTGCGCCCTCCGTCACTGGTAATCTCCGCATCTCCTGCCCACAACGAATGGATAACCAAAATGTATAAAACCGCCTCATGAGTGTTGCAAAGCCCACGGCCCCCCTCCCCTCCGACAAACTTTAAGAAATCCAGGAATGCTGCTGACTTCATCTGTCGTTAAGAGCCCGCAGCGTCTCAGAACCAGTGTCACCCGTTGGTATTCATTTCTGCTACCAATACCTCCTCTGCTATTCCTTCTCTGTGAAGTGGCTCTGTGCACTTCTGTTAAACCTTCTGTCTGCAGTTTCTTTCCCAGCTCCTCTCTTGATATAACTTAATACTGCAGCCTGCCTTTCTCTCACAGACAGACCAGCCTTAGTGCGTCCACTCTCACTCTCCAGCTCGGCTTTAGATTTCCACACTTCTTAGTCTGTTTCCTCTGCCCCTTCTCTCACCCGCCTGTAACGCTGTCACAGATATTCAGAGCTGTTAGTGTCACAGGCATGGATTGTATCTGCGTACACAATGTTATGTTTTTGGATTGTTACTCGTTGTGGCTGCACTCTCTCTGGGCTTAGTTGGTCACACTAGTCTTGCAGATTTCAGTGGTTAGTTTCTGGTATCCCCCCCCCGTGCATATCGCGCACCACCATTTGTCTGCCTAGCCCTAGGCATCAGTCTTCAAAGGCTGCAGCCCCCCCGCCCGCCACAGCAATGCCGAGAGCTTTTTCTTTTTTTTTTTTTAGTTACGAGCAGAAAAGTCCCAGCAATTGCTCCGTTTTTCACCGTACTTGCACCACTGCCGAATACACCATGACTTCCCAGACTTGCACGCAGAAGCCAGCATTATACTGGCCTGGGTTCTCATCAAGTATTTTACCAGAAAAGTCCCAGCAAAGGCTCCGTTTTTCACCCTACTCGTCTCCTCTGTGCACAACCCTCACCCACCCTCAAACACCCTCACTCACCCAAACACCCTCACTCACCCCCCACATCCCACTCTCACACACCCTCACACCCTCTCAACCTCACACCCCTCAACCTCACACCCCCTCACCCTCTCACCCTCACTCACCCTCTCACCCTCACACACCGCCTCACCCTCACAATCCCTCACCCTCACACCCCCTCACCCTCACACACCCTCACTTACCCTCACACACCCTCACTTACCCTCACACACCCTCACTTATCCTCACACACCATCACACACCATCACACACCATCACACACCATCACACACCATCACACACCATCACACACCATCACACACCATCACACACCCTCACACCCCCTCACCCTATCGCCCTCACATCCTCACTCACCCTCACACCTCACCCCCTCACCCTCACACACCATCACTCACCATCACACCCTCACACCCACATTCTGACACACCCTCAATCACCCTCACACCCTTACCCCTCTCACACCCTCAATCACCCTCACACCCTCACCCTCAGTCACCCTCACACACCCTCACCCTCACACCCCCTCACATCCCCAAACCCTCACACACCGTCACACCCTCATCCTTACACGCCCTCACTCACCCTCACACCCTCACCCTCACAATACTCAAACTCCACCCTCCAACTCCACCCTACAATTCAACCCTCCAACTCCACCCTCCAAATACAACATCCAAATACACCCTCCAACTACAACATCCAAATCCACCCTACAAATCCAACCTCCAACTACAACTCCAGCCTCAAAATCCACCCTCCAAATCCACACGCAAGACAACTACAGAACCCAAGTCCACCCTCAAAATCAAATCAAACTCCACCCTCAAACTCCACCCTCCAACTCCACCCTCCAACTCCACCCTCCAACTCCACGCTCCAACTCCACGCTCCAACTCCACGCTCCAACTCCACGCTCCAACTCCACGCTCCAACTCCACGTTCCAACTCCACATTCCAACTCCACATTCCAACGCCACCCCCAAACGCCACCCCCAAACTCCACCCTCAAACTCCACCCTCAAACTCCACCCTCCAACTCGAACTCCAACCTCCAACTCCAACCTCCAACTCCAACCTCCAAATCCACCCCTCAATGCCACTTCACCAATCAATGCCACAACACCACTTAATGCCACAACACCACTCAACGCCACAACACCACTCAACGCCACAGCACCACTCAACGCCACAGCACCACTCAACGCCACAGCACCACTCAACGCCACAGCACCACTCAACGCAACAGCACCACTCAACGCAACAGCACCACTCAACGCAACAGCACCACTCAACGCACCAGCACCACTCAACGCAACCGCACCACTCAACGCAACCGCACCACTCAACGCAACCGCACCACTCAACGCCACAGCACCACTCAACGCCACAGCACCACTCAACGCCACACCACCACTCAACGCTACACCACCACTCAACGCTACACCACCACTCAACGCCACACCACCACTCAACGCCACAGCTCCACTCAACACCACAGCACCACTCAACACCACAGCACCACCGCATCACTCAACGCCACCGCGCCACTCAACGCCACCGCGCCACTCAACGCCACAGCAACACTCAACGCCACAGCAACACTCAACGCCACAGCACCACTCAACGCAACAGCACCACTGAAGGCCACAGCATCACTCAGCACCACTGAAGGCCACAGCATCATTGAACGCCACAGCATCACTCTTTGCAACCAATCAACAACAACTGGTTCTAATATGTTCTCTCAATGTTTTAAGCTTTATTAGAAATGTTACAAAATAATGTTAATATTTCACTTCTGTTCTTGGATTTTCATCACAGTAAAATACACTGAACATAATCTTCCCATAAGTTATTTACAAAAGTTTAAGCTATTGCCATTATACATTACAATAACTTTTATTTAAGTATTAATTATTAAAACAAATAAAAGCCATTGTTATTTGTAATATTAATACTTCAAAGTCATGTAAATACAACACATATTGCATTAGAATGCTATAGGTGTCACATTTGCAAAAGTTAAAAATATTGGCATTGTAAAGGACAAAGCTAGTAATTTCCCTACTTTCAATACCAACACATAAATAAAATATTTGTCATTTGCAATACCAATACCTCAAACTTTCCTAATGCGAGACCTATTGCATTGCAAATGCTTATTTTAGTTTTTCTTTGCCCTGAGTTCTCTATGCAGTAGTTTGAAAATATCTAAATATTCGCCCTTCCAAATGCTTTCCTTGGTTGACAACATTAAGCGAGCCCCCAGGAGCTTTGTAACCCCCATATATGGGAGGTTGCGTCGCTTGAGCTCCTTACTGTCTTTCCCTATTGCGTCCTCTGCCTTCCTTTTGTCTCTTTGTTTGTCATCTTCCCTTATCTTTGTGGATAATTCCTTAGGCTTTGCCATCTCTATGGTTGACCCCGACCCTGTAGCCTACTTCAACCATGTGTCTACCCCCTCTTTTTTTTCCATCCTCTGTACCGACCCGGTGTCCTTGACATACTTAACCCTTACTCAAGTGTGCCTCTTGCTCCCACTCACACCCTGCATACACCCCCATTGAGACCATCAGTGTACCCTGCATCTCGCTGGTGTTCTTACCTGGCTGTATGGACGGTGCCTGCTCTGAAGCCTGCCACCTTGCCCTTGGATGTGTCTGTCTCGCCTTTGGACTGTTCGCGCATCCCTGAACCCAGAAAGGAACCTGTAAAACAGCACTAGATGTAGGGTTAGTTGAACTTCCACCCACTCCATTGGCGACACTAGGACATCCTGTCCATCAGTCTCCACAATCTCTCCCTCTTCGAAATTCTAAAACCTCTTCTTGCCATGGGTGACCAATCAGCCTGCCTGCCCTTGTAGCCACACCATGTGGAGCTTGGCACTCAAATACAGAGCCAAACGCCATTATTCACTGAGGGGCCATACCAAACCCACTCGGGTGCTCCACCGATGCGGGCCGCCTAGGCCCATACTGTTCTTGATGTTGAGATGCTTCCTCCCTCTCCTGCATGCGCCATGGCGAGGCCTTCCTGGAATTTTATGTGCCATGTGTCACTGGGTTCCACGACTCCGTCCGGTTGACCATTCTGGGCCCACCCATCTCTTCCCCATGGGGTGTGCTCTCCTGGGTCTGGAACCTGCTGCCCACTGCATGCCTGGAAAGAAGAAAGTAGGCCCGGTGTGCAGCACCCTGAAAAAACTTCTGGCTGTTCTAGGTCCCTCTATTCCCCCAAAACTACACTGCTCTGTCGCTCAGTGGCCCTTTCTGACCCCTACTATCCCATCTAACTTACACCTTGAGGGGTTTTGGGTGGAACCCCCACTCCACCTCCATCCCCTCACTGTCTCTCCACTCTGAGAGGAAGGGAGTGAGTGCAGTCAGTGAGATATGTCTCTGGTGCTGCTAACCCCGCTGGCTGACATGTTTGCAGGATGCCCTGATACTTGAGCAATGCATAGAGAGGAGCCCAACCAATGACCGGCCTAGGGGCTGTGGACTGAGGCACCTGACTCTGACATTGATTTGTCAGGCAGATAGTAATGTCTAGGCTGTTAGCTCTATGTTCTCCTAAAGAGATCAAGATGTGTGTACCATCTGTCTGGGTTTGAAATTGCATAATGACATGATTGACAACATGAACTAAAGAGCCAAGGAGATGAGTATACTTAGGGAACCTTGAGGTGAACCAACCAAGTTTTATTTACTGTATTGAATCTTTACAGAATGACATAATGCATGCTAGGAGTAGAGCTGCCCTGTAATAGCCATATAGTCTTTGAGGGGATGGAGTAAGATGGCATGATCCACCGTGCTATACGCTGTAGATATGCCTAGCAGTAAGAAGGCTGCAGGTTGGGTTTCATAAAGAGCTCTCAGTATTATGTATATCAATGAGTGTCATTTATCAGCCTCTAGTTGGTCCAAAGTGTGATTTCCAGTCATATAGAAGGGATATATAGCTGTTACAGGGAGAGGCTCAGAAATAGTGAGACCTGCACAAAGTAATTACGCAAGACATTTATTTCTGAGTAGGGCCATCAACAGGACTAAAATAGTTAAGAGATACAGCGAGCGGGCAGGTCAATGCTGGGTGTGTTCAGAGGTTATGTCTGCCCTGGGAGAGTGTCACTAGTATAAGTTTAGCAAATCAGTGTTTGTCTTGCGTATTTTATTTATATCTACTGTAAAGAAAAATGTAGATACCCAAGAGTTCATGCTACAAAAGGAATTTTGACAGTCATCGGGCATTAATTTGTGTCAATTTGGTAGTGAACCGACGGGTAAGGGTCGAATATGCTGGAGACTGTTATAACGTGTGTGGTTGCAGTTGGAGGGGATTCCCCAGAATTGTTTATTGTATGTGTATTGTGTATTAAAAAAAAAACAGAATGGACTGTTCCTAATAAATTAGGTGAATATGGATTGGACATTACAGATATTAAGGAAAGATAGTCCAACATCCTAGTGGAGAAGTCATGTCTACGAGCTTGAAGAGATTAGAAAGAACAAGGAAGCAGCTGAAAAGACCAGGAAAAATGAATATGCAACCTTTTCTCTTTATGGTGCTTATATTTGTGCATTCTGTCATTCTTAAGGGGTCCTTGAGGTTGGGAGATTCCCTTTCTCCCTTCCCGTGGCCATGAGGTGGGGGCTTATGCTGTGCAGTTAACATGCCAGACCGTGTGCTACTGCAAGTAGATGGCTGGTGCAGGGGACTTGCCCGGCTTGTATGTTGGCCCCCACTTTTAGTTCTTCCTCTTCCTTGCTAGTATTTCCATTCATAGTTTTTAGTGAAGCCATGGACTGGTAAAATGGGGTGGCTGGGTTGTGGAATGACTGACATTTGGTGGGAAGGTTTATGTTGTACATAATTATCATCAAGCATGTTAGGTTGGTTTTTGCAGTTAGAAGGCAGGGACCCAGGAAACATTTCCACATTTAGTTAAGCAGGAGTAGTTCAGGTTCTGGGGTAGAATTGGGGTCTGGTTTGAAGTGGCCTCAACCTTGAATTCAAGCAAAATGGAAAGTGGTTTGGGCCTTTGAGGACCCAGATGAGTTCCAAAATGGTGACAGGAGACCATGATGTCCAAGGGAGCTTAGGATGATGCTACTGAGGAGGCGAGGGGCCACTAAGTATGCTTTGAGTTATATACTAGTGGTATACTCATATTAATGTGTTTGTGCATTAAATGTGGCATTCAATAGGACAATTCCGGCTGTACGGTCAAACACACTTTTCATCCCAGTGCCGGTCATTACACGTCCATTCGCTCCCTAAGCAGTGCTTCCAACCAGCGGGATGTGGCCCTCACTGCCTGCCTCATCTTTGTCTGGCTGACCCTGGAGCAAGGTCACCACGTTATTATTTCATCAGAGACAAAGCTGATTCTCCGAGCAGGAAATGAGCACTTTAAAGGGCAGAAACAGACTCTTAAATAATTGGTGCTGTTACAAAGAACACAGAAGTTTCTTCACATTGGTGCGGTGGGAGCAGATTGGATGGTGGCTGCCCTTCTCCCAAGGCGCGGAAGTCGCCGTCCCCTCATTTAACGTTCTCTGCCTCCGATTCCCAATGGCGTCACTCAGCCGAAACACTTCAAGAAACGACGCAGCGGAAGCGTGCCAGGAACGGAAGGAAGTGGACGGGAGAGTGGTCTTTGTAAACGGCAGATGCGAGGAAAGTACAGGTGACAAGCGAACAGACGGAGATTCAGTCTCACTCTTACAAAGGATCAATCAAAAAAGAAACATAAGTATGAAAAAAAAAATTTATATATATATATATACATATATATTATACATACATATATATATAGATATATATATATCACACATACATATATATATTATACACACACCCAACGACGCACGTGGGTCTGGCAGTGGAAATCTAGGCGGGGTAAGGGCACACTCAGAGCAGTGATTTTTTAAATATTTATAAGGCGTCAAAGTTGCCTTCACAAGACCCGGTAGTGATGCCTTCGTGTTCAGATGGGAAAATCTGTATTTGATTTATGGCGCACCTCAGAAGAAAAAAGAGAGTTATGTATCACAATTTAGTGTAAGTAACGTGCGTGTCGACTCGGTATTCCGATGCGCAATCAAACTTTTGAAGTTAAGGCGCTTCGAGACACTGCTGCGCTCTTTATTTAGTAATACAACACTTATACGCTGACTCTCTGGATGCGTGCTTTAATCAGACGCCTTGAAATAGAGCTCAAACCAAGTAAAGAGTTCTGATTATCAATTTATATTATTTAGTTTATTGGGCATGTCCCGTACGCCAGGATTTCTGCAGGCTATTCATTCAGCACACCACTGCTTCACAAATGTGTTTTGCTTTGTTGTGAAATGCGCAAACAGACCAAAAATTCTCATCAAATTATAACATACAGAACAGCTGGAGATAGGTTGACCACCTTACTCCATCCAGGCCACTATGGACACTTTCTCAAGTCATGAACTTTTCACCTACAAATCAATGTTTTCAGATGTGTTCATCCAGTTAGTACGGTGGAAGCAAAACAAGACTACAAAACCCAGAATTCATTAGGTTATCACATGATAGTTCACAAATTGAAACTGTCCATAATGACCTGGAGCAGGCTGATTATCCCAGATGCAAATTTAAGAATGAAAACAATGGGATTCATTAGGAATCAGAAATGTTTTTTTGATTTTCTCTAATAATGACGACAGAACTACAGAGATACGAGTAAAACTTCTAAATGACTAGCTATTACAAATTGTTTCTACTGGACCCTGTTAACAATTAAATAGATTTTTGCACATTTATTGAACTATTATGTATAGTACTTCTAGTTGATTTCAGGTGCATCTTGAGGCTGGTTATTGGTTTCTGGAACAGGGGTAGGAGACGATTATTGGGGTACCCGTAGTTTGCGGAGGCACTTGCGTTTCGTGCATTTAGGTTTGATATAATTTTCCCCAACATACTGGAAATAGTTCCAGTATCTCAGCATGTTCTGATGTGTTAACTACAAAACTTTTTTCTAGTAACTTAAATGCCAGAGGTTACCTGTCTGTTTTTCTTGCAATTAATCAAAAACGTCGTGAAAGTTCAGATTTTCATGTGAAAATCTACAGTAAGAGCGCTTTGAAACATATTGGTGGTAATCATAGTATTCTTAAGAATTACAAAGAGTTCATGAAGGAAATACTACACACACCACAAGTCTAGGATTATTTATTGGTTTCAGCTAGTATATTTATTGAGCCATTGGAATGTCCCCCTTTTTCCCTACTGGACATTTATAGCCTAATACCCCAAAAGGCATGCACTGCGTTTGCATCGCATAAAAACAATTTGATCAATTAGAATTTCGAGAAGAGCAAGGGGCTGCCACTACAAAGGTATTCTCTTATGCTGCCTCTAACGTTACATGGGGAGGGGGGGGCATACTTCCAGATTTCCTGTGACCATTGTTATAAAAGGAGTATTCTTTGTGGCTGCCCTGTAACTAATGTTACAGAGAAGCATGCTTTTTAGGCTTCTCTGTTGATACGGAAGAGCATAATTGGTCTTAGATACTACGGGGCAGATTTACAAGCCCCTTGCGCCTCTTTTACGCCGCTTTTGCGTCACTTTTGTGACGCTGGGAGATGCGTCACGTTGTAAAGCCCTGCGCCAGAAGTAGGCATTCCTGCGGAGGGGGGGGCGTTCCGGCGCTGGAACGCCGTCCAAAAGTGGCTGAGTAAAATCTACAAGATTTCACTCAGTCACTTTTGAGCCCATGCTGCGTCAATACCCTGTGCCTGCTTGAAGCAGGCGTAAGGATTGACGCAGCATTGTAAAGATAGGGCCCCCCACAGCATTGCTGGAGCTGTGTTGCGTTTGCGTTGCAACTCCAGCAATGCGCCGCCTTTACGGCACAGATGCGTTTAATATGTGGGAACACATGCTGAAATCGGCAGGCCAAGTCCAATTTCAACATGTTATTACCCAAGAAGCCATAATCCTTTATATTTTTCACCCTCCGTAACAGTAAATCTTGGGGAGGAAAACAACAGATGTTTTTTTTAGCCACTTGTATTGATACCCTTGGTGGTTAGATGGTAGCACGCTGCAGGTGGTAGATTGCTACAAGTATTTGGGGTTATGTTTATACGATTTCTTAAATGTGATAAGCACATGAAAAAACTAGTAGCTAAGAACTAGTTAGTAACTGATAAAACACTTGAAAAAGTAACTGTCTGTATAGAAGGATGCAGTATGAGCCTCTTGCTAAAGATGAGTGAGATTTTAAAAACTATTCTGATTGCAGTGAGGTGCTGATAAACAAGTTGGCCCATAAGGAACTATTTAACAAAGTTAATTGTTTGATCAAGAATATTTTCCCAAAAGGCATCCTGCATATCTATCAAGGATTATTTGGGAAATCAACTGTCCAGAAGTTAAATGTGTGAATTTTCAAGTATTACTGTGAAAAATGCCAGGTTTAGATTGTGGATTAGAATCAATCCGAAGTGGAGATGGAAGGGCTTAATAAAATTGGTTTTGGATAATGGAGGGGTTTGCTTGTTGTTTATGAGCTCTAAATATAATTCATGCATCTATTGTTAGATTGACCAGTATAATTACAAGCCATCACCAATATATGAAACCTGTTTTTTATTAAGCATTTTCTTGTACAAACAGGTATGCAAGCAAGTGTATCACTGGGTCCGACAATTTTAGCATTGGGGTGTTTTTTAAACAGAATTAATTTTGATGCAATTTTGAAAAGTGCTGTATAAAATGTTTTGTATTTTAATCAGTATGTGCAGTGACGGCGCCTACGCCAAGGGCAGAGGAGCATCGCCCCACTGCTTTGCAGCAGTGAAATAAAGGAAAAATAACATTTTAGTAACTCAAGGTTATTATCATTTTATTTGTCCAGTTGCAGCAGCTCTGGCAATAGGAGCAGGAGGGAGTGGTGAGCACACTTTGTAAGTTCCCATGACTGTTTGGACAGCTGTCTCGGGCGAGCCAAACAGTCATGCACACTCTATATTACAGCCTGGGTGGAGAACATGGCCAGGCTCCCATTCCCTGGCTGAGGGCCGTACCACGGCGCTCAGCCCAATCACAATGCATTGCAGAATTGTGATTGGCCTTGGGGAGCCTGGACCAGTGGCGTAGCAAGGGGGGGGCGGAGGGGGTGCTCATCATGCATTTGCTGCAGGGTGGCAATCACGTTACCATCGCCAGCACGCCCACCCCTGCTCTCACGACCGCCGCAGGTGGCAAAAGTAGGGTCACCCACGGGCGGCAAAGTGGCTAGCTACACCACTGGCCTGAACATTTTCCTGTTCCGGTGGTGCATAGGCACGAGGAGGAGAGGCAGAGGAGAGATGCGGCGGTAAGGTTTTTTTTCTTCTTAATTTAGATCCCCTTTCCTGGCCTCTGCCCCACACCCCCAATCCGTGCCAGCCGCCACTGAGTAGGTGCGATATTTATATGTAGTTGCTCTAAGAGCTTTGTTGGGAGCCTTCAAAGAAAGGTCTTAGTAGTGCACAAGACCCTGCCCTTCCTAGCTCCAAACACACTACAGGGGGGTAGGCAGCTCTTTCTGAGGGCACAGGCACCGTTCTAATCAGGTGAAAGTGTCAGTTCCTTCCACAACGCTAGCTCAGGAAGGCCCATAAGGATCTGCAGGGCACACCTCAGCACCCTTTTTGTGTGACTGTTTAGAGTGAATTCACAAAGTCCAACTGTCATCCGACCCAGATGTGTATTCTAGGGATAGACAGAGGCACATAATGGTTAGGTAAAAAAATGGCAACTTTATAAAAGCGGGAATTCCAGACCTGCAGTTTAAAAAACAACTTCACTAAAAGATAAGTTTTTAAATTGTAAGTCCAGAGATACCAAACTCCAATTTTCTATCTGTTCCCAATTGGAAAATACACTTGAAAGGTGTTACAGGGCAGCTCCAATGCTAACCTATGGATTGTAGGGAAAAACAAATGTAGCAGTTTTTCACTGCCAGGCAGCCGCAGTCCGTGCAGGTAAGAGTGGAGGGGCAGTGAGGCGAGGTGGTGGTGGTGAGGGGGGAAGGGATGTTAGAGTTCAACGACGATGACGAGGGAAAATGAATTATTTATTTAATTTTCCCTCGTCATCGTCCGTCGAAATACCTCCCCACCCAGCCCCACCGCTCTTACCTGCACGGGTCGTGGCTTCTACCAGGAAATGTAAATCTTAAAACCACATGTCCTACCTTTTAAAAATATAATGGATGGTTTGGGCCTGGCAAGTAGGTGTGCTTGCCAGGTCGACATGGCATTTAAAAGCTTCGCACACAGACTCTGCAGTGGCAGGCCCAAGACATGTTTGTAGGGCTACGTATGTGGGTAGCACAATCAGTGCTTCAGGCCCACTAGTAGCATTTGATTTACAGACTCTGGAGACACACGGGGCCCTGCACTAGCAACTTATTAGTAAATCAAATATGCCAGTCATGGTGAAACCAAATGCCATCACATTTTAAACACAGAGTACATGCACTTTAGCACTGATCAAGTGCCGGGCATCCTAAAACCAGCAAAAACAAAGTTCAACACGCAGTTAAAAACAGGAGGCCAGAAGCAAAAAGACAGGGGAAAACACGCCAAAAGATGCCAGGTCTAACAAAAACGGTAATGTTGTCACTGACAAACTCACCTAACTATAACATTACTTTAACCCTTTGTTTTTTTCAGTGAATATATATACATATACATATATATTATACATACATATATATATAGATATATATATATCACACATACATATATATATTATACACACACCCAACGACGCACGTGGGTCTGGCAGTGGAAATCTAGGCGGGGTAAGGGCACACTCAGAGCAGTGATTTTTTAAATATTTATAAGGCGTCAAAGTTGCCTTCACAAGACCCGGTAGTGATGCCTTCGTGTTCAGATGGGAAAATCTGTATTTGATTTATGGCGCACCTCAGAAGAAAAAAGAGAGTTATGTATCACAATTTAGTGTAAGTAACGTGCGTGTCGAATCGGTATTTCGATGCGCAATCAAACTTTTGAAGTTAAGGCGCTTCGAGACACTTCTGCGCTCTTTATTTAGTAATACAACACTTATACGCTGACTCTCTGGATGCGTGCTTTAATCAGACGCCTTGAAATAGAGCTCAAACCAAGTAAAGAGTTCTGATTATCAATTTATATTATTTAGTTTATTGGGCATGTCCCGTACGCCAGGATTTCTGCAGGCTATTCATTCAGCACACCACTGCTTCACAAATGTGTTTTGCTTTGTTGTGAAATGCTCAAACAGACCAAAAATTCTCATCAAATTATAACATACAGAACAGCTGGAGATAGGTTGACCACCTTACTCCATCCAGGCCACTATGGACACATTCTCAAGTCATGAACTTTTCACCTACAAATCAATGTTTTCAGATGTGTTCAACCAGTTAGTACGGTGGAAGCAAAACAAGACTACAAAACCCAGAATTCATTAGGTTATCACATGATAGTTCACAAATTGAAACTGTCCATAATGACCTGGAGCAGGCTGATTATCCCAGATGCAAATTTAAGAATAAAAACAATGGGATTCATTAGCAATCAGAAATGTTTTTTTGATTTTCTCTAATAATGACGACAGAACTACATAGATACGAGTAAAACTTCTAAATGACTAGCTATTACAAATTGTTTCTACTGGACCCTGTTAACAATTAAATAGATTTTTGCACATTTATTGAACTACTATGTATAGTACTTCTAGTTGATTTCAGGTGCATCTTGAGGCTGGTTATTGGTTTCTGGAACAGGGGTAGGAGACGATTATTGGGGTACCAGTAGTTTGCGGAGGCACTTGCTTTTCGTGCATTTAGGTTTGATATAATTTTCCCCAACATACTGGAAATAGTTCCAGTATCTCAGCATGTTCTGATGTGTTAACTACAAAACTTTTTTCTAGTAACTTAAATGCTAGAGGTTACCTGTCTGTTTTTCTTGCAATTAATCAAAAACGTCGTGAAAGTTCAGATTTTCATGTGAAAATCTACAGTAAGAGCGCTTTGAAACATATTGGTGGTAATCATAGTATTCTTAAGATTTACAAAGAGTTCATGAAGGAAATACTACACACACCACAAGTCTAGGTTTATTTATTGGTTTCAACTAGTATTTTTATTGAGCCATTAGAATTTCCCCCTTTTTCCCTACTGGACATTTATAGCCCAATATCCCAAAAGGCATGCACTGCTTTTGCATCGCGTAAAAACAATTTGATCAACTAGAATTTCGAGAAGAGCGAGGGGCTGCCACTACAAAGGTATTCTATTATGCTGCCTCTAACGTTACATGGGAAGGGGGGGGGGGGGGGGGGTTATTCTTCCAGATTTCATGTGACCATTGTTATAAAAGGAGTATTCTTTGTGGCTGCCCTGTAACTAATGTTACAGAGAAGCATGTTTTTTAGGCTTCTCTGTTGATACGGAAGAGCATAATTGGTCTTAGATACTACGGGGCAGATTTACAAGCGCCTTGCGCCTCTTTTACGTCGCCGTAAAAGATGCACCATGCTGCGGGGTATTTACAATGTGACGCATCTGGGAGATGCGTCACGTTGTAAAGCCCTGCACCATAAGTAGGCATTCCTCCGAGGGGGGGATGTTCCGGCACAGGAACGCCTTCCAAAAGTGGCTGAGTGAAATCTTGTAGATTTCACTCAGTCACTTCTGAGCCCATGCTGCATCACAACCCTGGCATAAGGATTGACGCAGCATTGTAAAGATGGGGCCCCCCACAGCATTGCTGGAGCTGCGTCGCGCTTGCGATGCAACTCCAGCAATGCGCCGCCTTTACGGCACAGATGCGTCACGCGCATCTGTGACATTTTTGCCCCATGGTGCACCACATTGTAAATGCGGTGCATCCATGGTGGCGAAGCCGTGGCGCACAATAACTGGCGCATCCCTGCTGATTGCAGGGATGCACCAGTTATTGTAAATCTGACCCTACTATCTTCTTGTCTATTGTAGAATTACCTACAGCCTGTTGACTCTTGCATTATTTTGCTTCTTTATGGCGGATCTCCAAACCTACGTCAAATTTACCTCTTGGCTCCTGCATTATTTGCCTTTTGCTGGATCTACCATGAATAGAGAGTAGATCAGCTGTTTGTCCCTATTTTTCTGTTGATCTTTTTCTACTAGATTTAAGTACTGTTAGGGTACAGTGAAAGGTGTATGTCCTGCACAAGTACTGTAAAGAGAATACATTAACAATTAACATAGATAAAAGTAAGGTTCTTTTCTTTGGTAAATGAAACA
This sequence comes from Lissotriton helveticus, assembly GCF_964261635.1. Lineage (NCBI taxonomy): Eukaryota > Metazoa > Chordata > Amphibia > Caudata > Salamandridae > Lissotriton > Lissotriton helveticus. The sequence goes on along the minus strand of NC_136067.1, from coordinate 1,697,442,493 downwards.
TGTGCTACATGTGTCTTCGGGTTTAATATGTGGGAACACATGCTGAAATCGGCATGCCATGTCCAATTTCAACATGTTATTACCCAAGAAGACATAATCCTTTATATTTCTCACCCTCCATAACGGTAAATCTTGGGGAGGAAAACAACAGATGTTTTTTTAGCCACTTGTAATGATACCCTTGGTGGTTAGATGGTAGCACGCTGCAGGTGGTAGATTGCTACAAGTATTTGGGGTTATGTTTATGTGATTTCTTAAATGTGATAAGCACATAAAAAAACTAGTAGCTAAGAAGTAGTTTGTAACTGAAAAAACACTTGAAAAAGTAACTGTCTGTATGAGCCTCTTGCTAAAGATGAGGGTGAGATTTTAAAAACTATTCTGATTGCAGTGAGGTGCTGATAAACAAGTTGACCCATAAGGAACTATTTAAGAAAGTTAATTGTTTGATTACGAATATTTTCCCAAAAAGGCATCCTGCATATCTATCAACGATTATTTGGGAAATCAACTGTCCAGAAGTTACATGTTTGAATTTTCAAGTATTACTCTGAAAAATGCCAGGTCTAGATTGTGGATTAGAATCAATCCGAAGTGGAGATCGAAGGGCTTGCTTGTTGTCTATGAACTCTAAATGTAATTCATGCATCTATTGTTAGATTGACCAGAGTAATTTCAATCCATCACCAATATATGAAACCTGTTTTTTATTAAGCATTCTCTCGTACAAACAGGTATGCAAGCAATTATATCAGTAGGTCCGACATAATTTTAGCATTGGGGTGGTTTTTGAAGAGAATTAATTTTGATGCAATTTTGAAAAGTGCTGTATAAAATGTTTTGTATTTTAATCAGTATGTGCAGTGACGGCTCCTACGCCAAGGGCAGAGGAGCATCGCCCCACTGCTTTGCCACAGTGAAATAAAGGAAAAATAAAATTTTAGTAACTCAAGGTTATTATCATTTTACTTGTCCAGTTGCAGCAGCTTTGCTGGGCGGGGTTGCTCTGGCAATAGGAGCAGGAGGGAGTGGTGAGCACACTTTGTAAGTGCCCATGACTGTTTGGCCGGCTGTCGCGGGCGAGCCAAACAGTCATGCACACTCTGTATTACAGCCCGGGTGGAGAACATGCCCAGGCTCCCATTCCCTGGCTGAGTGCCGAACCGGCTCAGCCCAGCTCAGTTACTATCGCCAGCACACCCACCCCTGCTCTCACGGCCGCCGCAGGTGGCAAAAGTAGGGTCACCCACGGGCAGCAAAGTGGCTAGCTACGCCACTGGCCTGAACATTTTCCTTTTCCGGTGGTGCAGAGGCACGAGGAGGAGAGGCAGAGGAGAGATGCGGCGGTAAGGTAACGTTTTTTTTCTTCTTAATTTAGATCCCCTTTCCTGGCCCCTGGCCCCTGCCCCCTACCCCCAATCCGTGCCAGCCGCCACTGTGTAGGTGCGATATTTATATGTAGTTGCTATAAGAGCTTTGTTGGGAGCCTTCAAAGAAAGGTCTTAGTAGTGCACAAGACCCTGTCCTTCCTGGCTCCAAACGCACTACAGGGGGTTAAGGCAGCTCTCTCTGAGGGCACAGGCACCGTCCTAATCAGGTGAAAGTGTCAATTCCTCCCGTAAACGCTAGCTCAGGAAGGCCCATAGGGATCTGCAGGGCACACCTCAGCACCCTTTTTGTGTGACTGTCTAGAGTGAATTCACAAAGTCCAACTTTCATCCGACCCAGATGTGTATTCTAGGGATAGACAGAGGCACATAATGGTTAGGCAATATTAAAAATGGAATTTCTGGTTGGCTGAGGCTTGCGCCAAAGCCAGGCAGAAACCACCATTCTAAGTCAGGGCAAGGAAGTCACCCGCCAAGATAACCCCTGCTCACCCTCTTGGTAGCTTGGCACGAGCAGTCAGGCTTATCTCAGAGGCGATGTGTAAAGCATTTGCGCACGCACCCACCAGCAACAACATCCCCGGCCCCCCACAAAAGGAACTCCACACAAGATTATATCAATAATAGCCTTTGTATTATACCAAACACATTAGATAAGGAACACACACTTTACAATGTGCCATAGGCACAATTTACAAGGGATTATATACATGGGACAGGGCCACGTGGACCACTGTCAGGAATATGCACTTTTAGAACTAGCACTTGGTAGAATTAGCACTTTGTAGGAATAACACTTAGAACATAGAACAAGTAGAAGCTTGACACATGATGCATAAAAACAAATTCAGCGGTGTCAGGAGGACACATGATGCATAAGAACACATTCAGCGGTTTAGGGAAAACACATGACGCATAAAAACACATTCAGCGATGTCAGGAGGACACATGATGCATAAGAACACATTCAGCGGTGTCAGGAGGATACATTATGCATAAGAACACAATCAGCGGTGTAGGGAAAACACATGACGCATAAAAACACATTCAGCGGTGTCAGGAGGACAAATGATGCATACGAACACATTCAGCGGTGTAAGGAAAACACATGACGCATAAAACACATTCAGCGGTGTAGGTAAAATACATGATGCAGAAAACACATTCAGCGGTGTAAGAAGACACATGACGCATAAAAACACATTCAGCGGTGTCAGGAGGATACATGATGCATAAGAACACAATCAGCGGTGTAGGGAAAACACATGACGCATAAAAACACATTCAGCGGTGTCAGGAGGACAAATGATGCATACGAACACATTCAGCGGTGTAAGGAAAACACATGACGCATAAAACACATTCAGCGGTGTAGGTAAAATACATGATGCAGAAAACACATTCAGCGGTGTAAGAAGACACATGACGCATAAAAACACATTCAGCGGTATCAGGAGGACACATGATGCATAAGAACACATTCAGCGGTGTGGGGAAAGCACATGACGCATAAAACACATTCAGCGGTGTAGGAAAAACACATGATGCATAAAACACATTTAACGGTGTAGGAAAGCAACTTTGTACATGATGCATAAAAACACATTCAGAGGTACCAGAACACAGGGTGCGCAAAACCTACAACACACAGTACATTTCCTAGCACCCAAAAGCAATAGGACATAGATCATAATAATACCTAAACCACAGTTAGCGCAGAAATCATAATAGCACATAAATCACTTTTAAAGTCCAGGTTGCGCCACTGCGCCAATACCTAAACGTAGCAGCTGCCCACTACTTGCTGGGCAGCTGAGGACAGGGACAGAACAGGGCCTAAACGCTGCAGCTGGCACTAAGTGCTGCGCAGCTGGGGAAGGCCAAGGTAGGGATGAAGGAGTGCATCTCACTCCAAAGTCCAGAGAACAAGTCCCTAGGAAGAAAGGTCCTAAACGGCGCAGCTGCCCACTATGTGCTGGGCAGCTGAGGACAAAACTGCGTCAGGGGGCTCTCACTAGCCCTTAGCAGTGAGCTGCGCCCACTGGAGCCATCTAGGCTCTGGGAATGGTGGGGCTTCACGTTGGAGCCACCTAGGCTCTAAAGATACACTTGGCCCCTGGAGCACTCTGTCTCCTTAAACAACGAGCATGGCCCCTCTGGGCACAGGAAAACGGAGATGGCCTGACGTTGGAGCCCGCAGGCTCAAATCAAACATGCCCTCTGCACTGGAGCCATCTGGCTCTGAACATCAATCATACCCCCAAAGACTGGGGCTTTAAAATAACTGGGCCCCCTTGGAGCCTAACTGTCTCTAGAAATGAACTGCCCCCAGGGAGCCTCGCGGGGACTCAGAAGCAGAGGGAGCGCAGAGGAGTGACCCGCGGGGACGCCTGCACTCACCGGCTGGGGGGCGGCATCTCCTCTCCTGCGGCATCTCCTCTTGGCGGCTCTCTTCCTTTGCCGGTGGTAGCGCTTTGCGGGGCTCTCTCACCACATGAGAGCCTCGCCTTCACAAAGCGCCCGGCCCGCTCCCTTGGTCTTCACCCGGTCCCCATCTCGGGACCGGGACTTCTTCAAATGGAGCCCGCAAGGCTCCGGGTTTCACTGTGGCCACTCGGGGAGGCGGGGTAGGCTCCCGGCCTCCCCATGCGACACCAGGGTCCATCTTCGGCAGCGCGGGCGGGCAGCATCTCCGGTCTCCCTCTCCCCCTTTGGGAGACCGGCAAAAGCGGGCATGGCTTCCCCCAGGCAGGGGTAGCGGAAGTGAGTCCATCCTGGCCCTGCCCACAGTCAGGCGGGCGCGGGCCGGACTTCCGGTTTTGCCGCGGCAGCGGCTTCTCGTGTCGGGGGCTAAAATGAGGGTTAGGCTCCCTCGGTAGAGGAAATAAACATGGGAACGGGATGGGCAGCCGTCAAGGTGGATCTGAAAAGGGGTGGCACCCTTAAATAAAAATATAACGAGAATCGGGCACAATGCAGGGTAGGCTCCTGCAAATCTAGGATCACGAGCAGGTCAGAGAGCAGCTCCATGCTGCAAAATTCAAATAAAGCGCTCTCAACGCGCTGGGGAGTCCAAGGAGTCCTGGGGCAGGGAAATGGAGCAGGCAGCTCCCAGTTAAGAAGAAGTCCTCCAGTCCCCACAAGGCAAGGCAGAAGGGCCCCACAGGGAGAGAGCTTTCCAGGCATCCAGGATATCCAGGGGCTGGACAGGGCCCAGGGAGGCAAGCCTTCCCCTGGGCCCCAGCAGCAGCACACCCCTGGTAGATTCGAGTTGGGAACAAGAACATTTTACAAGAGGTCACAGGCTCTTTTTATACACAAAAATCCCTTTGTCTAAAGGTGCAGGGTGGGGGCAAAACCAGGCGCAGCTGGTTTGGGAGCACTCTTGATGGGCTCAGCCCCTCTCACTATTCACTGGCCAGGCTAGGGTCATTAAACGCACCACAGGGGGCGGAGCCAGCATTGTGTGGGGAAAGCCCAGCCCTATTCAGGTCCCAGGTGTACTCCTCCCTCACATCACTCATGCTAATCTCAACACTCACCACCGGGGCAGACCTATCATGACTCATGGAGCCAGGCTCACCAGCCAGCTCCAGCCAATCACAAGCCAGACACAAATTACACAAACATGCCAACTTCTAGAAGTGGCACTTCCACACTATACACAATCACGCTGCATACATCATTGCGCAGCATTTAATCACACGAGTCCGCACACACCAAACTCGCATCTGCAATCCCCACGCATCAGGAACTACCAGGGACACACACATTCCCCATGCATTCCTATGGGAGGGCAGGCCAATCTCACACACGCACTCGGGGAGCGCACGCACTTTACACTGCGCCACAGTGTCAAAGTGCGCAAAGACCAGAAATCACTATAATTATTTAATATTACCAGGCAAAAAGTTCAGGGGTGAACCTGCCAGAAGGGCCAAGTCCAACAGGCAAAAAAATGGCAACTTTATAAAAGTGGGATTTTCAGACCTGCAGTTTAAAAAACAGCTTCACTAAAAGATACGTTTTTAAATTGTGAGTCCAGAGACACCAAACTCCAATTTTCTATATATTCCCAATTGGAAAATACACTTGTAAGGTGTTACAAGGCAGCTCCAATGCTAACCTATGGATTGTAGGGAAAAACAAATGTAGCAGTTTTTCACTACCAGGCAGCCGCAGCCAGTGCAGGTAAGAGTGGAAGGGCAGTGAGGCCAGGTGGGGGTGGGGTGGGTGTTGAAGTTCAACGACGATGACGAGGGAAAATTAATAATTTTCCCTCATCATCGTCCATCGAAATACCTCCCCACCCAGCCCCACCGCTCTTACCTGCACGGGCCGCGGCTGCTACCAGGAAATGTAAATCTTAAAACCACATCAATCAATCAATCAAACACATTTATAGAGCGCGCTACTTACCGCTAGGGTCTCAAGGCACTGGGGGGAGGGGGGTGCTGCTACTGCTCGAAGAGCCAGGTCTTGAGTTGCTTCCTAAAGGAGAGATGGTCCTGGGTCAGCCGCAGGTGGGTGGGGAGGGAGTTCCATGTCTTGGCCGCCAGGTAGGAGAAAGATCTTCCTCCGGTGGTGGTTCTGCGAATCCGTGGGATGGTGACGAGGGCGAGGTTGGCGGATCGGAGCTGGCGGGTGGGTGAGTAGAACGTGAGGCGGTTGTTGAGGTATTTGGGGCCCATGTAGTGGAGAGCCTTGTGTGCGTGGATGAGGAGCATGAACGTGAACCTCTTGCTGACGGGGAGCCAGTGCAGGTCTCTCAGGTGGGCAGAGATGTGGCTGTGACGGGGGATGTCCAGGATGAATCGTGCAGAAGCGTTCTGTATGCGTTGGAGTCTTTTCTGTATTTTGGCTGTGGTTCCAGCGTAGAGGGTGCTCCCGTAGTCCAGTCGGCTGGTGACAAGGGCCTGGGTGGCTGTCTTTCTGGTTTCTGTGGGGATCCACCGGAAGATCTTACGGAGCATGCGCAGGGTGTTGAAACATGATGACGAGACGGCGTTGACTTGCTTGGTCATCGTGAGGGAGGAGTCCATGATGATACCCTGGTTGCGTACGTGGTCTGTGGGAATGCGGGCGATGCCCAGATCAGGGGCCACCAGGAGTCGTCCCAGGTGGAGGGGGATGGTCCGAGGATGATGACTTCCGTCTTGTCTGAGTTCAGCTTCAGACGGCTGAGCTTCATCCATTCCGCGACGTCTTTCATTCCTTCCTGGAGGCTGGCTCTGGCGGTGGCCGGGTCGTTGGTGAGGGAGGGATCAGCTGGGTGTCGTCAGCGTAGGAGATGATGTTTAGGTTGTGTTGGCGTGCGATGGCTGCGAGGGGGCTCATGTAGACGTTGAAGAGGGTGGGGCTGAGTGAGGAGCCTTGAGGAACGTTGCAGAGGATCTTTGTGGCCGCTGAGCGGAAGGGGGGGAGGCGGACTCTCTGAGTTCTGTCGGAGAGGAAGGAGGTGATCCATTCCAGAGCTTTTCCTTGGATCCCGGCGTGGTGGAGGTGGACTGTGTCGAATGCGGCCGATAGGTCAAGGAGGATGAGGGCGGCAGTTTCCCCTTTGTTGAGCAGGAACCTGATGTCGTCAGTGGCTGCGATGAGGGCGGTCTTGGTGCTGTGGTTAGCTCGGAAGCCGGACTGCGTTGGGTCGAGGGAGTCGTTTGTCTCGAGGAAGGTGGTCAGCTGTTTGTTGACGGTCTTCTTGATGACTTTAGCGGGGAAAGGGAGGAGCGAGATGGGGCGGAAGTTCTTGAGGTCCGTGGGGTCCGCGGTGGGTTTCTTCAGGAGGACGCTGATCTCTGCATGCTTCCAGCTCTCTGGGAAGGTGGCAGATGCGAAGGAGTTGTTAATGATGTTCTGGAGTTGGGGTGCGATGATGGAGTCGGCTTTGTTAAAGATGTGGTGTGGATAGGGGTCGGTTGGGGAGCCGGAGTGGATGGTGTTCATCACGTGAGTGGTGTCTTCAGTGCTGACGGGGGTCCTGGTGCAGAGGGTGGTGGTGGGGGGCATTGGTTGGGTGGTTGGGTGCGTGGTCTGGGCGCCAAAGCTGTTGCGTATGTCAGCGATCTTGTGGTGGAAGAACGAGGTGAGTGAATCGCAGAGGTCTTGCGAGGGTGTGATGTCGTTGTTGCTGGAGCTGGGGTTGGAGAGCTCTTTGACGATGCTGAAGAGTTCCTTGCTGTTGTGGGTGTTGTTGTCCAGTCGTTCTCTGAATACTGTCCTTTTGGTGGTGCGGATCAGCTGGTGGTGTTGGCGGATGGCGTTCTTGAGGGCTGTCATGTTTTCTGTTGACTGGTCGTGGCGCCAGGCTTTCTCGAGGGTGCGGCAGGATTTCTTGGAGTTCTTGAGGTCGTTGGTGAACCACGAGGCTTTCTTGCTGCCGGGTCTGTTGGGAGGATTCTTCAGTGGTGCAAGGGTATTGGCACAGTTGGTGAGCCACTGTGTGAGATTGCGGGCTGCTTTGTTGGAGTCCGTAGTGGTGGTGGGAGGGTTCTGGCTCAGCGAGGTGGTGAGCTGGTCGGTGGTGATCTTGTTTCAGCATCTTCGGGGAGCCTGTTGCGGGTGGTGGTGGGTCGTGGTTTTTCTGAAGTTGAAGTGGACGCAGCTGTGATCTGTCCAGTGTAGTTCGGTGGAGTGGCTGAAGGAGATGTGGTTGCTGGAGGAGAAGACTGGGTCAAGCGTGTGGCCGGCGTAGTGGGTGGGGGTGTTCACCAGTTATTTGAGTCCGAGGTTGGTGAGGTTGTCCAGCAGGGTGGTGGTGTTATTGTCATTGTTGTTTTCCAGGTGGAAGTTGAGGTCCCCTAGGAGGACATAGTCTTGGGAGGTGAGGGCGAGCGGGCTGATGAAGTCTGCGATGGCTTCGCTGAATTGTGTGCGTGGTCCCGGGGGTCTGTAGATGAGGGTGCCTCTGAGTGTGGTCTTGGGATCGGTGTGTATCTGGAAGTGAAGGTGCTCGGCGGCGGTGAGGGTGTTGTCGGAGTTGGTCGTGATGCGGATGGTGTTTCTGTGGACGATGGCGATGCCTCCTCTGGTTTGGTTGGCGCGGTCCCTCCGGGTGATCTTGTAGCCATCCGGGATGGCTATCGCGATGTCGGGGGCTGAGGAGGCGTTCATCCAGGTTTCTGTGAGGAAGGCGACGTCCGGCGCTGTTGTGTCATACCTTTTAAAAATATAATGGATGGCTTGGGCCTGGCAAGTAAGTGTGCTTGCCAGGTCGACAGGGGAAAACACGCCAAAAGATGCCAGGTCTAACAAAAACGGTAATGTTGTCACTGACAAATTCACCTAACTATAATATTACTTTAACCCTTTGTTTTTTTCAGTGAATATATACATATATACACTCACACTGTACTACACATAGGTTTCTAGTATAAATCACGTAACTAAATTCTCACTAAGAGTATAAGCAAATTGAGCTCAGGGGCATTAGTAGATTCAATTCACTAGCAATAACAATGTGAAATTATTTAGCTGAGCAAGCTTGTGAGCACATTTTACTTCTTGGACACCAGAGCGCAGCAAGTTTAGGCCTTAGAGATTGGCACATCGGCTATGCAAAGTTGACAAGCAATACATTTTTTTTTCAGTTCCTCTCTTATGTTATTTTAATATACTACTAAGTACATCATCAAGACATTTCAATATTTATCAATCAAAACATCTTGTGTTTCACCACCTTTCCTACTTACCAAGTTAACATCAATGTTATTGTAATGGGTGTACCTACACTATATAATGATGTACAGTATCACAAGCAGATGTATTCAAATTTACTTTTGCTTCTATTTAATAATACGATCTGATTTTTCATAAAATTTCATTTCCAAATTACTTCCAAACTGTAGTATCAGAGAATAATTCAGTTTATTTTTAATAATTCATTTTGGTTTCGCCAACCATTTAAAATAATTCAGTTTTAGACCATAGTATCAATGAGTAGTTGTTAACATCAGCTTGAACAGGTGCGTTTCTAGGCGTGCCGGGGCGAGGTAATAGTTTTTTTGTGTTCAGTTTTATATAGGGCGAAGCCGACCCCCAATACATTGCAACGCTTTACCTGAGCACATTCTTTTTTTGTAGGCACAGGGCGATTGAGTGATTTGCCCAGGGTCACAGGATGTTGAGCCGACGCCGAGACTGGAACCTGTTTCTCCAGCTCCATAGTCATTGGCACTGGCCGTTTATTTTTTCTGTGCATTAAATCCAGTTTGGTTTTGAGATTTAACACCTTAACTGCTTCAAACGTTCCGCGCCAATGCGGAACGTTCTATTAGGCGGGCGGGCCGTGTCGGCCAACGGACGTGCGCAGCACTATGGAGGTAGTGCTCGCGACTGCCGTTGGCTGACACCCACAGGGAACGGTTTAACAAACACAGTAGCCACTTATTTGATGAGTAAATATTTGAAATTATATTACTGTATATATATTCTTTTTCGTATGCAGGCGTAAGGCCAGATTTTATTCCGAGACTCGCTTGTGACCGGTGCTATGCTCCGCCCACACTGGTATTGCCATTTTCGTCCTCTCTCTGTGCCATTATTGTCTTTTTCATTCCTTCTGTTGGTTCTCTGCTGTTCCGTAGTGTTTTGTTTTCTTTGTGACTCACTTCTGCTGTTCTGCTCTCCTGCATTGTGCCCCTGCATATTCCATTCCCATTTGTGTACCGCGTTTTTTTCCCCCCTTTGCGCTCCAATGGCCTTTGGCTTTCCCCCATTTCATGTCTAATCCTCAGCCCGACCGCCCCCGCTCCTGCCTCCCAGCCGCTCGTCCCGCCCCCTCCCCTACAAATGGCGGCAGCTGTGCGGTAGCGCAGCGGGTACGTGCAGCAGGCGCGCCCAAGGCGCGTCTAAGGCAAGCCTGTCTGAGCTCATCCATGACCAGCGCCAGGAACCCAGAAACTCCAACTATCGATTGCTACGACATGAGCACTAAAAATCCAGGGCAGGAGGATCTGGACTAGTGTTTGGGTAGCAACAAATAGGTTACCATAAATTTAGTAAGTTCCAGTTTGATCAGAGACAGTTTGAGTGAACTACATTGGAAGATAGTGCTCAGGATCTCAACTTAAATACTGTGAAAGGAATTGGGAGAGTTGAATTACATATGGTCACAATACAGTCACTGCATCCCATGAAAATGCTGCCAGGGACTTAAAATAAAACCTTTAGTAAATAATGTTAAAATAAATGACAATTTCAAAAAGTCGCAAAGGTGGACCACTTAGCAAAAAGACAAAACAGACAACAAATTATCAGGACCGTGTCCATAGTATTTTTCTTCAAATATATTCTTTTATTCAAAATACATGATTGAAAAGAACAGCCAACATGTTTCGTCCAGACAGATGGACTTCTTCAGGGCATAAAAGCAAATAAGTGCACTCCTGAGAATTATCAACATCAGAGTGTCCGTAATAAGTAAGGGCTCCAAGCACGATGGCAGGAGTGCGTTTCAACAGGAATTTTTGAAAGGGCGATATATGCTTCCCTTTAGGAACAAAGACAGCCAGCGGTATGAGAACACCAGCATAAATTGGCCCAGCAATCTCACCACAATAAGGTGGGCCGAAAGTGTTGAGGACAATCCCCTGATCCAGCCTAGATAGATCCTGTATTGGATTGCACCGTGGCAGTGGGTGCATCAACAGTGGTTGGTAGCGCTATTCCAGCAGGGAAGGACGTCCTCAAACGCACTCAGAAAAGAATTCCTTAGAAAGTTTTTTTTTAATTCTAAAAAAGTTTCAATCAAAAACTTTGGCTCAGTTGATTATTAGTTTTATTCACACTCGTAGTAAATCATTTTTCATTGTCAATTATAATACAACGCCCAATGCATTTCGGGCAACCTGCCCTTCTTCAGGGGCATGGTTATTCTGTCGAAGGAAAATAAAATAAAGCACAACTGTAATCACTTAAATGAAGATATGTGCAGATATATGCAACATTGTTTCAGAATGGGTCTATCTCGAACCCTCTATCCCTTTGAATTATGTTCAAAAACAGTCATATGTGAAATCACGTCATTCAATCTTGCCCAAATGAAAAAAGTCCAAATAAACGTGCAACGACCAAACAAGTGAATGGTTTGCATAAAAAACATTGTGATTTCTGGATAAAGTCAATAATAATCCAAATGATATAAACGGCGTCATATCTTTACTGCTAGAAGCATTCGTATACAGTTGTAAAAGCCGTGAGAGTGAAAATCACAAATTGTAGCCTGAAAGGGATAACGCAAAACAATAGTCGTGACCGCTGTACCAACGGTACTGGGTGAAATGATGCCAGAGATTTTTTTAAAAGGAACATACCTAGAGTTTCTGCAGTACGAAGCTTGCTAGATTGGATCGGGTAATATCTGTCACGGGCTGCGTTCTAAAAAAGGGAGAGAACCGGACCATTTGAGTAAAAAACACGCAGGTCACTTGAGGTTATACTACAGTAGGATGGACTTGAGTAGCACTCACCCGGTAGATAAGTTTCATGCTCCGGTAACGCGTTTTCAAATCGTAGCACGCCGAAACGAGTTCGGATGGTGTTTGTAGGAAGCGAGCTGCCGCTTTTAACCCGGAAGTGTTTGGGAAGTTCCTTGAGATCGGAACAAAAATAAAGAAAAGACTAGTCCGTACATGAAACGTAAATAATGTGTTTTATTGCGAATTGGATAATAAAAAAAATGAAACCATGTTAAAAAAAGGGAAAGAATCTAAATCGAGTAGTTTAAAAAATACGGTGGGCAATATGACTTGTTTTATTTTAACGTGAACTGAAGGGAGATCCGGGCTCCTCCTCTAGCGTCAAAGTCAATAGTCACAGTCTGAACAAGTCCTTTGTCATAAAGTAGTCATGGTGAAGTGTGCGAAGACATAAAAAATTGTAAATATTGATTAATGAGGGTACATATAAAGAACAACTGTTCATATACCATGGTTGTGAAGACGAATACATTACAGTAAACACTGTTCAATGAAATGAATAATAACACAATTCATAAAAAACAATTCAGATCCATACGGTCATTAAGACCCTTCGGTTGGCATGTGTTCAAAAAGGTCATCCAAAACACTTCTCTACGTAATAAGTGTTGAGTATTGTCTCTGCCTGGTAATACTGGTACAGTCTCCAAAATTAGAAAATGCAGCTGGCTAGGCGAGTGATTTTGACTGTTGAAATGGCTTGCCAAGGAGATTTAGAATTTCTTGTCCGAATATTGCTCTTATGTTCTATTATGCGTGTCTTAATTTTGCGCTCCGTTTTTCCGACATATGCCAAACCACACGGCCATTTAATGAGGTAAATAACGTTCCTACTGTCACAAGTCGCAGTGACACGTAATGAAATAGTTGTACCTTTACTCGGATGTTTAATTTCTTTCCCTTTAATCAACAGTGCCATACAACTGATGGGGGACTCCCACTATATGTATATTAACTAGGAATAGCGGGTCATGTGCTAGGTTCCTGCAGGGTTCACTGTCAAAGCTGGTTTCGTTTAAAATAAATGACATTTAACATAGATAGACCTATCCCTTTGCAAAAGGTATTTCATAAGTCTTGGCCATGTCACTTTTTTCACGAAGATGGTGTCAATAAGGCACACATAGAAGTAACCAGGCTTGCCAGCTTTCCTCTAATGAAGGACGTTGCAGATCCATTGCTGCACTTCCCAGCTGATGTTCCAAACATGTCCTGGAACACCATTTTGGGTACTCATAACCATGAAAACACTGATGCGTAAGTTTCCAACATGGTGTGACAACATTTGGCTATAGATGGATACATGACAGAATAGTTGCTGGGTTTGACACAAGATGGACACTCAGTATTGCAACAGCATTAATAGCAAGCAAATATTGCACAATGTGGTAAGTTTCTTTACCAGGTTTCTTGATGCATAAAATGGGTGAAGTGGGGGTATTACGGATGATAATAGTGGGCATCAAAACCTTTTTGCTTTAAAAGAGCGCCTCTAACTAGGCAGGTTTTCAATGAGAAAGTTGCCAGTTTCTTGCCTTACCCATTTGGTGCCTGCATTCTGACACTGGGTCACATGAATGGGTGTGGGTGACAGCTGGGCCTTGGATATTCCTCCTAGACAGCCACACACAAAGAGGAGCTTAGCTGTGACTGGATTGGCCATCACTAGCAGGATGGGATGGAGGAGCCCACTTACACCTGAACATGGTGTCATGTGTCCACACAAAGGGCTGCATATCCACTTAAGTTAGTCTGGAACTAGGACCAGGAAGACAGGGCATCTGGGCACTTCAGAGGAAACCTCTAGAAGCTACATCCACTTCAAAAGCACAATTGTGCATAAATACTGGTACCTAGACACCAACCTTTCAATATTCTTCTAGACCTTTGGATACATTTCCAGGAAAAAGGACTGCTGTGCTGCTGAAATGACTGCCACTCTACTGGTACAGTCTCCAAAATTAGAAAATGCAGCTGGCTAGGCGAGTGATTTTGACTGTTGAAATGGCTTGCCAAGGAGATTTAGAATTTCTTGTCCGAATATTGCTCTTATGTTCTATTATGCGTGTCTTAATTTTGCGCTCCGTTTTTCCGACATATGCCAAACCACACGGCCGTTTAATGAGGTAAATAACGTTCCTACTGTCACAAGTCGCAGTGACACGTAATGAAATAGTTGTACCTTTACTCGGATGTTTAATTTCTTTCCCTTTAATCAACAGTGCCATACAACTGATGGGGGACTCCCACTATATGTATATTAACTAGGAATAGCGGGTCATGTGCTAGGTTCCTGCAGGGTTCACTGTCAAAGCTGGTTTCGTTTAAAATAAATGACATTTAACATAGATAGACCTATCCCTTTGCAAAAGGTATTTCATAAGTCTTGGCCATGTCACTTTTTTCACGAAGATGGTGTCAATAAGGCACACATAGAAGTAACCAGGCTTGCCAGCTTTCCTCTAATGAAGGACGTTGCAGATCCATTGCTGCACTTCCCAGCTGATGTTCCAAACATGTCCTGGAACACCATTTTGGGTACTCATAACCATGAAAACACTGATGCGTAAGTTTCCAACATGGTGTGACAACATTTGGCTATAGATGGATACATGACAGAATAGTTGCTGGGTTTGACACAAGATGGACACTCAGTATTGCAACAGCATTAATAGCAAGCAAATATTGCACAATGTGGTAAGTTTCTTTACCAGGTTTCTTGATGCATAAAATGGGTGAAGTGGGGGTATTACGGATGATAATAGTGGGCATCAAAACCTTTTTGCTTTAAAAGAGCGCCTCTAACTAGGCAGGTTTTCAATGAGAAAGTTGCCAGTTTCTTGCCTTACCCATTTGGTGCCTGCATCCTGACACTGGGTCACATGAATGGGTGTGGGTGACAGCTGGGCCTTGGATATTCCTCCTAGACAGCCACACACAAAGAGGAGCTTAGCTGTGACTGGATTGGCCATCACTAGCAGGATGGGATGGAGGAGCCCACTTACACCTGAACAGGGTGTCATGTGTCCACACAAAGGGCTGCATATCCACTTAAGTTAGTCTGGAACTAGGACCAGGAAGACAGGGCATCTGGGCACTTCAGAGGAAACCTCTAGAAGCTACATCCACTTCAAAAGCACAATTGTGCATAAATACTGGTACCTAGACACCAACCTTTCAATATTCTTCTAGACCTGTGGATACACTGCCAGGAAAAAGGACTGCTGTGCTGCTGAAATGACTGCCACTCTACTGGACTGCTGCGCCGAAGGAACTGATTCCCTGCTTTGCTTCCTGTTGCCCGCCGCCCTCTTGCCTGTTTTGAAATGACTGCGCCTGTATCTCTTGATCCCAGAACTCAGAGTGACTTCAAGGGATGGTTAGCTGGTCTCCTGATCTGAAGCCTCAATGACAGACTTCCAACAACCTTGTACCTGCACTGGGCTCTGCAATCTGTGAGTCTACCCTGCCAAGTGGTGCCACCCCAGTCCTGGACCCTTGGAAGTGAGCCTAGGGTGCTTGCCAGCCCCTGTGGAGGCAGTGGAACTGAGGCATCTCCTTTGCTGCGCAGTGCAACTCCGCGCAAAACTGACTCATCTCTGCTGCTTTGTAGATTGGACCCATCACAAAGACCTGCATCGCTTTCACAGCCCACAACGCCGATGGACAAGCCACTGCGCAATGCCTCCTCTTCTCAGGCCCTCACATCGCTGTTGACGGTAGCCTAGACTATGACGTCGGACTCGCAGATCTTCGGAACTGACGCAACACTCCAACTGCGCGCTGCATTCTCAACCCTGGACTTACCATTGTAATCCCCATTGGCGGGATCCTCGATGATGACTCCAAGCCTTGCATCCAGCATCTCGGGAACTGACGCTTTGCTTGGCTTCATGACTCTTCTTTGATGCGGATCTTCGCAATGTTCTGCAAACCAGGATTTAAAGTACTTTTGTTCAGCGGGCCTAATTGGGTCCCTGTAGCTGGCCAGTGCTCCAACGCAGTCGGCCTAAACTTGTGACTTTGCCTTGATCAGAGGCACCCAGATAGCCACAGTTGGCGCTAATTTTACTAAAACCTTTAACATTGAATATCTCTGGTTCTACTGATTGGATTTTTGTTGTTTTGTTCTTGTTTTATTTTAGGAAAACTCGATTTTTCTAACCTAGTGTGGGACTCTATTTTATGTGGTGTTTTCACTTTATTACTGTTTGAAGTGTTACACGAATACTTTATTAATTTCCTCTAGGTTAAGTCTGACGGCTCTGTACCAAGGTACCAAAGGCTTGAGCATAGGTTAATTTAGGGTTCGCTTGTGCCTCACCCTGACAAGGATTGTGGTTGCTACTTGATCAGGGGCTCACATTCCAGTCAACCAACATCCCAATTTCTCACAGGGGTTGCTAGAATTAATAATGAAGGTGTTTTCAAACACAAAAAAGGTGATGGGCGGAATGCTTGCAATTGTTTAACCACTGACAATCGCTCTAGGTAGCATTCCAACCCATTATTCTATTGCCCACCATGCCTCCTCAGATTAGACCAAGCCATGTAAAAAAAATGCAGCAAAAAGTCCTATGGATGTTCTAATGGAAAATACAATTTCTAACGCCTTCTGCCACTTAACATTTCCTTTCCTGGGCAGATATCCATGAATGTGATATGTTGAATCTTAGCTACTTGTGCCAATTTTTTTTTAAATTTGTTCAACCACATAAAATGTATTACAAGACCAAAAAAGGCTGTTTCAATGGAAAATGAACACATATTTCTTCAAGATGGGTCTGGGTCATATTATAAGGAGGACAATAGTAACCTGCAGGATGGGATATTTCTTGGTACAGTGCCAGGACACTGAACATTACATCCTGCTTGAGAGACTGGACAGAAACTCTAGGAAGAAGCAGGACATTCTATGCTAGATTAGCGTAGGAACAACATTGGTGGAGGCAAGCTGCTCCCGAAGTAGAGTAACAAATTAACAGAAAGAGCTTCTGAATACATAATAGATTAGAACTACTCCTGTGTAATTGTGATGCATTTAACCTGTACTCAGCACACAACGCTGCTTAAGACCAGCCACAGTACCATTGCAAGCTTGTTGAGTTCTTGGTTCTTCTTCAATCCATGGCCACCATTTTTGGTCATATTTGGATTGGGTTATACACATTCTGATTTCAGTATTGTTAGCTGACTGGCTGGTTCTGGTAAAGTGACTAAATATCGAGGGACATAATATAGAATGCCCAAAATACCGACTCCAAAATATCGAAGTACAGAATATAGAATCCCTATCTACAAACAGGTAAGTACTAAAATATCGAATCCAAAATATAGAATGCTAAAATATAGTTAAAAAAAATATTGAATTTTTTAAATGTATTAAAAAATATAAAAATAATTAAATATTAAAAACAATTAAATAAAACGCACTTAAAATAATGTAAAAAAGCTTCAAATGTAAAAATAATAAATATAATATAAAAAGTAGAGATTTTGATGGATAGTGAGAGTGTAAAAATTACTATTCCCACTCCAGTGAGTGCAACAGTAGGGAAAATGTTGGAAAGCGTAGGGGTAAAAATTACTATTCCCACTCCAGTGAGTGCAACAGTAGAGAAAACGTTGGATAGCGTAGGGGTAAAAGTTACTATTACCACTCCAGTGAGTGCAACAGTAGGGAAAGCGTTGGATAGCAGGATGGTAAAAATTACTATTCTCACTCCAGCGAGAGCAACAGTTGGGAAAGCGTTGGATAGCAGGAGGGTAAAAATGAGTATTCCCACTCTAGTGAGTGCAACAGTAGAGAAAGCGTTGGATAGCGGGAGGGTAAAAATTACTATTCCCACTCCAGTGAGTGCAACAGTAGGGAAAGCGTTGGACAGGGTAGGGGTATAAATTACTATTCCCACTCGAGTGAGTGCAACAGTAGGGAAAGCGTTGGATAGCGTAGGGGTAAAAATTGCTATTCCCACACCAGTGAGTGCAAAAGTAGGGAAAGCGTTGGATAGCGGGAGGGTAAAAATTACTATTCACACTCCAGAGAGTGCAACAGTAGGGAAAGCGTTGGATAGCGGGAGGGTAAAGATTACTATTTCCACTCCAGTGAGTGCAACAGTAGGGAAAACATTGGATAGCCTAGGGGTAAAAATTACTATTCCCACTCCTGAGGGAAAGTAATGATTTAATATTAAAAGATTAAATTAATTATCAATACCAATAAAAAAATAAAAAATAATTACCAATTAATAAAAATGTATTACCAATTAATAATTAATTATCAAATAATTATCAATACATATAAATAAAAATAAATATTTACTTTATTACAATTAAATTACTTCCCACCCTATTCTCCTATAAACCCAAAACCCGCTCCAAATAATTTCAATTAACATAATTATCAATTGATCAATTAATAGAAATTAATTCCCAATTAATAAAAATGATTTACCGAATAATAACAATTAGTTTCCAAGTAATAATTAATTATCAATACATTAATTATCAATGCATATAAATAAAAATTAATATTTAATTAACTATAATTAAATTACTTCCAACCCTCTTCCCCTATAAACCAACAACCCGCTATGGAATTAAATTACGCAAAAATGTAATTACATAACATTCATTACTTTAAAAAATAATAAACATACATAACAAAATGAATACATAATTTTAATACATATACTACCATACATAACACTAAAAAAAACGATATTATGGAAATCGATGTTTTAAATTCGATATTCTGGAAATCAATATTTCCTACCCCAAATTCGATATTCTGACTAACTATATTTTTAATTCGATATTCTGGGCAGTCTATATTTTGTATTTGATATTTAGGGTGTTCACCGCTGGTTCTACCTCGAGATTTGTTCAATATGCACTAATATTGTAATTATTCACCCAGTCCTTTATTATTCTTGTGACCTAAAACATTCAAAGGCCTCCGTAAGATGGAATGCAACTTTTCACTAAAACCTAAAATTTAAAACAATAAATATCTGTGGCCCAAACCCATTTTCGATTTAAAAATATTGGTCAACCTATGCTCATAATGCATGACATGGGAAAAACAATACCATGTGATTATACATTTTCAGAATGTGCTGTATGTCCAGGGCACTACAGACAATTTCCAAAGAAATCTTTTACAAACAAAACTTTTTTTTTCTTGCCATCAAGAGTGACTTGCAATCTGTGACTTACCTTATGGATATTAATGAGGTAAGTCAAATTGTGACCCACTCCAAACTGTAATTTTACAACCCAACCTATTAGTACATAGGCTAGTGCGCATAATTCCAAACTAGTCCCAAAAATACTGACCACTAATTGCTACCAATTCAACTATACATCTGGCCCTTTATTCTTTTTCCCTCCCCCTGTTTATTTTTTGTATGGTTGTGTGGTTTGAATATATCTTTTGTAGTGCAAAGTCCACTGGCCGCACACAAATAAAAACAAACACTGCAACATTGGACTGGAACCTATACCAGCCACGTGTCGTTGTAAACCGTTCACACTTCAACTGTCCACATTTATATATTTATTTATCTAACAGTTTTGTTAGATCCAAACATCACACATGGATATCAGAGCGCCATCTAAAAAAACATATCGGACATTTACACTCACATTTTTCTCACCAACATCCCGCAAACAGAAGCCACAAAGAGAGCAGTCTATGTCCCAAGGCCCACAAATCTAGTTAGTCATACATGTGATCGGCAAAGTGATGAAATTCAGACCAGCTGTGTCAATGTGCACAGTGGGTAAACTTGACAAAACCTGTAACGTTTGATACGCTGCTCGAGGGCGAAATGTTGGAAGACAGTTTTTACGCACAGCTCCGCGTGCTTGGGCCAGGAAGCGCTACCGGCTGTGAGCTTCAAACGTGTGTCAGGTTTCGGGAGCCTTATAAAAACCTGCTGAATGAAGTGAAATTCGGCTTGGCCTCTACGAGTGCAACTCTTGATAAATGCGGCCTTTGATCCATCCAGACAGAACGCGGAGTGAAATCTGAACCCACAAATTGTGATATATTGTTAGACAAGATTTAGAAGTAAATCGGAAATCTAGCAAGCCTGATCCGGTGAGCTTGTTACAGCGAACTTGGAGTTGGGCACGCGCTTGACTCCTTGAGTCGTTGCGCAACAGAGCAGCTTGTACAAAGTTTGTGCCAGCCTCAGCTGCCTTATCAAAGGCTGAACCAGAATACATTGATGACATACACATTGACAGACTCGTTAACATTATTTATAGATGTCTGTACTTCATCGCAGGACTCACTGCAAACTTATATCCAGACATGTGGAACGTGTGACGTCAAACCCGCTCACTAAAAATAATAGTGCCGGTGCTTTGAACCTGGACAAATATTGCAAAAAACGAGAGGGAAACCGTAGAATGTCAGATGGTCTGGCAAGGTTCGAGAATACTATATAAGGGGTAAAATACCCCCTGCCGTACATTATTGTATTGTATTGTAATTGCATTTATATAGCACTTATAACCCCTGTGAGGCATTGAAGCGTTTTGTCGGCGAGTAGCACGCTACTCCGGAACCCATAAAGGAATAGTGGTGAATTAGTATAGTGAAATATGAAAGTAATATGAGTATTTATAAGGATTATAGGGATATTGCAAGTCACCAGGGAGTTCCATAGCCATATAGAGGAACGAGTCTGAAGGCTGAGTTCCGACTTGCAATATCCTTATTGTGTATGCCAGGTGGTAATTTATCCCATATGATCCATGGTGTCTCAATCACCTTTCCCGCAAACCACTTAAAATCATGGTGCCTACTTTTCTCATATGAAAAAGCGAGCATGTTTGCAAATGTGAAGAATAAATATAAAACCTTTATTGCAAAAAAAACCCACAAATGAACAGTTGTGTAGAAACATGCAGAAAGATACTAGCTTTTCTCTATGCAAGGAGCGCAAAAAATAAATATATTCTCTCTACTTGTGATTGTAAGTGATTACAAAGGAGCAAAAGAAAGAAAAGCAGTCCTATACCTTTTACGCAGCACAGCAAGTTGTCTGCTGCGTTGTGTGAACATTTGATAATTCTGCAGTGGTAATGCTGGGCAGGAACGTCCCATCAGGACCTCTCGACTGCAGCACCAGTCACTGCAGCAGTGCTGCCCTCACTCTCTGCATGCAGCTTGCAATAGATTCCTCTGACGTGACTGCAAGTAGAAGATTCTTTGTAGATAATTGATGTGTATTGTTCACTTTTGTATAGTTTTTTCACAGATGTAAAGTATAATTTTTGTGATGTCTTTGGTGTAGAGCACTATTAATCTGTTTGTGTATTTGAAATGTTTTTGAAAATTTTTGGGTTATGATTTGACCATGTTTTTATTCTCCATGTAAAAATACAAAATTGATTCAACAAAAAACAAAAAGAAAAGAGTAAAATAAAATACTGAGATAGACATAAAATTGTTTGTCTTTTGAGCAGAAATTAGTAAAGCTCTCTTTAAAAATATGAGGTTTAGGTGCACTTCCTTGTTTTTGTATTGCATGTAAGTCAGAGCACCTAGGACCCGGACCCCCCAGGATGCTCCCTCGTCCTGCCCCCAAGTGATCCAACCCACAATCAAATTTAGAACTACCAGAAAGTGGGTGTAAATTGGCCATGTTTAATTATCAACACTCATAAACATGACAAAACATATTACATATTATACATTGATGCAATTAATATCATACTCTAAATATATACATTCAAAATATCATAAACATCCATTATGAATAATTACTTTCCCCCAGCACTAAGGGGTACTGTGGCTCGCATCTCCAAATCTGAGAACCCACGCAAGGCGCAACCCACCTGCGTTCTTGAGTGGTGGGCCCCGGCCCTCTGGTCCTTGTCCGCCATATTCGGGGCAAACCCCTCTACCACCCGGCTGCCCAGGAGGCTCGTAGGGAATACCAAGGGGCCACAGTCCCCTGCCCTAATTCGTGACCTGGCACCCTTGCCTCCCCAGCCGGTGGCCCCATTCTCCCTGCGGAGAGCTTATTATCTCTCCCCTCAGCCTAGGGAGTACGTAAGGAGGACTCTCGTTAACTCTGTAAGTCAATGTGTCAATGTTATGTGGCCTCTTTTCCGCCAACTCTCCCTCATCAAAAAAACTCCCCTCAAACCACTAATCAGAGGGTCGGGTGGGTGGGAGATAGAACAAAGAGGGCAGTCCCGTGGTTGGTCCGGCGCAAGAGAGAAAGAGACCGAGCCTGGTATTCCAGAGGCCTAAATAGGCCTCCGTCTCCACCCTCTCCCGCGCCGGACACACGTCACTGCTGCCCCGGAAAGGATTACCGCGGCCGGTAGCCCATTGGGCTGACCTGGCCGACATGAGTAGAGGGGGGCGTCGCGAGGAGCCGGGAGGCCGGGCCCTAATAGCGCGCTCTTCAAGCCTCGCGCTTTCCAAATGCAATGTTATGATTTTGAAGCTTCTCTCACAAACCATGGTTACCATACTGGGGTCCTGGTGTATATGACGGCTCTACACCTTCTTTATTGCCACTTTCCAGAAGTGTGCTGGCATACATGGTTCAAACAGGAGCAATTGCCTTCTCTTATTGAAGCTGGTTGATTGGTGAGTCTGACTTTAAGAGTCTGGTGGGAGGTACTGAGACTGTCACCCAACTAACGGGGACCTAATTTGACTGCTGACTGGAGAACCTGAATATAATCCATATATTTGATGCGTGAATCAAGTCCATTGTTGTAGGAGCAACTTTCTGACCGCCTACACAGCTTTTTCTTGAAGCTCCCCACGGAGAGTCTGGGAGCATTGTCCAAAGATTGCAAATTTAATGGAATGGGAAAACCAACCCTCCCCCCCACCCCCACACCCTCCCTTATGCCTCAGAAGATTGCAAGGCTCAATAGAACATGACTGAAATGTTTCCCAGGCTCAATAGAACATGACTGAAATGTTTCCCGAAATTGTTCACCGGCAACTCACTCATACATCATATCGTTTTAAGAGGACCACACAGAATCTGAATAAAAAAGACCCTGCATAGGTTTGCTGATACAAGAGACGCTTAACAGAACAGAAAATGTTACACATAAGCGCCCCTTCCTGCGGAGACCCTTTAGAAGCCAAGGGTCGAAAAGTGTCAACACAATTCGACATGGTAAAATAGGATCCCAAAGGCATGTGCAACAATGAAAGTGTTATCATAAACCATAGCAGCAGTGGGGGCAATTTATGTTTCTCTCTTTTATTATGGTCCAGTCCCCCTACCTGATCAGGACCAAACCCATGTGCTTGAGTTGTTCTTCCTTATAGCCACCCCACAGGTAGATGAGAAGTCCTATTCTCTTCCAGTGCTGGCACCGGATGTCCCTTATTCTGGGAACAAAGACAAAGTTTAGTGTGGATCTGGGCATAAGTGGTTTCAGTCACCGAAACCCCAATTTGGGGATTTTCCCTTGAAAAGGAATAGCTGATAAGACTGCCTTTTGAGTTGCCACCTGTTTATGCCGCCCTTCCCCAATGACTAATCTCTGAATGGCCACTGTTTCCATCCCTCTAAGCTTCTAGCCCCTAGAAACAAGCCTAATTGCCTCCAGGATGCCAGTCATTTACACCCAGTCTGGAATGTGCACTCCTTTCTGTAGGCCAGTTTGCTCTGTGAATGTACAATGTTTAAAAGTTGCTTTCCACTAACCTTATCAAAATCTACATGCACCTTTAGACTGACTAGACTTTGAACAACTAGTGGAAAAATGGATTTTCCCAGGTGAAGGCACATAATGTAGGCTCTTACTCAAAGGTAGGCTTGCTTGTGGAAAATATAGCTTTACCTATACAGCGATAAAAAACTTTTTGCAATTGTTCACCCTGGGACAAACGTTGATTTAAAGTATAGCAAGCCCCTTACCGGTTGGTTTACAAGGCACGATTAGGTCATGTACATGAGTGGTGTACATACATACACAATGAAGCCCTCCATGCCGCAGGTGCATTTGTTTTGTGCCAACTTGCCAAGACCTTAATGGAAATTTAATAAATCATCTGGAAGAGGCCACATTTAAATATGCAGTTTTGGTGACAGATCACACACACTGTGGCTCTAAATGGCAGTGCCACTGCGCTCAGAGTCGTAAACACCAGCAAACTTCAAGTCAATAAAAGTTGAAAATTCAGGGGAGACTATGCAGAAAAGCTGATTTCCTAAAAGCAAGATTTCAGTTTTCTCACATTTGATGCCTAGCTAAATATTTATTTAACTTGTGAAACGTTACTAGGCTCCTCTGCAAGCCTGAAGAGGACCGGGGCATTGTCTGCATACATGGACAGTGCGGCTCCCTTGATATCTGCTGATGTAGGCAGTCTATCAAGAAGTAAGCAATGATAAATGAGATCATAACCAATTGAAAGATCTAATAAGAGTGGTAAATATCCTGTTAATTGGAAATTTATTAGTTCTTCCCTAATAGCATTGTCTTCCTGTCCATTGGTATCTGCACCCTGGCTAAACAGCACTAAGGAGGATGATTGACTTCAAAGGGGAGAAAAAATGACGACTAGCAACAGATTCTAGTTCCTTTGCAATAAAGGCAGGCCCCATATAGGTCTGTCATTACCTAGATGATCAGGGTCATCAGTGGGTTTCTTTTAGATAGATGTGATGACTACAGGTTTGAGGGTCTCTGAATGAGGAGTTGTGGTAATGAATGGGGTGCGTGCTAAGAGAGCCAGAATGAGAACTTTGAAGTAGGACTAGAGTTTGTACCAACCATGAATGCAGAACAACTACAGTGACAACATCTTCTGACATTGATGAGAAACTATACATCCCAGAGACCTGCCAGACTAAATATATTAGAGAGGGAAAAACAAACACCAGAGTTTCAGATGTTATGCACTTTGTTTCATGTCAGATTGTCTAGCCCAAGTTGTGACTAGCCCAATTAAGAGAAGAACACATAAGTGGTTCTTTTAGTCTGGGATTTTTGTTTGCCTTTTGGGATTTAAGATTCCTATATCTGAATGACCAACAAAAAACTGCAACTAACAGAATGCAAAGAATAATAAGGTTCAATATTTGTTTCTGCAAGGCACAACAGTGTAGAGATGCACATGGATCCCAAGTGGGAATTGCTTTTATTTTCTACATAAAGAAAATATCCAGGGCTCATTTCTCTGGCTTCACATAGCTATCAGAATTGTACAAAGACATATATCACATGAACACAGTACAAAACAATGTTTTATTAGTCTGGAAGAAGGCTGGCAGCAGTGGATCTTGACTGGCGGGGGGCTCATTAAATATCTATATAACCCCTTAACTTCTGTCCATGATATCAAGCAAACACATTGGGCCCGGAGTTCTCACAAGAACCCATAGATCTTTTAACCCCACCAAACAGAAGAGGCAGAGTAGCTATTTTCCTCCACAAAAAGCTGTCAGATAAAGTACGGAAAACCTGGTGTGATCTGCTAGGTCAATATGTATATGCTCAATTAACATGCCAAGGACATACATATGTGTCTGGCTATATATATATGCTCTGAATTGAAAGACTTTTTTTTAGTAAACTCAAGAAAGTGATGGCAGAGATTGGTGACAAGAAGACAGTGGTTGATGGAGATTGGATTTTCTCAGTGCAACGGTGTATAGTGGAGTTATGCAGAGTGCAGTGTCGAAGAGTGCAGTGATGCAGCGTAGGATGCACTGGCATAGAGTGCATAAGTGCAGAGTAGAGTGCAATGGTGTAGAGTGGTGCAGAGTGCAGCGGAGTAGAGTGGCATAGAGTACTGTGTTGCAGACTAGAGTTGAGTTGAGTACAGTGCACATGCGTGGAGTGCAGTGGTTTAGAGAAGAGTGGCGCAGTAGGGTGGCATAAAGTGCAGCTGCATAGAGTAGATTGAGAGTAGAGTGAAGTGGCATAGAGTGGAGCGGGGTGGTGCAGAGTAGAGCGCTGTGGCATAGAGTGCAGTGGCATATGAGTCAGCAGCATACAATGCAGCAGTGCACAAAGCAGTGTCGCAGATTAGAGTTGTGCATAGCAGGGTAGTGCATAGTAGAGTTGCATAGAGTGCAGTCGTGTAGAGTAGAGTGGCATTGAGTGGTGCAGAGCGGAGTGGTGTAGAGTGCAGTGTTGCAGAGTAGAGTGGTGGAGAGTTCCGTGGTGGAGATTGCAGTGTTGCAGAGTAGTGTCATAGAGTGCAGTGGTGTAGAGTGACGTAGAACGCATTGGCATAGAGTACAGTGGTGCTAAGTACAGTGCAGTGGCATAGAGTGCAGCTGCGTAGAGGGATTGGTGTCACTACATCGCGGTTTTTTACAACGCATTCCGTTACATCGGAATTTTTACAACGCAGGATCCATTACATCGGATGCCATTACAACGCATGGCATTACATAGCAGATGCTATTACAACGCATGGCATTACATCGTAAGTATAGGTAAGTATAAAAAATGTAATTAAGTTAATTTAATTAATTTAATTTAATTAATTGAATTAAAATACATTTTAAAATAGTAATTAATTTTATTTAATAAATTTAAATCTATTTATTTAAATTAATTTTAATAAAAATTGTAATTAATTTTATTTAATTAATATAATGAAATTAATTTAATTTAAATATTTTTTTAATTGTAATGAAATTAAATTAATTAAAATAATTTATTTAATTTAATTATTTTAATTAAGAAATGTAATTAATATAATATAATTAATTTAATTTAACCTAAAAACACCCCTGTACCCCAAAACCCAAACCCTGCCCTGAAACCTAAAAACACCCCTGTACCCCAAAACCCAAACCCTGCCCTGAAACCAAAAAACACCCCTGTACCCCAAAACCCAAACCCTGCCCTGAAACCAAAAAACACCCGTGTACCCCAAAACCCAAACCCTGCCCTGAAACCTAAAAACACCCCTGTACCCCAAAACCCAAACCCTGCCCTGAAACCTAAAAACACCCCTGTACCCCAAAACCCAAACCCTACCCTGAAACCTAAAAACACCCCTGTACCCCAAAACCCAAACCCTGCCCTGAAACCTAAAAACACCCCTGTACCCCAAAACCCAAACCCTGCCCTGAAACCTAAAAACACCCCTGTACCCCAAAACCCAAACCCTGCCCTGAAACCTAAAAACACCCATGTACCCCAAAACCCAAACCCTGCCCTGAAACCTAAAAACACCCCTGTACCCCAAAACCCAAACCCTACCCTGAAACCTAAAAACACCCCTGTACCCCAAAACCCAAACCCTACCCTGAAACCTAAAAACACCCCTGTACCCCAAAACCCAAACCCTACCCTGAAACCTAAAAACACCCCTGTACTTATTTTAAAAATTACTTTAATTAATATAATAAATAATACATTAATAATATTAAAAAACATAAATAAATATATTTAATTATAATTAATATTAATAAAATTAAAAAAAATTAAATACTTACCTATACTTACGATGTAATGCCATGCGTTGTAATAGCATCTGCTATGTAATGCCATGCGTTGTAATGGCATCCGATGTAATGGATCCTGCGTTGTAAAAGTTCCGTTGTAAAAGACTCCCGTTGTAAAAGTTGCGATGTAACGGTGCATCACCGCGTAGAGTGCAGTGGGGTAGAGTGCAGCAGCATAGAGTGGCACAAAGTGCGGTGCCGTGGAGTGGTGCTGAGTAGAGTGTCGTAGGTACAGTGGCGTAGGGTACAGTGTTGTAGAGTAGATTGTTTCAGAGTAGAGTGAAGAGGTGAGAGCGTCGCTCAGAGGTACAAGTTTTACAATTGTGCAAGGAAGGGGCTGTTTTAAAATCATGCTGCTAATTGAATCTGATTGTTTAAAAAAAATGGCTATCTGAATTTGATGCCTGAAATGCTTTTAAATACCTTTTCTATAGTGGAGTTAAAGTACTGCTGCTAGGGGTGGGGGAACTTGTTTCTGATCAGTACAGTGATGGATTTTCCGAACCATAGAGAGGACCTCTGCCCCCCCAGGCACCATAGAGACCCAGAAGGTTGGCGCTCTAGGTGTTGGACAGGCACATACATTTATGGCGGCAGGGGTGTGGGCACGCCAGGGGCAAGCCCGACTGCGCCTGACCGTGACCAGGGGCCAGGAACCCTGCCCATACTCCCCAAAG
Source organism: Lissotriton helveticus (assembly GCF_964261635.1). Taxonomy (NCBI): domain Eukaryota; kingdom Metazoa; phylum Chordata; class Amphibia; order Caudata; family Salamandridae; genus Lissotriton; species Lissotriton helveticus. The sequence continues at coordinate 1,697,414,483 of NC_136067.1, read as the reverse complement.
CCACCTTCGGTACATGTGGAAGAGTTACTGCGGCTCAGGCCGCCTCTGGGACCTCAGTGTGCCCACACTTTTAGCCCAGACAGACTAAAACAAAACAATAAGGTTTGTCTCCAGTTCAAACTTTCCTTAAGAACACAAATAACAACAAAATTACGCAGTGCACCCAAAGGAAGAAAGAACAATGGAGAATGGGGTGAATTAACAACAGGTCTCTTCCAGGGCATAACATTGAGATTGGGCTGTTGGAAGACGAAGAACAATTAGATGCACTGTTCATCATGAATGCCTGGCTCAAAGAGAGCTCAGCCCTGATATCATATTCACAGGAAAACAAGGTAACCCTACCCACTGAGGAACCAGGGTGCGTATTTTATATCAAAGAAACAATGGTTCCAGTGGAACAATACATGTATACTTGATGAAAACACAACAATGTGCAGTAATAGTGTGAAGGCTACTGAGGATATCAGAAGGAAAAACAAAACTCATGACCACAATTGAGTACCATCATTTGTTATTTTTGCGAGAAAAAATATTCAAATATTTACGTAAAACAATTCACATATCATATAACAGTGTGAAGACTTTAGAAAGTGTGTCCCAAGTGTAAAGGGTGAACCGAGGAGTGATTTGAACACACATTAAGGTGACAGCAGTGACAATTATGTACACGGTTTCAACAGGGGTGTATTTACAAGGAAATGGGAAATGACCATATAAAGAGTATTCAATAATATATACAATGACTATTTAATTCATAGACATTGATTAAAAGGTTCGTTCCCAAGGAGCGTCGACGGCGTTTCGACCCTTTACTGGATAGAGGGTCTCGTCAGGACAGGACGGTGTGGGACATCTGTAAGATTTCAATGAAGGGCTCAGAGATAGAGTAGGTGCCAACCATGCGTAAGAAAAGAGAGGGGACGATAAGGATACTCACAATGAACCCGACCGGGTACACTGTAAGTAGCGGATTGATGCGAAGGATTTCGATCTTTTTTTGGATGACAACACGGAACTTGATAGTCAAAACGTGGCACTGAGGTGCTGCAATGAGCACGGCTAGGGAGCTAGACAGGAAAATGCCTGAAAGTACGTGCGGTCTGCCTTAGTCCGACTGCTGAGTGTTTTTCCTTCTGATATCTTCAGTAGCCTTCACACTATTACTGCACATTGTTGTGTTTTCATCAAGTATACATGTATTGTTCCACTGGAACCATTGTTTCACTGATATCATATTGGCCCTTCTCTCGGGATATTGAATTTGCAAACAGGACTGGGTGGGCAAAACAAGAGGCGGTATCGCCATTATACATAAAGAAGAGTTTAGATGGATTACCACTCCCCTCACAATGACAAATTGTGACAGCTTGCAATTTGAAATGACACTTTCCCCTACAAGCTCATTTTCGGGAATCCTTATCTACAGGCCACCAGGACCTTGCAGCACATTCATAGATGCCTTCCCAGACTCCTTAGTCAGCCTGATTGTGGGAAAAGGATTTATTACCACGCTTTGTGAATTTAATATACATATAGATGAAACCAATAACCCATCTATCAATAGACTTCTTATAGGACCTAGAGGCTTTGCAAATCATCCAACTAGTTGGCACCACTACCTATGAGAAAGGGCATATTCTCCAATTTTCTCCAATGACCCAAAGACTCAGGTGAACACACCCATCCCTGTACCTTGGTCGGTTCATCATTTTATCCCTTTCTCATTTACAAAAACACCTACATGAGTATCATCACAGTCTACTTCAAAACCGAGCAGGAGCTGGTCCAAGCACAAACCTGAACTGTGGGCCAAGACCTTAGAGGCCTCCAGTCCAATCTTAACAGACAATCCAGAAGAGACCCACACCCTATGGGAACACTGGATTGACCAATCGTTAGACAAATATAATCAGAGATCCAGGCCAAGGTTTCAATATAACATCAAAAGAACCGCCCTGGTTTTTTCGTCACCTAGCCTCCCTGAAAAAGACTGTAAGAAACTAGAAAGGACTCTGAGGAAGTCCTATGTCCGGCCCTAAAAACCCATCAGAAGAGTGCCATCACACACTATCACAACAAAATTAAATGATCTCAGGCTAAGCACTATGAGGAGAAGATCAACATGGCGGCCAATTCTCAGAGGGAAATATTTAAGATAGTAAAATCCCTGACAACAGTTGAGCAGGGTAATTCCTCTCACCAACCCACTAAGGAGTGATGCAATCAGTTGGCCGCATTTTTTTTTAAATAAAGTAGATGACATCTATGAATCACTTTAGGGGAATAACCCTGGTATGCACAAATCATGGCAGGGTATTGAACCTGGTCCAGACCAGAATTAAGTAGCTGAAGTCACAGTGATCGTAGCTCCACCTCCCACTGTATTAGATCACATCTCTGCCTTGAAAAAGGAAAGTACTATGCTTCTCCTGGGCAAAACCAAAACAGGATCCCCCTCAAGATCCAACACCCCCTTCACATATTTTACTTAAGGGTGGGGACTCAGTTCTCTCCACCACAGCAGAACTTCGCAAACTTTCCCTCAAAACCGGGAGGGTCCCAAAAAAAGTGGAAGCGTGCAATTGTGAGACCCTTGTTGAAGAAGCCCCAACTAAATTCAGCAATATTAGGGAATTTTCGTCCTATTTCGCTACTACCCGTCCTCAGAAAATTACTGGAGAAACATGTTAACTATACACTATCCAAATTTTTGGAAGAGAATAACTATTTTCATAAGACTCAGATGGGTTCCCGACCTTAACATAGTACAGAATCAGCTCTTTTGGTTGTCACCGAGGAGAGTGAAGTGGAGTGGTGCAGAGAAGAGTGGAATGGCATAGAGCGGAGTATGCATGGTGTGGTAGCAAACTGCTATCACAGACAACAACTGGATCCGGGGGGCTGAGCCGCAATCGTGCTTCTGGATTTAAGTGAGGCTTTTGACACCGTAGACCACTCAATCCTGGTACAAAGGCTGAGGAAAGTTGTCATCCAGGGCAAAGCCCTCCAATGGCTCACTTTCTTCCTGAGCGAAAGAACATTTCAAATCATGGACTCCACCTGTCTTTCCGATACAATGCCAATCTCATGCAGAGTCCCACAGGGCTCGTCTCTCAGCTCCACACTGTAACGTATATATGCGCCCTTTGGAGAAAATCTTTCAGGAGTTTGGGCTGTCTATCTTGTCCTATACGGATGAAACGCAGCTGGTGGTATCGTTGGTGGAGGGGCGAAACTCATATCACCATCAATTAGTACCCTGTTTGAAAAAGGTTTTATACAATCAAAGATTGGTATCAAAGGAAACAATACTACATTTTTTTTCCGAGTAGAGCACATTTAATTACCCTCTCAGCAATAATCATTGATCATGGTGAATATATCAAAATCAATCTATCACACACTCAGGACAATGACGCCTATCCAAAGCGAAACAGTTAACATCAATCACAAAATGTTTTTACATAACAATATACACCACACATGGATCAAATAATAAAACAAGTAACAATAACCTACAAACATTATTCACACAAGTGTACCCCCTATACATCTAGGAGAACCACTAGGAGGTAATCTAAAAGGTGCAACAGTAAATGGCTGTTCCCCTGGTTAGCCTGACTCTAGTATGGCACAACACAGTTCCAGAAAATCACTGTCCCAGGACTATGATTAGCTGGCTAGATGATTGGGGAAACTCCCTGTCCCCAAACTCTAAATAAAGAATCTGGGCATGTGGCTAGACAATATACTATTGATGGAAATCCGAATGATACGGATGAGCATAGGGCTCATCCCAGAACAGGCAAGAAAAACGGTGATCCAGGCCCTTCTGGTTTCTCATCTGGACTATGGCAACTCCCTGTATCTGGGCTCACCAAAATATGTCCTTAACAGACTGTAGGTGGTGCAGAATGAAGCTACCAGACTACTTTTAAAAATTCCAAGACAGGAATCAGTAAAGACGTCCTTGAAACAGCTTCACTGGCTGCCCATCAAAGCCAGGATTAAATTCAAATCTCTAACCTGGCCCACAAAGCAATGAATGGCAGGAGCACAGCCTTACTCAGAGAACTCAACTCACCATATGTTTCAAAGAAACACCTCAGGTCATCTCAAGACCGCCTCATAGAGACACTGAGGATCAAGAGCTCAAGATAAGGAGGCAAATCCTTCTTATTCCTGGTACCTATTCCATGCCTAGGGGACTGAGATTGCCGGAAAAAGAACCCAGTTTCAGGGAAAAACTCAAGGCATGGTTGTTCCTATGATGATTACCTAACCTGCACGATTGACAGCCTCTCTCATTCAATGATGGGAAGCCCTAGGGCAGCCATGCGCTCTATAAAACTGACAAACATAAACATAAGTGGCATAGAGTGGGTAGAGTGCAGTGGTGTAGAGGGGTGTTGATTGTAACGGTGTAGAGTAGATTAGATTGACGTACGGTGCAGGGGTGAAGAGTTAGGTGTTACAGAGTAAAGTGCATTGGCATAGAGAGCAGTATTGAAGAGTGGTGTAGGATGGAGTGGAGTTGTGCAGAGTAGATTGGAGTGGCCTAGACTGGAGAGGTGTAGAGTGTAGTGGTGTAAAGTAGAATGCATTGGCTTAGAATAGAGTGGTGCAGAGTAGAGAAGCGTAGAGTGAAGTGGTGTAGAGTGCAGTGGCGTAGAGTGGAATGGCAGAGAATGGAATGGTACAGAGAAGAGTGCAATTTTGTAAAGTGCACTTGCGTGGAGTGGTGTAAAGTGGAATAGTGCAGAGTAGAGTGCAGTGGCATAGAGTGGTGCAGAGTAGAGTGGCATAGAGTGGAGTATGCATGGTGTGGTAAAACACTGCCATCACAGACAACAATTTTCTATTGAAATAGCCATTACATTTGCACAGACATACAGTTTATCTAATAAAACTATACAGCGCACAAGCGATAATGTGTGGAAATGGCATCACCTAGTATATTGATTTGTTTTGATCATATTACAATGTTTGTTTCCAGAACACCTCAGAATTATGAAAATATGTGCTTCATTTGTGTGTTCTTAATTCTGAAATACTAGCACACTGCGTTTAAATGTTTTGTGCTAGAAAAAAAAATCTTTCCTACTGCGAGTTTCTAGCAAGATTGTCACATAAACCCTCTCACTTTGAAGCCAGAGAAAGAGTAAACACCAAACTCCCTCAGAAGACAGAGCCTGACATTTGACTTTTGTCTTTTAATGTACAGCAAATGTGACAAGATAAGAACATGATTTTACAGGCATGTTTACAGAAAGGAGCACTCATGGAAGAATACAAGGGGAGTTGGTGTGAAAAGGCTTTGCTCCTTGGGAGAGACAAACACGCCCTGGACAGTAAAAAACTAAAAATCCAGCAAATAGAAAGCCAGAGCATGTGAATTAACAAAAAACAAAGCTAATGGTAAGCAATGGGTGGAATGCATTCCAAGGAAAGCTTTCTGAATGTCCTAGAGATGTGTTTAGCTGCACTGTCTGGTAGGCTTTGACCTAAAAACGGCATAGTAATTTTAAGGACTATCTAGACTTAAACGAGAAATCAGTATCCTCAACCCAAATACTGTGGACTCCTGGGAAATCCTACCTGCAGTGATTGATAAAGGACTCTGCCATGGCACGTAAAACTGCTGTGGTGCAAAAGCAGAGCTTCGAGTTAGAAATCAAAGAGCTCACCAGGACCTACCAATCTGCAACCACAGCTGCTGCTCTCTGTTCTGTTACAACAACAAAATACGAGTTAAACAAAATACGAGTTAAACAAATTTCTCACAGCACAGGCCGAAAAAGCCCTTCGTCGCACCAAGGGCTGCTACTACGAACACGGTGAATAAGCAGGCAGGCTTCTGAACGATAATCTAGAGCATGAGCAGCAAGATTAACCATACTACCTCTACAGGACAGTCACAATGCCCTGCCTAGTTACCCGGAGATATTACAAAAGAAATGTACCTCCTGTTCAAGACAATACCGATTAGGAGCCCCAAAGGATGATGGGGCTGAGCAACGATTCCTTGAAGGGCTTCCGATTCTGTTTTGAAACTTATATTACTTTTATAACTAATGAGGAGGTGGGTAAAGCCAGCAAAGAAGTGATTACAGGGAGGTGTCAGAGGAAGACAGATTTTCTGCAGAATTTTATAATCAGACAGTACAATACTCAGTGCCTATACTACGAGCTCATGGCCCTGAGCCTAGATGCTGAAAAGGCATTTGATCGAGTGGAGTGGGGCTACCTGTTTCATAAACTTTACCTTCCTATGACACACTGGCTGTACTGTAACCTTTCAGCTGTGGTATATTGTTGTTGCATTTGTATGAGAAAATCACTATTAACAGAGACCAGAGAGGGCTTTCCTCTGTCTACCCTAGGCTTTCTGCTTGTTCGTAAGCGTTTGGCCATCACAATTGATGCTCACCAGATATTGTAGGCATTGATGCCTCTGCAGGCAATTTGAAGTTGATGCTATACGCTGACAATATATTGTCAATACTGGCCTCAGCTAGTACTTCTACACAGGCTCTGAAGGAGATCATCTCACATCTTTCTGCCTTCTCAGGCTATAAAATCAACTATATTGGGAGTGAAGCTTTACCCACGACACATTCAACACAAGCTCACTCACTGAAAGGTTAACCATTTTGGTGGGTACTGGCAAAAATTAAATGCTTGGATATTCTGGTAAGCAGTAACCTGAAAACAAAGGTCAGAGTCAATATGACGGTCTTAACAGAGCAGATGCAGAGGGACTTAGACTCCGGTCTCTATGTGGGGAAGTATAATATGTTTAGATGGTGGTTGCACCATGATTTAAGTATGCCTTTGGCATGCTGCTGCTCCCAGTTCCCACTCCACAACTTCATCATATTGACTCTCAGAGTATGGCTTACATCTGCCAAGGGGCAATGCCAGGATTGTAAGGAACTACATTGAATGCAATGGGCGGGGGGAGGCTTGCGATACTTGAACACTGAAATAGGGGCACAACACCTATCACAAATAACCCTCCATTTTCATGCTGGTTTGGAAACCCAGACTGGGTTGTTTAAGAAAATCACTTGCAAGCCGCGCTGAAAGGGCCTTAGGTCATTTACAGGAAATGTGCCTCTCCAAACATACAGAAATAATCCCATTCTGACAAGGTCCCTTAAAGTGTGGCAGTACAACCACAAAACTATAAAGTAAAATGCCTATCTACATTTGTTGCACCCTTCTGGCATAATGCAGGGATCCAACGCACTAATGAAATAATTAATTGGCCTCAGTGGGCGATGAAAGGCATTCTTTCTCTCTGACATGTTCTCTAGGTGGGATACTGGGTCCCTTCCTGACGTATGTGTAGAATTCCATTTAGTACTCAAAACCCACATAGTTCTTATGTTACCAGCTGCTCAAACATTGCCTCAGTAGAAAACTAAGAGACTGCTCCCCTATACTAGATTAACCCATTCTGTATGATTACTTGACCAAATGGCGAACCTATAGAAAGCTGGCCTTTGGCCTATATGAAACGCTGATTGGTGTGCTGTATTCAAAACCTACTTTATCCTTTCTTTATAAGAGGTGGCAGCCATACTTGCAGAAACCTTTTACTGAAGCTGAATGGCATGAATTAAATGAACACCATCACAACAAAGGACTTAGAGAGGCACAGCTGAAATTTCGCTTTTTAAAACACTACATGACGGCATTGGTCGCCATATTTTATTTATTTATTTACTTATTTAATTTATAAAGCACGCTGTCACCTGGCAGGCAGCCTGGCACTAGCAATTTAGAGTACAGAATGGAAAAGTACTGGTATTACCAACCACAAAAAAGGGTGCTGCACCGGGCCCTCGCTGTCGCTACAATATGCATATTGCCTCACTGCCGACAACCGACTAGGTCTTAGGAAACAACCATGTTTTTAATCTCCTTCTGAAAAGCAGGAGATCACCGACTTGTCTGAGCTCCAATGGGAGTGCATTCCAAAGTTTGGCAGCTGTTACTCCAAAGGATCTACCACTTGATCTAACTTTCCTGAATCTAGGTACCTTCATCAGACTCGCGAATGAAAATCGAAGAGTTCTCACAGGAACATACCACTCGAACTTTTTGCCTAGAGACAGGCCCCAGCCCATGCAGGGCTTTAAACACTAAGCAAAGAGACTTAAACTGAACTCTCTGTCTCAATAGGAGCCAATGCAGCTCCGCCACGGCCGAGGAAGAAGAAGACCTTCTGGGCCAGCCTAGCACTAACTTGGCTGCCGTAGACTGAATCATCTGCAGTCTATCAAGAAGATATTTCAGAGACTCAAGAAGCAGGGCATTACAATAATCTAGTCTTCTAAGAATAGTACTACTTGCTACTAACTCACGCGCATGAGAAGGTAGCAGAGGGAAGATCTGCCGCAATGATCTAATAATGGCTAAGCAACAGCTCACTGTTTTTGTCACCTGAGCCTCTATAGTAAGTTTGTTGTCAAACATAACGCCCAGGTTACGAACCGTCTTTACTGGCCGAACAACAGTCGAGGTGTCGGTGGGCCAGAAGTTGCTGGGCATCACGGATGGGACCCTTTCCATAGAAAAAAGCGTTCCCTTTAACTTGGGAGCGACCCTCTGGGCGCTGCTGTGTTGGATCGACACTGCGATCTATCTCATGTTGCAAATCGTGTGAAACCAATAATAATCAAAGTCTTCAAAGAATAAAGTTCATCAAATTCAAATTATCATTTGATTTATTTCATCAATTCTCAATGTTGAAATTCACATCGTGAAATATATCAAGATCGTAAATCCATATAAATTTGTAAAGCTTTTCCCAATGCATTTCGTACCCATAATAGGTACTTCGTCAGGGGAATCTGTTGGAATAATATGTATAAATGAGGGTCCATCATTCTATCAAACAATTTACAGATCTCGCATACAGTTAGCATGCAGTACATTTGAAAACATAACAGTTAGTGTAAGAAAATTAATCTAAAAAACAACTCATTGGTTTAAATGAGAACTACGAAAAGTAAACATATTATTACCCATAGCGTAATGTTCTTGTATGCATAGTTAGGCTAAGTGATCAAAACCAGTATGCCACACGTAAAACATGGTGAGTATTACATAGTAGCGAAAGATAAACCTTGCGGTTACCTAAAGTTTTCATCCAGTTCGTAATATCTCCTAAACGGCTCTTAAATGCAAACATGACCTGTTATTAGCCCCCACAATAATAGCGATGTTGTCAACTTACCGCTAATACAAGTATACATCCGTAGTAACCTCAAGGTGAACAAACGCGGGACCAACCCGTCGATGTTGATAAAGTGTTGTGTGTGCGTAGTGCTCTAAAAAGTGAAGACGGACTTAGGCTGAGGTAACAAATGGGTTCGGCCATATTGGAACAGGATAATCTGCTTAGATGAACTACCCAGCTACGTGGTGCAATCTCGAGTGGCATCTAACTAGCACAGAAGTAGCAATTAATGACAAACTAAATCATAAAATGCAAACAAAAACAAATCTAGTGATGAATTACATTGCATTAAATGCAATTAATGTAGTAATGAAGCGTTTGTGTGTGTCATTGTTCATAAATAACACAAGAGTTCCAAGCGGTCATTGAGCCCAAATGGCTTTAAAGAGTCCAATTTATAAATCCATTGATTTTCTTTTTGTAAGAGTCTTCTGTTCACGTCTTGGTTTCCAATGTTGGTGATTGTTTCAAGTACCATGAATTTTAATTGTGAAATGTTGTGTCTTTTCTCATTAAAGTGAACAGCAATAGCCGATTTTTCATTTCTGGTCTTATATTACTCTTATGTTCAGTTAGACGAGTTTTTATCTTCCTGGTGGTTTTGCCCACATATACCAGTCCACATGGGCACTTAAGTAGATATATAAGATTCATGGAATCACAAGTTGCCGTAACTTTGAGAGGTATAGGATTGCCTTGTCGTGGATGATTAATAGTAGTTCCCTTGATGATTGCATGACAATTATTACAATTGTGACATGGTATTGTGCCTTTAAACGACTCATGTATGGTGTCTTGTATTCTTTTTTTGAGCATGTCTTGAATATTTTTGCTGCGAGTATAGGCAAATCTTGGCTGATTCAGAAAGATCCCTTTAAAATCAGGTTCGTTGGATAAAATTTGCCAATGTCTAAGAATGGATTGCTTGTAAGCATAACTTTTGGTGGAAAATGTTGAAACTACTACTGCGCGTCCTTCAGACACTTTAGGGGAACTTCAATAAATCTGAACGGGATTTATTTTTTTTAAAAATCTTTTTATTGAATTCAAATAACAAAAAACATAAAAATAAAACAAAAGCAAGGCAGTACAATACAAACGTGTCACTTCGTTACCGGGGGGGGTACATATGCAAATCAAATACCAGAATTATACGATGATAATTGGGGGGGGAGACCAGAAGCAAGTAAAACATCTAAATTCCTGCGGAGGAAACATCAGGTTGGGAGGAAGACAGGTCAGTATTCAATTCCGGACGGGGGGGGGGGGAGTGCATATCTCACCACGGTACGTGTTCCATTGAGACCAAATTTCCCCCATTTGCGGGGCGTGCCACGGGAAACATAAACAGTCTTTTCTCTAAACATACACCAGTCCATGTTTTGTTGCCACACCAGAACTGTCGGTGGCCTCTGCGCGCCCCATAATTGGGCAATGTCTCTCTTGGCAATCATGTTACCCAAGGTCACCCACCGAAGCTGCGCCTGGTCATAATCATTCGGCTCCCAGACATTCAACAGACACCTCCGCGCTTCAGGCATTGATTGCACACCCGTGACTTCACTCATGACTTCATGCACGCGGGTCCAATAGCGCAGCACTGCAGGACATTCCCAAATAATATGCAGAAACGTGCCCACCATACCACAGCCACGCCTGCACAATCCATCCGTCGAGAATCCCATGCGTACCAGACGAGGACCTGTCACGTATACCCTATGAAGAATCTTGAGCTGGACAAACCGGAGGCGCGCCGGGATAGCCACCTCCTTCGGGGAAGAGATCGCAGCCTGCCAGTCCTCGTCATCGAGTTCTAAACCATCACTAGTCCATAACTCTCGAAGGTTATCCAGTAGGCCAGTCCTGGTATTAATTAACTTTTTATATATGAGCAAGATCGTGCTATGAGGGATGTGCCCATCCAGTATCCGATCTTCAAGCGGAGACGCCTCCGGAATATCCGAGCCCAAAGGAAAAACGGACAGGACCGCATGTCGGACTTGCGCATACCGAAAGGATTCCCTATCATTCAGGTCGTACTCAACTTTCAGCTCCTCAAACGTCTTGACTCTACCCTTGATCCACACATCATCAACCCTGCTGATACCGATCACGTCCCACCTATCAAAACCCTTTGACTTCCAGAGGGAGCCAAGTTTTTCCGATGCATAAAGCGGAGTAGCACGGGTCGGCTTGTCAGCCCATCCCGTGGCTGCTGTAGCACGATGCCACACCTGTACTGCTGTCTTAGTGGGGCCCGTAAGAGATCCGCCGGCAGATTTCGCGTACAGAGCCATGTTGCAATCTCCACCGGGAAGCTGCCATTTATCCATCTCAAAAGCCGGGTTCGGCAAGTGAGCGTAAGTGCTATGGTTAATAGCCCCCAGCTGAGAGGCCCAATAGTAGCGATGGATGTCCGGGAGCGCGATGCCCCCATCATACCAAGGGAGCGTCAGCTTCGAAAGGGCAATACGAGAACGGCCCCCCCATATCAGTTGTCGCTGTAGACTTTCAATCTCTCGAAAGTAACCAGCTGGCACAATGTCAAGTGTGTTCTGAAGCGCATTAAGAAATCGGGGGAGCGACATCATCTTAAACAGCGCCGCCCGTCCCAGAGGAGAGAGAGGGAGTCTACCCCATGCAATCGCATCAGCACGGAGGCGGTGGAGAGGGGGCAGCAAATTGCGTTCATAACGAAGCACGGGGTCCAAGGTGATAAAGATTCCCAGGTACTTGAATCCTTCCAGCACCACCGAGATAGGACAGCCACGGGGCAGGAGAGGAGCCTCGCCGGAGAGGACATAGATGCAAGACTTCGACCAGTTAATGACAAGACCGGAGTTTTTACGGAAAGAAGTCAAAACGTCAAAAAGGTCGATCAACGACTTCCGAGGCGACGTAAGGTACAAGAGTATATCGTCTGCGTACAGGGATACACGATCTTCAAACTCCGGGGTCCATCTAATGCCCTTCAAAGATGGCTCCCACCTCAGCCAGGCCGCCAGTGGCTCCAAAGCAAGGGCAAACAAGAGTGGGGACAAAGGGCAGCCCTGGCGCGTACCCCTACCGAGAGCAAAGGAGGTCGAGATACACCCGTTCACCACCACTTGGGCTAAAGGGTCAGTGTAGAGCAATTTCACCCAGTTAATAAAAGTGGGTCCGAAACCGAATTTAAAGAGAACCGCCCAAAGATACGGCCACTCCAGCGTATCAAACGCCATGGTGGCGTCCAAAGACGCCAAGATGGCCGGTTCACGCAAGGTCTCCGCTCGTGCAAGGACTCCATGCAGGCGCCGGAGGTTAAGTGCCGTGTTACGGTGTGGTATAAATCCGGACTGGTCCGGGTGAACCAGATCACCTATAACAGAGACCAAACGGTTGGCGAGCACTTTTGGCCAGGATCTTCGGTTCAGCATTAATCAGAGATATGGGCCTGAAGGAATCACAGCGGTCGCGTGGCTTACCTTCCTTATGAATAACTACTACGGAAGCCAATCTTTGGTCAGGAGGAAGGGAACCCGTCTACAGAGATTCTAAAAACATCGACCGCAGATGTGGTGCCAGCACATCCGGACGGAGCTTGTAAAGCTCAATGGGGAGCCCATTAGGGTCCGAAGCCTTTCCCGAGCGAACCGAGCGGATGGCAATCGCGATTTCATCAACCGTAGGCGGAGCCTCCAGCAGATCCCTTTCAGGGTCGGACAAGCATGGCAGCGAGATATCGCGTAGAAGCAAGTGGGAGTCATGTTCAGGTCTATCTGACACAGGGGAGTACACTACCCGAAAATAGTCAGCAAAACATTCAAAAATAGCAGCAGGGTCAGTGATACTCACGTCATTCACATCAGCAATAACAGGGACAACCCGACTCGCACATTCCCTCCTATCTAACCAAGCAAGCAATTTCCCAGCCTTATCTCCCACATCATACAAACGTCCCTGCTGTTCCCGACCCATCTCTTTCGCAGCGTCAGTCACCAGCGCTCTATAGTCAAGTTGTTTCAGACCCAAAAAGTGCAGCCTCTCCGGGGAGACCTCGGACTCCAACTCCCCCTCAAGAACGGAGATTTCATTTTCAAGACGTACAACCTCCTCCCTCCTACATCTTTTAACATTGCCAATCAAGGAGAGGGCCTGGCCCCGAATAACAGGTTTGTATGCTTCCCACAATGAAATAGAAGAGGACACAGAACCCACATTTTCGGCAAAATATTGGTCAATCGATTTAATTAGTTCCGTTCTAACCTTGGGATCACGGAGATACCATGGGTTTATCGGGGCCACTCTACCCTCCGACCCCAAGTGTGCGTCCACAACCAACCATAGTGGGGAATGATCCGAAATACCCCTAGCAAGATGTTTCACCTCTCTTATGAGAGTTGCCTGGGAGGAGGGCATCAACACGTAATCCAGTCTCGAAAGACTGCCGTAGGCCCCAGAGTGGAAGGTATATTGCAATTGCCCAGGGTGAAGCAGGCACCAACAATCGGCAAGCCCCAGAGCCTCCAGGAAGTCCCCCAACCAGGATTGAGATTTCGCAATGTCACGGGGAGGGTAACGATCAGACATCCCAGACACTACAGAGTTGAAATGGCCACCCACCACAAGCAAACATTCGGGGACTCCCAAGATCACTCTTCCCAGGTCGGCATAGGTAGTAGTCTGGAGGCCTGGCGGTACGTAAACGGAGAGTAGGGTGACAACCCTCCCCTCCCAGCGCCCCACAATGGCGGCGTATCATCCCCCATCATCCAGGATAATATCGTCAACGGCAAGAGGGAGGGAGTTCCGAATCAGGATGCCCACCCCCCTGGAGCCAGAAGTGAAACCTGAGTGCGCAATGAGACGATAGCCACGCCTATTCATTGCATGGCACGTATTACCAAGCAAGTGCGTCTACTGAAGCAAAACCACATCAGGGGACAAACGTCGCAGCAGCTGCAAAACTACACCCCGCTTAATCCTGTCTCCCAACCCATTATCGTTCCAACACAGTAATCTTAATCCCCTACCCCCCATCCCAGAGGCCACCCCCATCCCCCCCACACCAGACGCGACACTGTAAAACAGAAGATCGATACTATGCCTTGAAAAAAAACAAAGAAACATGAACCGCAACCCCTCAAACCCCCAAAACATCATACCCCCCACTCCACACCCCTGCGTAAGACTCAAAAGCCACCCCAACTTGCAGAGTGCCTGTCGCCCTAACATACAACTATTCTACGAAAAGAACCCCAGAGGAGTAAGACTCACCCAACCCCCACCCACACCCCAATCAGACAACACGTTAGCAAGCAATAGTGGCATAGCAGCAAACCACAGCCGAAAGTCAGTACGTTGGTCCGGGAGCCGATTTCGCCCCCTATTCCTGCTCCACCGGGCCGCCCTCTGCTCCACCGGAGTGTCCAGAATGATCAGATTGATCCCGTCCCGGGGGCAGCGTGTCTAGCCAGTCACGAGCTACCCCGGGATGATCAAAGAAAAATGTTCAGTCATTGTAAACCACACGTAGTCGGGCCGGGAAAAGCATAGCATATTTCATGTCTCTGGTCCTCAGTCTCTTTTTCACCCCCTGGAATCCAAGGCGCTGCTTCTGAACCTGCTGGGTGAAGTCCGGGTAGAAACTGACTGCGGTATTCTCATACGCCATAGGACCAGATATGCGTGAAGCTTGCAGGATCGCATCCCTGTCCCGAAAGTTAAAGATCCGAGCAATGATGGGACGCGGAGCAGCTCCCAGCTTAGGCTGGCCACCCGGGATCCTGTGTGCACGTTCTACTGCAAAAAACTTGCTGAGGCCCTTGGGCGTTAAATGATTCAGGACTAAGTCCTCCACCAGCAGGTCCACCGATGCCGGTTCCAACGTCTCCGGGACACCAACCAGACGGACGTTGTTTCGTCGAGCACGGCCCTCAAAATCGTCCAAGCGTCGAGAGAGGTAGTCACGGGCGGATCGCAGGTTACCGACCTCCGCCTGTAAATCGGAGACGTCGGTAACAAGACTAGATGTCTTTAGATCGAGGGATTTGACCTTCTCATTAGTCTTCGCAAGGTCAGCCCTGATCAGGGTAACATCGATTGCGACCGTGTCCAACTTGTGGGTCAGGGCTTCATACTGTTGACCCAGTGTGGCCTTCATCCCGGCAATGGCGCCCATGACGTCCCTCAACGACAGATCTTCACCCATCGGGGATTCTTCTCCAAAATTGACCGGGGGTTTAGTCGATCCGCCCGGAGAGCCCTTAGCGAGGGTATATCTGTCCATAACGTTAGACTGCACAGGACCCCCTCGACTTGCCGGTCTGGTCTTGCGTTTTTCTCCCTCAGGCTTGGTGGCCATTTTAGGTCGTGCGCCCCAGAAAGTATTCTGAGACCTAGTAAGTATGGCTACACTCGATGCGCCCGCAGCAATTCGGAGAATAAGATAAGGAACAACCACCAGGCAAGGAGTAGTGAAAGTCCGGCTCACCAGTCGATGATGCATGGGTAGACAGAAAGCAATAAACCAGGGCAACCAAGGCAAAGTCAAAGAGGTCGAAGCACGAGAATCGAAACAGAAAGTAGAAGACCGGGCAAGGGAGACCCGCATGAACCGTTGTTATTCAATTACTGTCCGGCCGGCAGAGAAACCAAACCCGGGGCAGTACCATGGAACAGGCCGGAAATGTTCAAAAGTCCACAACTTCGGCTCCCGGGGTTCAAATCGAAGTCTGAAAACGGATAGACGATCAGCGGGGCCGTGCCAATAAGAACCCGTCCTCTAAGTCAGGATAGGGTACAGGATAATCGGTGGAGGTGGCGAAGGTCCGGGAGCTCTAAGCTCACGCGACCATCATGGGTGCGCGCTAAGCTCCTCCTCCCTGAACGGGATTTGGCATTGCATTTGGTGGTTGCAGTCTCCAATATTTTCGTGGGATAACCCCTCTCTTGGAAAAGTTGAATCATACTTTGTATTTGTGTCTTGGATTCTTCAGGTTCAGAAACTATTCTCTTGAGATAGTGGCAAATTGTTTTTCAGCGAATTCTGGTGGAAGCTAGCATAATGCAAAAGATTGTTGCGGTCTGTGGATTTTTTGTACAGTGTCGTCTTGATTTTGTTCTCTTCAATTTGTACCAGGACGTCTAGATATGCTATTCTTTTCTGATCGATGTTATATGTGAACTGTATCCGATCATTGATTTTGTTCAAATCTTCCAATTGTTGTAGCAATGTTAGTTTAGGACCTAACCAAAGGACAAAAATGTCGTCAATGTATCTGTAAAATACACTTGCGTGTCTCTTCCAGTGTTCACCATTCAAGATGTGATTGCCCATGCTGGTACTTATGAGTTGCAAAAAGTGGCCATCTTGCCACTTGAAATGGCTTTGATAGAGTGTGAAATTTAACAACTCCAATAAAAAAACTTGAAACTTCTGATCCAGAGTGGAATTGAGTAGCATTGTTTCTACCGCATCAATACCCAGGTTGTGCGGGATAGACGTATACAACGCCTGGACATCAATAGTGCATAACCAGATTTCTTGGTCTGCTGGAATGTTGATTTGTGTTAGCTTCACTAAAAAATCCGTTGTATCTTTGATGTATGTAACAGCTTTGGTTACAAAGTCTTTGAAGTGCAAATCTAGGAATTGACCAACAGGTTCATGTATACTGCCTCTGGTGTTGACAATAGGTCAAAAGGGAGGTCGATGAAGATCCTTATGAATTTTGGGAAGCATTTGAATTGATGGAGTTCTCGGAAATTGCTTGCTCAGGAAATTCTTGGTTTTAAGTGATATTGTTCCTTCGTCATAGGCTCTTTGTAAAAGGGTCATTAAGTGTGCTTGAAACTTCGCAGTAGGGTCTGTCTCCAATGGAGCATAGGTTTCAATATCATTTACATGGTTGTTGACTTGTGATATATAAAAATCAGTATCCATTAGTACCAAAGCTCCTCCTTTGTCAGCTTTTTGAATTGTGATTGCTGGGTTGCTGGACAGTTTTTTCAGGATGTTGTATTCTTTCTTAGACAAATTCCGGAATTTGGTGTGTTGTTTGAAATTCATCTTGTTGATATCATTCGATACTAGTGCCTCAAAAGTATCTAGAGATTTATGACTGAGTGGAGCTTGAAAACTGCTTTTGGATCTCAAATGTTTTAGTTGTAAATCAGGTTCTTTGGCTTCCTCAGAGTTGACAATCACTTCGAAAAAATGTCTAAGTCTTAAATTACGCATAAATTTATAAAGGCTTATGTTCAATTCCAATTTATCAGTGTTGTATGTGTGGACAAAAGACGTCCCTTTTTGTAACACTTTGATTTCACTGTTGGATAATTGGTATGTGGAGATATTGATCACAAGTTGTTTGCTTATTTCTTCCTCCTGTTGGTTCTGCTGTTCTGTGCTGGAACCTTTGGGACCGGTATTAGTGGTCCTCCTTCTTTTACCCCTCAGGGGTCTCCGAGGTCTGACGGGCCTTCTTCTAAAAAAGGAACCTGAGTGGTGGGTTGAGCATTGTCACGTAATTGAGATTCTCTCTGTTGTGTAGGTCTATTCTCACCTTCTGAAGATGAAGTTTCTGTTTCCGTGGTGTTAGTCTGTGGTCTATTCTGGCGTCTCCTGGCATAGACCTCAGCCCAGGAGTACACCTCCCCCAATTTATAGTCAATGGTGTCCCTTTTAAATTTCCGGACTTTTCGCTCATTGATTTCTTCTGTGTATTTATCAAGTTGTTGGTTGATGTCATTGATGGTCTGTGACCAATCTTCCTCATCGAGCATCTTTTGTAGTTCTTCCTTCGTTGTTAAAATCTCTTTATTCAGTTCTTCTATCACTTTGGATAATTCCTCAATTATGAGCAAAATTAAATCAAGCGAGCCCTTATTTAGTATAGCATACCAGCTTTCTACGAACTTTTGGTTGTTTTTGCATAAGAGTGGTTTAAGTGGTACTCGTAGTCCTCTTGGAATCCTCTGTGCCCGGTGATACCTGATCAATGTACTGGCATGAAGCCGTTGGTTCACCTCACGTTTGGTGAGGTAAAGTAGCTGTTTGATGTTGATCTCTTTACTTTTCTTGTTTGTGGTGGTGGACTCCTCATTTATTAACGCATATATCTTAGATGCATCATCCGCAATGTAAGCAAATGTTTCAGCTCTAGCATCAGTCAATTTTGTAATATCATCGTAAGTCGCCATTTTCAAGCAATATAGCTAGGGTGCCGTGCTCCAATCCTATGTGTGCGACTCAAGAATTGTTATTATTTGAAAGGGGGCGGTTGGGCACAGGCTTGATTTTGAACGGTTTTGAGAATGTAGCGTGCCACGGAGGTATCACCTAGTCGAACATCAGGTGTGACAGCAAGTGTTTAGAAAAAAGCGTTCCCTTTAACTTGGGAGCGACCCTCTGGGCGCTGCTGTGTTGGATCGACACTGCGATCTATCTCATGTTGCAAATCGTGTGAAACCAATAATAATCAAAGTCTTCAAAGAATAAATTTCATCAAATTCAAATTATCACTTGATTTATTTAATCAATTCTCAATGTTGAAATTCACATCGTGAAATATATCAAGATCGTAAATCCATATAAATTTGTAAAGCTTTTCCCAATGCATTTCGTACCCATAACAGGTACTTCGTCAGGGGAATCTGTTGGAATAATATGTATAAATGAGGGTCCATCATTCTATCAAACAATTTACAGATCTCGCATACAGTTAGCATGCAGTACATTTGAAAACATAACAGTTAGTGTAAGAAAATTAATCTAAAAATCAACTCATTGGTTTAAATGAGAACTACGAAAAGTAAACATGTTATAACCCATAGCGTAATGTTCTTGTATGCATAGTTAGGCTAAGTGATCAAAACCAGTATGCCACACGTAAAACATGGTGAGTATTACATAGTAGCGAAAGATAAACCTTGCGGTTACCTAAAGTTTTCATCCAGCTCGTAATCTCTCCTAAACGGCTCTTAAATGCAAACATGACCTGTTATTAGCCCCCACAATAATAGCGATGTTGTCAACTTACCGCTAATACAAGTATACGTCCGTAGTAACCTCAAGGTGAACAAACGCGGGACCAACCCGTCGATGTTGATAAAGTGTAGTGTGTGCGTAGTGCTCTAAAAAGTGAAGACGGACTTAGGCTGAGGTAACAAATGGGTTCGGCCATATTGGAACAGGATAATCTGCTTAGATGAACTACCCAGCTACGTGGTGCAATCTCAAGTGGCATCTAACTAGCACAGAAGTAGCAATTAATGACAAACTAAATCATTAAATGCAAACAAAAACAAATCTAGTGATGAATTACATTGCATTAAATGCAATTACTGTAGTAATGAAGCGTTCGTGTGTGTCATTGTTCATAAATAACACGAGAGTTCCAAGCGGTCATTGAGCCCAAATGGCTTTAAAGAGTCCAATTTATAAATCCATTGATTTTCTTTTTGTAAGAGTCTTCTGTTCACGTCTTGGTTTCCACTCAGCATTTAAAGAGTTAATGAGAGGATTGTTTGCTAAGCATGCTTTTATGCAGGCTAGCGATGCCGAGCTCTTAAAGCTGAGACAGGGTAGACAGGACTTGTTAACATATATTTCAACCTTTAACAGACTGGTATCAGAGACTCACTGTCCGATGGCCAAGAGGACATCCTTGTTTTATCAGGGCCTTTGTGAAAGATGTGGTATCGCAAGTAGTGGACCCTCCAGACGACTGTGCCGCTTTTATCGATCTAGTGGTAAAATTAAATCATAGGTTGTCTGAGAGGCGTGGGAAACGGAATCGGTTTCAGGTGTCCAGGGGGAGTTATGTGAAAGCAGAAGTGAAACCCCTTGGCGATCATAAGACTGCTCCTGAGCCAATGGAGATAGGAGGGGTGAGAGGCCCGTTAACCACGAGAAGAAGAGGAGGAGGGAGCAGAATCTATGCTTGTATTGTGGTCAGGGTGGTCACTTTGCCAGGGAGTGCCCTGTGAAGCCTTCTGCCGTGGCACTGAACAAGAGGGTAGCTTGTATCCAAGTGGACCGTCGTCCGGCCTTTACTGAAGGAGCTGGGGGAACGTATGATGTGCTGGGTGGGGTGGATCGGGTGCCTAGGCATTTTTTTATTCCTGCCTATCTTCTGCTGTCAGTAAGTAACCGAGTGCCTGTGTCAGTCTTGCTGGATTCCGGGGCAACCGGGAATTTTATCGATATCTCTTTGGCTGAAAAGTTAGAGATACCGTGTCGATATAAGAACCAGCCAGAACCTGTGAGAGACATCGATGGCACGGAATTGACCTCAGGGTCTATTACCCGCCAGACTGAGCCGTTGAAGTTGTTGTGCGAGAATGGTCATTCTGAATCTGTGGTGTTTGATCTCATTGATGCCCCTTCCTTTGGTTTAGTGTTGGGGGTTCCATGGCTTCAGGAACATAACCCTAAGATCGATTGGGTGCAACGTTTGGTGACCCTGGATTTCTCACATTGTCTCAAGTATTGCTATAAGGAGGCCTGTGAACGTGTTCCCCCGTTGTCATGTGCGGTGGCTGATGTCGGGGCTGTGCCGGTGCAGTATTCTGCCTTTCATGGTGTCTTTGACAAGGTTCAGGCTCAGGGTCTTCCTCCACAACGGTCTTTTGATTGTAAGATCGACCTGGTTCCGGGTGTTCCTTTACCTTGTTGTCGCATATATGCGCTCTCAGAACCTGAGGAGTTACATCTTAAGGGATACCTGGATGATATGTTGCGGATGGGCTATATCCGCCCCTCCAGTTCGCCTGTGTCATCGGCGATTTTCTTCATTCCGAAGAAGGAGGGGACATTGAGAGCCTGTGTGGACTACAGGGCTCTTAACAAGGCTACCGTGAAGAACAAGTACCCTCTTCCACTCATCCCCGTGTTGCTGGATCAGCTCCGCAAGGCAACGGTGTTTACCAAATTGGACTTGCGGGGCGCTTACCATCTCATACGTGCACGCCCCGGGGATGAGTGGAAGACGGCATTTAAGACCAAATATGGCTTGTTCGAGTATTGCGTAATGCCATTTGGCTTATGCAATGCGCCGGCGGCCTTTCAGTTCTTCATTAATGAAGTCCTCCGTGATTACCGAGATCGAAGCGTCATCATCTATCTAGATGACATCTTGATCTTTTCAGAGACGGGGTGGAACACCAGGAACATGTGACACAAGTACTACAGAAGTTACAAGACCATCATCTGTATGCTAAATTAGAAAAGTGTCAGTTCGGCACCCCTACGGTGGAGTTCTTGGGGTTTATTATTTCAGCGGAAGGTATCCAAATGGACCCCAGGAAGATACAGGCTATTGTCACCTGGCCTGTACCATCTTCTGTCAAACACATCCAGGTCCTTTTGGGCTTTGCCAATTTCTATCGGCGTTTTATTTCTCACTTTTCTGATATCGTGTCTCCTATGACCAGGTTGTTGAGGAAGGGGGTTCCCTTTGTTTGGTCTGTTGAGGCTCAGGCTGCCTTCCATCTATTGCTTGAGAAGTTCACATCGGCACCTGTATTGGTGCATCCCGATCCTGTTCTACCATTTTTTGTGGAAACGGATGCTTCACTGTGCGCTGTAGGTGGGGTTTTGTCCCAAAGGGATGCTGCGACTGGTCATATGCACTCCATTGCCTTTTTCTCGAAGACCCTGTTACCCGCAGAGCGTAATTATACGGTAGCGGAGAGGGAGTTGTTGGCGGTGAAACTATCCTTTGAGGAATGGCGGCATTATTTATGGGGCGCTCGGCATACGATTACCATCTATACCGACCATAAAAATCTGGAATTCTTCCGGTCTGCCCGTGCGTTAACACCTCGCCAAATGCGGTGGGTTCTATTTTTCAACGAGTATGACTTCGTCATAACATATCGACCCGCTGCACAGCAGAAGAAGTCCGATGCCCTTTCTCGAATACATGTTGTCGTTGGGGATGAGGGACAGGTGAAGGAGGATAGACCTATGATCAGTAGTGAGAAGATCATAGGGAGTATGTGTACTGATGACTTTCCTAAATCAGTTAAGGATCAGTTGAGTCATATGGATTTGGCTCCTTGGTTAGCATTGCCCCAGGTTGTGGCTCATGAGGGTTTATTGTACCATGAGGATCGTTTGTTTGTTCCTCCTGTTTTGAGAGAGATGGTATTGCAATGGTGTCACTCCTCTGCTTTGGTAGCACATCCAGGGATGCGAAAGACAAAGGAGATGTGCTTGCGATGGTTTTGGTGGGACACATAGGCTAAGGACATTCAGAGTTATGTGGCAGCTTGCCCTGTTTGTGCTACTAGTAAGCCCTCCCATTGTAAGCCGGCTGGCCTGTTGCAGCCCTTAGAGGTTCCTCCTGCTCCTTGGCATACTGTTAGCATGGATTTTGTGACTGACCTACCCTCTTGTTCAGGTTATACTGCCATCCTGGTGGTTGTGGACCTTTTTACTAAAATGGCGCATTTCATCCCGCTGTTTAAAATCCCTACCGCTAGAGAAATGGCTTTGGTGTTTATGTCCTCAGTAGTCAGGATCCATGGGTTGCCTTCTGCGATTATATCTGACAGGGGGGCGCAGTTTGTGTCCCATTTTTGGACTGAGCTCTGCTCTGTGCTTAAGATGGAAATACGATTAACATCGGCGTATCATCCACAGTCCGATGGTCAGACCGAGCGGACCAATCAAACCATGGACCAGTATTTGAGGTGTCTGGTGTCATCTTTGTCTTGTGATTGGGTGGCTGCTCTTCCCATAGTGGAGTTTGCCTATAACAACAGTACACATTCCGCTTTGGGTATGACTCCCTTTTACTGCTCAATGGGGTACCATCCTAGGGCGTTAGCCATCCAGCCCACTGGGCATGTGCCAGCCATAGATGATACATGTAGGAGGTTGAGTGACATATGGGGTGAAGCACGGAAGCATTTGCAGGAGGCAAAGGTTAACATGAAGGCCCAGGCTGATAAACATCGGGTCCCAGCACCACCTTATCAAGTGGGAGATCAGGTGTGGTTGGCCTCACGCAATCTCAGGCTGCAGGGTTCACGTAAGTTACAACCCCGGTATGTGGGCCCGTTTTCTGTAGTACAGGTCATCAATCCTGTGGCTATGAAGCTTGGGCTACCTGATGATTATAAGGTCCACCCGGTGTTTCATACGTCTCTGTTGAAACCATATGTTCATTCTGCTCAGGTATTGCCACTACCTCCTCCTGTGTTGGTTGATGGGGAGGCAGAGTTTGAAGTTCAGGCCATTTTGGACTCCAGACGTAGGCAGGGTCGCCTTTTCTATCTAGTTGACTGGAAGGGTTATGCCCCTGAGGATCGAACTTGGGAGCCGGCTGGAGGGGTACATGCTCCTCGGTTGGTCCGTATGTTCCATAGACAGCATCCCTCTAAGCCCCGCCCTGTGGGGAGGATTGTAAGAGGGGGGTACTGTTAGGAAATAGGTCTAGTCCGCTTTCTATGGCCATGCTTTGCCATCACATGACCTCCCTGTTGGGCTTTTAGGTTTAGCCCTGCCCATGACCCAGTGCTTGGTATCTAGTGGTATAGGGTTCCAGGTTCTGGGCTGGGCTTTTGTATTTGACTCCTGCTTGATAGGGTTCACGGGCTCGTGTTCCCTTGTTGTTCTCTTTCCCCTTTTCCTTTCCTTAGTGTTTCGTTTTTTAAGCCCCTGGTGCCTATCATTGATCCTGCCCCTCTTCGTTCTGATCGGCATCTCCCTTCCCTGATTCGGACTTTGTCCTTGGAACCCGTATTGTGAACATTCTAGAGGTTCGGCTGGGGCTCCAGTCCCCTCGGAGACTTACCGAGGCAAGGAACGTGTTGCCTTTGGACGTCCTAGGAGTCTGTATTCACGGAAGACGCCGCCTGGAGACCGAGCAGCGCGCGGGACCTCCGCGTGTTGACAGCCAGTCCCTGTCGTTGTGTGAGGTTCGGTCGTTTTCGGACGCGCTACAGACGCTGAGGAAACAGACGACACAGACGATCGCCTTTGGAGCAGGAACCGCTGTTTTGGTTCAGTTTACGTTCACTTTGTTCTTGGCCCCTATAATACGCGAAGTAGAGGCTCTAGGGGGTTTTTTATGCCCTTGATAAGGCTTTTTCCCCCTAGTAGTCCGTTTCACGTAATTCCCTGGGTAAGGAGCGTTTCCCCCCCCCCCCCCCCCCCCCCCCGGACTCAGAATAACATCAGCAGACCCTCGATTCTCCCTGCTCCCAGGACCTCCCGAAGCTGATCCTGTATTGTAAACAACTAAGGAGGTTGTGTTATGTATGGCAGAGTGTGGTCATAGGGGAGGAGGGAGGTTCATAAACAGGTATTGGGGATTGTGAAGTAATTGTGTGCACTATTTTGTAGGTACTGCAGTGTGGAGGTGGTGGCGAGTGTTGGTCTGCAGTCCAGGTCAGGGTGAAGGCTTCTGACGTCTCCTTCCCTTGTTTTGTTTTCCCATCCCCTGTCCTAGGCTCCGGTGTTGTCTCATGGTTATATATTTCATGAGTGCCATTTGAGTCAGGGTAGTGGATTGGGCCATACTACGTTCCTGCAGTGTTTGGGCCAGTGGAATCCAACATGATACCTCCGTGGCACGCTACATTCTCACAACTGTTCAAAATCAAGCCTGTGCCCAACCGCCCCCTTTCAAATAATAACCCTTTCCATAGAGCAATAGAGCACCTCCGTCTTACCCGCATTAAATTGCAGCGAGTTTTCCTTTAGCCAAAGCTCCGTATCACGCAGGCAACTATGAAACACTTCCAGTGAGGTCGACTGATCTCCCTCAAGGGAAAAGATCAACTGCGTGTCATCAGCATAATTTACAATGTTAATATTATGTTGGTTGATGACCGCAATCAGGGGTGTCATGTAGATATTAAATAAAATGGGGCTGATAGCCGAGCCCTGTGGTATGCCGTGCGAGATATTGATATAGGCAGATTGATAAGGGGAGAGGGACACTGCCTGCTGTCTTTCCAGTAAGAAAGACTGGAACCACCTCAAAGCACAGCCCGTCACCCCCACCTCTCTCAGTCTTCTCAGCAGGATCCCATGGTTGACCGTATCGAAGGCGGCAGGCAGGTCAAGCAGAATAAGCACAGCTGCCTGGCCCCTGTCTGCACGCATCCGAAGCTCGTCCATCACGGTCACCAAGGTCGTCTTGGTAACGTGGGCCTGCCGAAAACCAAACTGAACCTTCTCCAGTAAGTTATGTTACAGGAGAAAAATTTGCCCCCAACTCTCAATACCGGAAGAGCACCACCCCGGAGGCCATGTGGTACATATCTTATGGTTGTGTCCATCATTATAGACTTATTGGAATTCTACACCTACACCCCCAAACTACACCTCTCATTTACAATTACCCCGCAGGTAGTAAATGGTTTGGTGCACTATCCCTGGTTCTTTCTATCTTCTGTTTCTTCTTTCACTTCTGCATTGTGAGTGGTATAATCTAAGATTGTCCTTTATGTCATATTATTTGTAATATTCTATAATAATACCTGATATATTTGAAAATGTCAAACATATTCAAACTAAAAGAATGAGAGTATCTTCTGGAACTCGTCAAGACTGAGAAATGCAAACACGTTCTCCTACTAATCTGAGGTACAAAGGGCAGCAAAGAATCAAAGGTCTTCTCTACATTTATGAGTACATTTGCTGGATGGATATCTGTCTCAAAGCCACCGGCCACTAAGGGAGAGTATTGCCAAGATTTCTATTTTATCTAAGATAAGCATAACTGATATCCACCGCATTCAACACATTAGCATTAGTCTTGAAAACACACCAAGAATCGTATAGTATGCATCTTAGCTCACTGTAGTAACTTTCATTACGCATTCACCCAAACAGAATGGCTCCTAGGATATTTGATAGGACTGGTGATCGGGGAAGACATAATATCTGTCTCTGGTTCTTTAATAAAATATGGGCTTTTCTCTGCACTGGCTAGGAAATTTCACATTTTATGTCAGACATCATATGCATATTTAAAGCTGATGGAAGACCTGGGTCTAGCATGCTCAACATGCTTTGATAAAAAGGTTGTAGCATGAGACAAGTTATTGTCCTTTTTTTTGGCAAGCTTCAGGCCCTTGAAGTCATAACTTGTCAGTTCAGTGGGCGCAAACTGGAAGATGTATGTACCACTGAAGAGCATAACTCAACACATTAAAAGTGCTAAGGTAGGAG
The DNA here is from genome assembly GCF_964261635.1 of Lissotriton helveticus. Taxonomy (NCBI): domain Eukaryota; kingdom Metazoa; phylum Chordata; class Amphibia; order Caudata; family Salamandridae; genus Lissotriton; species Lissotriton helveticus. Next base: position 1,697,388,057 of record NC_136067.1, on the reverse strand, counting down.
ATGAAACCGGGTGATGGGGGTTTCTGAAGTAAAGAAGATGTGAGGATCACAACCCAACTTCATGGAGCGGGTCCTGCCCTAAAAATGTGAATGGTGTTTACACTCAGCTTCAAGAAATGCAGGAAGGGGACTGAAGAGAAATTGGTATTAGTACAGCCCAATATCTTGAAGTCTACCCCTTCTGAATAATAGCATTTTCCCAGCATGAAAAGGTCTCGCTCTTCAGAAACATTTTTCATAGATATAAGACATAGCAACACTGTTTAAAAAGAATCTGTTCTCCGGTCAGAATGGCACTCATGTCCTGGGTAAAAGAATATAAAAAACTGTGGGGAGTCTGAGCTATGGGTACCTCCGATACTAGGGCAAAAGAAAACATCTTGGTCTAAGGGTCACAGGTCAATGAAGGTGTGTTTTTGACTACTATGCTGAATGATGGACATTGATAGTACGATAGTAAAAGCTCCCATACAACATCAGCAGGAAATCCACAAACTAAATCAGAATGATATTAGATGGAATTACATTCTTTCACAAATACCCGTGAATCCAGAGTGACCAGCATGCCTTGAAGGTGAAGCATGACTTGTAAGCTATTTTAATGCTTAGCGCCGAAAAGTATTGAATTATTTTGCAGCATCTTTAAACTGGCTTGTCCGGCACTCAGCTTCCAGCAACTCTGCCATCCACGGTAATTGTCTATAGGTAGCCCATCCTCAAGGTCTAAGGCATGGGGGACGAACCACAGGATTTCAAATTAAATTTGGAAGCAGACGGCTGATGTGAAGGACAGCTCTATGATGGGTTAAGGAAAGGCTTGAACAGGCGTGCAAGGCATTAGAAGAATCAAGTTTCAGAAATAGAAGCAAACATTGAACACAATGGAAACCCCAAGAACGAATCTGTCCACTGAGAAGACAACTGTCGCCCAGGTTTCTATTTCCACCATGCACCTCACAAACTTGGATAGTTTAGGCAAGACATAACATGATCTATGTCCACAAGCCAAAAAGAATAAGAGCCTTCAAAGCATGAAGGTTCAACTACCAGCCTTTGGAGCACTTCAGGTTAAAGAGTTACATGTCTATAACAGAATTCAAAAGAGTCTGCAGGAATTCTACTTGTAACATCACATTCCCCTCAAAGCAGAAGTCCAACAGTTCACTTACAGGCACCGAGTTGGACCGAGTGTTGCTCAGATTATTTACATAAACAATAGTCAAATTGCTGTCCACCTGGAGGATTCGGAGACTCTTAGTGGCATCGTTTCTGGCTTAGAGCGACAGGCTGTGGAGGACCTATTTCTGCTGGAACAATCTGCTTCCTGTCGGCACACTGCCTAGGATCCTACTTGACAAGTTTGGCTTGCTAATATGGTTGGACTAAAACCCAGAGATAGCTTTGCCATTCCAAGCTTCCATGGTTGCAAACTACCAATAGAGTTAATCCTGGTAAACTTTACCCAAGATAATCTGACTAAAATTAACGCAGCCCTTCACAGAGTGGAGGTTCTTTCACCTATGAATGGGTTGATAGTGAAGAAAGCCAGCAGATCCCTCGAATATCAATGCATAGAGCCTTACATAATGACCAACCTTTTTAAATAGAGAAGTTGTCACTAATGCATAATGCTTCATCAATAGCAATGAGAGTTGAAACATTTCTGTGTATCATAGAATTGAGAAAGTCCATTGACTGATGGGATGCACAGCAGTTTCTCAAACTTAACAAGAAGGCTCAGGTTATGAAGAATGTCTACCATCTGCACCAATTGGCAATAGGACAGAATGAGCCAAAAGTTCATGATCAGAATATTATCTAAATACATGATGATATAAATGCCCCTCACTCTGAGGGAGACATGGATTGCCAACCAGATCTTGGTAAATGTGCAGATAGCAGGCCAAACAGGAAGCATTTGAAATGTCAAATTCAACTTCCCCACTTGGATCTGTGGCACTTGTGATGAGGAAAGAAGGTTGTAATAGAGAATGGGCATCCATGAGATCAAAAACTCACAATTAAGCCCAGGGAGCTGGGAAGTCCCCGAGTAAGCTGATTGCCAAAATCGTTAAAAGTTTGCCATTTAGAGAGCAGGGGTTTATATCAGGAATGAGGACCGGGAAAAACATATATGTGAACTTGCCCGGACAGAAGGTGAAAAATATGGCCCTTTTTATACCAGTTCTGTTACTTCCCACTTCTCTGGGACCGACAAATCTACAATAAAACAAGAGCAAGCAGTCGTACCTACAGGACAAATGGAGGCAGAAAGTCTAGGGGATACACTTGAATCATCAGAAGAACCCAGCTGTCAGCTCCCCACATCAGGAAAACAAGGTCCAGCAAAAAGGTCTGGTGTTACCTGAGAGTCATTTGGCATCGTCAATGCTTGTTTTGTTTGGTCAAGGATTTTATACAACTTTATAGTTTATGGGGATGGGGCATGCAGGTCCTTGCCAATATAAAAACATATTGGATTAAAACAAATATTTGTTTTGTTCCCAAAAGCGCACATTGCCATAGTAGTCCCTGGCTAGCACTGAAGGGAATTACTTTATATGCAGATGTGCTCCTTGTCATAGAGCAGAATGCCATCGCTCACAGCGATGTGAACCAATGACTGAAGTGGGGCTGACAAACTGCCACATGCTGTGTGCTGTAGTGGGAAGAAGGAAAATGTGAATGACGCAACAGGCCAATGGGTGAAGAGGACTGGTTATCGCCATGCCTTAAAAAGGTGGATGCTTCTGATGGAGCGAGGTGGCAAACACAACATTTGGTGTACCCCTCGTAAAGTTAATGTCCCATAACATTAACGTTTATTAATTGCATGTTTTGCGAACGTAAACAACCATAGAATAAAGTGCACACATTATGTTTTTATTACACATGGGGAGAACTAATTTTGCTTACATGTCGCAAATAAACCCAGCTAATATGTATTGTTAAGGTGTTGTGAATTAATGCACAGCTTGAAAAATAATCAAAACGCAATTTAAATGTGCTTATTGTATTCATTTATGTGGTGGAGAAGTCGAAATGTAAGTATAAAATGCATTTATGTGGCTTATTTGCTAGGTAACAAGTAACTGGGAAACATTAGTTAGGTGGGAGGTAAACAGAATGGGTTTAAAATTCAATAACTAATGTAAATCTGTGTTTGTTTTCATGATAGTTCCAAAAGTGGCCTCTGAGGCCTAGCTAGAAAGTGGACGGTCTGGTAAACTGTGAGCAAGAGCTGAACTGCGCAGGCGTGCCAAAACCTGCAAGTCAGAGTGAACTGCCTGTGCTCGAAGAGGTTCAAGGCTGCTGTGGCCCGGAACCTAGGATGGGTGCCAAGCATGGACGACGTAATACTAAAAGCCTGGGAGAGTTTGAGGATGTTTCAAATGCAAGGAAGTTTCTAGGCCTCGGACTAACTTAAACAAAAGTTAAAGTTAAAAGTTAAAGTCCACATTTGTAAAGCGCACAATCACCCGTAAGGGTCTCTAGGCGCTGGGGGGCCGTCGGGAAGATTAAGCAAGCTATTGCCCAGAGTCACATGGTGCTGGGCTAACCTGCCGCCGGAGCCGGGGATCGAACCGTGGTCCCCAGATTCCAGCGTCAGTCGCCCTGGCCGCGGCGCCACACCTCTTCCATGAACCTTTATTTCTTGCTGACTCTTTGCAAAAACGATGTTGTAATGGTGAGAGGATGCTCATCCACCCCGAAATTGTCCAATGAAATTTTGAGTAAGAGGTGTTAGTTACATTTTAGATAGATTAAGTTAGGGATTTAGTGTATAAAAACCCCTGGTTTTGTCTAGTTGGGGTCGCTTTTTCAATTTCCATCGGAGATGCTGCCCGTTTGCAGACCGATTCCTGGATGTAAGAACTTTAACTTTCCTTTACTTGTTTGCTTTGCAGGATTGAATGATAAGATGAGGGCGTTAGTTAGGGATGTTAGGAGAGACTGAAGATTGGAACTATCTGTTCTTTGCTAATCTTTAACTGTTTTCTAAATAAAGCGATTCTTTTCCTGAGCTCTAAATAAAATGATCATTTTGAAATAAAGTTTAAGATTTTACTGAATAAAGATTTACTAATGCCTAAATGTCAGACATGATAAAGTTTTGCTTTGAATACAAATTAGATAAATGAAGAAGTAAGAGCTGGTCTTTGAATTCTTCCTACGCCTAATTTTCATTCTAACAGATCCATTGCCATTATGGTGGTGTGTCTGAATAATTTAAGTCTGAATAAAACCATGGTAAAATGTTTAAATCTGCAGGTGTAAATAATAGTTATAGGTTTAGACGCTCCACCTAAATGTTACAACATTTCTCCAGTGCGATACACCAGAGCCTTGAAGCAGAGTGTAAGAGAACAGGGTAAATGTGCAGTGCTATGGGCCCCACAGGGTAATGGTGAGTGTTAATTAGAAATGATTTCTGGAGCTGCGCTGTAGCAGTAATAACTTGGTAGCAGAGTAGTGGTTGCTAAGGAAATTAGCTAGGGTTATGGTAAAGTACTATATAGAGTTTGATGTACGGAATTATGACTAACATCTGTTGAGTTTGTATTACGTTACATGTAGTCCTGGAAAGGCTTCATAGAGTAGGGTGAAGCCAGTGCCTCCGTCTGCAGGTGGAGGAAGTGTGGCAAGGTAGTCGCACAGTGAATTAGTCTGTTTCAAAAAAGGAGTATTGCCAAATACTGCGGTGGTATCAGCGTATATCACTGTTTAGGGACCTTAGGTGTGAAAGGATAAATGTATAGTGAGGACAGTCTATGAAATTTCAGCCTTCAAGTATAGGGATCATTCCGTGCTTCCCGACTAAAACTTACTGCTGGGAGAGTAATAGTTCTTAACCCGAGCTTGCTTGAAGGGTAAAGGGAGTGGCGTCTCTCTTTTGCTAACAAAAGAGGAATTCTGTGGTGGGTTAGTGGACGCGCTGCCTACTGGTAACACGGAGTTCATGTAATATATGAATAGGGTTTTCGTATAAACGTGTGTAAATGATATTGCAATACGCGTTCAAGCGAAACTCTGGGACTGACACTATTGTATGTGCTTTCTTAGAGAAGCAAGATCGTTATTGCCTGATAGAAGGGTAAAGCCACTAGTGTTGCTTTATCGGCGAGTCTAAAAATTCTGAGGAGATAAGCGTTGTCTACTCCGGTTACAGAATACTTGTAGGATTGAAAATTCTATCACTTTATTAGCGAAACAGATTAGTGGATTTGTTTTGTGTAAGTTAATAATTGATTTTGTAAAATATCTTGTAAATACGGCTTCTTGAAAAAACCCTGTAAGGGAGGGGTCAATCGGCGCTGCAGAAGCTGGAGCGCTGGTGACGTCAAAAGTGTCGCGCTGGGATTGGTCCACGTGACCGAGACAGAGTAGGAGTTGATTGGTTCATCACAGAAAGCAGCAAAGGCTATTGGTTAAGCACTATAGTGACGTATTGTGTTCTAATTGGTGCATTAGTGCGAACCGCGCTGTGATAGGTTGGTGTTACGGAATCAACAACAGAATAGTTCGCGACCTTTTGAAAGTAGGAAAAGTTTACCGAAAATGTCATACTACTATTATGATGATGACAGGAAGAAATCTTCATGGTTTAAAAAGCTGAAAAACATGTTTGTAAAAGACAAAGAGGTAGTTACGAGAGAGGGAAAAATACTTCCTTCACTGAAAACGCCTGCTTCCTATATGTTGACGAAATATGGTTATCATACGTGTGTTTGGTTGGAAAATTGGGGACACTATACTAAAGATGACGTAGTATTAGCTTTTCCAGAAGGAGGATCATTTGATGTGGCAATTTTAAGGAATTTGAGAGACAAAATGATGAAACTAGAACCGAGAACCAGACCAACTCAATTTGAGGCATTGGTTGAGTGGGAAGATGAGATGCATCAGATGGAAAGTGAGAGGTTGAGTAGGCATCTTAGACCGAGAGGTAGAGGTAGAGATTTGTGGGGAGAAACACATGAGACCAGAATGCGGAGATGGAGGGATGGAAGTATGTGCGATGGCATGTATCCCGTCAGATTAGTTGAAGAATATTAGGGGCGAAAGAGTACGGAAAAGGCAAAGAATACAGAAGTGGGAAATCAAGGCTATGGTGAAAGCGAATCAGAGGATGATGTCTTAGAAGAAATATTAAATAGGAGACCACCCCCATATCAGCCAAGTTCTTTATGGATTACCCCAAATGCCCGATGTCAGAAGAAAGAGTAAATGAATCACCAAGACAACCATCAAATTTCAGAGATTTTCCTGAAAGAGTAGAAACAAGATATGTCCAGAGTACGCCGATAGGAGAAGCTAGAATTACAGGAACTCCTGTACGGAATAATGGTTCGCACAGAATAGTACAAAGTGCAGAGAGACAAAGTAATGAACAGCCAAATATGTCTGATTATGAGCGTTCCGCACATGAATTGATTCAGAACCTTACTAGGAATATGGAAGCTGTAACTGTACCAGTAACAATAGGACCTGTGATACCAGTATTCGAAGACCAAATAAAAGAGCCCAGATTAACAATTCCATTACAGCAAAGTTTACAAAAAGCAAGAGAGAGTACTTGTCCTGATTTATCAGAAATAAGGCAGAATATAAGTGTAAATCCACGAGAATTAACTTTTAATCAGAATTTGTCATGCGGCTACCCGACAGGAGCAGAATCTGACTCTGCTACTCCAGAAAGAAGTACAGATTAAATAGATTTAATGCAAATGTCCATGGGACCATCGGAAAAGGAGTTAAGTGAATGGATAAAATCGTTGAAGTTAAAAGAGCAGGAATTAAAAGTGTTGGATGTGGCTAAATTAAAAATAGATATGGAAGAATTAATAATTGGAACAATTTGGACAGACAGATTGAAAACTTATCAGGATGATGAGCTCATGTTTTTATGTAAAAGTATAACATGAAGAGCAAAGACAATGTATGATCAATTAGAAGAAGTGGCGAGTGAATATGGAATAGATTTTTCCAAAATAAAGTCATTACAAAAATCTTATTGAGTAGATTTTGCAGAAAGAGACATTGAAAACATGAACACTGCAGGAAGACAAGTACAGATAAAAGATTTGATTGTGTTGTTGCGCAAATGGGGTGATGTAGGAAAATGGAGAGTCAAATGGGCAAAGAAGAAAGAAGAAAATAGTGACAAGTCTACTTTAGCTTTCCCCATTAGAGAGAAGGAAAAAGTGGCAACTGAATTTCCTATGAGAGAAATTCCTGGAGGAGGATATGTACATGTGCCCTGGAGCCGACAAGATATATTGTCGTTTACAAATGATTTCCCCAGATTGAGAGAGAAGCCAGTAGAATGGTATCGACAAGTGGATAGATTTGTAAAAGTGTCAGAAGTATTGTGGATTGATTTAGATGGATTATTTGACATAGTGGTGCAACAGATCTATGGACAGAATGTAAAATATCTGTAGATTGGCCAAGGGAGGAAGTAATAGTATGGTTGAAAAACAAAATACTTCCAAAAGAAACTGAATGGGTAAAAATAGACAGAACAACGCAGGAGCCAAAAGAAACTGTGCATTCATTTTACGAAAGGTTGTTGTTAGTTTTCAAACAGTACAGTGGTTATGAAGAGTTAAATGAGAAGGACATGAGTCACTTTGTATACAGGTTTGTATATGGATTAAGACCAGAAATTTCAGACATGATAAGACATAGCATGATGGATTGGCAGTCGAGTTCAGTGGACAAGGGTTTGAGACAAGCAAAATATTGTAGTGAGGAGATTGATGCAAAACAAAAGAAGTTGAAAGAGAAAGCCATGTGGGCACAAGTAAAGGTAGCGGAGCAACAAGTAGCACAAATGGACAATAAGAATGCAGGGAATCAAGGTGGGATTAAAGGTAAACCTAAATTGGTGGGAAATATTGACGAATTGAAAAAGAAAATGCCATTTTCAACTGCGGCCAGATAGAGCATTGGAAACGAGAGTGTAAATGTCCGCCTAGAGTTAATGGGGAACATACATCATTGAATCCGCAGGTGCAGTTTGAGGTAAATCAACAGCAACCGCAGCAACAGCAGATAGCAAATCAGCAAAGTCAGGTGCCGCAACCGCCACTGCCATACAGTGGGAATCAGCAGAGATACAGTGCAGAGACAGGATTCAGCGGTGGTGAGCAGGTAAAAAGACCGCAAAGAGTAAAAGTGTGTCCTCAGTATTGGTTGCAAGAAGAGAGTGGCAGTGAGTCGGACGAAAGTTTCTGACGGTGCCTGAGGGAGGAAGAAGAGTGTGTGCTTGGAGCCACTCTTGAGGTAGATCAGTCAGGTCCATTTGTGAGCGGAAAGGTGAATGATGTGGAAATACCTTTCCTAGTGCACACTGGTGCTACCCGTTCTACTGTTAGATCAGTAGAAGTTCAAAATCTTCCTCTCTTGGGTGAAAAAATCCAGGTTGCAGGTGTAGCTAACAGACAAATAAAAACTCCATTGACAGAACCAGTTGAAATAGAGATTGGGACATACAAAGATATGCATCGATTTGTAGTATGTGACAGCAGTCCTGTTAATTTGCTATGCAGGGATATATTGTGTAAAATGAATTGTGCCATATACTGTTCACCAGATGGCATAGAATTACAGACTCCAGATGAAGATAGTTTGTATAAACTGACAATGCTCATGATTGAGGCAGAACAAGATAAATTGTTTCCTGTTTTTGATAAAGAGAAAATTCCTGTTGAACTAAAAGAGGCAGTGAAAGAAAATGTGTGGAATTTTACTGGAAAGGATATAGGTTTGATGAAAGGAGTTGATCCTGTGAAAGTGTCCATAAAAGAGGGTGCAACTTATCCGAATATACCCCAGTATAAAATGACTGCAGAAGTAATTGAAGGAATTACTCCAGTGATCGACAAGATGATTGAGCAGGGAATTCTAAGAGAAATCGAGAGTAGTCCTTGTAATTCGCCAATTATAGGATTGAAGAAGCCAAATGGAACATTTAAAATTGTGCAGGACCTGAGAAAAAAAGTTAATAAAATTGTTGTCCCGTGTTGTCCAATTGTCCCAAATCCAGCTGTAATTTTGTACCAAATACCACATGATGCAGAATGGTACACAGTGATTGATCTATGCAATGCGTTCTTTACTGTTCCATTGCATCCAGAGAGCCAACCAATTTTTGCGTTTCGTTTCCAAAATCGTATCCTAGCATGGTGTAGAATTCCACAAGGGTACACTGAGGGTCCATCGATTTTTAATCAGCTGCTAAAGAAATCATTGGAAAATTTGAGCATGCCTGGAGAATCTGTGTTAGTACAGTATATTGATGATCTTTTGGTAGCATCAAAAACAAAAGATGCCTGTGTAACTGATACAGTGGCATTGTTGCATCATTTGGCAGAGGAGGGACATAAAGTGTCTCCATCAAAATTTCAGTTTTTCCAGAAAGAAGTACAGTATTTAGGCCACAAGATTGCAAAGGGAATCAGACAGGTCACAATTGAAAGGATTAAAATGATACAAGGAATGCAACCCCTAAAACTCAAAGACAGGTAAGAATGCTCCTAGGAATGGTGGGTTACTGCAGACAGTGGATACGTGGATTTTCATTGATTGCAAAACCCTTGCAGAGATTGACAAAGGCACACATCAGAGACCCTATTGTCTTGACTAAAACAGAGATGGAAGCATTTGAACAGCTCAAAACTAAATTGTGTGAAGCACCAGCTTTGGGAATTCCTGATTATGAAAAAGAATTTGAACCGTACTGCAGTAAGCGTGAAGGATGTGCTTTGTCAGTATTAATTCAGAGGCATGGAAGAATGAGAAAACCAATTGCGTATTTCTCAGCTGTTTTAGACCCTGTTGCAAAGGCTTTGCCAGGTTGTCTGAAAGCAGTAGCAGCAACCAGTGTAAGTCTGGAGCAAAGTGAAGGAATTGTGATGGGATTTCCTGTGAGTGTCTATGTACCTCATTCAGTGGAGATTCTCCTCACAAGAGCAAAGACTCAATACATGACTAACAGCAGAATGACACAATATGAGAAAGTAATTTTGGGAGCTGAAAATGTGACAATCGCAAGATGTGTGAATGTTAACCCATCAACACTGTTACCTGATGCAGTTGAAGCAGAAGTGAAACGTGAGCTTGATCACAAGTGTTTGGATGTTCTGGAATATTGCACAAAGCCTCGTCCAGACATTAAAGATGAACCTTTGCTTGAATCAGATTTTGTCATGTGTGTGGATGGATCATGTTTGAGAACAGAGAGAGGTGTCCTAAGTGCTGCATATGCTGTTTGTACAGTAGCAGAAGTGTTGGAAGCATCTTGTCTGAAAGGAATTCATTCTGCTCAAATAGCGGAGTTGATTGCTTTAATACGAGCATGTGAATTGGGAAAAGAGGTGAAAGTAACCATAGTGACCGATAGTCAATATGGTTATGGGGTTGTTCATGATTATGGACAGCTTTGGTCCCAAAGAGGCTATTTGACCTCTGCAGGAACACCTATTCGGAATGCAGAGTTTGTGAAAACATTGATCGATGTGATACAGCTGCCTGAAAAATTGGCTGTGGTAAAATGTTCAGCCCACAAGAAAGGTGAAGATTATATCACTAGAGGAAACAATTATGCTGATGCAATTGCAAAACATTGCGCCAAAAATCCAATTTCAATCAATCGGGAGAAAACTGAAGAACATGTTCCAAGTCCTTTAATTCTAACCACTGTAGTGGAAACTTAGCAGGAAGTGAAGCAGATGCAAGAAGAGGTAGAAACAGAGGAAAAAGATATTTGGTTAAAATCAGGTTGCAGACAAAGAGAGGAACATGAAATTTGGGTTTACAAAGATGAAAGACCAGTAATGCCTGATAGCATGATTTCAGATATGGCCCGAATGTACCATGGTCAAGCACACATTGGCAGAGACGCTATGATTCGTCTCTTTAGGCAGACTTGGTATAATCCTAAATTTAGGATGATTGCTGAAAGTTTGTGTTAAATATGTCTGGTCTGCCAGCAATTCAATCCAAACAGAAAAACTGTTGTGAGTTTGGGGACCATAGGATGGGAGGGTGGCCCATTTACAAGAGTTCAGATGGATTTTATTGAATTACCTCCCTGTAACAGACTCAGATATGTGCTTGTAATAATCTGTTTGTTCTCTCGATGGGTAGAAGCTTTCCCCACGAGAAGAAATGATGGAATAACTGTGGCTAAATTGTTTTTACGTGAGATAATACCAAGATTCGGGTTTCCGGTCACGATTGAATCGGACAGAGGCCAGCAATTCAATCCAAACAGAAAAACTGTTGTGAGTTTGGGGACCATAGGACGGGAGGGTGGCCCATTTACAAGAGTTCAGATGGATTTTATTGAATTACCTCCCTGTAACAGACTCAGATATGTGCTTGTAATAATCTGTTTGTTCTCTCGATGGGTAGAAGCTTTCCCCACGAGAAGAAATGATGGAATAACTGTTGCTAAATTGTTTTTACGTGAGATAATACCAAGATTCGGGTTTCCGGTCACGATTGAATCGGACAGAGGCCCGCATTTCCAAAATGATTTATTGCAGATGATCTGTGAAGCTCTGGATATTCGCCAGAGACTACATTGTGCATATAGGCCTGAGGCTTCAGGAGTAGTTGAACAGGTGAATGGAACAATTAAAAATAGAATTTTAAAAATGGCTACAGGAATGAAGTGGCCAGATGCTTTGCCACTTGTGTTAATGACATTAAGAAGCATACCTGCCAGGAAAACTGGTTTGAGCCCTCATGAAATCTTGATGGGAAGGGTGATGAGGCAGGCTTATGTACCAGTTAATAAACTGCTAACTATAAATTATTACATCATTCTGGATTACTGCAAGAATCTATCTGATGTAGTAACTTCTGTGCTCCACCAGGTGGGAACTGAATCAAATACCAAAGAGAAAACTCCAGCTCATGATCTAGTCCCTGGGGACTGGGTGCGAGTGAAAGTTCATCGTAGAAGGAATTGTTTGGTACCAAGGTAGCAAAGACCACGTCAAGTTATCTTGATCAGTACTACTGCAGTTAAGTGTGCTGGACTAAAAAGGTGGGTTCATGCTAGTCACACCATCCGTGTGCCTGAACCTGAATACCCATACGACGGTGAAAGTACAACTGACTCTGATTCTGAAGGTGAACCAGAAAAGGATCCAGATACTGAAGATCGACCGGAACGTCAACATCTGGAAGTATAAGAAGCCAGTTCTGCGTCTGAAGGTGAAGGTGAAAGGGAGATTGTTGAAATACCAGATTCAGAAGATCAACTTGAAGGTCGAGAATCGGTAAAGACAAGCACCAGTAAAGACGCAAAAGAAAGTGAAGGAAAAGTTGTTGAAAAAGAGAAAACTGTAAAGCAAACTGAAGACTCTGAAAGCAGGAACGGAAATCCTGAGACTGGAGAAAAGGAAGTAACTCACGACAAGGATGAGATGCCAAGTACCAGTTATGAAGGTGTTCCTAACAGAGTAACAGTAGAGAGAACTTAAACTGATGAAGACAAAGACATTGTAAAGATCATAATCAATGATACAGTGGGAGACACTGAAAGTGAAACTGATGACAGTGCAGATGAAACTCCATTAAGAAAAAGCACGAGAAAAAGAGCTTGGAGAGTGGAGCATAATACAATAGAGCCGAAGACTAAGAAAGTCTGTAAAGGAGACAATTGGCCTAAAGGTGCTGGAGGATTAAAATTCAAAATCGTGAACAAAATAAAAGAGCAAGAAGACCAAGTGAATGAGATCTCTAGCCAGAAAGAAACATTGGGAAAGAAAATAGAGACTATTCAAAGGCCTAAAAGAGTAAGACGTCCAAATCAGAGGTACAAATCACCTGATTGGACATACATTGTACTGCCACCCATTGTTGAAGTTAATAGTGGTCAAGAAAATTTGTATGACCCAAAGCCAATTGGGAAAAGTGAGTAAAGAAGTCAATCAAGAAATGGAAAGTTAGGTGCTCAAAGTATATGATATTCAAATAAAAAGTCTGAAGTCCTGTGAGACAGATTTTGTAAATATAGAAGAGGTCGGAGTTGACACAAGGTCGAAGAAAACTTTTTAGAAAATCTAATTATAGCATTATTTAGAATAGAAATTGACACAAGGTCGAAGAAAACTTGTTAGCGTGCTAAGTGGTGTGAAATCTATAGGTGACAAAATGTCGAAGAAACGGTGTTAGTGAAAATGTCAATGAATAATCACAGAACGAAATGTTCTATTTTTAGAAAATGGTGCAGGTGTTTTTCCATATGTATGGGATTGATGACTATACTATGGATAATTTTAGCTATTGTGATTCCTTTCCAAACTAATTTAACGAAATTGAAACAGAATGTGAGTTCAAGCAAGCCAATTGAGAAAGAAAAAGTGCATGAGAGTTATGTATACAAGCCAGAGTTGCATCAAGATAGGTCTATTAGTGACTATACTAAAATACCTTTTCTAAGTTATTGTTGGAGTACATTAAAATAATGAATGTTGATGACTGTTATGTTTGTGTAAAGTTGCCAGCCTCAGTGTCAGAAGGGGTGACCTATCACCACCTTCCTCTTACTTATGGAGTAACTTGTAGTGTAATTGCAAGTTTGTTTTATAAGACTGGGAAATTGGAGTATCATTATTCCAATGTAGATGAGATATTTGCAAAATTAAAGATTGACAATACATTAAATAAAAGAAAACATGCGGAAGTGATGGGAGAATATTTCTTAGAAGTAGATGAGTTAACACATGAGTATGCATTTAATAATAATTTGACATGTAAAATGAGAATTGAAGAGAAGGCTTTTCTAAACATGGTTGAGGAAAGGAGAATTGCTTACAAACGAAAAGAGAAAATGAAGCATGTAAAGTCAAAATATTACACATTTGATGATGAGAACATTGAGGATAAAAATGTGAATGTAGCAATCAATATAGATGCACCAATGTTGACAAAATGTTGTATAAGAAGAGATAATTCAATGTATGACAATTATTTTGTGGGTGCAAGTCAATGTGAAGACACCTATAGAATTATTGGAGGTTGGGGATTTAAAGGAGGAAATGATCCTGTTTTTCCTGGAATTTATTTTATATGTGGAAATAAAGCTTATTATAGACTGCCTGACCACTGGTATGGGACATGTTATGTGGGTCTGGTCTTTCCTAAAATTTTCCATGTAGATAGGGGTACTAATGGAAAGCATGAGATAGGTAAAGTTTTAAGTAGAAGAAAAAGAGAGAGTGCCTTAGAAATAATAGGAGATGCATTTGGAGCATTGATACCAGCAGTGGGAATTTCGTTTAATGCAAATAGAATTAGAAAATTGTCCACAATAGTTGATAAATTATCAACAGATACAGCAGGAGGATTCCTGATGGTAGATACTGAAATGGTTGCTATGGGTATGCAAAACAGACTTGCCCTTGATATAATTTTAGCAAAAGAGGGAGGAGTCTGTGGAATTTTGAAAGTTCAACACTGTTGCACTTACATTCCAGATAAAAGGCAGAATATTGAAAATTATATTATAAATATTACAGATTTACATAAAGACATTGAACCACTGGAGGTTGAAGGTGTCTTTGATAAATTGGGTAAAAGTTTTTCAGCAATTAAGCACTGGTTTCACGAAATAGGTAGTTCAATTATAGGTAAAATACTAACACCAATAACAGTCTTAGTGGTAGTAATCCTTATGATAAGGTTATGCTGTATATATAAAGGTAGAAGAGATTTCAAAAATTTGATAAAGAAAAGGAATGAAGAACGATTAGCAAGGATGAGAGAAAAGAATGAGATATAAATGGAGGAAGTAAAAGAAAAGGTTTTCAAAAATTCGAAAGAAAAAGAGACAGAATTATAGATGTCATTAACAATAAGAAGTTGAAACATGTTCTGCTAAATTTTCCAAAATTTTGAGGGTTATTTGGTGATGGAATCACCAGATGAGGGAATTGATGGAGCGAGGTGGCAAACACAAAATTTTGTGTACCCCTCGTAAAGTTAATGTCCCATAACATTAACGTTTATTAATTGCATGTTTTGCGAAATTAAACAACCATAGAATAAAGTGCACACATTATGTTTTTATTACACATGGGGAGAACTAATTTTGCTTACATGTCGCAAATAAACCCAGGTAATATGTATTGTTAAGGTGTTGTGAATTAATACACCGCTTGAAAAATAATCAAAACGCAATTTAAATGTGCTTATTGTATTCATTTATGTGGTGGCGAAGTCGAAATGTAAGTATAAAATGCATTTATGTGGCTTATTTGCTAGGTAACAACTAGCTGGGAAACATTAGTTAGGTGGGAGGTAAACAGAATGGATTTAAAATTCAATAACTAATGTAAATCTGTGTTTGTTTTCATGATAGTTCCAAAAGTGGCCTCTGAGGCCTAGCTAGAAAATGGACGGTCGGGTAAACTGTGAGCAAGAGCTGAACTGCGCAGGCGTGCCAAAACCTGCAAGTCAGAGTGAACTGCCTGTGCTCGAAGAGGTTCAAGGCTGCTGTGGCCCGGAACCTAGGATGGGTGCCAAGCATGGACGACGTAATACTAGAGGCCTGGGAGAGTTTGAGGATGTTTCAAATGCAAGGAAGCTTCCAGGCCTCGGACTAACTTAAACAATGAACCTTTATTTCTTGCTGACTCTTTGCAAAAACGATGTTGTAATGGTGAGAGGATGCTCACCCACCCCGAAATTGTCCAATGAAATGTTGAATAAGAGGTGTTAGTTACATTTTAGATAGATTAAGTTAGGGATTTAGGGTATAAAAACCCCTGGTTTTGTCTAGTTGGGGTCGCTTTTTCAATTTCCATCGGAGATGCTGCCCGTTTGCTGACCGATTCCTGGATGGAAGAACTTTCCCCCACATGCATCAAGTGGTTTTGGAGTCGCAAACGTGCGAAGCGGAAAAATCGGCCGTTTGCGATTCCAAAATCACTTTTTGGGATGCATGAAACAATTTTTAAAAACTTGCTATTTTTTGCATTTCCTAAAAATGCGATTGCATTTAAGGAATCGCATTTGTGCGATTCCTTAAATGCAATGCATGAATTTTTTTAAAAATGCGAATTTGGAAATAGGAAGTGCAAATTAACACGAGGTTGACCCTCGTGTTAATTTGCGAAATTCTGCAAAAAAGCTCAAAAATGCATTTTGGAAAGTGTCATGTTACACACACACGTCCTTTGGACATGTGTGTGTGAAACTTGCACTAAAAAAACATTTCAAGGGTGCAGGGGGGGTCCTTTGGACCCCCCTCAGCACCCTTGCAATGCATCAACAAAATGTCATTCGCAAAATAAAATTCGCAAAAAGGCATTGATTCCTATGGGCCTCTAGGCCCATAGGAATCAATGTAATGCCATTCCTTAATTGCGATTCGCAATTAAGGAATCGCATATACAGAAAATTAAGAAATCCTAAAAACTTTGAGGATTTCTTGATGCATAGGATTTTGCAATTCCTAAATTGCGATTCCTTAATTTTCGCTATTTAGGAATTGCAAAATCCTACAATGATGCATGTGGCCGTTTAACTTTCCTTTACTTGTTTGCTTTGCTTTTAGGGATGTTAGGAGAGACTGAAGATTGGAACTATCTGTTCTTTGCTAATCTTTAACTGTTTTCTAAATAAAGCGATTATTTTCCTGAGCTCTAAATAAAATGATCATTTTGAAATAAAGTTTAAGATTTTACTGAATAAAGATTTACTAATGCCTGAATGTCAGACATGATAAAGTTTTGCTTTGAATAAAAATTAGATAAATGAAGAAGTGCTGGTCTTTGAATTCTTCCTACGCCTAATTTTCATTCTAGCAGATGCATTGCCATTATGGTGGTGTGTCTGAATAATTTAAGTCTGAATAAAACCATGGTAAAATGTTTAAATCTGCAGGTGTAAATAATAGTTAATAGGTTTAGACGCTCCACCTAAATGTTACAGCATTTCTCCAGTGCGATACACCAGAGCCTTGAAGCCGAGTGTAAGTGAACAGGGTAAATGCGCAGTGCTATGGGCCCCACTGATGCGTGATTTTTGTGTTTTAAGGTTTCAGGGTAATGGTGAGTGTTAATTAGAAATGATTTCTGGAGCCGCACTGTAGCACTTCTGCCTGTCTTGGTGAGACAGGATAGTAGGGAAAGGCATACACTGGAAGGCAGAGGCAGGCTTTAAATCGATTTCTCTCTTGCGGCTTTTCAAAAACAAATGAGGTTGGCTGGGACAGTGGTTGCCTGTAGGATCAGCTGCTGATGGACGAAATCTTGAGCCTCTCTTGTTAAAGAGGATTGGTGGGACCCGCAGCACAGGCCATAAAGACCGGGAGGGAAGATTACAATACGAGTATGCCCACATAAACTGGTGAAACATCCCTCCCTTTGCTCTGCGCCACCAAAAATGCAACTGTCATCAACGATACTTTTCATGGAAGCTTGCATGGGTCCAAACTAAGAGTAGCAGTTCTGACGCACTTGCGTGTTTAATAATATCCCCTTTAGTGCTAAGGCACCTCAGGGAATTCCATTGAATTTCCATTGAAATGAATGGGCACTCCATGACGAGTTACCCTTGTCATTAGCATCCAAGGGGAGTCTTTGGAGCCACAGTGCCTTTCTTACCACCCTTCCTTGGCTTGCTATGTATACATTCGCATTGCCCTACAAGCAAGCTTCCAGCCGGGCTCAGGAATTGAACACAATATTTGTTTTATCTGTGACCCAAAGCTTATTTAATATGGATCTGAGCTTGGGCAATATATGTGCAGTTTTTTTGCAGAGACACTTATGCCTGCACTACCTAGTGATGGCCTCAAGAAGGCGAATTATGAGAGGCAGAAGTGTGGCCAGCTCTAAGGCAGGATGAGACAGGCGTCAATGGATTTTGCGACCAGCAGCCAATGCACTCTCGTTGTCTGAGTGCAGTCCGCTGTAGTACTAAAGGTGTCAAGAATAATCCTAAAGTTTAGGAGAAATGGAGGCGATAAGAGAAGCACCTCAGAAAAAAAACAAGTGAGAAATTAGAAGAAAACCAGGAAGAGTAAGGAAAGCGGGGTGGGAGGCATTAATTACCAAATGGGACGTCCCTCCACACAAATAGATGCAGACAACAAAGTGAAGGTCACATAATGACAAAAGCAAAGAGCATAAACATTATGTTCAAGCATAAACGCTAAAAGATATGAAGAAAGAGATTGTAAGAAAAGCAATACGACATAAAAAAACATTGCCCTTAATGTTACTGAGAAGAGAAAAATAATAGCACCAGTTGCCTTGGTTACTGTATGGTTTATTAATAATATCCCACGTTTTGTTGTGGTCTTTGATGCTACTTAGATGCCGATAACAGTAGCAATTAAAGAGAACATGTCTGGCCAGACAATCGAGGACTTAAGTCAAAGTTTTTTTGTCTCATACATTTTTATTTATATATAAAAATGTAAAAATGTCTCCGCAAGTCTGAGAGACTCAAATCAAGAGAAATGCTGGTTTTCTAGATTATTCCATTGAGAAAATGGTGTTCCCTGGTGCAACAACTTATCACGTTCTTTGATATCTTTCAGTTGTATGTTTCAGCTTCTCTGCCATGTTTCATTCATCTAGTCTCGAGTCAGAGTCATTTTCGTTATTTACCTTTCTACCATGGGCCATTGGGACATTCTGAATTCTAGAAACTTATAGGACTCTGTGATGTTTACAGCTATGGTAATAATATTTACATTCTGAGACGTCCTACCAGTCATCATGACCAAGGGCATCCGTGATGACAAGATATTGTGTGTGTGTGTGCACGAGAGAGCGATAGTGAAAAAGTCAGAGAGAGGACAAGGGCCAGGAAAGAAGAATGTCACAGTCAGAAATAGCTGGATAAGACAGAAGTGTACAAGCCAGTGTTTGGGAGCAGTGCAAGCACCGAGGAGAGTTGGGACAAGGCAGTGTGTGCGTCCGTGTGTGTTTCTTTTACATTAATGTGCCTGGTGCTTGAGTCTCCTTAGTGTTATCGCTCATGAGTATCAATCCATGGCACCTCCTACCCCAGTGGCATATTGTGATCCCTTTGTATGTGCCCCTCTTGCACAATGACAGTCATTCATTGTGGTCATGACATCATTGTGGTTCTTCTTCACATATTTTGGGCACCTGTGACCTCATATTTGATATGTGTGGCAGATATAATGATGGCTACTCCATGCATAATGTTGGCCATCTCAAGCATATCGAGGGTTTCTGTGGCACGGGGCATCCAGGTCTGGCATTTCTTGGCCATGTCATAATGCTGGTACATCCCTGTCTATATGAGACAGTTGTAAATGTACACATAAGTACTTGATGAAAGTGACAAGGATGTATGGGGAACTTATATGTATTTACTAATAACGATGAATGGTACTTCAAGGCAGAAAGTGCTTTATGAGTACATTTCAAACTTCTCTTCTCTGAACAGTTTTATAATTCAAATGAAAAGATTACATTGATAGCAGAATTATTCTGTTATCAAAAACTGAAAAGTTTAGGTCTGGACACAAATTAATACATTTTCAAAATATATTCAATGTATAAAATATATTAAACGCTGGTATTTGAATCATTATTCATTCTGATTTGAGGAAACATAACTGATGCTATTTCCTTGTTGTCAGAGGGCAGTTGCTGTCATTTCATTACTCATGTGAGGTCACGTTAATAATGCGTTTCATGACATTAATGATGGCAACTCTCCCTATTGCACTTGGGTGGTTACCACTGGTCACTAAATGTTTTCCTGCATGGGTAGTAACTAATGTAACTTTGTCTACAGTGACATTTGTTTATAGCTTGCAATGATGTTGATTGATCAGCTAGTTTCCTACCCGAGGAAAAAAATATATGTTTTGGTTATAGACAGGGCTCGAGTAGGGGGTTCCCGCAGGTACACGGCGTCCCCCCTCTCTTTTCACAGGGTGGATGCCGTCCCTCCTGCCAAGATGTTGGGCCCCACCAAAATATACTGAACTTGTCACGGTGTTATTTTCAGACACGGGACACGTTCAGCAGCACCTGCACGTTGCCTGCTTTCCATTCCCAGTAGCAACGTGCAGGCAACGAGGGACCCTTTTTAGGTTGAGCTGGCGTTGGAGCGCGAATTGCTCCCGCCAGCGAGTTCTATAGTCGCCGTGTTCACTGGCAAGGGAGTCTAGAGCTGTGCACGAGCCGCTACTGGCCTGTGCACGAGCCGACTCAGCTCTGTGGACGCGCACGTCTCCGGAAGACGCGCTGCGCCCGAGCCGCCTCCCGCTTGTTCTTTCAGCAAATATTCTCGGAGCCGTAGGGCAAAGTTACCGAACAGCACAACAGGTAGGCTTTTTACATTTATGAAGACAGTATGATAGGCCTCGTACACACACCTCCCCTTCCAGTGCCATACTAAATCAATCTAGCAGTGTACCCTAGGTATTGTTGGGTACAGAGTATTTGAGATCTTGCTGTTGGATATGGGCTATTAACGATGAAAGTATTCTCAAGCTTTGTCTGCGCAATTACATATTTTGTGATGATCATCGTGATTTCCTGTTTGGGTTTTTCGGATCCAAGAGAGGTGTTAACAGTCGATAAAGTTGATGTTTATAAAACTGTAATAAAGCGTCCTGTCTCTTTTTTGTGTTAAGCTTTTTTTTGTTTTCTACACGTAGTATATATATATATATCTATATATATATATAGTCCAGGGCAGACAACCAAAGGAAGAAAATAATTTCACAAAAGGCGTGTATTGTATTGTAGCTGAATGTATATAGTGCTTCTTACCTCTGAGGAAGTGCACTAGAAGAGGGGTAAGCACACTTACAGAGTGCAGTTTCAGAGTGCAGATTGTGAGTGCAGATTGTGAGTGCAGATTCAGAGTGCAGAGTGCAGATTGTGAGTGCAGAGTGTAGATTCAGAGTGCAGATTCAGAGTGCAGAGTGCAGATTCAGAGTGCAGAGTGCAGATTCAGAGTGCAGAGTGCAGATTCAGAGTGCAGAGTGCAGATTCAGAGTGCAGAGTGCAGATTCAGAGTGCAGATTGTGAGTGCAGAGTGCAGATTGTGAGTGCAGATTGTGAGTGCAGATTGTGAGTGCAGAGTGCCGATTCAGAGTGCCGATTCAGAGTGCCGATTCAGAGTGCCGATTCAGAGTGCCGATTCAGAGTGCCGATTCAGAGTGCAGATTCAGAGTGCAGATTCAGAGTGCAGATTCAGAGTGCAGATTCAGAGTGCAGATTGTGAGTGTAGAGTGTGAGTGTAGAGTGTGAGTGCAGATTGTGAGTGCAGAGTGCAGATTGTGAGTGCAGAGTGTGAGTGCAGAGTGTGAGTGCAGAGTGCAGAGTGCAGAGTGCAGAGTGCAGAGTGCAGAGTGCAGAGTGCAGAGTGCAGAGTGCAGAGTGCAGATTAAGAGTGCAGAGTGCAGAGTGTGAGTGCAGAGTGCAGATTGTGAGTGCAGAGTGCAGATTGTGAGTGCAGATTGTGAGTGCAGATTGTGAGTGCAGATTGTGAGTGCAGATTGTGAGTGCAGAGTGCAGATTGTGAGTGCAGAGTGCAGATTGTGAGTGCAGAGTGTGAGTGCAGAGTGTGAGTGCAGAGTGTGAGTGCAGAGTGTGAGTGCAGAGTGCGAGTGCAGAGTGCAGAGTGCAGAGTGCAGAGTGCAGAGTGCAGAGTGCAGAGTGCAGAGTGCAGAGTGCAGATTCAGAGTGCAGAGTGCAGATTAAGAGTGCAGAGCGCAGATTGTGAGTGCAGAGTGCAGATTGTGAGTGCAGAGTGCAGATTGTGAGTGCAGATTGTGAGTGCAGATTCAGGGTGCAGATTCAGAGTGCCGATTCAGAGTGCCGATTCAGAGTGCCGATTCAGAGTGCCGATTCAGAGTGCCGATTCAGAGTGCCGATTCAGAGTGCCGATTCAGAGTGCAGATTCAGAGTGCAGATTCAGAGTGCAGATTCAGAGTGCAGATTGTGAGTGTAGAGTGTGAGTGCAGATTGTGAGTGCAGATTGTGAGTGCAGATTGTGAGTGCAGATTGTGAGTGCAGATTGTGAGTGCAGAGTGTGAGTGCAGAGTGTGAGTGCAGAGTGTGAGTGCAGAGTGTGAGTGCAGAGTGTGAGTGCAGATTGTGAGTGCAGATTGTGAGTGCAGAGTGTGAGTGCAGAGTGTGAGTGCAGAGTGTGAGTGTAGAGTGTGAGTGTAGAGTGTGAGTGTAGAGTGTGAGTGCAGATTGTGAGTGCAGATTGTGAGTGCAGATTGTGAGTGCAGATTGTGAGTGCAGATTGTGAGTGCAGAGTGTGAGTGCAGAGTGTGAGTGCAGAGTGTGAGTGCAGAGTGTGAGTGCAGAGTGTGAGTGCAGAGTGTGAGTGCAGAGTGTGAGTGCAGAGTGTGAGTGCAGAGTGCAGAGTGTGAGTGCAGAGTGTGAGTGCAGAGTGTGAGTGCAGAGTGTGAGTGCAGAGTGTGAGTGCAGAGTGTGAGTGCAGAGTGTGAGTGCAGAGTGCAGAGTGTGAGTGCAGAGTGTGAGTGCAGATTGTGAGTGCAGAGTGCAGATTGTGAGTGCAGATTGTGAGTGCAGATTGTGAGTGCAGAGTGTGAGTGCAGAGTGTGAGTGCAGAGTGTGAGTGCAGAGTGTGAGTGCAGAGTGTGAGTGCAGAGTGTGAGTGCAGAGTGTGAGTGCAGAGTGTGAGTGCAGAGTGTGAGTGCAGAGTATGAGTGCAGAGTGTGAGTGCAGAGTGTGAGTGCAGAGTGTGAGTGCAGAGTGTGAGTGCAGAGTGTGAGTGCAGAGTGTGAGTGCAGATTCAGAGTGCAGATTCAGAGTGCAGATTCAGAGTGCAGATTCAGAGTGCAGATTCAGAGTGCAGATTCAGAGTGCAGATTCAGAGTGCAGATTGTGAGTGCAGAGTGCAGATTGTGAGTGCAGAGTGCAGATTGTGAGTGCAGATTGTGAGTGCAGAGTGTGAGTGCAGAGTGTGAGTGCAGAGTGTGAGTGCAGATTGTGAGTGCAGAGTGTGAGTGCAGATTGTGAGTGCAGAGTGCAGATTGTGAGTGCAGAGTGCAGATTGTGAGTGCAGATTGTGAGTGCAGAGTGTGAGTGCAGAGTGTGAGTGCAGAGTGTGAGTGCAGATTCAGAGTGCAGAGTGTGAGTGCAGATTCAGAGTGCAGATTCAGAGTGCAGATTCAGAGTGCAGATTCAGAGTGCAGATTCAGAGTGCAGATTCAGAGTGCAGATTCAGAGTGCAGATTCAGAGTGCAGATTCAGAGTGCAGAGTGCAGATTGTGAGTGCAGATTGTGAGTGCAGATTGGGAGTGCAGATTGTGAGTGCAGATTGGGAGTGCAGATTGGGAGTGCAGAGTGCAGATTGTGAGTGCAGATTGTGAGTGCAGATTGTGAGTGCAGATTGTGAGTGCAGATTGTGAGTGCAGATTGTGAGTGCAGATTGTGAGTGCAGAGTGCAGATTGTGAGTGCAGAGTGCAGATTCAGAGTGCAGATTCAGAGTGCAGATTCAGAGTGCAGATTCAGAGTGCAGAGTGTGAGTGCAGAGTGTGAGTGCAGAGTGTGAGTGCAGAGTGTGAGTGCAGAGTGTGAGTGCAGAGTGTGAGTGCAGAGTGTGAGTGCAGAGTGTGAGTGCAGAGTGTGAGTGCAGATTGTGAGTGCAGATTGTGAGTGCAGAGTGCAGATTGTGAGTGCAGATTCAGAGTGCAGATTGTGAGTGCAGAGTGCAGATTCAGAGTGCAGATTCAGAGTGCAGATTCAGAGTGCAGATTCAGAGTGCAGATTCAGAGTGCAGATTCAGAGTGCAGATTGTGAGTGCAGAGTGCAGATTGTGAGTGCAGAGTGCAGATTGTGAGTGCAGAGTGTGAGTGCAGAGTGCAGATTGTGAGTGCAGATTGTGAGTGCAGAGTGCAGATTGTGAGTGCAGAGTGCGAGTGCAGAGTGCGAGTGCAGAGTGTGAGTGCAGAGTGTGAGTGCAGAGTGTGAGTGCAGAGTGTGAGTGCAGAGTGTGAGTGCAGAGTGTGAGTGCAGAGTGTGAGTGTAGATTCAGAGTGTAGATTCAGAGTGCAGATTCAGAGTGCAGATTCAGAGTGCAGATTCAGAGTGCAGATTCAGAGTGCAGATTCAGAGTGCAGATTCAGAGTGCAGATTCAGAGTGCAGATTCAGAGTGCGAGTGCAGAGTGCGAGTGCAGAGTGTGAGTGCAGATTCAGAGTGCAGATTCAGAGTGCAGATTCAGAGTGCAGATTCAGAGTGCAGATTCAGAGTGCAGATTCAGAGTGCAGATTCAGAGTGCAGATTCAGAGTGCAGATTCAGAGTGCAGAGTGTGAGTGCAGAGTGTGAGTGCAGAGTGTGAGTGCAGAGTGTGAGTGCAGAGTGTGAGTGCAGAGTGTGAGTGCAGAGTGTGAGTGTGAGTGCAGAGTGTGAGTGTGAGTGCAGAGTGTGAGTGTGAGTGCAGAGTGTGAGTGCAGAGTGTGAGTGCAGAGTGTGAGTGCAGAGTGTGAGTGCAGATTGTGAGTGCAGAGTGCAGATTGTGAGTGCAGATTGTGAGTGCAGATTGTGAGTGCAGATTGTGAGTGCAGATTGTGAGTGCAGATTGTGAGTGCAGATTCAGAGTGCAGATTCAGAGTGCAGATTCAGAGTGCAGATTCAGAGTGCAGATTCAGAGTGCAGATTCAGAGTGCAGATTCAGAGTGCAGATTCAGAGTGCAGATTCAGAGTGCAGATTGTGAGTGCAGATTGTGAGTGCAGAGTGCAGATTGTGAGTGCAGAGTGTGAGTGCAGAGTGCAGATTGTGAGTGCAGAGTGTGAGTGCAGAGTGTGAGTGCAGAGTGTGAGTGCAGATTCAGAGTGCAGATTCAGAGTGCAGATTCAGAGTGCAGATTCAGAGTGCAGATTCAGAGTGCAGATTCAGAGTGCAGATTCAGAGTGCAGATTCAGAGTGCAGATTCAGAGTGCAGATTGTGAGTGCAGAGTGCAGATTGTGAGTGCAGAGTGCAGATTGTGAGTGCAGATTGTGAGTGCAGAGTGCAGATTGTGAGTGCAGAGTGCAGATTGTGAGTGCAGATTGTGAGTGCAGAGTCAGAGTGCAGAGTCAGAGTGCAGAGTCAGAGTGCAGAGTCAGAGTGCAGAGTCAGAGTGCAGAGTCAGAGTGCAGAGTCAGAGTGCAGAGTCAGAGTGCAGAGTCAGAGTGCAGATTCAGAGTGCAGATTCAGAGTGCAGATTCAGAGTGCAGATTCAGAGTGCAGATTCAGAGTGCAGAGTGCAGATTCAGAGTGCAGATTGGGAGTGCAGAGTGCAGATTGTGAGTGCAGATTGTGAGTGCAGATTGTGAGTGCAGATTGTGAGTGCAGATTGGGAGTGCAGATTGGGAGTGCAGATTGGGAGTGCAGATTGGGAGTGCAGATTGTGAGTGCAGAGTGCAGATTGTGAGTGCAGATTGTGAGTGCAGAGTGTGAGTGCAGAGTGTGAGTGCAGAGTGTGAGTGCAGAGTGTGAGTGCAGAGTGTGAGTGCAGAGTGTGAGTGCAGAGTGTGAGTGCAGAGTGTGAGTGCAGAGTGTGAGTGCAGATTCAGAGTGCAGATTCAGAGTGCAGATTCAGAGTGCAGATTCAGAGTGCAGATTCAGAGTGCAGATTCAGAGTGCAGATTCAGAGTGCAGATTCAGAGTGCAGATTCAGAGTGCAGATTCAGAGTGCAGATTCAGAGTGCAGATTCAGAGTGCAGATTCAGAGTGCAGATTGTGAGTGCAGAGTGCAGATTGTGAGTGCAGAGTGCAGATTGTGAGTGCAGATTGTGAGTGCAGATTGTGAGTGCAGATTGTGAGTGCAGATTGTGAGTGCAGATTGTGAGTGCAGAGTGCAGATTGTGAGTGCAGAGTGCAGATTCAGAGTGCAGATTCAGAGTGCAGATTCAGAGTGCAGATTCAGAGTGCAGATTCAGAGTGCAGATTCAGAGTGCAGAGTGTGAGTGCAGAGTGTGAGTGCAGAGTGTGAGTGCAGAGTGTGAGTGCAGAGTGTGAGTGCAGAGTGTGAGTGCAGAGTGTGAGTGCAGAGTGTGAGTGCAGAGTGTGAGTGCAGAGTGCGAGTGCAGATTGTGAGTGCAGATTGTGAGTGCAGATTGTGTGTGCAGATTGTGTGTGCAGATTGTGAGTGCAGAGTGCAGATTGTGAGTGCAGATTGTGAGTGCAGATTGTGAGTGCAGAGTGCAGATTCAGAGTGCAGATTCAGAGTGCAGATTCAGAGTGCAGATTCAGAGTGCAGATTCAGAGTGCAGATTCAGAGTGCAGATTGTGAGTGCAGAGTGTGAGTGCAGAGTGCAGATTGTGAGTGCAGAGTGCAGATTGTGAGTGCAGAGTGCAGATTGTGAGTGCAGAGTGTGAGTGCAGAGTGTGAGTGCAGAGTGTGAGTGCAGAGTGTGAGTGCAGAGTGTGAGTGCAGAGTGTGAGTGCAGAGTGTGAGTGCAGAGTGTGAGTGCAGATTCAGAGTGCAGATTCAGAGTGCAGATTCAGAGTGCAGATTCAGAGTGCAGATTCAGAGTGCAGATTCAGAGTGCAGATTCAGAGTGCAGATTCAGAGTGCAGATTCAGAGTGCAGATTGTGAGTGCAGATTGTGAGTGCAGATTGGGAGTGCAGATTGGGAGTGCAGATTGGGAGTGCAGATTGGGAGTGCAGAGTGCAGATTGTGAGTGCAGATTGTGAGTGCAGATTGTGAGTGCAGATTGTGAGTGCAGAGTGCAGATTGTGAGTGCAGAGTGCAGATTCAGAGTGCAGATTCAGAGTGCAGAGTGTGAGTGCAGAGTGTGAGTGCAGAGTGTGAGTGCAGAGTGTGAGTGCAGAGTGTGAGTGCAGAGTGTGAGTGCAGAGTGTGAGTGCAGAGTGTGAGTGCAGAGTGTGAGTGCAGAGTGTGAGTGCAGATTGTGAGTGCAGAGTGCAGATTGTGAGTGCAGATTGTGAGTGCAGAGTGCAGATTCAGAGTGCAGATTCAGAGTGCAGATTCAGAGTGCAGATTGTGAGTGCAGATTGTGAGTGCAGAGTGCAGATTGTGAGTGCAGATTGTGAGTGCAGAGTGCAGATTGTGAGTGCAGATTGTGAGTGCAGAGTGCAGAGTGTGAGTGCAGAGTGTGAGTGCAGAGTGTGAGTGCAGAGTGTGAGTGCAGAGTGTGAGTGCAGAGTGTGAGTGCAGAGTGTGAGTGCAGATTCAGAGTGCAGAGTGTGAGTGCAGATTCAGAGTGCAGATTCAGAGTGCAGATTCAGAGTGCAGATTCAGAGTGCAGATTCAGAGTGCAGATTCAGAGTGCAGATTGTGAGTGCAGATTCAGAGTGCAGATTGTGAGTGCAGATTGTGAGTTCAGATTGTGAGTGCAGATTGTGAGTGCAGATTGTGAGTGCAGATTGTGAGTGCAGATTGTGAGTGCAGATTGTGAGTGCAGATTGTGAGTGCATGTTAGACGGGGACCGGGAGGGTCGGCCGAGCACAGTGATCGCACAGACAGGTAACTTCCCCCCCACAGATGGACACCACACAAAGCTTATGGTAACACCTTTTATAGGCACTTCGGGTAGTAGAGTGGTACGATACAGGGCGATCAGGACACGATGATCCTCTCAATTCTAGTCTCTAGTAAGGGAAGGGGGTAGCGGGACAGTCTTGGTACCCACGGGTACGGGTGTGTAACGGTGATAGCTCACAATCCTCGAGCTCGGTGTTCGGATGGGTCAGACCGCGGCAGCGCCGGCAGGTCCCGAAGAGGTCGTAGGTGGCACGGGCCGCGGCAGCGCCAGCAGGTCCCAACGAGGATGAAGGTTACAACGGGCCGCGGCAGCGCCAGCAGGTCCCACGAGAATGCAGGTTGCAACGGGCCGCGGCAGCGCCAGCAGGTCCCACGAGGATGAAGGTTACAACGGGCCGCGGCAGCGCCAGCAGGTCCCACGAGAATGCAGGTTGCAGAGGGCCGCGGCAGCGCCAGCAGGTCCCACGAGGATGAAGGTTGCAGAGGGCCGCGGCAGCGCCAGCAGGTCCCACGAGGATGAAGGTTGCAGAGGGCCGCGGCAGCGCCAGCAGGCAGGACAATAGTTCACAAGGCAGGGCTGTGGCAGCGCCAACAGTCCGTCAAGGATGAGTTCGTCGCGGTGTCTCTCGACTCCAGGATACAACTGCCTTCCTGTCCTGGGGCTGCCTCAGTTATAGGTATTTACAACAAGGGGTGGTGAGGGACAGAGTCTCTGAATTAAGCAGAATACTCTCACCCAGTCAAAAGATCAGGGCTAGATCCAACACCGTTTTTTAGCTCATTGCACCATCCCAGTTTCAGAACCCGGCTGTATGCAAATTAGTCTGTTCCTGTCCCAGTGCATGATGGGAACAGGGCAAACCAAACTACAAAAGCCAATTCTTACACTGGGAAGGAAACAAGCTTCCGACACAGGCTCTCCGAGTTATCTGCCGATCGGACGGGGCAAAGTACGTTTGGTAGGATTTGTTCTGGGGTCACCAGGTGACAGCGGACGGCCGTCACACTGGCCCCGGTGTCACGCAGGGCCTCGGCCTTGCGCCCATTGATGCTCACCCATTGGCTGTACTTCCGAGTGTTGGCGGGCAGGGGAGTCCGCGGGACCATGTCTCTTCCTCCTAGGCATGCCAGGGTCATGGCGGCGGGTTCCCACTCGAACTGCTCCGACTCATAGGTCTCCGTGTCTTCGGAGACTTGTTCTTCTCCCAGGGCGGCGGCCGCCATCTGGCGGGGCCCGGGGGCCTGGTTCTTCGGGCAGGTCGGGTCACTGGCATAGTGACCGACTCGCTGGCATCGATGACACGTCACGTTAGCTCGGAACCCCGGGCGCATCGGGGGGTTTCCCCGGCCTGCTGGAGCCGGGGTGGCGTTAGTGGGTGCGGCCGGGGCGGCGTCTCTGCCCCGGCCCGGGCCTCCTCCTCCTCCTCGGGGACGATGGTGACCTTGGTTGGTTCTGTTCTGCTCATTCGGCCCACTCCGGGCCACTCGGGTGCTCTCCCACCGGTCAGCCTCGGTGGCGAGCTGCCGGGGTTCAGTCAATTTACTGTCGAGGAGGTGCTGCCTGAGCTCGACAAAGCAGTTGTTGGAGAGGTGCTCCCATACAATGAGATTGACGAGTTGTTCGTAAGTGGTTACGTTGTTACCCTTGATCCACCCCTCGAAGGCTCGGCTGAAATAGTTCACGTATTCCAACCACGTCGTACCTGGGATCCGGGTGCAGTTGCGGAACCTCTGGCGGTACATTTCGGGTGTAAGTCCATATCGACTGAGGAGGGCGGCCTTCATATGGTCATAGGACGTCATTTGATGGTCCGGAAGCTGCAGCAGGGCATCACGACCCTCGTTGACGAATCTCCCCCATAGACCGGCTCCCCAGTCACTTCGAGCGACCCGGTGGGCGGTCATGGCAATCTCATAGGCTTTGAACCACTGCTGTATGTCGTCGTTCCGGTGATATTCTCGGACCACATCCTTGGGGATGTGGACCTTCTGCTCGGTAGGACCCGGGGAGTGCGGTTGCTCGGGCACCCCTAGGTTTTTGTTCAGTTTGCGCATTTCTATCTCCGCTAGTTTGCACTCGTGCTCGTATGCCAGTCTTTTTTCTTCGAGGTCTCTCTGTCTCTGTTTTTCCTCTCGCTCTTCTCTGAGCCGTAAGTGTTCTAAGTTTATTTTTTGTTCCGCCAGTTTCAATTCTCCGTCTAATCTGAGTCGTGCCAAGTCTAACTCGTGTAATCTATTTTTTTCCCGCTCTTGGATCTCTTCATGGGAGGGGCCTGTTCTCCGTTCCTCCGTCCGGGTGGTGTTGACTTCCGGGGCTGCGGGGTCCCGGGGGGTTGCGGTATTTGTCTCTGTCCAGGCCTCTAGGGCGTTTTTGAAGTCTTCTTTTGTGCTTAGCCCGGTGGTAGCAATGCCTAAGTCCATGCAAAATTTTTGAGCTCTCGGTGGTTGTATTCTTCCAGCTTTTCCATCTGGAACTTCTCCGCCGATCCGCTCTCTTTGGTCGTCATTGTGGTTTTAGTCGTAGGGTGAGTTACTGTCTGTACGGTACGCGTTGGTTCGGATCGCGCCGCTAGCCACCAATGTTAGACGGGGACCGGGAGGGTCGGCCGAGCACAGTGATCGCACAGACAGGTAACTTCCCCCCCACAGATGGACACCACACAAAGCTTATGGTAACACCTTTTATAGGCACTTCGGGTAGTAGAGTGGTACGATACAGGGCGATCAGGACACGATGATCCTCTCAATTCTAGTCTCTAGTAAGGGAAGGGGGTAGCGGGACAGTCTTGGTACCCACGGGTACGGGTGTGTAACGGTGATAGCTCACAATCCTCGAGCTCGGTGTTCGGATGGGTCAGACCGCGGCAGCGCCGGCAGGTCCCGAAGAGGTCGTAGGTGGCACGGGCCGCGGCAGCGCCAGCAGGTCCCAACGAGGATGAAGGTTACAACGGGCCGCGGCAGCGCCAGCAGGTCCCACGAGAATGCAGGTTGCAACGGGCCGCGGCAGCGCCAGCAGGTCCCACGAGGATGAAGGTTACAACGGGCCGCGGCAGCGCCAGCAGGTCCCACGAGAATGCAGGTTGCAGAGGGCCGCGGCAGCGCCAGCAGGTCCCACGAGGATGAAGGTTGCAGAGGGCCGCGGCAGCGCCAGCAGGTCCCACGAGGATGAAGGTTGCAGAGGGCCGCGGCAGCGCCAGCAGGCAGGACAATAGTTCACAAGGCAGGGCTGTGGCAGCGCCAACAGTCCGTCAAGGATGAGTTCGTCGCGGTGTCTCTCGACTCTAGGATACAACTGCCTTCCTGTCCTGGGGCTGCCTCAGTTATAGGTCTGGCGCCCTTTGATGTCCGGACCCTCGCTCTTGGAGGTCGGGAGGTCTGGGATGAGGGAGTCCAGACACCCAGCAGGGGGGTGGAGCCAGCGCCCGAGGAGGCTGGGGGTGCTCGGCACCTGGCGGGGGAGAGCCATCGACACTTCGTACTCCCATTGACCTGCCAAGTGGGCCGTTCACCTCCTGGGTGGAGGGTGGTGCCGGGATGTCGGGGCCTGGCCAGGCCCAGGGCTGGGGTCGGGCTGAGGCCGCACGGCCGCGTGGTGCCGTGTCCAAGATGGCGGCTGGGCCGGGCAATGGTGCTGACGGTGGCCCGGGCCCTGTCCTGCGGGGAGGGAGCGAGCCCTTCATGTGGCCTGTCCAACAGTGCAGATTGTGAGTGCAGATTGTGAGTGCAGATTGTGAGTGCAGAGTGCAGATTGTGAGTGCAGATTGTGAGTGCAGAGTGTGAGTGCAGATTGTGAGTGCAGATTGTGAGTGCAGAGTGCAGATTGTGAGTGCAGAGTCAGAGTGCAGAGTCAGAGTGCAGAGTCAGAGTGCAGAGTCAGAGTGCAGAGTCAGAGTGCAGAGTCAGAGTGCAGAGTCAGAGTGCAGAGTCAGAGTGCAGAGTCAGAGTGCAGAGTCAGAGTGCAGAGTCAGAGTGCAGAGTCAGAGTCAGAGTGCAGAGTCAGAGTGCAGAGTCAGAGTGCAGAGTCAGAGTGCAGAGTCAGAGTGCAGAGTGCAGAGTCAGAGTGCAGAGTCAGAGTGCAGAGTCAGAGTGCAGAGTCAGAGTGCAGAGTCAGAGTGCAGAGTCAGAGTGCAGAGTCAGAGTGTTGGACAGGCCACATGAAGGGCTCGCTCCCTCCCCGCAGGACAGGGGCCGGGCCACCGTCAGCACCATTGCCCGGCCCAGCCGCCATCTTGGACACGGCACCACGCGGCCGTGCGGCCTCAGCCCGACCCCAACCCTGGGCCTGGCCAGGCCCCGACATCCCGGCACCACCCTCCACCCAGGAGGTGAACGGCCCACTTGGCAGGTCAATGGGAGTACGAAGTGTCGATGGCTCTCCCCCGCCAGGTGCCGAGCACCCCCAGCCTCCTCGGGCGCTGGCTCCACCCCCCTGCTGGGTGTCTGGACTCCCTCATCCCGGACCTCCCGACCTCCAAGAGCGAGGGTCCGGACATCAAAGGGGGCCAGACCTATAACTGAGGCAGCCCCAGGACAGGAAGGGAGTTGTATCCTGGAGTCGAGAGACACCGCGACGAACTCATCCTTGACGGACTGTTGGCGCTGCCACAGCCCTGCCTTGTGAACTATTGTCCTGCCTGCTGGCGCTGCCGCGGCCCTCTGCAACCTTCATCCTCGTGGGACCTGCTGGCGCTGCCGCGGCCCGTTGTAACCTTCATCCTCGTTGGGACCTGCTGGCGCTGCCGCGGCCCGTGCCACCTACGACCTCTTCGGGACCTGCCGGCGCTGCCGCGGTCTGACCCCTCCGAACACCGAGCTCGAGGATTGTGAGCTATCACCGTTACACACCCGTACCCGTGGGTACCAAGACTGTCCCGCTACCCCCTTCCCTTACTAGAGACTAGAATTGAGAGGATCATCGTGTCCTGATTGCCTTGTATCGTACCACTCTACTCCCAGAAGTGCCTATAAAAGGTGTTACCCTGAACTTTGTGTGGTGTCCATCTGTGGGGGGGAAGTTACCTGTCTGTGCGATCACTGTGCTCGGCCGACCCTCCAGGTCCCCGTCTAACATTGGTGGCTAGCGGCGCGATCCGAACCAACGCGTACCGTACAGACAGTAACTCACCCTACAACTAAAACCACAATGACGACCAAAGAGAGCGGATCGGCGGAGAAGTTCCAGATGGAAAAGCTGGAAGAATACAACCACCGAGAGCTCAAGCAATTTTGCATGGACTTAGGCATTGCTACCACCGGGCTAAGCACAAAAGAAGACTTCAAAAACGCCCTAGAGGCCTGGACAGAGACAAATACCGCAACCCCCCGGGACCCCGCAGCCCCGGAAGTCAACACCACCCGGACGGAGGAACGGAGAACAGGCCCCTCCCATGAAGAGATCCAAGAGCGGGAAAAAAATAGATTACACGAGTTAGACTTGGCACGACTCAGATTAGATGGAGAATTGAAACTGGCGGAACAAAAAATAAACTTAGAACACTTACGGCTCAGAGAAGAGCGAGAGGAAAAACAGAGACAGAGAGACCTCGAAGAAAAAAGACTGGCATACGAGCACGAGTGCAAACTAGCGGAGATCGAAATGCGCAAACTGAACAAAAACCTAGGGGTGCCCGAGCAACCGCACTCCCCGGGTCCTACCGAGCAGAAGGTCCACATCCCCAAGGATGTGGTCCGAGAATATCACCGGAACGACGACATACAGCAGTGGTTCAAGGCCTATGAGATTGCCATGTCCGCCCACCGGGTCGCTCGAAGTGACTGGGGAGCCGGTCTATGGGGGAGATTCGTCAACGAGGGTCGTGATGCCCTGCTGCAGCTTCCGGACCATCAAATGACGTCCTATGACCACATGAAGGCCGCCCTCCTCAATCGATATGGACTTACACCCGAAATGTACCGCCAGAGGTTCCGCAACTGCACCCGGATCCCAGGTACGACGTGGTTGGAATACGTGAACTATTTCAGCCGAGCCTTCGAGGGGTGGATCAAGGGTAACAACGTAACCACTTACGAACAACTCTTCAATCTCATTGTGTGGGAGCACCTCTCCAACAACTGCTTTGTCGAGCTCAGGCAGCACCTCCTCGACAGTAAATTGACTGAACCCCGGCAGCTCGCCACCGAGGCTGACCGGTGGGAGAGCACCCGAGTGGCCCGGAGTGGGCCGAATGAGCAGAACAGAACCAACCAAGGTCACCATCGTCCCCGAGGAGGAGGAGGAGGCCCGGGCCGGGGCAGAGACGCCGCCCCGGCCGCCCCCACTAACGCCACCCCGGCCCCAGCAGGCCGGGGAAACCCCCCGATGCGCCCGGGGTTCCGAGCTAACGTGACGTGTCATCGATGCCAGCGAGTCGGCCACTATGCCAGTGACCCGACCTGCCCGAAGAACCAGGCCCCCGGGCCCCGCCAGATGGCGGCCGCCGCCCTGGGAGAAGAACAAGTCTCCGAAGACACGGAGACCTATGAGTCGGAGCAGTTCGAGTGGGAACCCGCCGCCATGACCCTGGCATGCCTAGGAGGAAGAGACATGGTCCCGCGGACTCCCCTGCCCGCCAACACTCGGAAGTACAGCCAATGGGTGAGCATCAATGGGCGCAATAGCCGAGGCCCTGCGTGACACCGGGGCCAGTGTGACGGCCGTCCGCTGTCACCTGGTGACCCCAGAACAAATCCTACCAAACGTACTTTGCCCCGTCCGATCGGCAGATAACTCGGAGAGCCTGTGTCGGATGGCCTGCGTCCCCTTCGAATGGGGAGGAGTGTCCGGCATGCTGAAAGTAACTGTCCGTGACGATGCCCCCGTAGACTGCCTCCTGGGGAACGATCTCGAGAGCTCCCCGTGGGCCGCTGTGGAAAGAAGAGAGCATCTGGGGATGTTGGGTCTCCCGGACTGGGCGTGCGTAACCACCCGGTCCATGGCCACCCGCACCATCCCTGGACCAGAAGAACCAGAATGGGCCGCACCTCCGCCCTCGATCATTCCAGAAGAAGACTTCCTCCAGACCGACCACCCGGACCCCACCCCAGAGGGGTCCACACAGCCCCCCGAGCTTCCCGACCTGGCTCAGTGGCGTCAAGAAGGGGGGCCCACCCAGGAACAATTCCGGCAGGAGCAAAAGACCTGCCCCTCTCTCGAGGGATTGCGACAGCAAGCGCTCGCCCAGAGCCAAGGAGACACCACCGGGGCCCACTGGGTTTATTGGGACAATGATCTCTTGTACAGCGAACAGAAAATCGCAGAACTGGGGGCCGGGCGAGTGCTGGTGGTGCCCCTCCACTTCAGAGACTTCCTGTTGAACCTAGCCCATGATGTCCCCCTGGCCGGGCACCTGGGCCAAGACAAGACCTACCACCGCCTGGTGACTCACTTTTTTTGGCCCAAAATGAGAAATGACGTATCCAACCATTGCCGGTCCTGCCCGACCTGCCAGGCCAGTGGGAAGAGCGGCCGCAAACTCAAGGCACCCCTACAACCATTCCCCGTGGTGACCACCCCGTTCGAAAGGGTGGGAATAGACATTGTGGGGCCCCTGGACCCCCGAACAGCACAGGGACATCGCTTCATCCTGGTCCTGGTGGATCACGCTACCCGCTATCCTGAAGCGGTCCCCCTTCGTACGATAACAGCCCCAGTAGTGGGTCGAGCCTTGATGGGGATCTTCTCTCGAGTGGGCTTCCCCCGGGAAGTCGTCAGCGACAGGGGTACGAACTTTATCTCAAAATACATGAAGTCCCTCTGGCAACAGTGTGGGGTCACCTACCGATTCACGACCCCCTATCACCCTCAAGGGAACGGACTGGTTGAGCGATTCAACCGCACGCTCAAAGGGATGATTGGGGGGTTGGAAGAGCCTCTCCGTCGCCAGTGGGATGTGCTACTACCGTGCCTTCTCTTTGCCTACCGAGAAGTCCCCCAGAAGTCCCTCGGCTTCAGCCCTTTCGAACTCTTGTATGGACACCCGGTGCGAGGCCCGCTCAGCCTAGTCAAAGAAGGCTGGGAAATGCCCCCTCTAAAGAACACTCCAGATGTTTTCAAGTACCTCCTAACCCTCCGCAACCAGACCAGAAGGTTCAGAGAGATGGCAAAAGCAAACCTGGAGGCCAGTCAGGAGGACATGAAAAGGTGGTACGATCAAAATGCATCCTCCATCGAATTTGAACCCGGCCAACAAGTGTGGGTAATGTCTCCTACCGAACCATGCGCCCTGCAAGACAAATGGACGGGGCCCTTCAAAGTAATCGAGCGCAAGAGCCCTGTCACCTATCTCATCGATATGGAATCTTCCCGAAACCCTCTCCGGGTCCTCCACGCTAATAGACTGAAACCCCACTTTGTACGCTCCGAACTCAGTCTCCTGATGGCAACCGACAATGGAACCGAGGAGGACTCCGAACCCCTTCCTGACCTCCTACGGTCACGGGAGAAGGACGGCTCCGTGGACGGGGTCCGACTCTCGGAGGCCCTCACCATGGAACAGCGCCAAGACTGCCGAGTCCTCCTGCTCCAGTTCTCCACCCTGTTCTCCCTCACCCCAGGGGTCTCCCCCTGGTGCTTACACGACGTGGACACGGGAGACAGTCCCCCTATCCGCCATCGGGCCTACCGCGTACCAGATCGGGTACGGGCCTGCATCCAAGAGGAGGTGGCCAAGATGCTCACACTCGGGATCATCGAGCCCTCAGACAGCCCCTGGGCCAGCCCAGTGGTACTGGTCCCCAAAGCGGCCGCCCCCGGCGCCACGCCGGAGCTCCGGTTCTGCGTCGACTACCGGGGCTTGAATGCGGTCACCAGAACAGACGCACACCCCATCCCCCGCGCAGATGAACTAATCGACCGCATGGGAGCTGCCCGCTACCTCAGCATCTTCGACCTGACAGCGGGCTACTGGCAGATCGGTCTCACACCCCGGGCCCAAGAACGATCGGCATTCTCTACCCCTGATGGCCACTATAACTTCAAGGTCATGCCGTTCGGCATGAAGAATGCGCCAGCAACATTTCAGCGGCTAGTAAACCAGGTCCTGGCAGGACTCGAAGGATTCAGCGCCGCCTACCTGGACGATATCGCTGTGTACAGCCACCACTGGTCCGACCACCTCCACCACCTCCGAGAGGTGCTACAGGCCCTCCAACGAGCTGGCCTCACGATCAAGGCCAGCAAATGCCAAATTGGCCAGGGGTCCGTGACCTATCTCGGGCACCAGGTGGGAAGCGGTCTGGTGGCCCCGCTGCAACTCAAGATCGCTGCCATCCAGTCGTGGCAGTCCCCCATCACCCAGACCGAGGTCCGCGCCTTCCTGGGACTCACAGGCTACTACCGACGGTTCGTGAGGGACTATGGCAGCATCGTAGGGCCCCTCACGGAACTCACCTCTAAAAACCAACCCAAGGAGGTCAACTGGACCCCAGACTGTCAAGCGGCCTTCGAGAAGCTGAAGGCCGCCATGTGCTCCGCCCCGGTGCTCCAGGCCCCCGACTACAGCCGGGAATTTATCGTCCAAACAGATGCCTCCGACCACGGCGTTGGGGCAGTCCTCTCCCAGCTGAACCCCGAAGGACTTGACCAGCCAGTGGCTTTCATCAGCAGACGGCTCCTGGCCCGAGAACGACGCTGGAGCACCATCGAGAGGGAGGCCTTCGCCGTGGTGTGGGCCCTCAAAAAGCTCCGGCCTTATCTCTTCGGCACCCACTTCCGGGTCCAGACCGATCATCGACCCCTGCAATGGCTCATGCAGATGCGGGGGGAAAACCCGAAACTACTACGTTGGTCCATCTCCCTGCAGGGGATGGACTTCACTGTGGAACATCGACCCGGCCAAGACCACGCCAACGCGGATGGCCTGTCCCGCTTTTTCCGCCTCGACGAGGAAAGTCCCCAAGAAGATGGGTGACTCTCCCCGCCTTCAGCTGGGGGGGACGCATGTTGGACAGGCCACATGAAGGGCTCGCTCCCTCCCCGCAGGACAGGGGCCGGGCCACCGTCAGCACCATTGCCCGGCCCAGCCGCCATCTTGGACACGGCACCACGCGGCCGTGCGGCCTCAGCCCGACCCCAACCCTGGGCCTGGCCAGGCCCCGACATCCCGGCACCACCCTCCACCCAGGAGGTGAACGGCCCACTTGGCAGGTCAATGGGAGTACGAAGTGTCGATGGCTCTCCCCCGCCAGGTGCCGAGCACCCCCAGCCTCCTCGGGCGCTGGCTCCACCCCCCTGCTGGGTGTCTGGACTCCCTCATCCCGGACCTCCCGACCTCCAAGAGCGAGGGTCCGGACATCAAAGGGGGCCAGACCTATAACTGAGGCAGCCCCAGGACAGGAAGGGAGTTGTATCCTGGAGTCGAGAGACACCGCGACGAACTCATCCTTGACGGACTGTTGGCGCTGCCACAGCCCTGCCTTGTGAACTATTGTCCTGCCTGCTGGCGCTGCCGCGGCCCTCTGCAACCTTCATCCTCGTGGGACCTGCTGGCGCTGCCGCGGCCCGTTGTAACCTTCATCCTCGTTGGGACCTGCTGGCGCTGCCGCGGCCCGTGCCACCTACGACCTCTTCGGGACCTGCCGGCGCTGCCGCGGTCTGACCCCTCCGAACACCGAGCTCGAGGATTGTGAGCTATCACCGTTACACACCCGTACCCGTGGGTACCAAGACTGTCCCGCTACCCCCTTCCCTTACTAGAGACTAGAATTGAGAGGATCATCGTGTCCTGATTGCCTTGTATCGTACCACTCTACTCCCAGAAGTGCCTATAAAAGGTGTTACCCTGAACTTTGTGTGGTGTCCATCTGTGAGGGGGAAGTTACCTGTCTGTGCGATCACTGTGCTCGGCCGACCCTCCAGGTCCCCGTCTAACACAGAGTGCAGAGTCAGAGTGCAGATTCAGAGTGCAGATTCAGAGTGCAGATGCAGAGTGCAGATGCAGAGTGCAGATGCAGAGTGCAGATGCAGAGTGCAGATGCAGAGTGCAGATTGTGAGTGCAGATTGTGAGTGCAGATTGGGAGTGCAGATTGTGAGTGCAGATTGTGAGTGCAGATTGGGAGTGCAGATTGGGAGTGCAGATTGTGAGTGCAGATTGGGAGTGCAGAGTGCAGATTGTGAGTGCAGATTGTGAGTGCAGAGTGCAGATTGTGAGTGCAGATTGTGAGTGCAGAGTGCAGATTGTGAGTTCAGAGTGCAGATTGTGAGTGCAGAGTGCAGATTGTGAGTGCAGATTCAGAGTGCAGATTCAGAGTGCAGATTCAGAGTGCAGATTCAGAGTGCAGATTCAGAGTGCAGAGTGTGAGTGCAGAGTGTGAGTGCAGAGTGTGAGTGCAGAGTGTGAGTGCAGAGTGTGAGTGCAGAGTGTGAGTGCATAGTGTGAGTGCAGATTGTGAGTGCAGATTGTGAGTGCAGAGTGCAGATTGTGAGTGCAGATTGTGAGTGCAGAGTGCAGATTGTGAGTGCAGATTGTGAGTGCAGAGTGCAGATTGTGAGTGCAGATTGTGAGTGCAGATTGTGAGTGCAGATTGTGAGTGCAGAGTGCAGATTCAGAGTGCAGATTCAGAGTGCAGATTCAGAGTGCAGATTCAGAGTGCAGATTCAGAGTGCAGATTCAGAGTGCGAGTGCAGAGTGCGAGTGCAGAGTGCGAGTGCAGAGTGTGAGTGCAGAGTGTGAGTGCAGAGTGTGAGTGCAGAGTGTGAGTGCAGATTGTGAGTGCAGATTGTGAGTGCAGAGTGCAGATTGTGAGTGCAGATTGTGAGTGCAGAGTGCAGATTGTGAGTGCAGAGTGCAGATTGTGAGTGCAGAGTGCAGATTGTGAGTGCAGAGTGCAGATTCAGAGTGCAGATTCAGAGTGCAGATTCAGAGTGCAGATTCAGAGTGCAGATTCAGAGTGCAGATTCAGAGTGCAGATTCAGAGTGCGAGTGCAGAGTGTGAGTGCAGAGTGTGAGTGCAGATTGTGAGTGCAGAGTGCAGATTGTGAGTGCAGATTGTGAGTGCAGATTGTGAGTGCAGATTGTGAGTGCAGAGTGCAGATTGTGAGTGCAGATTGTGAGTGCAGATTGTGAGTGCAGATTGTGAGTGCAGAGTGCAGATTGTGATTGCAGAGTGCAGATTGTGAGTGCAGATTGTGAGTGCAGATTATGAGTGCAGAGTGCAGATTGTGAGTGCAGAGTGCAGATTGTGAGTGCAGATTGTGAGTGCAGAGTGTGAGTGCAGAGTGTGAGTGCAGATTGTGAGTGCAGATTGTGAGTGCAGAGTGCAGATTGTGAGTGCAGAGTGCAGAT
Organism: Lissotriton helveticus; assembly: GCF_964261635.1. Taxonomy (NCBI): domain Eukaryota; kingdom Metazoa; phylum Chordata; class Amphibia; order Caudata; family Salamandridae; genus Lissotriton; species Lissotriton helveticus. The sequence continues at coordinate 1,697,348,275 of NC_136067.1, read as the reverse complement.
TGTGAGTGCAGAGTCAGAGTGCAGAGTCAGAGTGCAGAGTCAGAGTGCAGAGTCAGAGTGCAGAGTCAGAGTGCAGATTCAGAGTGCAGATTCAGAGTGCAGATTCAGAGTGCAGATTCAGAGTGCAGATTCAGAGTGCAGATTCAGAGTGCAGATTCAGAGTGCAGATTCAGAGTGCAGATTCAGAGTGCAGATTCAGAGTGCAGATTCAGAGTGCAGATTGTGAGTGCAGATTGTGAGTGCAGATTGGGAGTGCAGATTGGGAGTGCAGATTGGGAGTGCAGATTGGGAGTGCAGAGTGCAGATTGTGAGTGCAGATTGTGAGTGCAGATTGTGAGTGCAGATTGTGAGTGCAGAGTGCAGATTGTGAGTGCAGAGTGCAGATTCAGAGTGCAGATTCAGAGTGCAGATTCAGAGTGCAGATTCAGAGTGCAGATTCAGAGTGCAGATTCAGAGTGCAGAGTGTGAGTGCAGAGTGTGAGTGCAGAGTGTGAGTGCAGAGTGTGAGTGCAGAGTGTGAGTGCAGAGTGTGAGTGCAGAGTGTGAGTGCAGAGTGTGAGTGCAGAGTGTGAGTGCAGATTGTGAGTGCAGATTGTGAGTGCAGATTGTGACTGCAGATTGTGACTGCAGAGTGCAGATTGTGAGTGCAGATTGTGAGTGCAGAGTGCAGATTCAGAGTGCAGATTCAGAGTGCAGATTCAGAGTGCAGATTCAGAGTGCAGATTCAGAGTGCAGATTCAGAGTGCAGATTCAGAGTGCAGATTCAGAGTGCAGATTGGGAGTGCAGATTGGGAGTGCAGAGTGCAGATTGTGAGTGCAGATTGTGAGTGCAGAGTGTGAGTGCAGAGTGTGAGTGCAGAGTGTGAGTGCAGAGTGTGAGTGCAGAGTGTGAGTGCAGAGTGTGAGTGCAGAGTGTGAGTGCAGAGTGTGAGTGCAGAGTGTGAGTGCAGATTCAGAGTGCAGATTCAGAGTGCAGATTCAGAGTGCAGATTCAGAGTGCAGATTCAGAGTGCAGATTCAGAGTGCAGATTCGGAGTGCAGATTCAGAGTGCAGATTCAGAGTGCAGAGTGTGAGTGCAGAGTGTGAGTGCAGAGTGTGAGTGCAGAGTGTGAGTGCAGAGTGTGAGTGCAGAGTGTGAGTGCATAGTGTGAGTGCAGATTGTGAGTGCAGATTGTGAGTGCAGAGTGCAGATTGTGAGTGCAGATTGTGAGTGCAGAGTGCAGATTGTGAGTGCAGATTGTGAGTGCAGAGTGCAGATTGTGAGTGCAGATTGTGAGTGCAGATTGTGAGTGCAGATTGTGAGTGCAGATTGTGAGTGCAGAGTGCAGATTCAGAGTGCAGATTCAGAGTGCAGATTCAGAGTGCAGATTCAGAGTGCAGATTCAGAGTGCAGATTCAGAGTGCAGATTCAGAGTGCAGATTCAGAGTGCGAGTGCAGAGTGCGAGTGCAGAGTGTGAGTGCAGAGTGTGAGTGCAGAGTGTGAGTGCAGAGTGTGAGTGCAGATTGTGAGTGCAGATTGTGAGTGCAGAGTGCAGATTGTGAGTGCAGATTGTGAGTGCAGAGTGCAGATTGTGAGTGCAGAGTGCAGATTGTGAGTGCAGAGTGCAGATTCAGAGTGCAGATTCAGAGTGCAGATTCAGAGTGCAGATTCAGAGTGCAGATTCAGAGTGCAGATTCAGAGTGCAGATTCAGAGTGCAGATTCAGAGTGCGAGTGCAGAGTGTGAGTGCAGAGTGTGAGTGCAGATTGTGAGTGCAGAGTGCAGATTGTGAGTGCAGATTGTGAGTGCAGATTGTGAGTGCAGATTGTGAGTGCAGAGTGCAGATTGTGAGTGCAGATTGTGAGTGCAGATTGTGAGTGCAGATTGTGAGTGCAGAGTGCAGATTGTGATTGCAGAGTGCAGATTGTGAGTGCAGATTATGAGTGCAGAGTGCAGATTGTGAGTGCAGAGTGCAGATTGTGAGTGCAGATTGTGAGTGCAGAGTGTGAGTGCAGAGTGTGAGTGCAGATTGTGAGTGCAGATTGTGAGTGCAGAGTGCAGATTGTGAGTGCAGAGTGCAGATTGTGAGTGCAGAGTCAGAGTGCAGAGTCAGAGTGCAGAGTCAGAGTGCAGAGTCAGAGTGCAGAGTCAGAGTGCAGATTCAGAGTGCAGATTCAGAGTGCAGATTCAGAGTGCAGATTCAGAGTGCAGATTCAGAGTGCAGATTCAGAGTGCAGATTCAGAGTGCAGATTCAGAGTGCAGATTGTGAGTGCAGATTGTGAGTGCAGATTGTGAGTGCAGATTGTGAGTGCAGATTGGGAGTGCAGATTGGGAGTGCAGATTGGGAGTGCAGAGTGCAGATTGTGAGTGCAGATTGTGAGTGCAGATTGTGAGTGCAGATTGTGAGTGCAGAGTGCAGATTGTGAGTGCAGAGTGCAGATTCAGAGTGCAGATTCAGAGTGCAGATTCAGAGTGCAGATTCAGAGTGCAGATTCAGAGTGCAGAGTGTGAGTGCAGAGTGTGAGTGCAGAGTGTGAGTGCAGAGTGTGAGTGCAGAGTGTGAGTGCAGAGTGTGAGTGCAGAGTGTGAGTGCAGAGTGTGAGTGCAGAGTGTGAGTGCAGATTGTGAGTGCAGATTGTGAGTGCAGATTGTGACTGCAGATTGTGAGTGCAGAGTGCAGATTGTGAGTGCAGATTGTGAGTGCAGAGTGCAGATTCAGAGTGCAGATTCAGAGTGCAGATTCAGAGTGCAGATTCAGAGTGCAGATTCAGAGTGCAGATTCAGAGTGCAGATTCAGAGTGCAGATTCAGAGTGCAGATTGGGAGTGCAGATTGGGAGTGCAGAGTGCAGATTGTGAGTGCAGATTGTGAGTGCAGAGTGTGAGTGCAGAGTGTGAGTGCAGAGTGTGAGTGCAGAGTGTGAGTGCAGAGTGTGAGTGCAGAGTGTGAGTGCAGAGTGTGAGTGCAGAGTGTGAGTGCAGATTCAGAGTGCAGATTCAGAGTGCAGATTCAGAGTGCAGATTCAGAGTGCAGATTCAGAGTGCAGATTCGGAGTGCAGATTCAGAGTGCAGAGTGTGAGTGCAGAGTGTGAGTGCAGAGTGTGAGTGCAGAGTGTGAGTGCAGAGTGTGAGTGCAGAGTGTGAGTGCATAGTGTGAGTGCAGATTGTGAGTGCAGATTGTGAGTGCAGAGTGCAGATTGTGAGTGCAGATTGTGAGTGCAGAGTGCAGATTGTGAGTGCAGATTGTGAGTGCAGAGTGCAGATTGTGAGTGCAGATTGTGAGTGCAGATTGTGAGTGCAGATTGTGAGTGCAGATTGTGAGTGCAGAGTGCAGATTCAGAGTGCAGATTCAGAGTGCAGATTCAGAGTGCAGATTCAGAGTGCAGATTCAGAGTGCAGATTCAGAGTGCAGATTCAGAGTGCAGATTCAGAGTGCAGATTCAGAGTGCGAGTGCAGAGTGCGAGTGCAGAGTGTGAGTGCAGAGTGTGAGTGCAGAGTGTGAGTGCAGAGTGTGAGTGCAGATTGTGAGTGCAGATTGTGAGTGCAGAGTGCAGATTGTGAGTGCAGATTGTGAGTGCAGAGTGCAGATTGTGAGTGCAGAGTGCAGATTGTGAGTGCAGAGTGCAGATTCAGAGTGCAGATTCAGAGTGCAGATTCAGAGTGCAGATTCAGAGTGCAGATTCAGAGTGCAGATTCAGAGTGCGAGTGCAGAGTGTGAGTGCAGAGTGTGAGTGCAGATTGTGAGTGCAGAGTGCAGATTGTGAGTGCAGATTGTGAGTGCAGATTGTGAGTGCAGATTGTGAGTGCAGAGTGCAGATTGTGAGTGCAGATTGTGAGTGCAGATTGTGAGTGCAGATTGTGAGTGCAGAGTGCAGATTGTGATTGCAGAGTGCAGATTGTGAGTGCAGATTGTGAGTGCAGATTATGAGTGCAGAGTGCAGATTGTGAGTGCAGAGTGCAGATTGTGAGTGCAGATTGTGAGTGCAGAGTGTGAGTGCAGAGTGTGAGTGCAGATTGTGAGTGCAGATTGTGAGTGCAGAGTGCAGATTGTGAGTGCAGAGTGCAGATTGTGAGTGCAGAGTCAGAGTGCAGAGTCAGAGTGCAGAGTCAGAGTGCAGAGTCAGAGTGCAGAGTCAGAGTGCAGATTCAGAGTGCAGATTCAGAGTGCAGATTCAGAGTGCAGATTCAGAGTGCAGATTCAGAGTGCAGATTCAGAGTGCAGATTCAGAGTGCAGATTCAGAGTGCAGATTCAGAGTGCAGATTCAGAGTGCAGATTCAGAGTGCAGATTGTGAGTGCAGATTGTGAGTGCAGATTGGGAGTGCAGATTGGGAGTGCAGATTGGGAGTGCAGAGTGCAGATTGTGAGTGCAGATTGTGAGTGCAGATTGTGAGTGCAGATTGTGAGTGCAGAGTGCAGATTGTGAGTGCAGAGTGCAGATTCAGAGTGCAGATTCAGAGTGCAGATTCAGAGTGCAGATTCAGAGTGCAGATTCAGAGTGCAGATTCAGAGTGCAGATTCAGAGTGCAGAGTGTGAGTGCAGAGTGTGAGTGCAGAGTGTGAGTGCAGAGTGTGAGTGCAGAGTGTGAGTGCAGAGTGTGAGTGCAGAGTGTGAGTGCAGAGTGTGAGTGCAGAGTGTGAGTGCAGAGTGTGAGTGCAGAGTGTGAGTGCAGAGTGTGAGTGCAGATTGTGAGTGCAGATTGTGAGTGCAGATTGTGACTGCAGATTGTGAGTGCAGAGTGCAGATTGTGAGTGCAGATTGTGAGTGCAGAGTGCAGATTCAGAGTGCAGATTCAGAGTGCAGATTCAGAGTGCAGATTCAGAGTGCAGATTCAGAGTGCAGATTCAGAGTGCAGATTCAGAGTGCAGATTCAGAGTGCAGATTCAGAGTGCAGATTGGGAGTGCAGATTCAGAGTGCAGAGTGCAGAGTGTGAGTGCAGAGTGTGAGTGCAGAGTGTGAGTGCAGAGTGTGAGTGCAGAGTGTGAGTGCAGAGTGTGAGTGCAGAGTGTGAGTGCAGAGTGTGAGTGCAGAGTGTGAGTGCAGATTCAGAGTGCAGATTCAGAGTGCAGATTCAGAGTGCAGATTCAGAGTGCAGATTCAGAGTGCAGATTCAGAGTGCAGATTCAGAGTGCAGATTCAGAGTGCAGATTCAGAGTGCAGATTCAGAGTGCAGATTCGGAGTGCAGATTCAGAGTGCAGATTGTGAGTGCAGATTGTGAGTGCAGATTGTGAGTGCAGATTGTGAGTGCAGATTGTGAGTGCAGATTGTGAGTGCAGAGTGCAGATTGTGATTGCAGAGTGCAGATTGTGAGTGCAGATTGTGAGTGCAGATTATGAGTGCAGAGTGCAGATTGTGAGTGCAGAGTGCAGATTGTGAGTGCAGATTGTGAGTGCAGAGTGTGAGTGCAGAGTGTGAGTGCAGAGTGTGAGTGCAGATTGTGAGTGCAGATTGTGAGTGCAGAGTGTGAGTGCAGATTGTGAGTGCAGATTGTGAGTGCAGAGTGCAGATTGTGAGTGCAGAGTGCAGATTGTGAGTGCAGATTGTGAGTGCAGAGTCAGAGTGCAGAGTCAGAGTGCAGAGTCAGAGTGCAGAGTCAGAGTGCAGAGTCAGAGTGCAGAGTCAGAGTGCAGAGTCAGAGTGCAGAGTCAGAGTGCAGAGTCAGAGTGCAGAGTCAGAGTGCAGAGTCAGAGTGCAGAGTCAGAGTGCAGAGTCAGAGTGCAGAGTCAGAGTGCAGAGTCAGAGTGCAGAGTCAGAGTGCAGAGTCAGAGTCAGAGTGCAGATTCAGAGTGCAGATTCAGAGTGCAGATTCAGAGTGCAGATTCAGAGTGCAGATTCAGAGTGCAGATTCAGAGTGCAGATTCAGAGTGCAGATTCAGAGTGCAGATTCAGAGTGCAGAGTGCAGATTGTGAGTGCAGAGTGCAGATTGTGAGTGCAGATTGTGAGTGCAGATTGTGAGTGCAGATTGTGAGTGCAGATTGTGAGTGCAGATTGTGCGTGCAGATTGTGCGTGCAGATTGTGAGTGCAGATTGTGAGTGCAGAGTGCAGATTGTGAGTGCAGAGTGCAGATTGTGAGTGCAGAGTGCAGATTCAGAGTGCAGATTGTGAGTGCAGATTGTGAGTGCAGATTGTGAGTGCAGATTGTGAGTGCAGAGTGCAGATTGGGAGTGCAGATTGTGAGTGCAGATTGTGAGTGCAGATTGTGAGTGCAGATTGTGAGTGCAGATTGTGAGTGCAGAGTGCAGAGTGCAGAGTGCAGAGTGCAGAGTGCAGAGTGCAGAGTGCAGAGTGCAGAGTGCAGAGTGCAGAGTGCAGATTCAGAGTGCAGATTCAGAGTGCAGATTCAGAGTGCAGATTCAGAGTGCAGATTCAGAGTGCAGATTCAGAGTGCAGATTCAGAGTGTGAGTGCAGAGTGTGAGTGCAGAGTGTGAGTGCAGATTGTGAGTGCAGATTGTGAGTGCAGATTGTGAGTGCAGATTGTGAGTGCAGAGTGCAGATTGTGAGTGCAGAGTGCGAGTGCAGATTGTGAGTGCAGAGTGCAGATTCAGAGTGCAGATTCAGAGTGCAGATTCAGAGTGCAGATTCAGAGTGCAGATTCAGAGTGCAGATTCAGAGTGCAGATTAGTGCTGATTCAGAGTGCAGATTGTGAGTGCAGATTGTGAGTGCAGATTGTGAGTGCAGATTGTGAGTGCAGAGTGCAGATTGTGAGTGCAGAGTGCAGATTGTGAGTGCAGATTGTGAGTGCAGAGTGCAGATTGTGATTGCAGAGTGCAGATTGTGAGTGCAGATTCAGAGTGCAGATTCAGAGTGCAGATTCAGAGTGCAGATTCAGAGTGCAGATTCAGAGTGCAGATTCAGAGTGCAGATTCAGAGTGCAGATTCAGAGTGCAGATTCAGAGTGCAGATTCAGAGTGCAGATTGGGAGTGCAGATTCAGAGTGCAGATTGGGAGTGCAGATTGTGAGTGCAGATTGTGAGTGCAGAGTGCAGATTGTGAGTGCAGATTGTGAGTGCAGAGTGCAGATTGTGAGTGCAGATTGTGAGTGCAGAGTGCAGATTGTGAGTGCAGATTGTGAGTGCATAGTGTGAGTGCAGGGTGTGAGTGCAGATTGTGAGTGCAGAGTGCAGATTGTGAGTGCAGAGTGCAGATTGTGAGTGCAGAGTGCAGATTGTGAGTGCAGATTGTGAGTGCAGATTGAGAGTGCAGATTGAGAGTGCAGATTGAGAGTGCAGATTGAGAGTGCAGATTCAGAGTGCAGATTCAGAGTGCAGATTCAGAGTGCAGATTCAGAGTGCAGATTCAGAGTGCAGATTCAGAGTGCAGATTGGGAGTGCAGATTGGGAGTGCAGATTGGGAGTGCAGAGTGCAGATTGTGAGTGCAGATTGTGAGTGCAAAGTGCAGATTGTGAGTGCAGATTGTGAGTGCAGAGTGCAGATTGTGAGTGCAGAGTGTGAGTGCAGAGTGTGAGTGCAGATTGTGAGTGCAGAGTGCAGATTGTGAGTGCAGAGTGCAGATTGTGAGTGCAGAGTGCAGATTCAGAGTGCAGATTGTGAGTGCAGATTGTGAGTGCAGATTCAGAGTGCAGATTCAGAGTGCAGATTCAGAGTGCAGATTCAGAGTGCAGATTCAGAGTGCAGATTCAGAGTGCAGATTCAGAGTGCAGATTCAGAGTGCAGATTCAGAGTGCAGATTCAGAGTGCAGAGTGTGAGTGCAGAGTGTGAGTGCAGAGTGTGAGTGCAGAGTGTGAGTGCAGAGTGTGAGTGCAGAGTGTGAGTGCAGAGTGTGAGTGCAGAGTGTGAGTGCAGATTGTGAGTGCAGATTGTGAGTGCAGATTGTGAGTGCAGATTGTGAGTGCAGATTGTGAGTGCAGATTGTGAGTGCAGAGTGCAGATTGTGAGTGCAGAGTGCAGATTCAGAGTGCAGATTCAGAGTACAGATTCAGAGTGCAGATTCAGAGTGCAGATTCAGAGTGCAGAGTGCAGATTCAGAGTGCAGATTCAGAGTGCAGATTCAGAGTGCAGATTCAGAGTGCAGATTCAGAGTGCAGATTCAGAGTGCAGAGTGTGAGTGCAGAGTGTGAGTGCAGAGTGTGAGTGCAGAGTGTGAGTGCAGATTGTGAGTGCAGAGTGCAGATTGTGAGTGCAGAGTGCAGATTCAGAGTGCAGATTCAGAGTGCAGATTCAGAGTGCAGATTCAGAGTGCAGATTCAGAGTGCAGATTCAGAGTGCAGATTGCAGATTCAGAGTGCAGATTGTGAGTGCAGATTCAGAGTGCAGATTCAGAGTGCAGATTGTGAGTGCAGATTGTGAGTGCAGAGTGTGAGTGCAGAGTGTGAGTGCAGAGTGTGAGTGCAGAGTGTGAGTGCAGATTGTGAGTGCAGATTGTGAGTGCAGATTGTGAGTGCAGATTGTGAGTGCAGATTGTGAGTGCAGAGTGCAGATTGTGAGTGCAGATTGTGAGTGCAGATTGTGAGTGCAGATTGTGAGTGCAGATTGTGAGTGCAGATTGTGAGTGCAGAGTGCAGATTGTGAGTGCAGATTGTGAGTGCAGATTGTGAGTGCAGATTGTGAGTGCAGAGTGCAGATTCAGAGTGCAGATTCAGAGTGCAGATTCAGAGTGCAGATTCAGAGTGCAGATTCAGAGTGCAGATTCAGAGTGCAGATTCAGAGTGCAGATTCAGAGTGCGAGTGCAGAGTGCGAGTGCAGAGTGCGAGTGCAGAGTGTGAGTGCAGAGTGTGAGTGCAGATTGTGAGTGCAGATTGTGAGTGCAGATTGTGAGTGCAGATTGTGAGTGCAGATTGTGAGTGCAGAGTGCAGATTGTGAGTGCAGATTGTGAGTGCAGAGTGCAGATTGTGAGTGCAGATTGTGAGTGCAGAGTGCAGATTCAGAGTGCAGATTCAGAGTGCAGATTCAGAGTGCAGATTCAGAGTGCAGATTCAGAGTGCAGATTCAGAGTGCAGATTAGTGCTGATTCAGAGTGCAGATTGTGAGTGCAGATTGTGAGTGCAGATTGTGAGTGCAGATTGTGAGTGCAGATTGTGAGTGCAGATTGTGAGTGCAGATTGTGAGTGCAGATTGTGAGTGCAGATTGTGAGTGCAGATTGTGAGTGCAGATTGTGAGTGCAGAGTGCAGATTGTGAGTGCAGATTGTGAGTGCAGAGTGCAGATTGTGAGTGCAGAGTGCAGATTGTGAGTGCAGATTGTGAGTGCAGAGTGTGAGTGCAGAGTGTGAGTGCAGAGTGTGAGTGCAGAGTGTGAGTGCAGAGTGTGAGTGCAGATTGTGAGTGCAGATTGTGAGTGCAGAGTGCAGATTGTGAGTGCAGAGTGCAGATTGTGAGGGCAGATTCAGAGTGCAGATTCAGAGTGCAGATTCAGAGTGCAGATTCAGAGTGCAGATTCAGAGTGCAGATTCAGAGTGCAGATTCAGAGTGCAGATTCAGAGTGCAGATTCTGAGTGCAGATTCTGAGTGCAGATTCTGAGTGCAGATTCTGAGTGCAGATTCTGAGTGCAGATTCTGAGTGCAGATTGCAGATTCAGAGTGCAGATTCTGAGTGCAGATTGCAGATTCAGAGTGCAGATTCAGAGTGCAGATTCAGAGTGCAGATTCAGAGTGCAGATTCAGAGTGCAGATTCAGAGTGCAGATTGGGAGTGCAGATTGGGAGTGCAGATTGGGAGTGCAGATTGGGAGTGCAGATTGGGAGTGCAGATTGGGAGTGCAGAGTGCAGATTGTGAGTGCAGATTGTGAGTGCAGAGTGCAGATTGTGAGTGCAGATTGTGAGTGCAGAGTGCAGATTGTGAGTGCAGATTGTGAGTGCAGAGTGCAGATTGTGAGTGCAGAGTGTGAGTGCAGAGTGTGAGTGCAGATTGTGAGTGCAGAGTGCAGATTGTGAGTGCAGAGTGCAGATTGTGAGGGCAGATTCAGAGTGCAGATTGAGAGTGCAGATTCAGAGTGCAGATTCAGAGTGCAGATTCAGAGTGCAGATTCAGAGTGCAGATTCAGAGTGCAGATTCAGAGTGCAGATTCAGAGTGCAGATTCAGAGTGCAGATTCAGAGTGCAGATTCTGAGTGCAGATTCTGAGTGCAGATTGCAGATTTAGAGTGCAGATTCTGAGTGCAGATTGCAGATTCAGAGTGCAGATTGTGAGTGCAGATTCAGAGTGCAGATTGTGAGTGCAGATTGTGAGTGCAGATTGTGAGTGCAGAGTGTGAGTGCAGAGTGTGAGTGCAGAGTGTGAGTGCAGAGTGTGAGTGCAGAGTGTGAGTGCAGAGTGTGAGTGTGAGTGCAGAGTGTGAGTGCAGAGTGTGAGTGCAGATTGTGAGTGCAGATTGTGAGTGCAGATATTGAGTGCAGAGTGCAGATTGTGAGTGCAGATTGTGAGTGCAGATTGTGAGTGCAGAGTGCAGATTCAGAGTGCAGATTCAGAGTGCAGATTCAGAGTGCAGATTCAGAGTGCAGATTCAGAGTGCAGATTCAGAGTGCAGATTCAGAGTGCAGATTCAGAGTGCAGATTCAGAGTGCAGATTCAGAGTACAGATTCAGAGTACAGATTCAGAGTACAGATTCAGAGTGCAGATTCAGAGTGCAGATTCAGAGTGCAGATTCAGAGTGCAGATTCAGAGTGCAGATTCAGAGTGCAGATTCAGAGTGCAGATTGTGAGTGCAGATTGTGAGTGCAGAGTGCAGATTGTGAGTGCAGAGTGCAGATTGTGAGTGCAGAGTGCAGATTGTGAGTGCAGAGTGCAGATTGTGAGTGCAGAGTGCAGATTGTGAGTGCAGATTGTGAGTGCAGATTGTGAGTGCAGATTGTGAGTGCAGATTGTGAGTGCAGATTGTGAGTGCAGAGGGCAGATTGTGAGTGCAGAGTGCAGATTGTGAGTGCAGAGTGCAGATTGTGAGTGCAGATTCAGAGTGCAGATTCAGAGTGCAGATTCAGAGTGCAGATTCAGAGTGCAGATTCAGAGTGCAGATTCAGAGTGCAGATTCAGAGTGCAGATTCAGAATGCAGATTCAGAATGCAGAGTGTGAGTGCAGCATGCAGATTCAGAGTGCAGAGTGTGAGTGCAGCGTGCAGATTCAGAGTGCAGAGTGTGAGTGCAGCGTGCAGATTCAGAGTGCAGAGTGTGAGTGCAGCGTGCAGATTCAAGATTCAGAGTGCAGATTTAGAGTGCAGATGCAGAGTGCAGTTAAAATGTTGCTAGGCTAGGGCTTTAAAGACACCCCAAATGTGGAAAAGACTGCTGTTTTTCTTTGGTTTTGTCCAATCTTGTCCAGACGGTCACACCTAGTATTTTTTTGCAACTATCTTTTCTCCTAAAACATTAATATGCAGGATTGCTGAGGGGTCTCCCCTGTCAGTCCTCGTGGTTGTTTTTTGTGAAGCCCCTGCAAGAAATGGCCATAAAACAATTGGCTGTTTCAGTTTTCTAGAAACACCACAGATTCTGCTTGACCTGGGCGTGCTCCATGACTTGCAAGTGGAACTTCACAGACAACTACATAAAAAAAAAAGCATTTGCAATGCAATAGGTCTCGCATTTGCGAGAGTTTAACCTATTGGCATTGTAAATGACAATGCCTTTTATTTATGTTTTAAAAACCAACACATAAATAAAAGACATTGCCATTTGCAATGCCAATAGCTCAAACTCTAACAACTGCGAGACCTATTGCATTGTAAATGCTTGTTTCACCTCCAGCTGGGCCGAAGTTAAGGGGCCATCCGGCCTCCTTTTGTTTGTATATGTTGACTGGGGCCCCCTGGAACCTTACATTTAAATGTAAATGCAACAGAGGGTAACGAAGGCACACAGCTTGCCTTCTGTTCACAGGTACTTAAGAGAGGCGAGCTTTTGCCTTTGTTATGTCCCTGTATATACATGCAGACACTATAAGACTGTCAGATGGGTTAGTCTGTCCAAGTATTTACACAAATAATTTTAATAGCACTATTTTATTTATTTTATAGTGATACATCGTGACGTCATGAGGTCCTTTGCATATTGTCCTTCTTGGTCAGTCCCCCCACTTCTTTTTATAGGACTTGTGCCCTGGTTATAGAGGTGCAGCTTAGGCCTTTGCTGTTCTATTACATTGTGTGCTTAATGGCAGCATTTGATTAGTGACTTCTTATTAATTAGAGCACGGTTAATCGGGCTATCAATAATCAGTTTATGCATAGATAATAGGAAGTTCGAGGTGGATTGAAAGGACTGAGCTACAGACTGAGAAAAAGTAGTTCATAATTCCAGTCTATAGTGTGCCACCACTCATCATAGGTTAGTCCAAATGATGTTGAGGAGTGTTGTGTAGATCTGTGATAGGCAGACTCTGAAAACAAAAATCTTAATAGTAAAATACTGTAAACCTTAGTATGATGTATAGGAGTTTTGGGAGAACAATGGACAGATATGTTTTGGCATATAAGCACATGTCAAGCGACCTTGATTTTAGGTCCCTACAACTACAAGTAACATTTCTACAGGTGGATCAGTTAGACCAAGTTAAATGAAATACACTAGAAATCCAGCATCACCTGCCACAAGAATGCATCTGTCTGTGCTGAGAACATGGGAGCATTTTAACATAATAAACAATTAAATATCAATTTGGCTACATGCCAAGTAAATCAAAAGTAATGAAGATATTTGCCATTAACTTGGTAAATATCTACATGAGAAAAGTCTACTGTTTACAAGGAATCATATTCGCAAACATCACCCTTAACATACATGTAAGCACTCTGCTTGTACCAGACCACAGCAGTAAGTGAAACACAAGAGCAGATCCATCATATGTCATCATCCTCTGTAAAACATCTGTGCAGTTGAATACAATACAAAAATAAGGAAGATAAACTTTACATTAAAATATGAGCTAACAGTTTACAAACATGTTTACAAAAAGCAATATTTAATTCTACGGTTTTAAAGGAAAAGGAAGAACAGAATACAAAATGTCACAAGAGGACAAACGTTCATGTGTAATTATGAGAAAGCAGATGTTGTCACAGTGTTCATTTGCATCACTCCAACAAACTGATATCCTTCAAAGCCAGTGATGTCACCCGACAGCCATCGACTCACACAGGAGAACCCATGATTCTAAGCTCCAATCACGGAGCCATGATAAAAGTGCAGCAGGTGCAGTGACACCAGGGCTCTTTTGTCTCAGGGGCCCACTGAACCCTGATAATTGCTTTATTTTATAATTCAAACAGCAGCCAGGTGCCGATCTCCTTCCTTGAACTAGGGCCCATGACACACTGGCGACGCTACTGCTCAGAAGGTGGAATTGTCACTTATGCTTGAGGACAAGCTTTTAGCAGGAGAAACTGTTTTCGGCAATAAAGGAGACATGCATATTCTTACCTGGCCTGGATGTCGTAACTTATTAGTAGCGATGTGGAGAAAGAAAATGCAAGAAACATTCATGGGACAGTGGACCAACTCCCAATTTAAATTCTTCCTGCTCTCACTTGAACAGTGAGTGCTGCTGATCCTGCCAAACAGTTCTCCTGTGGGGCCCTTGTTGTAATCTACTTGCCAGGATATTGCATTCTCCCCATTGTTGTTCTCTGCCTTGCTGCTCAGCCAGTGGTGAGGTCATTAGAATGCTGGTGTGTTTGTGCTTGATTAAGGTGAGTCAGTTGGAAAGTATGGGCTGAGCAGCAAGGAGGCTGCTCCTGGTGGGGCATTACATGAAACTTACCATCTTCCTGTAACCCGAGACTGAAGCTGCGACTTGAAGAATAAATCTATAACCTATTTCTACATGACCGATCTACGTGGCATACTTTGTTTTAACAGCCCTCTACCTCCCTTCTCCGATAGGTCTAACACCCTGCCCCCACCAACCTACCCATTCCAACCCGCCCCTTTCTCTCTTGGTATGATCCCCTGGTGAGCACCTGCACCGGCATCTTGCTGACATCTCAACTTTAATTTAGTTGAGGCTGTCGTTGTAGCCTTCATCCACCTGGTCAGTGCCACTGCATACCTCACCTCAGTGGCTTGGACTGCTTTTGTGCAAAAATAAGAGCCTAGCTCGCTGTTGATATGGGAACGTCACCTAGCCTGAGTGCCCAACAGCATGATCTTGTATCATGGATCTTATATTTGCCCTGGTGTAACGTTAATTTAATGTAATGTGTGTGCAGATGCCTAGAGTAGTCCCTCAGAATGTGTAGTACAGGACTTGCCCTGTGACTTGGAGGGGAGCACCAAGCATGCACTTAGAGGGGAGAGGACTACTGTACCTGCCCTGCATTGAACACGTAAAGTGGTGGTGGCAGATTAGTGTGTTTTGTGATTCCTTAGTGTGGCCAGACATTTTTATGTATATCATTGAGAGTGAGGCCTACTGACCCCCGAGTTGTCATTGCACAAGACTGAGGAGGATCAGGACAGCTTGCCAAGACAGTGGAAGTGTGTGAGAAAGTGGCTCTATATATACTGGACCAAAGTAAGGTACAGTGTGCATAGAGACCACGAACCCCTGAGGTATAAAAGAGGTTAAGTCAGGGATGACCTTACTCTCAAAAGTGGTTGCTTGGTCGAGCAGTAAGGCAGTACCAGAGGACAGTGTAAAGCATTTGTTGTACACACTCAGTCAGCAAAAAGGTTTCACACACTCAAGAACTGAACTCCAGGCCAATTGTTTTTATATCAAAAGATATAGTTGTTTTATTTTTAGAACCAACAGGTATCAAAATATACTTTTATCAATTATGAGTGATCTCAGGTAATTACTTTGCAGAAAGGAAATAACTTTGTAACCACAACAGGTACAGGGGTTGCAGTAGGCAACACAATTCTAAACACAATCTAACATTGAGCTCAATGGGTTTTTCTACAAAAAATGCAGTTGATTACTTTGTAAATTACTTTTGTAATTCCAGGACTGGATTCTAGATTCAGTCCTGGGGTCTAAGCTGAAAACAGTTTAATAAAAACGTTTTGGTTATTGCAATGATTTTTAAGGAATATAAAGGTATTTTAAAAGTTCACACTTAGAAACTTTTCAGTGAAAATCTAGCAATGTTATCCAATGGGAGAAAATCCAGGTTACAGGTAAAGTACGTTCTCGTTACTTTTGTAATCCAGTACTGGGCTCCTAGGTCCAGCACTGGGATCTCTACTTAAGACAGGTAAGTAATTAAGTTTCAGTAGTAGTTACGATTTTTAAGGAATATTTCAAGTTTTCAAAAGTAGGCAGAAGAAATTTCATAGAAAAGCAGACAATGGATTCCTATGGAGAAAATTCAGGTTACTAGTAAACCCGGTTAGGATTACTTTTGCAGTTCAGTACTGGGCTACAAGGTACAGTACTGGCTTCTCTCCTGATCACAGGTGAGTACTTTGGAATTCAGTATTCGGTTGATTTTATAGGAATATTTTAGAGCTTCAAAACTTCACACTTAAAAGATTTTTCGAGTCAAACCAGTCAATGTTATCCTATGGCAGGAAAGTGGGTCATCGGTTTCCAGGTGAGGACTCGACCAGTGAAGTTAAGGTTTTGGGCATAGACTCAGGGGTCCCCCAGGGTCAGGTAGGTACAGTTGGTACACCCTCACCGGCACAGGGGCAGCCAGGTGCAGAAGTAGTTATTTATTTAATTTATTGTTGGTGTTTTCTATAGCGCGAACATGACCCTGTACAGTGTATCAGAGTGCTTTACAGGGCCTTAAAACATCCCGACCCATACATATTCCTAGCCATTACTGGTTTGCAACATTTACAATTACGAAAGGCATAGTCAAATATATAGTGTTCAACAGATAGACTACCATAGAGCCTCTAGTACTATAAAACATCAGAGCACTTTACAGGGGTCTTAAAACATCCTGACCCATACATATTCCGAGCTATTACTCGTTAGTGACATTTACAATTACAAAAGGCATAATCAACTATGTAGTGTTCAACAGATAGACTACCATAACTCCTCTAGCACTATACAACATAATAAGACAAAACATGAATATACAGGTCCAGTAATTAACAGTGAGGGGCTTGTGTGAACATTCAAACAGCAGGGGAGCATGACATATATATAGTTCAGCTGTAAGGTATTAGGGAAGAAATTTCCTCATATAAAACAATTTTGCTTTCTTTTTTAATGTTGCGATGGACGGAATTCTTCTCATATCCGGGGGGAGGGCGTTCCAAATTCTCGGGGCTGCCCCTGAGAATGCTCGGTCATAAGTTTTTTTCTTACGGAAACGTGCTGGTTTCAGTAGTAGATTCGCTTTGCTCCTGGAGGAGCGAGTCCCTCCCGACAGTGTGATTTTCTGATCAAGATAGACTGGAAATTTGTTGTGTATTGCTTTATGGGTGATGCATGCCCGCTTGAACTGGATTCGTGCTTCGAACGGAAGCCAGTTGAGAGCTTTAAGTGAGGAGAGATATGGTCGAATTTTTGGGATCCCGCTATAAGTCTTGTGGCTGCGTTAAGACATGCTTTCAATGGGGCTGTTGAGATCTTAGGGAGCCCTGCTAAGGTTGTGCAACCATATTCAATCATTGAAATGGCCAATGCCTGGGCTGCTGTTTTGAGGTCTGCTTTATTTATAACAGGTTTTAGCTTTCGTAGGTAGCTTAAGTGGAACCTGGCGTTTTTTGCCATTGTGTTGATATGTGATGACATGTTAAGGTTTTTGTCCAGAATGATACCCAGGGATTTAGTTGACAACAATCTTCGGCGTGCAATTTAGAGCCGTGATGAGGTTGGACCATTCTGCAATCATTATTTTACTTTTCTGTGGAGTAATCAGTAGGAATTCAGTTTTCTGAGGGTTTAGCTTTAGGTGGTTCTTGGCTAGCCATAGAAGTGTGCTCGTTAAAGCTAGATTCTTTGTCTTTATATCATCCGTCAACGCGATCTTGATGTACAGCTGAGTGTCATCAGCATACATATGGAAAGCAATGTTGTCTTTTTGTAGTATTTCCGTAAGAGGTTCTACATAAAGATTGAAAAGTGCTGGAGGTAGCGTTGAACCTTGCGGAACTCCTATATTATTGTTGGTTGCGCTTGAAAGGGTTTGGTTGACAATGACTTTTTGCGATCTATTTTCCAGAAAGGAGCTAAACCAGGTTAGCACGTACCCTCAAAACCCATCCTGTTTTTCAGTCGATCGAGTATATAGGCATGGTTCACCGCGTCGAAGCCTGATGACAGGTCCAGCAAGATTAAGAGGCATGTTTCGTTCTGGTCAAGAGCCAGTAAGGCGTCATCAACTATGTGTAGAATCGCAGTTTTCGTGCTGTGGTTTGGGCGGAAACCGGATTGGCAATCGTTTAGCAGCTTGAAATCAGAGATGTGTATGCTCAGTTGTTGGACACATTTTTCCAGAATTTTGGCCAACATGGGAATATTGGTTACCGGTCTGAACTTGTTCGGATCTAAGGGGTTCTCAGTCGGCTTTTTTAGGAACGGGATGACTTGTCCTGTTTTTAAGCAGGCCGGTATTTGACCTTGTGACAGAGAGGCATTGATGACCTTAGTCCAAGACGTGATTAGCAGGTGATTTATGGAGGACCAGCATTTTGCCGGTAGGGGATCGTTATAGTGATTATTTAGTTTTGAGGTCGCCATGATCTTTGAAATGTCTAATACACTGACCTGTATACAATCTGACCATCTGGCATTGTTTTTGGGTTTGGGTGCTTCCTGTTCATCCAGCACCTTATCTCCCAGGCCCTTCTCCATTTCTATTTAATCTACTGCTTTTTTTAGTTCCTTCTCCAATGAGTTAGCTTTGTCTGAAAAGATGACCGAGAAATCTTCGCACTTTTTAAGTTAGTTTGGGAAATGACAGGAGCCATTTTGGCTGCCTTGTTTGATTGTTCTTTAAGAAGATCGAAGAGTTTCCTGGGGCTATTTATTGCGCTATCCAAGTCTTTCCTGAAGAATTCTTTTTTAGATTTAATATTGCTTTTGTTATACGCTTTCCTGGATTGTCTCAGTAAGGTTAGATGGAGTGAAGAAGGGTGTTGTCGCCATTTACGTTCTGCTAGTCTCAGTGATCTTCTTTCTTCATTTAGGGCACCATTGAATCATGGATTATTGCCTTTCTCCGAGAACCTTTTCAGTTTTAGTGGGGCTATGTCCTCCATAATGCTGGAAATAGTTTTGTTATAATGCAGTGTGAGGTCGTTGACGTCAACCATGCTCTTGGGTGGCAACAGATCAGTTTCGCAGCACGCAGCTACGTTTTCCATATTAATTCCTCTAGTGTCCGTGGTCCACTTTTTTTTTTTTTTTTTTTAAAGACCTTTATTGATAGAAAAAAGGCGAGTACAGTGCAACAAAGAGCCCGAGGGCTCACACACACGATACATTGCAACATTTTGCAGGCACAAGGATATGTTACAATAGGACCGAGGTCTAATTTTAAAGATTTTCCTATAGGAGAGATACAAACAGGATATCGTAGCACAACAAGTCGATACTGGTGTAGGACATGCAGGATATACCAACATATGACGGATGAAAACAACCAGAGTCGCTGCGCGGCACCCAGAAGAAAACGTCTAAGCCCCAAGGAAGAAAAGGAGAAGAAAAAAGAGGGAAAAAGAAAAAGGAAAAAGAATAGAAGGCCCATAGAACAAAAGAAAAACAAAAAGAAAGTAACCCCGCCCCCCGGTTACCCCCCACCCTGCACCCCTGCAGCTGGCTACGGCCTGACCCCCCCTAGCAGTGTGCCTGTCGCCCTATAAAAGGAGTCCCGAAATATAGAGAGAAAAGAAAAAGATAAAAACCCTAACCTAAAGTTCTCATGAAAGAGAGAAACGCGGGGAGGAGCCCGCTATCTGTCTCCCGGCTCCGCTATCTCGTGGAAATAGTAACAACAGAAAGCTTAAAGCCCGATAGTAAGAACATACCCGACATGCCGAGGACACTGGAAACACAGCAGCAGCGCGCAGTATAAATAAGGCAACAACCTCCAACCCAGCCATCCAAGACATCCATAAGGAATCCCAAAATCACGAATAACAAACGGAGGCCCCCGTGACAGTCCCTTAGCATCATCAATACATGTCCCGGCCACTCAAAGAAGATCAACCCTCCAGCTGCCCCACCCGCAAAAGCGGCGCCATAACAGGAGTCAATAGTTCGATGGCAAAAAATAGTTCAAAAAGCACGGAATAGGGCACCATGATAACACCAGTAAAACAGAATCACAGCAGCGTTTCCCCCATCCGCCACATTCAGCAACAAGAAAACCGCCAGGACGATAGTAGAAGTGTCTATCCTTGTCCCGTTTTCTCCTTACCACCACAGACCAGTGGAGGCGATGCCGGCACAGAACACAGTCCAGGGACATATCCGCGGTGCGGGTAACTAGATGTATCCGAAGCAGAGAAAACCAGGAGTCTCACAAAGGGTACAGAGTACGCCGACTCAGAATCATAGGGCACAGCCAGGACGGGGAGGGAGACAGTTGCGACCATCACCATTCGGGGCGAAGCTCGAAGATCCGTGAGCATGGCGAGGCGGGAAGGTGCACGCCGTAGCGGAAGCCCCGGAGGGGCAGACGAATCCGGGAGCCGATCTCCCGCAGTCAATGGCAAAGGCTGGCCGAGGGTCACAAGGGCGCCATAGTCCCCAATGGCCGCCATCTTAGCACAGGCGAAGGTGGAACAAAGAGCGGTGCTGAAACCCCGCGAGTCGGCCATCTTAGGACGAGGCGATACACAAAGCAAGCTCTCCAGCTTATCCAGCAGGGCGCAGCCAGAACGTAGTGCCATAGCGCGGAAGGAAAGAACCGCTTCCAGGATATCACCATAGCCATGAGTGGTAGCACACTGTATGTCAAACATGTCGTCTCACACAATGTACTCAGAGACACAAGTCACAAGCAAATATTCAGGATACAGCGAAATATGCCCACCATAGCGTCAGACAAGGAAGCTTCGGATCGGAGCAGGCTGCGCACCATAGAGTAAAACCCAGGTCGTGCTGCGAGGAACAGATGATGTAGTCTGGGTGCGGACAAAGGCACAGTACATTCAATATGGCGTCCCGCTTAGTTCCGGGTACCTGGCCAGGCCAAGAGCCCACCACCATTAGTGGGACGAGGTGCAGGCAAAAGACAAAACAAATAGCAGCACACTTGCCCGTAACGGCACAATTTCAGCCAGGTAAGCTAGTCCCAGCGTCAGCAACGCAGCGGGACTTAAGTGCCGGGTCCGCCGCCCCTCGGTAACCGCCGATCGAGACCTCGCAGTCACCAAGTCCGGGAACGCGTATCCGACGGCCGGCCTCAACAGTCACGCGAGGCCCCAGTCACCATGCCGATGCAGGCCGCCAACTGCGTCCAAGCGTTTCCTCCACCTGCCGGGGAGCAATCGCGTCAGGATTTCAAAGCGGGTCGCCGGTGTGCGTCCGCGTCCGGAATCAGCCACCCCAGGTCAGGATATCTGGCAGGAGAGGCTCGACAGCGGAGACGGTCCCCGGAGCCGAGGGTCTACACGTCTGACCCGCGCGCCATCTTGGCTCCTCCCCCCCATGGTCCACTTTTTGGGTTTAATAGCTTGTGTGGACGATTTACATTTTTTTAGGGGAATTTCAAAAGTAATTATGTGGTGGTCCGACCAGTCGCACGGTGTGATTACAATGTTCTCAATAGATTTTTGTTTAGCTATGATCCAATCTAATATGGACCCTTTATTGTGGGTGGGTAGATGGCATCCTTGGATTAAAGATTAGCCATCCAGGAAATTTTTCAACAGGGTGATTTGATTGTCATCATGATCTTCCCAATGAATGTTAAAGTCTCCTAAAAAATATCGTTTGTCTGCAGATTAGCGTTAGTAGTAATGATTTCTATCAACTGGTTGATGAATTTGGTCTTAGTACCCTGGGGGTGGTATAGTGCATGGAGTTTGCAGTACTGGTTATCTGCTGATCTTAAGGACATGCCTAGATATTCACAGGACTCTAAAGGATGAGCCTGTATTTTTGTGATGTACACAAGCGATGCCTCCACCTTCTCTGATATTTCTGTCGGGAAACATCCTTAACAACGAAGTCCCAACCACGAGAAATCCTGAACAACGATGTTCTAAAACACGAAGACCTAAACCACGACTTTTCCCGGACTGCAATGTTAAACTATGCTATCACGTCACTCATCTCCGCCCCACCCCTTAAACCTGGAAACGGAAGAGAGGCAAACTGGATGACTGCCAATCACGACTGAAGAGCCAAAATGCCAGGCGCATGAGAGAAATGCCCGGATTCTGCCAGCTCAAATGCATGTTTCTTCTCTTGTTTTGTTCCTGGGTACGTGCTGTGTGCCCAGCTGTGGTCTCACTATGGTGCGTGAATAAAAATGCCTCAGATTTTGAAGAAATAGCGCGTTATTCTTCTTGAATTAGGTAATGCATCTCCCCCACCCCCAACATGACACTTAAATGGAAGTATCAGGCTGACAGGCTCAGAGGAAAGTAGGGAAGCCGCCAGCCTAAATAATGCCAGCATGCAAACACCACGAGTCTGTCCTCCTCCCCATCCATACTTTTATAGCGACTTTAAAGTAGGAACAGCCTTGCAATACATGTTCCAAATATTTTCTGTAGATTATTTTTCACACTCTACAGAAAAGTCAAGTCTGCAGCTGTTATCTGAATTGTTCTCCTTCGACCAGGGTGCACGCAATACGACATCACTCTGCTCCGATGCTAAGCCAGGCGCACTTATAGCTGAGTCCCTTTTTGTATTAACACATACGAGCACTTGATGAACAATATTCACCAAGCTAATAATATTGTTTTCTGGTGCCTTTAAAGTTGCCAACTGCTGGTTTGACCACTTTTTTGGAGTTTAATGTTAACACATTACTAAGAAGTATTGTTATTAGAATAGTGCCATCTAATGGCCAGTCACGAAATGTTTTTTTGTTCGTGGTTTAGGAAGTCGTTGAAAAAACCAGTAGTGCTCTAGAATAGCTCGTTGTTCAGCTTTCGTTGTTAAGAAAGTCGTGGTTTAGGAAGTAGTTATTTAGTCATACATTCATTTCTGTCCTGTCTCATAATCTGGTAGTTCAGGGGGACTAGAAGGTCTAGGCAGGGCGACGAAGAGTCAGAAAGCCATGTTTCCGTTAGAATGATTATGTCAATTTCATGGTTGAGTATGAGATCGGCTATGTCTGCCGCATGTTTATTCGCTGAGCGACAGTTGAGTAGAGCGCAGCGAACATGTTTCTGCTCAGTGCTCACAAGTGGCAAAGATTCTACAGGCGTTAATGAAACTTTCCTAAGATTGTTGGCATTGATCCTTCTAATGTTTGTCTGAGAGATTCTACAAGCGTTTGTTATGATCGTTTGAATATTGTTGTTTTCTTCTAACATAGTTTGAGAGGTAGGCGTGGATTCATATGTGGACACAATGGATAAAATCTCGCTGTCAGGCAGATAGTTGAGTTGCTCTCGAGCACGGTAAATTCTATTCGCAAGTGCCATAGAAGTGGAACAGTATTTAACGTGCGTTTCAGGAGAGGAAGATTGAAGAGCCTCCATTTTTGCAAGCCATTTTTCAGATAAGCATAGCAGGTTTTTCATATTTTTAATGGCGGCGAGCATGGCTTTGTAAGTTTTGCACGATTGTGAGCTGAGGTTTATGAGATCACTATTCATTTGAGGGGTTCTGGACCTTATCGAGTCTAGACTATCGGGGGTGCTAGTGGGTTGTTGAGTGTGAGACTCACTGGGAAGTTTCACTTTGGTTGTTCCAGTAGGGTCTGAGCAAGTTACATTATGCTTAGGGATAGTTCCTTGCCTCCCTTTGAGGTTTCCCAATGCTCCATTCTGGTTTACTTGATCTTGATCCGCCTGAGAAATTTCCCTCTTGCTAATGGTTCCTGCTAGTGGGTCGATATCGGTGTTAAAGGTAGGATGGGTGTTTAAGTCGAGAGTCGGTGGAACAATTGCTAGTTGTGTGTTTTTGTCCCTGTCTACTTCTCTATTAGAATCATGATAAAGGCGTTGTACTGCATTGGGTGAGATGACTTTAAACGCCAAAGCGAGGTCCGTCTGTTGTGATTCAAAGTCCTTATTACTCAAGTTGCCACCCTGACGTAATAATTGAGGTTCAGTATAGGCGTTTCTGCTGATTAGTGCGATGGTGCTGCCTACAGGTTTTGCCACTAGATGATGATTTTTGCGACACAGTGGATGCCTCCATCCACCACGCTGTCACAGTGGCCATGGGGCCCTTTGAGAGGCGTATTATGCAAATTGCCTATTCTTATGCAGGAGGCCCTACTTCAGGGGAACACCCCCTCAACTTTGTATTGGCACTCCGTATGGTATACGTATGAATCAGTTATCCTCATAAAGTGTGATATTGTTTCAAACAAGAGTTGCAGTTCAGTTCCAATGTGTTTTCCTAGTATTCTAATCTTGCTCATGTACTATGTTCCTTCTGTAAGCCTTGTTGTTAAGTTCTGGTCCATCTTGGTATCCTTTTGGCTTCTTGTAGGATCCGAGCCTGCCAAAACGGACTAGCGGAATTCAATGAAGGCTGGATGGTCGTAGTCAAGAAAGAGGAGGTATCCCAGCAGCCCCAGGCCTTTCAGGACATGTACAGCTGCCTATTGGTTGACCTATGGGACTGACCTTTCCCAGTGTTTCAAGGCAAAGAGAGTTTTTTCTGTTAAGTTGAATACTTCTGGTGATGGAAATTGAAGAAAGTAGAGCATAATCCTCGCCTCCGTGTCCTTAATAGAATTGAAACTTTCCTTTGTGTCTACTAGGAAATTTTAATTCTTACATCCCAGAATATTGTGAAGTTACACCACTGTGTACTCTTCACAGGGCCCACTAGTGCCATTCCACATTCCCTAAGAGGGGAGCTCATCACACAGATTTTGAGTGCCAACTTAAGACATTGCCCACTCTTCACACTGGCGACCACTGTCCGCTCCACACAATGCCCACCAAACCAACTCCAGCTGTACATGCTCATCACACTCACCAACTATGCCAGTGACTTTGATTGCATACCAGCACTGGTTCCTTACACTGCACATCAATTGTGCTCTTTATCAGTGTTATTTAGTGCCAGCCCACAGACACTGGCCACCAGTATATGCTCCTGATTCCATCCATCAGTACCATCTTATAACATTACCCACAAGACCCATCTTTTCAGGAAATTCACACACAAAAAAGAGCAAGGCTAAAATTCACTTTTTTAAGTCCACTTGCAGAAAGAACTTCGTTTTAAATCTCTGAAAACTAAAGGGTTGCTCACAGCAATTCTGATTGTCCACGTTTTCACCCAAACAAAACAGGAACATGTGCTAAGCCAATAATTATTGGCTGATGATAAACAATCAAAACCACTCTTATATGAAATACACAGTCAGCCAACAACACACACACACAGGCCAGTAATTTTGCAACTATCCCCAAACCAATGCAAAATGATCACCTGTGTTTTTTTTTTTTAAAGAGGAGCTGTGATCCCCCAAGCCTTTAAAAGGCCCTGAGGACTCCATCCCCTAGGGCCTTATGCATTTTCCAGGGGAGGGGGACCATGTGCGCCCTCCCCAAGCCATTTTAGGCCCTGAAGACCCCATCCCCAAGGGGTTTTAGGTCTCAGGCCTAGCGTTGCAGTGCGCAGCACTGCTCGTGCAGCGCAAGACTTCATGTAGGGGCTTCTGAAAGCTGACCACATGCTCGTGCGTGTGGTTTTGTTCTCATTGCAGGCTATTGGGCGTTGTGTGCTTCTTTCTAACAAAGAGAGCACGCAATTGGGCAAATGCAGGCGCATGTCCCGCATTTACCCCCCACATGGCCTATTGGTGTCTGTTACCCGCACGGCCGACATCTGTTTTGCATTATCGTGCCCGATAATGCAAAACAGATGTCTCACTGTGGCGCGCGCACCACTTTTGTGCTTGTTTTTTCGTTGTTATAGGACCAATCAATCATAGCATTTGTATAGCGCGCTACTCACCCGGAAGGGTCTCAAGGCGCTTGGGGGAGGGGGTCCGCTACTGCTCGAACAGCCAGGTCTTGAGTTGTTTCCTGAAGGCGAGATGGTCCTGTGTCAGCCGGAGGTGGATGGGGAGTGAGTTCCATGTCTTGGCTGCCAGGTAGGAGAAGGATCTTCCTCCGGCGGTGGCTCTTCGGATGCGTGGTACGGCGGCGAGGGCGAGGCTTGTAGAGCGTAGCTGGCCGGTGGGTGTGTAGAAGGTCAGGCGGTCGTTGAGGTACTTGGGGCCCAGGTCGTGGAGAGACTTGTGTGCGTGGGTAAGGAGCCTGAACGTGATCCTTTTGCTGACGGGGAGCCAGTGCAGGTCCCTCAGGTGGCCGGAGATGTGGCTGCGTCGGGGGATGTCCAAGATGAGTCAGGCAGAGGCGTTTTGTATGCGCTGGAGTCTTTTCTGTAGTTTGGCTGTGGTTCCCGCGTAGAGCGTGTTCCCGTAGTCCAGTCGGCTGGTGACGAGTGCCTGGGTTACCGTCTTCCTGGTTTCGGTCGGGATCCAGCGGAAGATCTTTCGGAGCATGCGCAGGGTGTTGAAGCACGACGAGGAGACGGCGTTGACTTGTCTGGTCATCGAGAGGGAGGAGTCCAGGATGAAGCCCAGGTTGCGTGCGTGGTCTGTTGGCTTGGGAGCGGTGCCCAGGGCGGGAGGCCACCAGGAGTCGTCCCAGGCGGAGGGCGATGGTCCCAGGATGAGGACTTCCATCTTGTCTGAGTTCAGTCTCAGGCGGCTGTTCTTCATCCACTCGGCGACGTCTTTCATCCCTTCGTGTAGGCTGGTTCTGGCGGTGGCGGGGTCATTGGTGAGGGAGAGGATCAGCTGGGTGTCGTCGGCGTAGGAGATGATGTTGAGGTTGTGTTGGCGTGCGATGGCTGCGAGAGGTCTCATGTAGATGTTGAAGAGGGTTGGGCTGAGCGATGATCCTTGCGGTACGCCGCAGATTACTTCGGTGGCCTCGGATCGGAACGGGGGGAGGCGAACTCTTTGTGTTCTTCCGGCGAGGAACGAGATGATCCACTCCAGTGCCTTTTCTTGGATACCGATGTTGCTGAGGCGTTGAACTAGGGTGCGGTGGCAGACAGTGTCAAACGCTGCAGAGAGGTCCAGGAGGATGAGGGCCGCTGTTTCCCCGTTGTCGAGCAGGACATGGCCTTCCTCTAGGCTCGTATATTTATTTTAGTCGTGTTGTCCAGTATTGCTAATCATTTCTTACTTCTCTAGTCCAGCAACTTAGTTTTATTATTCTGTAAGGTGACAAAAGGGCTGACGCGTGCCTTTTGTCTCAGTTCTACATAATTAATTATGTTTCCCTCATCCTTATGTCACGTTTATGCCTTTCATTTTATTCTTACAAAGCACTTTTTCCCCCTATCTGTGAAGCCTGTAAAGAATTGTCTGGATGCAGATCTGTCTCAGAAGGGTCCATAGTATTCCTGTGTCCCGAGTCTTGGTTCTCAACCATCCTGTTGTGGCAGAATTGCTGGCACTGCTCCCAGACGGCGAGCTTGCCCCCTGCCATGGGCGTAGGAAGCGTGGGGGACGCGGGGGATATATCCCCCCCAGATTTTGGAGTGGGGGGGACAAAGGTGGGGGAACGAGGCGACAAAAGACTTTCCCCGCTGCCTTCTGTTATTAGCACGTGTAAGTGCTACCTAATGGCCCTGCACTTGAACTGCCTGGAGTCAAAGTCTTCAAAGAGGCCACCCGCCCTCTGCCCTTTGTTATGCTGCATGAAGGCTCTGAGGTCTGGGAAGGGCAGAGAAGGAAAAAAAACTCTGTCTCTTTTCCGTCATGCCCAGAGAAGGCAAGGACAGTGGCAGCTTCCCTCCGCCCCCCTCCCTCTCTTTATTCCTCCATCTCTTTCTGTCTCTGTCTTGCTCCTCCTTCAGTTCTGATTTCTAGACACAGCTCTTAAGTACTCTCTCTTGCTTCACCTTTTCCTTATTTGTTTCCCTGTGAAATGGATCCAAAAATGAGCAGAACACTTTGGCTGGAAATGTCCGCATTTGCGGACTGTTGTATAATTCCAAAGAAAAACCTCAGACAGAGAGAAAAAAATGATTAAATATCTAAAGAAAGCGTCACAGAGTGGTCTGTAGAAAGGCCAGATTGTTATTTACACTCACACACATTAGCACCACTTTACAGAGTTTGCCAGTGAAAACGCTACTTTCTTTTTTTTTCTTCTTTGAACAACATTCCTTTTTCAGGGTGGGTAAGTGCACCATCCCTATAGGGACTGCAATACCTGGTTGATGGGTGGAGTGGAAATGTTTAATATGATCGTTTTCAACTATTTTAATTATTTTAGCTTATAAAATGTGTACTGCGGCTCTGTGTCCGAGGATGTGGTCCTTTTTAAACCAAACTGCTTACATTTTGAAAGGATTTAAGCTATGGACATTGAAACGGGTCCCTTCCTAATCCTGTAGTCCTGTCCTGAATTTTTCAAGCAAAATCACTTACTGATTTCTGAATAATGAGTTTAAAACTGTTAAGGTAACCATGTTGTTCCTGAATACATTTCACATGCTTTGCTTCTTCTTGCATTCCTTATGAGTGTTTACTTTTTCCAGGGTGATTCATTTTTTTCAGGCAGCATTTTACTGTTGTCTAGTGCATAATTTGGATTTAGTCGCAGCACAATTGAGTTGTAGCTGAAGGCAGTGCAAATTTCTCTCAGGGGGGCAATATGGTGTTCAGTGTGGGAGAGGATGTGGCACTCTGGCCAGAGCTGCTGAATTTGGAACTGGCGCACCATTTTCAGCTTTCATGACCAGCCCACCAGACCGCACTCCTGACAGAACTGATTCTGATGCTACACCTTAGAAGGCCCAATAGACCTTAGAAGCCCTGGTGTCTTAGCACCCGCAGGTGGACCCTAACGGTGGCAAGTGTGAGTTAACCTTGAAGGCCGGTCTACCACATTCCATACTGCAGTTCACCTCCAGTCTTGTGAGCAGGTATACGAAGAAGCACACCCTAGATCGACAGTGACACTGAGGTCACAAGATCCTTGAGGCCAGTCCACCGCACCCATTGGTACCTCTATTGGCCTTTTTCAGCAGTAGTAGTGCAACTCACCAGGAAACGGCAATGAAGGATTTGCATGCACACCAAACTTAGGGGGTGATTATAATGGAGGTGGGACCGCCATGTCACCCCGTCAGTGGTGGCCCCACCGCCATCGGTGACTGCATCACCACCAGCCATTTTACAATGGTGGGTGGTTCCCTGGCGGTTGGAAAGACCAACCGCCACGCACCCGACTGGCTCCTTGGGCTCTCCAGTGCGGCGGAGGGGCTCGTGGTTTCTTCAATGCTAGTGGTGCCTACCAGGCACCGCACTAGGGATTATGATACCTCTTACCCGCAAGCCTATCCATGGCGGTTCACCCGCCATGTAAAAGTTGGCGGAAAGGGACGTTGGGGGCTCATAGCAGGCCCCTTTCCCCCCAGGCATGGGACCCGGCGGCATCTAAGATGCCCCCCTACATATCACTGAACCATTTGGCAGGCACCGCATTGTGCCTGTCACGTAGTGCAGTGATATATGTAACATGTCAGTTTTTACATTGCAGCGGATGATGCAGCCAGCAGCACCTGCTGCAATGTAAAAGATAGGCACTGCAAACGCCATGGTGGCGGTCGCATTGTAATTACTATCGTGGAGCCGCCACCTTGAAGGCCAGGGGTTCCATTCCCCGATTTGATGGCGGATGGACTGAAGTCCGCCTGCCATCGTAATCAGCCCCTAATTTTGCAAACTTCATGGCCTCTGCTTCATTCACAAACACTTTTAACATTTCGCGCCACTGGAGTTATGCAGTAATGGAGGCCAAAAATATGTCGCAGTGTTGACTAAATTATGCAACAATAAAAAGCCTGCAGCGTAATGTGGTGCATTTTATGATACTTACAGTTCTTTGATGACGGTTAACAGCTCACTGTTCAATGTTAGGATTTTAACTTATAAACTGCAAATACCAAAAGAATCTCTATTATGTTATGTTACATAAATTTATAGCGCCCACAGCTACTCATGAGTATCCCGGCGCGGAGCTTGGCAGGGGAGGAGATGGAGTACTAGCAGGAGAATAGATGAGTTTTCAGTTTCCTCCTGAAAACAGCAGGGTCCTGGATAGTGCATAAAGCAAGAGGAAGGGCGTTCCAGGCAGCCGCCGCCTTCACCGTAAAAGAACTGCCCCCTATTCTCTGAAGCTTAAAGCGAGGGGTCAGAGCATAGCAAAGGGACGAGGACCACAAAGGACGTGCAGGAACATAAAAAGAAAAGCGGCTCTGTAAATAGAGAGGACCACGATCATGCAGGGCACGGTGGGCCAAAATCAAGGATTTAAATTTGACTCGCTCCAATATGGGGAGCTAGTGAAGAGAGCACAGCTGTTGTCGGATACTGTTTCTAGCCGGAATGCCCAACAAAAGTCTGACTGCTGTATTTTGAACCACCTGCAGTTTTTTCAGCAGGTACCCAGGAACACCAGCATAGAGGGCATTCGCATAGTCCAACCTAGACAGGATCAGAGCACAGGCAACAGCTTTCCTCGCTGCTAGAGGGAGGAGTGGGAAAATCTTCTGAGGGTTTTAAGCAGGCCAAAACAACATCCAGCCAGCTTGTTGATGTGTGTCGAGAAGGAAAGACATTCATTAAACCAAACCCCCAAGTTTTTGGCTGCATTCCCTGATGAGGTGGGTGAAGGAAACTCAGGAGGCCAGAGCTGCTCTCTATAATTAAGGGGAAATTTGCCAAAGAGCAGAACCTCCGTTTTTTTCTACATTACATTTAAGCTGCGCCTCAGCCAGCCATTTAAAAATCGAGGACAGACAGTGTTGAACCGGTAATACCGTGTCCGCCTCTTTGTCCCAGGTAAAAAGCAGCTGGATATCATCTGCATATGCCATCACCTTAGCCCCCAACTCCTCTGCCAAATAGACCAGCGGGGTCACATAGATGTTAAAAAGAAGGGGGCTAAGTGAGGCACCCTGTGGAACACCGGTTGTTAAAGGTTGAGGGGAGGAGGAGGATGGTGGGATCCAGATCTGCTTGGCACGCCCATCCAATAATGACCTAAACCAGTCCCACACGACGCCTGACAGACCGATCTTAGCCAGACATGAGAGAAAAGAACATGTTAGACCGTGTCGAAAGCCGCCGAGAGGTCAAGCAAAATTAATGCTGCTCTCCGGCATCAAAGCACTCCCGGATGGCTTCAGCCACCTCCACCAGCACAGTTTCTGTGCTGTAGGATGCCCTGAACCCTGATTGAGCAGGGTGCAGAAGCAACTCCCTTTCCACAAAGCCTGTCAACAGCTTATTGACCACCTTCTCACACACCTTCGCCACAGCAAGGAGGAGGGAGATAGGTCGGTAATTTCCTAGGCAGAGGGTGTCCAGCAACTGCTTTTTTTTTAGAAAAGGAAGGATCTTGGCCTCCTTCCAAGCCCGCAGGACCACCCTTTTCTAAAGAGACAGATTGATAATGGTATTAACCTCAGTGTTGATAACCTCGGCAACTGCTGCCAGTGTCCTCGCTGGGCAGGGGTCGGAAGGTAAGCCTGATTTCAGAACCTTCAGAATTTTATGACACACCACTGTGCTGAATACGGACCAGATGGGGACTAGACCAGCAGATGACATTCTAAAGGTATCTCCATAGTGCTATTGCGAGGAATAAATGCTGCTTGGATAGCCGGAATCTTATACCTAAAACAGCAGGAAAGGGTGTTGCACCAAGAAGGTGAAGATAGTGATGGAGCGAGATAGAAAACAAAATTTTGTTTAAACTCGCAGTCACATTTCCATAACATGAATAATAATATTAATAATTTGTGATGTATCGTGTTAATACAACCTAGATTAAACTTTACACATGGGGGGACTAACATGTGTGCTCATAAACGTGCATAAATGTTGCATCTTTTTGTTCGTGCAAAATAATAAAATAATTTGTTGTTTTCGTTCTTGTCATTACTAACTGCAGCAAAACTTAAAAGAGGCATGTGCTTATTTTGCTTTTCCTTGTCCATGTGATGTCATTTCCACTATTCTAGGTGCACATAAGTTTTATGGATTAATGAAGACTGGTAGATATAAACGCTGCTTTATATGTTTGCATTTGCTAGGTAACCTTAGACTAATCGGGAGGGTTAATTAATTAGTAAACCTAGGGTGGATACAGAATCAACATTATTTCTTACATTAATACTTTTCTTGTTTTTGTTTATTACTAGAAAGCATAAGTTGCCTACTTTTGGGCCTAGTTTGCTCGAGTTTGCTAAAGCTGAATTTTACTTCTGCACAAGTCACGAGAAGCCCATTCTGAAAAAAGTGTTCGTCAAAGCTGCATTCACTAAGCAAATCTGACATGCTGTCAACATTTTGTCGGACGTGGCCAAGGTCGGAAGTCAGTGATAAAAGACAATTTTGTCAGCTCTAACTTGGCACCCGCGGAAATGAGATGAACACTGTGAGAACATTAATTTACAATTGTTGCAAACCAAGGAAGCTCCTGGTTGCATTCGGAAAAGACAATGATCTTTAAGAAACGTGACCTAATGGAACTTTTGAAATATGGGTGACATGTCACTTGTCACTCTCAACCAATGGGACTTCGAGGATTTTTGAAAACTTTCCTTCGCTTAGTTTAGCTAGCATAGAAAGGTATAAAAAGTCATGCCCTTAGGGATGGGCTGGCTGCTGCTTTCTGACTTTCCGATGAGGGTGAAGTGCTGCTGGACTTTGCGTGGAGCACGTAAGAATCCTCAAAGAACTTTACTTTATTTTCCATTTATTTAGCTTAGCTAGGGACTTAGACTTTAGAAATGCTAAACTGTTAAATCCTTACTTAAACTTTGAATTTCTTACTAAATGTGTTTTTCTCATGAAGCTTTTTAAACATGCTTACTTTAATGCTAATAAAATTACAATAATAAATTTACATTTTGAAATACCATAATTTAGTAAATAAAATCTTACTTTTGACAAACAAGCTGGTCTTGGTTATTCAGAAGTGCAGGTTACTATTAGCTAGATCCTATCGCCAATGGTGGTCGTTTAAATGATTAGGATTTATTCTAATGACAATATTCCTTCCGCAGATGTATAAAATTGTATATAGTTTGTAAATAATGTGTATATAGATTTAATCTGACCACCTGATTCAGTAGGCCCAAAATATGTCATGTTTATAAATGGGTCCATAAGTTAGTGTAGAATTTCGTTTATAGGTTATGAAGTTGGGTAGCGTTGTTTATGATATATTTTCTATAGGCCGCTGGATCAATTCTCTGGTAGCAGAAATTGATGGTTGCTAAGGGTAACCAAGGTAATATGTTGGTTGCTAAGGGTTACTAAAGTGTTATGGTATAGAAATAGGGTCGATGTTTTAACACATGTTGAGTTTGTTTTTCGTGCTATCCGTAAGCTATACCGGTATAGATTGTGTGGCGAGAAATTAGTCACGCAAGTCATCTGTTCTGTTTGCAGTGATATCGTCGAGTATCACAAGAGGTACCGCCGTGTACCATAGTGTTGTCGCCGAGCAGCACAGTGTTAGGGCTAGGTGTGAATCTTGTAAAGTAAGGGTTTTCTAAGAAATTAGAGCAGCATGAGAATAGGGACAAAGCGCCTTCCATAAAACTCACTGTGATAAGAGTATTAGTTATATCCGAGCTTGAGTGAAGGGCAGAGTAGCGTCGGTGCATGATTATCTATAAACAGGTTAGAGTCCTGTAGGGGTACATGTTTTATATCTATAAACAGGTTAGAGTCCTGTACGGATAACGTCGTTATTTTGCTAACGGTGCATGATTTCTATAAACAGGTGAGAGTCCTGTACGGATTTCATGTGTGTTTGAAATTAGGGAATTTTCCGTGTGAAAGTGCGAATTTGATTTGTAATTTATGTTCAAGTGGAACTCTTAGAACTGTCACTTCGCGGTGCGTTCAGAGGAAAACGAGTTCATAATTTTACGTGTTAGAAGGGTGGGGTAAGAGTTACTCTACCGACGATTGAAAATTATCCTTAGTGTGAATAGCGCCGACTATTCCGAAGTGTGGATACTTGAATGTATGTAAACTATCCTAAATAGTGAAACGAACAGATGAGTCCTTATTGTCATTGTTAAAGAATTAATTTACACTGAAAAGTGTCCTTAAAATGGCGCTGTGAAAAGATTTTGTGAAGGAGGGGTAAGCGCTAGGAGTGAGAAACGAGAAACCGCAGCTGCTGTGTACGTCACAGAGCCGCACTAGGATTGGGTGACCTACGTCACAAGCTATACTCTGATTGGCTCTTGAGTCTCTGACGACCTGTAAGCTGATTGGTCCTTCAGAAAAACTCCATTTTTATTCGTTGAGCAGGAAACTGACGTAGCTCAACTGTCATTGGCTTGTTGGTGTGTTTCGCGCACGGATTGGTTGCTTTGCGGAACATCCCGGAAATATTTTACGAACGATTTTACGAATTAAATTTAACTTTTAAAAATGAGTTATCATTTTAAACACGTCGAGAAAAAGCCAACATTATTTCAGAAACTTAAAAATTTATTTTCACCCGACAAGAAAATCGAAACGCGAGGTGGTAAATTACTTCATAAGTATAAAACACCTGCAGCGTACATGGAAGGTGAATATGGATATCATACTGTTTTATGGTTTGATAGCTGGAAACATTATACTAAGAACGACGGTATTC
This sequence comes from Lissotriton helveticus, assembly GCF_964261635.1. Taxonomy (NCBI): domain Eukaryota; kingdom Metazoa; phylum Chordata; class Amphibia; order Caudata; family Salamandridae; genus Lissotriton; species Lissotriton helveticus. The sequence continues at coordinate 1,697,314,575 of NC_136067.1, read as the reverse complement.
TAACTTGGCCTGATGATGGTTCATTTAATGTAAAAGTCTTGAGAAATTTACGAGAAAAAATGAACGCTCTTATTCCAAAACCGAGACCAACTCAATTCGAAGCTTTAGTTGAGTGGGAAGATGAGATGTATCAGTTACAAAGAGAAGCTAGTGGAATCAAAAGACCTACTAAAACTCCACCTTGGAGAAGAGAAACTCATGAAGACAGATTGCGAATGTGGAGGCAGGGAAACATGAGTGAAGGATTGTATTTAATTCAGGAAATGGTCATGGGTACTCCTGCTGGGAAATCTATAGAAAGCGAATCTGAAGATGCAGTTATGGAAGAAATATACACTACAGCTAGAAAGAATCAACCTTTAAGACCTCCTAGATCATGGTCTACTCCGGTGGTTTCTACTGAAACTTCACCGAGTGCACCTCCAATTAATGAAACTCCAAAACTTTATCCAAATAATTGTGAAATTATTGAAACTCCAAGAAGACCAGAATTTGATAATGTTCGAAATGAAGGTAGACATTTTGCAATGACTCCAAGAGCAAGAGAAGCTCCAAAAGACCATGCAAGGGAAACAAGAAACGTTGAGGCTGTTGATTCTGCTGAATATTTTAAATCTAAAGAAGAATTAATTAAACGAATGACAAAAAGCATGGAAGCTGTGACAGTTCCAGTAACGATTGGTCCTGTTCAGCCTGTATTTGACCAAAGAGAATCAAACAAAACAGGGTTAACTATTCCTTTAAATGCAGAAATTCAAAAAGCTGCTGAAAAATTTTACTCAGACATATCCGAAATAAACTCTTCGAGATCGAGAATGCCAGATTTAACCTTTAATGAGGATTTATCTCCAAAAACACCAATGGGTGCTATTTCAGATGTAGGGAGTCCTGAAGTCAGGGTAACTACTCCAAAACTTGATGTGGCTAAATTAAAAGCAAATATCGAAGAATTAATAATTGGAACAATTGGTCCAGATAGTTTAAATTATTATCGAGATGATGAACTACTGTTCATTTGTAAAAGTATACAGTGGAAAACTAAAAATAAATATGATCAATTAGAAGATCTAGCAGCCGAACTTGAAATCGATGTGAGTAAACAAAAGAATTTTGCAAAACATTACAGACTAGACTTTTCAGAAAGTGACATTGAGAGTTTGAACTCAATGGGAAGAATAGTGCATATAAAAGATTTGATTGTTTATATCAAAAAGCTGGGAGAACTCAATAAATGGAGAGTAAAATGGACGAAAAAGAAGGAAGATGAAAGATTGGAAAAATTGTCAAAACAATTTCCAATGAGAGAAATTGCAGGTGGAGGATATGTTCATGTCCCTTGGTCAAGACAGGACATACTGCTATTTACAAATGATTTTCCAAAATTGAGGGAGAAACCGGTAGAGTGGTATAGACAAGTGGATAGATTTATCAAAGTGTCAAAAGTTCTGTGGATCGATTTAGATGGATTTTTCGACATTGTCGTACCATCAGATCTTTGGACAGAATGTAAAATATCAATAAGTTGGCCAAAAACAGAACCTGAACGAATCAAAGAAACAGGGGCCCCAAATCCTCTTGTAATGGATTTTTACGAAAAAGTTATAGTTTGGATGAAAAACAAAATTCCACCCAAAGAAGTTGATTGGGTTAAAATAGAAAGGACAAATCAGGAAACAAAAGAATCAGTTCATTCCTTTTATGAGAGGTTACTGTTAATTTTTAAACAATACAGTGGCTATGAAAAATTAGATGAAAAGGACATGAGTCATTTTATCTATAGATTCGTTTATGGACTAAAACCTGAAATTGCAGACATGATCAGGAATAGCATTGTAGGATGGCAATCACTTTCTGTGGATGATATTCTGAGAAAAGCTAAGTATTGCAACGATGAATTAGAGGTGAGACAAAAGAAGCTCAAGGAGAAAGCCATGTGGGCTCAGGTAAAAGTAGCTGAGCAACAAATTGCCAGCATGGGTAATAAGAACACAAATTTTGTTCAAACTGGAAATACGAACCAGATACAAGGAAAGCTTAAAGGTAATATTTTTCCAAGAAAATTTAGCCCAAAGATTGAGGAGTTGAAACAAAGATTACCTTGTTTTAATTGTGGCGAAATTGGACATTGGAGAGACAAGTGTCCTAAACCTCCTAGAAACTTAAAGAATCCCTTATTAAATCCACAGATGCAGAATGGTGTTGACCTGCAGCAACAGCTACAGATGCAACAGGGGTTAAACGAGTTAAACATTCAGCGACAGCAACAACAACAGGTGAATAACTGCCAGGATCAATTGCCACAACCACCATTTCCGAATTGTGGGGGAGTCCAAAAATATAATCCAAATGTGGGATTTCAGGGAAATGAACAGGTAATAAGACCGCAAAAACAGCAAAAGCAACAAAGGGTGCAAATGCAAAATGCTTCACAACCATTTTTGTTAACAGAAAGCCAAGACAGTGATTCTGATGATTATTGCTGACGGTGCCCGAGAGAGGAGGAAGAGTGTGTTGTTGGAGCCACTCTTGAGGTTGACCAGTCTGGTCCATTTGTAAACGGGAAAGTTAACGATGTAGACATCACTTTTCTAGTGGACACTGGTGCTACCCGTTCTACTGTTAGATCAGTGGAAATTGAAAACCTACCTCTCTCTGGGGATACCATCCAAGTTGTTGGAGTAAGCAATCAACAAATTAAAACTGATTTAACTGATCCAGTTCCAGTTGAAATTGGAAATTATAGAGACAAACACAGATTTGTGGTTTGTAATAGTAGTCCAGTAAATTTATTAGGCAGAGATATTCTGTGTAAAATGAATTGCAGAATATATTGTTCTCCTGATGGAGTTGAGTTACAAACAATGGAGGAAGATGGTTTATATAGAATGACAATGATGATGATGGAAGCAGAAGAAACAAAATTGTTTCCTGCATTTGAAGAGAAAGATTTGCCTGAAGAGCTCAAAGAAACAGTGAAATCTGATATATGGGATTTTACCGGGAATGAGATGGGTCTGATGAAAAACGTAGATCCAGTAAAAATTACATTGAAACAGGGAATAGAATTTCCTAACATTCCACAGTATAAAATGAAAGCAGAAACAATTGAAGGTATTACACCTATAATTGAAAAATTAATCAAACAAGGTGTATTAAAAGAAATGGAAAGTAGTCCTTGTAATTCACCAATTATGGGAGTTAAAAAGTCAAATGGAGCATTTAGAATCGTACAAGATTTGAGAAAGGTTAATCAAATCGTTGTTCCATGTTGTCCTGTGGTTCCAAATCCAGCAGTAATTCTGTACCAGATTCCACATGATGCTGAATGGTACACTGTCATTGATCTTTGCAATGCATTCTTTACTGTTCCCTTACATCCAGACAGTTATGAAATCTTTGCTTTCAGATTCCAAGGTAAGACCCTCGGATGGTCAAGAATCCCACAGGGCTATACAGAAAGTCCTTCAATCTTTAATGAGTTGTTAAAAAGATCTTTGGAAAACTTGGACTTACCAGGTAGGTCTACGTTAGTGCAGTATATTGACGATTTGTTGATAGCTGCAAAGACAAGAGAAAATTGTGTGACAGACACAATAACACTGTTAAATCGCCTTGCAGAAGAGGGACATAAAGTGTCTCCAGCAAAATTACAATTTTGCAAACAAGAAGTGAAATACCTTGGTCACAGAATTGCAAAGGGAAAAAGGCAAGTAACAATTGAGAGAATTAAAATGATTCAAGCAATGCAACCTCCAAGAACACAAAGACAGGTCAGAATGTTCTTAGGAATGGTCGGTTACTGTCGACAATGGATAAGTGGATTTTCAGTAATTGCAAAACCACTACAGAGACTGACAAAGTCTGATGTAAAAGATCCAATTATTCTCAATGAAATTGAGATGGAATCTTTTGAGAATTTGAAAAAGAGCCTATGCCAAGCTCCTGCTTTAGGTATGCCGAATTATGAGAAAGATTTTGAACTGTATTGCAGCGAGAGAGAAGGATGTGCATTGTCTGTATTAATTCAGAGACATGGGAATTTAAAGAAACCTATTGCATACTTCTCTGCAGTTCTTGATCCCATTGCAAAAGCATTACCAGGTTGCTTAAAAGCAGTTGCAGCTACAAGTGTTAGTCTTGAACAGAGTGAAGGAATCATTATGGGATTTCCTGTGAAAGTTTTTGTGCCTCATTCAGTTGAAATATTGCTGACAAGAGGTAAAACTCAGCATCTGACAAGCAGCAGATTGACAAAGTATGAGAAAATCATACTAGGAGCAGATAATGTTTCAATTTCAAGATGTTTGAATCTGAATCCTTCTACATTACTGCCTGATTCTGAAATCATTGATAACATCGAAACAGAACATGAATGTTTAGATGTTATGGAATTCTGCACGAAACCAAGACATGATATCAAAGATAGACCTCTATCTGAATCAGATTTTGTCTACTTTGTAGATGGCTCATGTTTGAGATCAGAGGGAGGTGTCTTGAAAGCCTCATACTCAGTCTGTACAGTTAAAGAAGTTGAAGAAGCATCATGTCTTGAAGGAGTTCGTTCAGCACAAGTGGCTGAATTAATTGCTTTAATTCGTGCTTGTGAAGTATCAAAGGATATAAGAGTTACCATCATTACTGATAGTCAGTATGGGTATGGAGTTGTACATGATTATGGACAACTCTGGTCTCAGAGAGGCTATATGACATCAGCAGGATCTCCAATTAAAAATGCAATTTTCATAAGGAGATTAATTGAAGCAATACAATTGCCGAAAGAAATCGCAATTGTCAAGTGTGCAGCGCACACTAAAGGAGTTGATTATATCTCAAAAGGCAATGCATTTGCAGATGAAACGGCAAAATACTGCGCAAGAAAAGGTTATTCATACAATCGGGAAAGGAGTAAAGAAACTGATTCAAATTCATTAATGCTAACAACAGTTGTAGAAACATGGAATGAGATTAGAGAATTACAAAATGAAGCAGATGATGAGGAAAAAGATCTGTGGTTAAGATCAGATTGTAGACCACGTGAAGAAGATGGAGTGTGGGTTTACAAAGATGGCAGAATAGTCTTACCAAATTGTTTAATTGCAGATATGGCCAGATTATATCATGGTCCAGCACATCTTGGAAGAGATTCTATGATTAGACTTTTCAGAGAAACTTGGTTCAATACTAAATTCAGAACAATTGCAGAATCTTTTTGTCAAAGGTGTTTATCTTGCCAACAAATGAATCCAAACAGAAAATCATTGGTGGGGACAGGAATAATTGGTCGAGAGGGTGGTCCTTTTACCAGGTTACAGATGGATTTCATTGAAATGCCCTTACACAATTGCTTGAAATACGTTCTTGTAATCGTTTGTTTATTTTCAAGATGGGTAGAAGCATTTCCTACAAGACATTGTGATTCAATTACAGTAGCAAAACTACTGCTCAGAGAAATTATCCCAAGGTACTGTTTTCCAGTCACTATTGAGAGTGATGGAGGAAGCCATTTTGATAACAAACTAATGAAATTAATTTGTGAAGCTTTGAGCATTGAGCAGAAAATACACTGTGCATACAGACCAGAGGCATCTGGGGTAGTTGAACAGATTAATGGAACAATTAAAAACAGAATTGGAAAAATGTGTCTTGAAACAGGTGTAAAGTGGACAGATGCTCTTCCACTTGTTTTGATGTCATTAAGAAGTACACCAGATAAAAAGACAGGTTTGAGTCCTCATGAAATTTTAATGGGAAGAGTTATGAGGCAAGCTTTTGTACCTGTAGGTAAACTGTTAAGCATAAATGACAGTGCTATTTTGGATTACTGTAAAAGGTTATCTGATATAGTGACTTCTGTGTCTAATCAGGTTGGAACTGAAGCACAATCAAATGAGAAAGTTTTGACACATGACCTGAGACCTGGTGACTGGGTCAGAACGAAAGTACATCGGAGAAGAAATTGTCTGGCTCCTAGATGGCAGAAGCCTAGGCAAATAATTTTGATCACTACTAATGCTGTAAAATGCAAAGGATTGAAACGTTGGATTCATCCTAGTCATACTATTCCAGTACCAACTCCTGAAAGTTCTGATGTTGAAAGTGATACTACAGATGATTCTGATTCTGAAGCAGAAGATGAAATAAATCCAGATCCTGAAGATCGACAAGAAGGTCGACATCTGGAACCTGTATCTGTGAATGAAAATTCAACAAGAAAAGACTTGGAAATTATTGAAATAGATTCTGAAGGTGAAGAGAATCTGTTAAAAGGAAAGATAACTGAAGATTCAGTTATTTCTATTGAAGACAGAGAAGCGAAACAAAAAGAAGTTTCAGACCAGGAGAGTATCGAAAAGCAGAAAACAAGCTCTGAAGTAAGGAACAGAAATACAAAGTCTGGGAAGTTGGAGGTAATTGAAGAAGAAGAAGAAGACGAATTACCAAGTACCAGTATTGGAAATCAGAGAAGTGTTCCTGAAGGAGTAAAACTGCCGAATAGAGAAGTTCCTGAGTCAATTGAAATTTCAGACTACGAAACTGAAGAAAGTGACGTGGATGGTGCAAGTGAAAACAGAAAGAAAAGGGCTTGGAAGTCAGAATCAAATGCTTCTGAACCAAAGAAGAAATACGTGAGAAAAGCAGACTACTGGCCTGGTGGAAGATTGAGAGTAAGGTTGATCAAGAAACCTAAAGAGCAAGTTGAAGAAATCAGTAGTCAAAAGAGTCCTGGAAAGGAAGTGGGAGTTGGAAGGAAAATTGAAGTGGTGTTGAGAAAAGGAAAAAGAATAGTGAGACCAAACCAGAAATACAAGTCTCCTGAGTGGACTTATTTAGTAATTCCACCCGTTATAGACATTTATGGTAGTAGTGAAGAAGAAAACGAAATAGAAGAAATTAGTGACAATGATTGAAGTACAGAAATTTTAATTTGGCAAAAGGCTGAAGAAATTTTGTTAGCTGACATAAGGTCGAAGAAAAACTGTTTAGTTGAAGAAATCTTATGTATGACATAAGGTCGAAGAAAACTTGTTTAGGGTTTTAAAAATAAAATTATTTTAAAAGGGGGGTATAAATAGTTTAAGTCTTAGAAATTTTAAAATTAATTTTGTTTTTAATTTTGTGGCAAAACTAAAACTAACCAAAAATGCCTTATGTTAAGGAGAGCACTTCAAAGTGTTCTGTTTTTAAGAGATGCTGTAAGATGACTCTGGTGTGTCTGCTCATTTTAATTCTGCTCTGGTTAGTTTTAGCTGTGATCATCCCATTAGAGATGAATAGAGAATTACACAAAGTTAACATGACAAGCAAAGCTTTAGTTAGTCAAACTAAACATAGTGCATCTGCTAAAGTTATTGATCATCAACCTAACTTTCATCAAGATAAATCTATTAGTGATTTTTCAAGTAATACATTCACAAAGCTTTTGAGTGAATATGTCAAGGTAATGGATGCAAAAGACTGCTATGTCTGCGTCAAGTTACCTGCTTCTGTTTCTGAGGGAGTGATATACAATATGCTTCCTCTCACATATGGTGTAACATGTAGTGTGTTAACTAGCTTATTTTATCAAACTGGACGCTTAGAATATTACTATTCAGATTTTGACGAGATTTTTGCGAATATAAAGATTGATGGTGCTTTAAATAAGCACAAGAAAGCAAAACAAATGAGAGAATTTTTCCTTGTTACTAACGAACTCACTTATGAGTATGCTTACAAGAATAATCTAACATGCAAATTGAGTGCTGAGGGAAAGAAATTTTTGAATATGGTTGAAGAGAGAAGAGCGATTAACAAAAGAAATGAATTAGTCAAGCAGACTAAGTCAAAATTCTGGCAAAAAGAGGATGAGAAATTAAATGGCAAAATGCTTGAAAATGTTGCAATTCATATAGATAAACCAGTTAGTGGAAAGCTTTGCATTAGAAGAGATAATACACTTTTTGATAATTATTTTGTAGGTGCGAGTAACTGTGAAGATACTTATCAGATTTTGGGAGGTTGGGGATTCAAAGGTGGAAAAGATCCAATCTTCCCTGGAATTTATTTTGTTTGTGGTGACAAAGCCTACTACAACCTTCCAGACCATTGGTATGGAACTTGTTATGTGGGAATTGTTTTTCCTAAAGTGTTTCATGTTGATAGAGATTCAGAAGGATTGTTCAAAATTCATAATTATGTAAATAGAGTCAAAAGAGAAACTTTTACAGAAGTTCTGGGAGATATTTTTCAAGCAGTAATACCTTTTGTTGGTATAACCCTAAATGCAGGGAGAATTAGAAAATTGTCCACAATTGTTGACAGATTGTCAACAGACACAGCTAATGGATTCCAATTAGTAAATGTCGAAGTAGTTGCAATCAGATCTATGGTGATTCAAGATCGTCTTGCTTTAGACATACTCCTAGCAAAAGAGGGAGGAGTCTGTGGCATTTTACATGTACAACATTGTTGCACATATATACCTGATGAAAGTAAGAATATTGAGATGTACATTAAAAACATTACACAAATGCATTCTGAGATAATTCCTTTAGAAGAAGATGATTTTACAGGGAAACTTTCAAAAAGATTCCAAGCTATTAAAATTTGGTTTCATGATATTGGTAGTTCAATTCTTGGTAAGATTTTGGCACCTTTGATTATAATAGTATTCATTTTTATTTTGACAAAAAAAGGTTGTTTGTTGCATAAGAGAAAGAAGCAGTTGAAAGAAAAGAAAAGAATCTATAAACTTAGAAAAGAAGAAGAAAGGGAGATTGAATTACAAGAGTTACATAGAGAGCGTTATGCTAATTCCAAAGATTATGCAGAAACAGATTTTTAGGATTACTGATACAAATGAATTTGAATCAATTTCTCGGAAATCTAAATTACCAAAATTTTGGGTGTTGGTGTGGTGATTTGTTAATCACCAGATGAGGGAGTTGATGGAGCGAGATAGAAAACAAAATTTTGTTTAAACTCGCAAAGTCACATTTCCATAACATGAATAATAATATTAATAATTTGTGATGTATCGTGTTAATACAACCTAGATTAAACTTTACACATGGGGGGACTAACATGTGTGCTCATAAACGTGCATAAATGTTGCATCTTTTTGTTCGTGCAAAATAATAAAATAATTTGTTGTTTTCGTTCTTGTCATTACTAACTGCAGCAAAACTTAGAGGCATGTGCTTATTTTGCTTTTCCTTGTCCATGTGATGTCATTTCCACTATTCTAGGTGCACATAAGTTTTATGGATTAATGAAGACTGGTAGATATAAACGCTGCTTTATATGTTTGCATTTGCTAGGTAACCTTAGACTAATCGGGAGGGTTAATTAATTAGTAAACCTAGGGTGGATACAGAATCAACATTATTTCTTACATTAATACTTTTCTTGTTTTTGTTTATTACTAGAAAGCATAAGTTGCCTACTTTTGGGCCTAGTTTGCTCGAGTTTGCTAAAGCTGAATTTTACTTCTGCACAAGTCACGAGAAGCCCATTCTGAAAAAAGTGTTCGTCAAAGCTGCATTCACTAAGCAAATCTGACATGCTGTCAACATTTTGTCGGACGTGGCCAAGGTCGGAAGTCAGTGATAAAAGACAATTTTGTCAGCTCTAACTTGGCACCCGCGGAAATGAGATGAACACTGTGAGAACATTAATTTACAATTGTTGCAAACCAAGGAAGCTCCTGGTTGCATTCGGAAAAGACAATGGTCTTTAAGAAACGTGACCTAATGGAACTTTTGAAATATGGGTGACATGTCACTTGTCACTCTCAACCAATGGGACTTCGAGGATTTTTGAAAACTTTCCTTCGCTTAGTTTAGCTAGCATAGAAAGGTATAAAAAGTCATGCCCTTAGGGATGGGCTGGCTGCTGCTTTCTGACTTTCCGATGAGGGTGAAGTGCTGCTGGACTTTGCGTGGAGCACGTAAGAATCCTCAAAGAACTTTACTTTATTTTCCATTTATTTAGCTTAGCTAGGGACTTAGACTTTAGAAATGCTAAACTGTTAAATCCTTACTTAAACTTTGAATTTCTTACTAAATGTGTTTTTCTCATGAAGCTTTTTAAACATGCTTACTTTAATGCTAATAAAATTACAATAATAAATTTACATTTTGAAATACCATAATTTAGTAAATACAATCTTACTTTTGACAAACAAGCTGGTCTTGGTTATTCAGAAGTGCAGGTTACTATTAGCTAGATCCTATCGCCAATGGTGGTCGTTTAAATGATTAGGATTTATTCTAATGACAATATTCCTTCCGCAGATGTATAAAATTGTATATAGTTTGTAAATAATGTGTATATAGATTTAATCTGACCACCTGATTCAGTAGGCCCAAAATATGTCATGTTTATAAATGGGTCCATAAGTTAGTGTAGAATTTCGTTTATAGGTTATGAAGTTGGGTAGCGTTGTTTATGATATATTTTCTATAGGCCGCTGGATCAATAGCGACACACTTGCTTGAGCCATCGGGGACGTGAAGCTCTGAACAACAGCAGTAACTCACTGACCTATTTACATGATATGCATTTTGTGATCTGCGTGGTACACGTTCTTTGCGCGGGCATATTACCCCACTATGGCTACCTTACCAAGAGTCAAAACGTCCACTAGACAAACCTCTGATCTCTCTCAATAAAGAACATTAATCACCGAAGTTATCTTCACATTTTTATTGTTGCCTGAAAATTGCTGGAGACCAGGAATGCAGCAGCAGGTATTTTTCAAACCATAATGCGCTTGCAAACACGATGCCCCCACCCTAAGTCAGCGACCTTTGTTTGCTTGGTGCATGAAGATGCAAGATTCATATAAATTTTTTTTAACATTTGGTCTGATTACTATATGACTGTAAATAACAATAAAGCATACATGCAAACTGTAACATGCCTGCTTTTCTCAATATTTCACTTTGAAACTATGCAATTGTATTTAACGGGCGGTGATTTGTATAGGGTCACTGGGAAGTCCACAAGGTTGTCCCTGTCCCCCCCAGAATTTTAGTGTCTCCTACGCCCCTGCTTTATCTTCATTGCAGAGTTCCGCACTACCATTGCGCCAGAATGCAATCTTGAGAGACGCGCTTCTGCCTGACAGCTGGCACTGAAATATGACGGCTTTTAAAACGAAGATAGCTGATATGTTTTATCTTTGACAGACGTCAAGCAGTGCGCTCTGCCTTCAGTGCAGTATACGCGGTTTGAGCTACAATCCATTGCAATTTAGGCCCAAAATGGCTGAAACATTTTTGCTCGTGTTCAACTTAATAAACACGGACGCCCTCAGTCTTTTGGGGTAGCGACTAAAGAAATTGGCGAAAAGGCTTTCTGGTGATTTGCATAAAGTCTGACTGTCGATAAAATGACTGGCGTTTAGAGCACATTGCGCGCAGGATTGAATCACGGGGAGGCTATTTTTCACGAACAGTTCGGTTGGGCTTGCTGTCCTGAGCCAACTCCTTTCAGATCGGCAGACCTTTCAGTCTCCTGTGCCCTAGAAATAAATCATTTAACAACAAGGGGTGGTGATGGACAGAGTTTCTGAATTAAGCAGAATACTCTCACCCAGTCAAGAGATCAGGGCTAGATCCAACACCGTTTTTTAGCTCACTGCACCATCCCAGTTCAGAACCTGGCTATATGAAAATTAGTCTGTTCCTGTCCCAGTGCATGATGGGAACAGGGCAAACCAAACTACCAAGCCAATTCTTACACTGGGAAGGAAACAAGCTTCCGGGGACCGGTTTCTGGCATTTCAGCCGTCGTCGGCCCGGCTTGCTTGAATCCTGATGGTGCAATGAGCAAGGGACTCACATCTGAGTATACCCTTCCACGCTTAGGGTGGACAAAATAAATCAGACGCCTTTCAGATGAGATCACGTTCCTCAAGATCAGCAGGACTGAACCATCCCCATCACGGGAGGTACTGCCTTCCATTAATGAGGGATGCATCTCTTGCAGCAGAATTATTCCACCCCTGCGCTAGCAAAGCTTACGCGTGGGGAACGCGTGTAAGGCTTGATATTACAACACCCCACAGAAGTCCCTGAACATATGCTACAGGGAAAGAAACATGGCTTGAGTTATTTGCTCGGATAAGATTGATTGCTATTCTGCCGGCCCTCTATATTTCGTGCATGTATCTCTTGGCTGCCAAAGTAATTTATGTCTTGTGTGAATACTGTCTAGTCGAGGGAGGGTGTACCCACTCAGCCACTGCAGAGGGTGGATGAGCAAGCAGTAGCCTGCTGTGCAGCCTCTTCTAATATACACTTGACATACTCTGAGCTGCAGGGCCTACAGGAATGCTAGGCAAGATCTAAGGGCCGTCAAAGTGCAGGTTGTACACGGTATGCTGTGTTCTTCTTTGCAAGACGAGGAGAAGGACAACCTTTTTATCCCAGTTACAAGGTCTGAGTGAACATCTGAGATGTTCACTTTGGAGATTCTGCTGTGAAAACAGGTGTGGTGCAGGCTGGGCTGAATACACAATGTGTAGGGATGTATTTTCTGAAGAGAAGGGGTGAAGGGCTTTCTTACATGTTCCTCCATGAACATCACCTCTGCTTCAAAGAAAAGGGGCTGCCTCACACATTGTGATCATGAAGAATAGCTTACTGGTGCATACGGGGATTCCAGCACCAGTGACATTTGGCGACATATGAAAGTTGTGGGGCATAAAAGTTCTGGATGAGTGAATAAAATGTATTTGCTTCAATTAATAAAAATTGTTACCAAAACCGTTGCGTGTTCGTGCTAAAATGATCACATTATCAATTATCGCATTTTGTTTGATTTGTTACATTGCATACTAATGCGATTAAAAGAATTCATGAGTACAACTAATAAAACTAGGGTTTGTATGCCGCCTTGAAACTACATTGAGTTCCTTCAGTGTTCCTCAATATGTGAATGCCTTTCCATTAATAACTTTTGAAGTTGACGTGCGAATTTGGCTAGCCTTGCCAATTCCATTGGGATTTCTAAGTTAAAAAGAAGTTCCATTGCTTATGTGCAGGTGCGGATGCCAACAAGCATTTGCAATGCAAAAGATCTCGCATTTACGCGAGTTTGAGCTATTGACATTGCAAATAACAATGCCTTTTATATTTGTTTTCATTTTAAAAACATAAATAAAAGGCATTGTCATTTACAATGCCAATCGCTTTAACCCGTGCAACTGCGAGATCTATTGCATTGCAAATGCTTGTTTGTTTTAGTTTTAGAGGGAGGGAGGCCACAGGGCTCACCCCCACCAAGCTATTATAGGCACTGGGGAGCCCACCCCCTGGGGCTGAAACTTCCAAAAAGGGGAGGGGGCCATGCAACCCACTCTCCTCAAGTCTAGTTAGACCGTATGTACCCCATACCCCAGGGGCCTTTTTTCAAAGTAAATGGCAGGGGGACTGCATGGTCGCATTCCTTGAGTCTTAGTAGGCTGTGCCTTTTTTATGAAAGGGGAGAGGGGCCATGTGGCCCCAATCCCTGAATCTAATTAATCACTAGGGACCCCATCCCCCAGGGCTCTTTTTAAAAAAAATTATTAATAAAGGGGAGGGGGCCACGTGGACGTCATCCCTGAGCTTTATTGGGCCCTGGGGACATCATCCCCAAGAGCCTTTTCTTATGAAATGGAATGGGGGCTGCTGTAGTGTCCTGAGCTTGGGTACTCACCAATGTCTACGCCACACACTGAGCTTAGTATAAAATGTCTTTATTCTTCTGCGTGTAACCGCAAATCTCGACATTCTAAACCTGCATTCACTTCACTACACTCCAATGCTTACATCACAGTTCTACAGAGTTTCAAACTCACACAACACTAGATCTCCCCTTCTGTTTCTTTTTTCTTTTTTAAATGTTACAAATATATACACAATCATAGCTCTTCAATTAGTCTTTGTGGTGCTTTGATCACACGTTCGATTGTGTCTTAAGAAACTGGGGACTGGCAGTAGAAGTGTCCATGTCCGACATTGGTGATGTACAAAGAGCAGAAGTTACTGGGTCTTTACCTGTGCTTTCATACCAATTCTCTACATAGACATCAGTGCCTGACGAGCGATAAGCCAGATGTTGAAAATGCAAGGAATCTCGTGTAATGGACTTTCCAGGACGGTGGGCACTTACCATGCGTCCTTTGCTGGTCCACCACATGAATTGGTTCAGCATCGAAAAGATCATCAGACTTTCGTTTTCTATGCTGACGAACAAGCACTTGATCTCTTCTAGTGAATGTAATGTCTTTTGCATGTTGACGCTTGTCTGCATATGCCTTCATTTTCCTCTTATGATCCAAGTCTTTCATGCGGGTTTCTTTCTCAGTATTAGATCTTCTGTTGGTCCATTGAGGTAACTCGGTCATCATGCCTCTCCCATACATCATGGTTGCAGGGCTTTTACCTGTGGTCGAGTGAAGGGTCGAACGTAAGCTCAAAGAGTCGAATTTAAGACAGTTTTAAGGTCAACCTTTTCTAGTACAGCACACTGGACAGTCTTCTTAAGAGCACTCATGAAATGTTTGACAAGGACATTGGCCTGTGGCCAAAGAGGTGTGCTCTTTAGATGCTTGAATTTGAATTGAATTTAAAATATTTATTAAGCGCAACGTTCACCATGCGGTTTCTTGGCGCTGTGGAGGCAGGTTAGCAGTAAAACAACAAAACTGAAGGGGTAACAGGGAAGGAAAGGAATTTACATTGGGAAAGCTTGAGTAAAAAGAAGGGTCTTAAGATCTTTACGGAAGGCAGAGTAGTGAGTAGCCAAACGTAAATGATCAGGGAGGGAATTCCAAAAGGAAGGTGCCAGTACAGAAAAATTGGATCCGCCCCATTTCTTGCATCTATACCGGGGAACCTGAAGAAGTGATTGAGTGGATGACCGCAGCTCACGGACAGGGATGTACTCTTTTAGTAGAGAAGAAATGAAGGCAGGGGCAGTTCCTTGACGTGCCTGGAAGACCATGCATCCAGTCTTAAAAAGAGACCGCTCCTTAACAGGCAGCCAATGTAGTGTTTTCAACAAGGGGGTAGAGTGGTGAGAGCGGGGGAAACCATAAATCAGTCTGGCCGCCTGGTTTTGGACCAGCTGGAGCTTCTGCAGACTATAGGCCGGGATACCGTTGTAAAGGGCATTGGCATAGTCCAGCCGGGAGACAACCAGAGCGGACATGATTAATTTAAGAGCGGAAGGAGAAAAGAAACGGGAAACAGAGCGGATAGTACGGAGTACAAAAAAACAAGAAGACACCACAGAACTGATTTGTGAATGAAGATTGAGATGATTGTTGAGTTTGATACCCAGAGTTTTAACTGAAGAAGAGGGTGTAGGAGGGGATCCCAAGGAGGAGGGCCAAAAGAGAGAGTTCCAGGGACTGGAGGAACCACCTGTAAGGACCAGCTCTGTTTTGTCAGGGTTCAACTTCAGATGGTTGTGGTTCATCCAGTCCCTGATGAAGATCATGATCGACTGAAAATTAGAAATAGAATAAGAAGAAGAAGACAGATTAAAGATAAGCTGGAGGTCATCTGCATAATTAAACACAGTGACCTCCAGCTGTTGGAGGGCAAAGATCAAAGGGTAGATGTAAAGATTAAACAGAAGGGAAGAGAGAGAAGAACCCTGGGGGACACCACAAGTGACTTTGAGTTGGGTGGCCGAGAAATCCCCCAACCGAACCGCCTGGGCACGGTCCCTCAGGAAGGACGATAGCCACACCAGGGCTGGGCCCTCGACCCCCGCCGCTCCGACACGGGACAGTAAGATGGAATGGTCAACCGTGTCGAAGGTGGCGGAGAGATCAAGGAGCACCAGGGCCTGGTTCTTATTTTGGTCCATGCCCTCCCTGAGATGGTTCAGGACCGATACCACGACGGACTCGGTGGAGTGCCTAGGCCGAAAACCAGCTTGGCGGGATGCAAGACCACCATTGGCTTCCACATGGGCACTGAGGACTGATGTTACGTGCCGCTCTAGCACCTTGCCCAAATAAGGCAGGAGGGAGATGGGGCGATATTTAGCTGGAATGGAAGGGTCCAACCCAGGCTTCTTAAGGATGGGGACTATAGTGGCAGATTTAAGGGCAGGAGTTACCACGCCCTGAGCCAGCGAGCTATTGAGGAAGGATATAGGCGGTTTGGGACAGACAGAATAAATCTGTTGTAGAATGTAGGCTGGGCAGATATCCGCCGGGGAACCAGATTTTATTTTGGGGAGTATTGCAAGGAATGCCTCCTCAGTGAGCGGGGGGAAAAAGGAAAGAGCCGTGGGCAGTCGGGGGAGAAGGCTCAGAAAAAGCAGGGGAAGGAGATGGGATATTGGCTCTGATGTTAACAATTTTTTCTAAAAAATAAGTGTTCAACGAATCACAGAGGGACTGGGAAGGGGAAGGTTTAGGGGTGGCCCTGTCAGAATAAGCCAAGTCCTGGACAATGGAGAAGATCTCCCTGGATTTGTTCTCCGCTGCCAGAATTTTCGCTGAAAAGTAGGTTGTTTTAGCACTCAATATGGCTTTTTTGTAGTCATTCAGCAAAAATAGATAACGCTTTTTTAATGAAGGGCAGTAGTCCATTCTCCAATGCCTTTCTGCCCGCCGGAGAGTCAGCTTCTTTGCCTTTAAGTTGTCACCAAACCAGCGATTTGATTCCTTTGATCTTTGGGTGGATATCCGTCGTAGTGGGGCTACCTTATCACAACCTCCAGCAAGCCAGGTGTCGATGGCGATGGCTTGAGAGGTGGACGATAGACCCTCTAGGTTTGGTGCGGAGATCAGCAGCGAAGATGACAGGGCAGGGAGGTCCACCCTATTCCAATTTCGTGCCCAGATATTTTTGGTAGGTGGGATCTTAGTTGCCAACTTAGGGTGGAGGGAAAAGGATACCAGGGCGTGGTCTGACCAGGGACAAGGGGACACGGTCATGGAGGAGACCAGGGCATTAAGAGACCAGACCTGGTCTAGTACATGGCCGTGGATGTGGGTAGGGGTGTGCAAGTGAGATGTAAAATTAAGGGATGTGAGTGAATCAGAAAATTGTTTGGAAGCTGTGCTTTCCTGAGGGTCTGAGGGCCAATAATTGAAATCCCCTAGTACCAGGATAGAGGCATGGTTTATCGCTAAAGTGGCCAACAGATCCTGAAAAGCCGGCAGGAATAGATGAGATGACTGAGGTGGACGATACATCAATAAACAGGTGAGCGGGGGAGAAAAGGCCAGTGATCGAGCTACCAAATGCTCGGTGAAATTGATAGTGGGGGAGGGAAGAAATTGAAAGTTGTACTCGGCTCGAGCAATGAGGGCTACTCCACCTCCTAACTTGCCCCCTGATCGATCGGCACGAAGGGCCACATA
The DNA here is from genome assembly GCF_964261635.1 of Lissotriton helveticus. Classification (NCBI taxonomy): domain Eukaryota; kingdom Metazoa; phylum Chordata; class Amphibia; order Caudata; family Salamandridae; genus Lissotriton; species Lissotriton helveticus. Next base: position 1,697,297,216 of record NC_136067.1, on the reverse strand, counting down.
AGGGGTGGGAAGGGCGGCCAACAGAGAGGGCAATGAGGTGTCACAGAACCATGTTTCTGTTAGATGCTTCACATTAAGATGACTGAGAAAGTCTCTGTATTCTTGACTGTTGAAAGGTGGCCCCTTGTCAGACTTTAAGAGCACAGGAACTCCCCATGTTGCGAAGGTGCTATCTAATCTTGGAATGACTCTTTCTTGAGTGATGGATGATAGTTGTACTGTCGCACAAGTTACTACTTTGTAACGATATATTTGTAAGAGACATTAGTTAGTGATAGATTCCTTACCTTAGAATATCCCCAGGCGTCAGACTGGATCCGGAAACTTTTGCGCAGCAATACCCCTGCACGTCGGTAGGTGTCGTTCGCGGCTCGGCGTCCGTCATCGGCGTCGTTAGCGCCGGAATTACGTCGCTGGAGTACTTAAACGCCGTCCTCGCGCTCTGACGTCAGTTCTGATACACAGCTTTTCCGCGCCAGATATGCAGAGCCATGATAGAACCAACACTGGTGCCATGAAACTAGGGCCCTGAAAGGGGATGACCTTAACCCTAGATATCGGTTCGCAGAACGGGGAGGATGGGCGGATCGGTAAGGAATCTATCACTAACTAATGTCTCTTACAGATATATCGTTACACAAGTAGTAACTTGTGCATCTGAAAGAGACACGTTAGTGATAGATTCCTTACCTTAGAATAGATACCCCAGCAATACCAACCCCGGTGGTGGGTCTGCAAACCAATAATCACACCAGAAAGTCCTGGAGGACGGAACGGCCAAAGAAGCCATCCCTCCGGACTTGGCAATCCAGGCAGTAGTGTCTTGCGAACGTGTGCAGCGAGGCCCACGTAGCTGCCTGACAAATGGCCTGCAAGGGGACTCCCCGGCCCAGGGCAGTAGTAGTCGCCGTGGCCCGAGTGGAATGGGCCCTCAGCCCAACAGGAGGTTCCTTTTTAGCCAATGAGTAGCATGCCTGGATGCAAAACACGATCCACCGAGAGATGGTCCGCTTGTGCACCGCCCGTCCTTTCTTAGCGCCCACGTAACCAACAAAGAGTTGGTCATCCACCCGGAACTGGCGTGTGCAATCCAGATAGTAAGATAGCACACATTTTGTGTCCAGACGGTGGAGCCTCTCCCTCTTTCGAGGGATGCGGAGGCAGAAAGAAGGAGGGCAAGGTGATGGACTGCCCGATGTGGAAGGCTGTGACTACCTTGGGCAGGAAAGAGGGTCTTGTCCGCAACACAACCTTGTCCGGATGGACAGAAAGGTAAGGAGGTTTGGAAGAAAGAGCCTGGAGCTCACTCACTCTCCTGGCAGAGGTGATGGCAACCAGGAAAGCAGTCTTCAGAGTAAGAAGACGGAGAGGACAGTTATGAAGTGGCTCAAAGGGAGCGCACATCAGAAAAGTAAGTACAAGGTTTAAGTCCCACTGAGGCATCACGAATGGAACAGGAGGGAACATGTGTGTGATGCCCTTCAAAAATCTATTTACAATTGGGGACTTGAACAAAGATGGCTGATCAGGTAGCCTTAAGAAGGCGGAAAGGGCAGAAAGGTAGCCCTTGATAGTGCCCAGAGCAGAGCCTTGCTGGGCAAGAGAAAGAAGGAAGAGTAGAACCTTAGAAAGGGGGGCAGAGAGTGGATCCACAGCCTTTGCTGTACACCATGCCACAAATCTGTTCCACCTGCAGGCGTATACCGACTTTGTGGAGGGACGCCTGGCTGCCAGAATGACATTACAGACTTCAGGAGGCAAGTCAAATGGCCTCAACTATCGCCGCTCAATCTCCAAGCTTGTAGGTGGAGACTGGACAGGTTCGGGTGGAGGCCCGTCCCCTGCTGCTGCGACAGAAGATCCTCCTGAAGAGGCAGACAAATCGGGGGATCGACAGACATGCTGAGTAGCTCTGGATACCAATATCTTCGTGCCCAGTCCGGAGACACAGGGATAACCTGGGCCCGGTCGCGCCTGATCTTCTTCAGCACTCTGGGCAGAAGTGGTATAGGTGGAAAGGCGCACAATAGACCGCAACTCCACTCGCGACGAAAAGCGTCTCCGAGTGAGTGCCGCCTTGGAAATTCCAACAGGCAGAACTGATGACATTGCGCGTTCTCATCTGTGGCGAATAGATCTAACCAAGGCTCTCCCCACTGCTGAACGAGGCCTTGCGCCACGTCCGAGTTCAGACGCCATTCGTGATCCATCATGCACCGACGGCTGAGTTTGTCCGCCCTGGCGTTCAGAGAACCTGCCAGGTGTTGAACCACCAGGGTCACGCCCTGATGTTCCAGCCACTGCCAGAGGTGCAGAGCCTCCTGGCAGAAGGTCCACGACCCCACCCCGCCCTGTTTGTTGCAGTACCACATGGCGGTGGTGTTGTCCGTGAACACCTGCACTACACTCCCCCGGACAGAGGGGAGGAATGCCTTCAGTGCAAGTTGGATCGCCCGCAGCTCCAGAAGGTTGATGTGGAGCGGAGACTCTGCCGGAGACCAGAGGCCTCTGATCTCCGCCTCTCCCATGTGGCCCCCCCAGCCCTGGAGGGACGCGTCCGTCACAACTAAGTGCTCCGGTTGGGGTAGGGAGAGGGATCTGCCGCTGACCCAATCACGGTCCGTGAGCCACCACTGCAACAATTTGCAGTGCCCTCCGAGATAAAGACATGGTCGGACAAGTTGCCCTGATGCTGGGCCCACTGAAACTTCAGGTCCCACTGCAGAGCCCGCATCTGCCACCTGGCGTGATGCACCAGAAGGATGCAGGAGGCCATCAGCCCCAGAAGCCGCAGCATCAACCTGACCGAGACTCGGGATAAAGGCTGAAAGATTGGAATCAGAGCCTGAATATCCCGAACCCGTTGTTTGGGAGGATAAACCCGAAACTGCGCCGAATCTAGAACCGCTCCGATGAAGAGTAGCTTCTGAGAGGGACACAGTTGTGACTTTGGCACATTGATGGAGAACCCCAGCAGGTGCAGGAGGTCGGCCGTAGTCTGGAGGTGGCTGACGACTGTCTGGGGCGAGCCCGCCTTCAACAACCAGTCGTCGAGGTAGGGGAAGACTGAAACCCCTAACCTGCGCAGATGAGCTGCGACCACCACCATCACTTTCGAGAACATCCGTGGGGCGCTGGTAAGGCCGAAGGGGAGCACGGTAAACTGAAAGTGCTCGTGGCCTACCGTGAATCGCAGGTAACGCCGGTGGGCCGGCAGGACGGGGATGTGGAAATAGGCGTCCTGCAAGTCCAACGCTACCATCCAGTCTCCTGGGTCTAGGGCAGCTAAGACCTGCGCCAAAGTCAGCATCTTGAACGTCTCCTTCCGGAGGAAGCAATTGACGTTCCGTAGGTCCAAGATAGGGCGTAGGCCCCCTTTGACCTTCTTGGGTACCAGAAAGTAGTGAGAGTTACAACCACACCCTACTTCTGGCCCAGGAATGCGCTCGATGGCCCCCTTGGCCAAGAGGGCCATAACTTCCTCTTGCAGAAGTTGCAAGTGATCCCCCGACACGCGGTGGTATTGCGGTGGCATGGCTGGAGGGGTCATCTCGAAGGGGAGGGAGTAGCCCCTTCGGATGATTTGCAGCACCCACATGTCCGACGTGACAGTGCGCCAGTGGAAGTGGTGATGGCGAACCCTTCCCCCCCACTGGCGTCACATGGGCCTGAAAGCACAGACTAGGAGGGCTTTGAGGCGGATGCTGCAGGGGGAGGTGTGGACTGGCCTCGCCGTTGTCCCCGACCGCCGCCACGGCGGATTCCACGGCCGCCACCGCGCTGTGTATTAGTCTGTCGTGCGTGGCTGGCAGCATGTGTGGGGGCGCCCCTTCCTTGGCCATGAAAGGAGCGAAAGGCACCCGTTTGCTGGCGTGGGGCCGAGAGGCCCAAGGACTTGGCCGTAGCCCTGGAGTCCTTAAAACGCTCAAGCGCATGGTCTGCCTTGTCGCCAAAGAGGCGACGGTCATCAAACGGCATGTCCAGAAGGGTGGCCTGGACATCAGCCGAAAAGTTGGCGGTCCTCAACCATGCATGGCGTCGTACCGCCACCGTCGTTGTCATCGCTCTGCCCAGTGAGTCCGTGGTATCCAGCCCACACCGGATGGAATAGCGTGCCGCATTTTGACCCTCCGCAAGGGCTTGGCCGAGTTTAGTCCGGGCCTCCTCCGGACAATGTGGCAGCACGTCCGCGACCATGTCCCACAGAGTGTGGGTGTAGCGGCCCAAGAGGCAAGAGGAATCGACTGACCGCAGTCCCAAACTCAGGGACGAGAACACCTTCTTACCGAATTGTTCGTACCTCTTGGATTCCTGATCAGGCGGAACCGTTGGGAATGCGGAATGGGAAGTAGAGGCCTGGATAACCAAGCTCTCGGGGGTGGGGTGGGTGGACAAAAAGCAAGGGTCACCCGGAGCCGGGCGGTAGCGTCTGGCCACGTTCCTATCTACAGGCTGACCTGTAGCGGGCTTGGACCAAGTGCCCAAAAGAACCTCACACAAGGCCTCATTAAACGGCAACAGAGGCTCAGTCGAGCTTGCCTGCGGTTTAAGGACCTCAGTGAGGAGGTTAGTCCTCACGGCCGTGACGGGGAGCTCTAGGCCCAATGCCTTGGCCGCCCGCGTCAACACTACACTGTAGGCGGCCCCCTCCTCCGTAGCCACGGTTGGAGGGGAGACAAAACCAGTGCCTGGCGAAGTGTCCAGTCCACTGGCATCCCCAAGCTCATATATCCAGTTCTGTTGAGACTGGCACTTCTGTGCCAGAGGGTCCACAGACCCCTCCTAATCTCCCTCGTCACCCATCACCTGAAATTCAGGTTCAACGGATGGGGCTGGTTCGTGGAAGTAAAAGTCTCCATAAGATGTCGAGAGCGGCGCCCAGTGGCGCCACTCCGGCGCTGGAACCGAATCAAGGGTAGGATTGGGGATGGCGTCGCCCGTAGGCGGCGCCGGGGGCGACACCCTAGGGGCCGGCGTCGGTGAGGTCGTGAGGTCGACCGGTGACGACCCGGATCCGGAACCGGATCCAGTGGGGGCCTGCGGTGCCGGTACCGAAGTCGCCGGCGGCGCCGGGGCCAAAGCACCCGGCGGCGACGGAGTCGTAGCACCCGACCCGCTAGGCCCCTCAGCCGGGACCGCTGGGCCCGAAGGTGCCACGGAGCCCGGTGGAGGAGGGAGAGACCTCATGGCCATGAGGTACCGCTCGATCTCCCCTGGCGTTGCATCGTGCCCATGGACCGGAAGGTATGGGGCACGGTGTGATGCCTGTGACTCCGACGGAGCCGCGTGGGTGGTGTCACCCGAATCCCCGTCCGCGAGCGTCGGGGTGGGTCGGAAGAACGATGGCGCCTTTCCGACCTCTCATGCCTCTTACCTGAGGACCGGGATCCTGAAGACCGATGCCGACTCTCGGAGCTACGAGGGCTCCGACCCCGCGACCCGTCCCTCGACCTCCTGTGGGACCGGGACCTTGAAAGGCACGGGGCAGACTGTCGGAGCTCAAGCCACTTGCGGGACCGCTCCCGCCTAGCCTTAGACGTCAGAGCCCGGCAGTCGGAGCAGGTTCGGTCATCGTGGTCGAGGCCTAGACACTGAAGACACCGGCGATGGGGGTCGTTACCCCGTCAGTCGGCTACACTTGGAGCAGGGTTTGAACCCGGTCATCCCTACCGGCACCGTAGGAGTCGTAGCCACTCGAGAAAAACAGAGCAAAAGATCAAAAAAGTTTTGTCAAAAAGTGACTACGGGGTAGAGCTTCTCGGGATCTGCGCTAGCTGGCGTGGAAAAAAGAACTGACGTCAGCGCGCGAGGGCGGCGTCCAAGTACTCCGGCGACGTCATTCCGGCGCTAACGACGCCGGACGCGGAGCCATGGACGACGCCTACCGACGTGCAGGGGTATTGCTACGCAAAAGTTTCCGGATCCAGTCTGACGCCTGGGGATATTCTAAGGTAAGGAATCTATCAATAACGTGTCTCTTTCAGATAATGGAAAACAGGAGTATTCATCAACGATCACCATCAGATAATGGCGGTTGTCAAGAGGACCAAAGAAGTCAATGGCAACTCTTTTCCATGCATTCTTTGGCAACTCTGACATGTTTATGGTGTTTTGAGTGGTTTTCGATAACAGGCAGTTGTATAGATGAGAGGCCTTCAATTCTCTTTCAACTCTCTTGTCAAGATGTGAAAACCAGTCTTGGAAACCTTGTTTGGTTCCACAATGTCCTTTATGGGCACTTCAATGATCTGTTGTCGCAGACTCCCCGGGATGACAATTCTTAAACTTCTTAGAATAATACCTTTCTGAATAACAGACAGTTAATCTTTGACATTTTTAAACTTCTGGTATTCACTGTCACTGGTAAGAGGTCGATAGTGTTGGTACCAAGACTGATGTGTTGTAATGTCCTTGAGTTTTAGCATGTCACTATCTCGGCTGTGGCATTGACTGTTCCAACAAAGGCGCTGGATTTCACAATGAAATTTATGTAGGCTCCAGCTGTCTTAGAATGGATGCCAGGGAACTGTAGAGGAACTTGTGAGAAGTAGGTGGCAGGATTCTGATCTTTCCCTGGACAATGTATGATGGTGTAGTTGTATTCTTGCAATCGCAGACCTCAGCATTGAATGCGAAGAGGCATTTCTGCCTTGGAATTGCCGAAGATAGTCAAAAATGCTTGATGATCTGTCACCAGCATCAAGAGCTACCCATACAAGTATACATGGAAATGTTCACAAGCCCACACAACTGTTAAGCTTTCTTTCTCAGGTTGTGAATAAGCATGTTCAGTTTGGTCCAAACTTCGACTTGCAAGTGCCACAATAAGTCTTCGAGCATTTGAGTGTCTGCTGTGGGCTAGTGTCAACAACAACCTCAGTATGAAGCTTTTGATGAAAGTATGCCATTTCAGTAGCATTCTCAATAGCTGGTTTCATTTTCTGGAAGCTTTGCCAGCATTCCTGTGACCAAAGAAAAGAATCATTCTTTTTTGTCAAGTCTCTTAATGGAGCACTTACAGTCTTGTATGTTTCTAAAGTAATAGATGGCCATCCAAGGAATTAACGTATCATGGAAACATCTTGTGGGGTACTGGCAGTTGACAGTACTTGCACTTTAGCTGGATCGAGTGTCATGGCCCCATCAGAAAAGATATGGCCTAAGAATTTTAACCTTGTCTTATGGAACTTACATTTCTCAGCCTTCAAAGTTAAACCAGCATCAGCGAGCAAATGATACATGTGCGTGAGAGCTTTGTCGTACTCCTTCTGTGTAGCTCCAAAAACCAGTATGTCATCACTATAATTGAAAGCATTCATGACAGTCTGTATGATACGTCGAATGACGTCTTGAAATAGCTCTGCAGCTGATGACATACCAAATTGTAATGTTTTGTAACAGAACAGACCAACATGTGTAGAAAAGGTTGAAATGTACCTGTAATTCTCCTCGAGTTACAACTGATGATATATTTTAGTCAGATTAAGGTGAAAGAATTCCTTTGCACCATTCAATTGTGTTATGTCGGCAATGTGCAGACCTTGATGTCGTTCTCTTTTAGTTGCCTTGTTCGCTTGATGCATATCCATGCAAATGCGTACAGCTCCTTCACCGTCTCTTTTGGGTAGTACCAATATGGGAGAAACCCATAGAGTGCAAGCCAATGAAAGTTAATGGAAAAATGGATCAGTGCTTCATTACGATATTAACCAGCTGAGAGCCGACAACAACCTTGGCACTGAAAATCTATATGCCTAAATGAATTTGACTATAACAACAACAAAAAATATTGTCCAAGTTGGCTTTAATTTCATAGACATTTTTATTATAACATTGCTTAGCAGTAGTTATAAGTTATAGTTAGCCAACAACCAGTATCCTCTTGCATCTCCTTTGTAACATAAAAAAGAAGGAGTTAACATGATCCCTTCAAGTATCTTGGCAATAAAAGCCTGACCCAGGAATATTTAATTTATAAAAGTCAGGCCTGATATCAAGGAATATTTAGAATGTGGATAATCTGTGCAAGGATTACTAGGAATGCAAAAGGAAACAGCACGTCTTAACATGAGTGTCAGGCAATAAGTGTCATTACCAAAGACAAATATACCTTTGCTCATTTTATAAAATCGCTGTATATAGAGGGGACTGCTAATGCTTTGTAACTTTGCTTGTGGTACCTACTCTACATTGCTTGGTTGTAGTTTAGTATTTTTCTCTTTATTTTCGTCAACAATCCCCATAAGGTGTGATTGAGTAAGTATTGTTAAGCACGGTTAAGGCCAAATACAAAACCATAACAAATTAGATGAAATGGGGAGGAACTAGTGCTCCCAGAGCGATATCTATCAGGTGTTTTGGGTACCCTAGGTTCACAAACAAATTGTAACTGTTTATATAAAGTTTTGCAAAGTATTTTTTTCTTTATTCGCATGATTGACACTGCATGGTTTTACTTCCTTGCCTTGTCTATGTGGAGTCAGGACAAACACCCTTAGAATACTCCTTGTAAGACATCTTCAATTTGAGATTTGTTACGGTCGGTTATGTAGAGCAAGGATGCCAAAAGTGGAGTCGAACACACTAAAAATGCTAAATCAAAATAGAAAAATTGAGTGGAGACTAATCTTGAGTGATCAAAATGTTACTTCTGAGGAGATAATGATGGGAAGGGAGGGGGAGATCAGGGGAGAGAGAACCTAGAAAAATGCATGAAGGTGAAAAGGGTATTTGGAGATGGAGAATGCGTTGGATTTGAGTCCAAACTGAGTTCCAAAACTGGGAAACAGGAGGGCAATCAAATAACATGTGTTTTAGATCAGCAGAAGGGCAAGGGCAGGACCAGCAAGTAGGGGGATATCAGGTGAAAAGGATGACAAAATAAGCGGAGTAAATAAAACCCTATTATATATGAAATAAAGAGTTTGAGTGGTATGAGCAGCTCTAGAGGCCTTATGAAGTTTAGTCCAAATTCTATCCCAGAGAGGAACAGGACAAACCTGACATAGATCGGATTCCCAGGCAAGTTCAACTTTAGTTTTTGATCTACCGGTATTGACGCGGAGAGAATCATAAAGGGAAGAGGCAGAGGGAGAAGAGTCCAATATTGAGGAGGTAGATCTAAAGGCAGCGGGGATGTCAGTAGAGGGAGGTAAGAACTGGAGATAAAGAGTAAGAACAGGGTACAGTGTATTGTATTGCGACCGAGTGCTGGATGGTAAAGAGAATTGAGATTGAAGATCTGAAAAGGAGATGGGAGAGTCTTGAGAAAGAAGTTGGGAAATCCAACGTAGACCACGAGAATGCCAACTTTTCCAGAAAACAGTACGGTTGCGGATTTTGAGCTTTGTGTTATACCAAATGGGTTGTTCATGTAATGAAAGACGAGAAGGATAAGACGAAGATAGAAAAGGAAGAAGAAGTTTATGAGAAAAAGAGAGGATAGGATTACGAAGAGGAAGCAATTTAGATGTGAAAGATAAAAATTCGTGGAGATTGAAAGGAGAAACAAAGGAGGATTCCATAAGCAACCAGATGGGAGGGTAAAAAGGGAGGTCAGGTGAAAGCCAGCGGGCCGATTGTTTGAGAGAGAAGGCACGATGATAAACTCGAAAATCAGGAAAACGAACACCGGCTTGAGATTTGTCCTTCGTAAAGAAGCGAGGGCGATACGGGAACGCTTACCGTTCCATAAAAATGTTAATAATAAGGAATCAATGCGTTTGAAGTAAAAGTCCCGAATACGCATCGGAATCATAGAGATAGTATAAAGAAGAATGGGAGAGAGCATCATTTTTATAGAGCTTAGGCGACCCCACCAAGATAAAAAGAGTGGATTCCAACGAGTGATGGACGATTCCATCTTCTTAGAGATGTAGTCGAAGTTGATTTTAAGAGTGTCGGATAAAAGAGGCGCAAACCAAACACCTAGATATTTGATTTTGATGGGTAGCCAAGAAAAACCAGATTGGGAAAAAAGATGTTTTTGACACAAAGGATTCAGAGGGAGGATTTCACATTTATCAACATTTAAACGATAACCAGATACCGCGGAAAAGGAGGAAACCTGTTGAAGAAACGGAGGAAGAGAGGATAGAGGATCAGAACAATAGAAGAGAATATCATCCACGTAGACTGAGAGTTTCACTTGATGAGAGCCAAAATGAAAGCCAGAAATGTTATCATCCTGACGGATTTTAGTTAAAAAGGGTTCTAAGGCTAAAACAAATAATAAGGGGGATAGTGGACAACCTTGTCGAACCCCTCTTTGGAGAGAGAAATAATCTGAAGTCTTACCGTTGACAAAAATGGAGGCTTGAGGCCCGGAATAAAGCATGGATCTCCTGATATCTGTTGCTTTCCATACCATCACCTCTAATTGGAAGCAGGCTGCCAATGTCTCATATTGCTCTTGGTGGAACGCGGTCTGTTTTCATCATCGCTTGGATACTAATTATGTTTCCCCCATCTCCCTAGCCATTAAACGGGACTTACTTTGGCTTCCCCTGGTAAATTACCTTTCCCCGCCTGCTCCCACTATTGCTTCCCCAGACCCTGCTTCAGCTGAAGTACGCAAGCCACCTTAATTTTCCCCTTTACCTTTTTTTCCCATCATAGGTAACTTTTTTCTTATTCTGTTATTTTATATCATTGCTTGTTTATTTTCTGGATTTGAATTTTTTATGCTTGCTGTAAAAATGTTCTTATTTTTTTTCTTTGTTATTGTAATTTATTCCCAGTGATATTTCTTTATTATACATTCCCCCTTGCAATTGTTTTCTCTGCATGATGTATACTGTTCTCATATCCCATTTCCTGTTTCTTCTCCCCCCCTTCCTTTCTGATTTTCTTTTTTCTCAAATAAAATCAAACTTAAAAAAAAAATGTTACTTCTGGTGCAAAGTATTAGCATTCTGCAGAAATAATTTGAACGCCCTTAGCCAAGAGAAAATCTGGAGAGAGGCCGCAAAGCTGGTGTGGGAGATATTGTGATTTTTATGCCTTCTAAGTCGTTCCATGCTTAATATTTGAAAAATTTAGCAAATAATTCCTTTGTTCCTCATTGCTCAGCAAGAACAATACTGCAGAATCAGTATCCACTGATGCAAAATTTTATAATATGTGGTGAACCCTGTTTTAAATTGATATTTACCTACTAGTACTCATTTTGTGGTAGCTGGTACAAATTGAGTTCAAAAGCTCCTTGGTGGCGCAAGCTGTCCTCTCAAGTTTTTTTTTTAATGATTCAGTGATAGGTGCAAAAACGGGTAATAACAGCAAACTACCTTGCTGCCCAATTTGAATGAGGTATTATGACATTTTTCCCCATTTTGCACTTGCCGTTACCATCCTCTCACAGCAGGTTACAAGAGTGAACAGAAAACGCAATTGAGTGCCATTGGTACTGTGGGCCCAAAATCCCATTGATACTGACATATTTAAGTCGAAATTAGCCATATATCGGCCAATTTTCCAAACCTGATATGTTCTAGTAGAATTCAGTTCTGATCAACTGGAAGTTTAGACAGGTCCGAGTAGGAAGTTTGCAAGTAAGGTGTCTGTAAGCACACTTGTTATACTACTTTTTTGTGTCTTAGTTATGCTTTATAGTACGCACCTAAGCACAATTACACATTTATTTTGTGAAGGTAGACCTGAACATGACCTGGCCTCTTGCTGGTGGGGTGTAGTCTCCTCCATTTAGCTAGGTCACTGGTGGTAATAACTAGAATGAGAGACGTTCGAGAGGTCAGACCAGAAATCCTGATATGTTTTGTGTTACTCTGTCAGTTTAAGCCTTAAGGTTTGGACAGGGGAGTTGAATGAGGCTTTCTTTTCGTGGCTTGAATAAACCGCCTTCAAAGGCACAAGAGAAATCAAGTGGTCGTTACAAGAAATAACACGTCAGAATTTTAGGAAGGGATGCCCTTCTGTCTTCACAAGCACATTTGTCCCAGTTCAACGCGTTTGCGTTTCTAGCACCGTGAAACCCCTTTTCTAGCACCGTGAAGCCCCTTGCTTTTCATCAATCAAGGCCTAATGAACACAGGGAGATTTGTGACACGTTACGCGCCAACAGGGGTGGCCGGGATTACACGTGGGGTGAAGGAAGCCCTTCACATTTCCGGGTGCATGTTAAATAGCCCCATTTGGCCAGGATGTCTTTTCCAAGTTTTCTTGTGCTTTGTGGATTAGCTGCGCTAGGACAACAAAAAGATGGCACCTCGGTGTTAATGAACAGCGCTGTGGTCACACCTTCCCGCCAGAAGCGGCACCCTCGGTTGCAGACCTTCAGACCTGTCACAGGCGAGGGCAGAGATGAAAGGGTGGTAGTTTGGTTGCAGGGGAGCGTGAAGGGGGCGTCTGGGAGACAGCAAGCAGCGCGAGAGGGCGCGAGATGCTGGCTGGACATGGATGAGGCCTGCTGTTGGCTAAACGGACCTTAGCACTGCTGCAGACAGCTGTTACGGCAAGTTCCACCATGTGCGTTTTCTTTTTTTAGGGAAAAAATAACAAGTGCTAGTTTTGCATTAAAGGCGATCTGTAAAGTACTGTAGAACATTGGGCTGCACGCATTGACGTCATTTAGAGGGTCGCAGTTGCGACCCCTGGCACTGCATTTGCAACCCCTGGACTCAAATGTGGCAAAAACAGTGCCAGAAACACAGGGGCAACTCGTCCTTATGGTCAATGGGTCCCCTTTTTTGTCAATCTTTTATTACACTAATAGTGAATACAAATATATTATTCACAATTAGCGTAATACAAATGGAGTACAAGTAGCAAGAATGCAAGAATATAACCCTCCTTGGCAGCTGAGGTAAGTAAAACATGTTTTTAAATGTGTGTATGCGTGCATGTGAGTGTGGGTTTGAGGAAGTGTGTGATTGTGTGTTACGTGTAAGCATGCATGTGTGTGAGTGAATGTACAGTTCAAATGGGGTATGATGTCACTTCCGCTACTTGTGGCCTTTTGCTGAATTGATGTTCGTGGTTGCACCATAGAACCACCCAAGATGTGTTCTACATTTTTGCAGCAGAAATAAGTAGCCTGTGCAGTTGGGAACCGAATGTGTTACAAATTTAAGAGGGGTTCCAACTTCCGTTCCAAAGTGTGATACTTTTGTTTTGGGGCTTTGGACTAGGCCTAAGAAAAAGGGCAGCATTGTGTTTACAAAAACTGCACCAGGATTTAGTGGAAAGGAGAAAAATAACTTTTTTCATAGCGATAGGTAAGAGTATGAGCAAATGTTTAGCTCAGTGGTGGGGAGTATCCTCGCATTTCAAAGAGCTTTTTCTTTAAGGGTTCATCCACTCTTTCTTGCACTAAATTAACTGTCTCACTCTGACTCACTCAGTCTCACTTGGTCTCTCTAATTCACACAGTCTCACCCATTCTACTCTGGCCCACTCTTTCTGAATTACTCGGTCTTACTGTGACTCAGTCTCACACACAGTAACACTCAGTTACACTCACTGTCATTCTCCCTTACATTAATTCTCGCACATACTGGTATTTACTATCATTAATTCTCCCTCACTCTTACTCATTCCTTCACTGACTCTCTCTCTCACTTAAACTCACATAGATAGGGGCATATTTACTATAAAGTGTCAGAGCGTGGAGCAACGTCACATTTGGAAGCGCTGTGCTCAGATAATTTCAAAACGCAGGAATGTGCTGTATTTTCTACAATATGGTGCATCCCTGTGTTTTCCCTAGCACTGGCACTACAATTAACTGCCTAGCGCAAACGCAAGAGTACCTGTGTTGCAGGGAATGATCGTTCATGTGCAGGAAGGTTCCTGCGCATAAACAATCATTAATGGCTTTTTACTCTTTCAAGGTGTGCTACAGAATGCAGCACACATAGAAAAAGCAACAATCATTTACAATGCAATGGGTCTAGCATTAGGAAAGTTTGAGCTATTGGTATTGTAAATGAAATTTTTTTAATTTATGTGTTGGTGTTTAAAATAGCGAAATTAATAGCTTTGTCATTTACAATGCCAATAGTTTTAACTTTCGCAAATGTGACACCTATAGCATTTGTACTGCAATATGTGTTGTATTTACGTGACTTAGATGTACTGATATTACAAATAACAATGGCTTTTAATTTTTTTAAATAATTAATACTTAAATAAAAGTTATTTTAATTCATGGGTACTCACAAACTTTCTCTCGGGGGCCAAATTTGCAGTGTGGTTTGTGTCCGAGGGCCGCACCGGTGGGGTCGGGGTCAGTGGGGGCGGGGCGGGGCTAGAGCAACAAAAAAAACTGTGACCATGAGGTTGAACACAGGTCCCTGCAGCAGACGCCTTCGTCCACTGAGCTACAAGACCCGGCATACACACCTCTCTCTCTCTCTCTCTCTCTCCCCCTCTCCATCCCTCTATCTCTCTCTCTCTCTCTGCCGCCCTCCCTCCATCCCTCTATCTCCCTCTCTCCCTCCCCGGTCTCCCTCTGTCTCACTCACTCTGACTGTATCACTCCCTCTCCTACTCTCCCTCCCTCTCCCTCCCTCTCCCTCCCTCCCTCTCCCTTCCCTCCCTCACCCTCACTACCCTTCCCCCTATTCCCTCTCCCTCCCTCACTCTCACTCCCTCCCCTCACTCTCACTCCCTCCCCTCACTCCCCTTCCCTCCCTCCCCTTCCCTCACTCACTCCCCTTCCCTCACTCCCTCCCCTTCCCTCACTCCCTCTCCTACTCTCCCTCCCTCTCCCTCCCTCTCCCTCCCTCCCTCCCTCTCCCTTCCCTCCCTCACCCTCACTACCCTTCCCCCTATTCCCTCTCCCTCCCTCACTCTCACTCCCTCCCCTCACTCTCACTCCCTCCCCTCACTCCCCTTCCCTCCCTCCCCTTCCCTCACTCACTCCCCTTCCCTCACTCACTCCCCTTCCCTCACTCACTCCCCTTCCCTCACTCCCCTTCCCTCACTCCCTTCCCCACTCCCCTTCCTCATCCCCTCCCCTCACTCCCCTTCCCCTCACTCCCCTTCCCCTCACTCCCCTTCCCCTCACTCCCCTTCCCCTCACTCCCCTTCCCCTCACTCCCCTTCCCCTCACTCCCTTCCCCTCACTCCCCTTCCCCTCACTCCCCTTCCCTCACTCCCTTCCCCTCACTCCCCTTCCCTCACTCCCCTTCCCTCACTCCTTCCCTCACTCCTTCCCCTTCCCTCACTCCTTCCCCTCCCCTCACTCCCTCCCCTCCCTCACTCCCTCCCCTCACTCCCTCCCTCCCCTCCCTACCCTTCCCTCACTCCCTTCCCCTTCCTCATCCCCTCCCCTCACTCCCCTTCCCTCACCCCCTTCCCTCACTCCCCTTCCCTCACTCCCTTCCCCACTCCCCTTCCTCATCCCCTCCCCTCACTCCCCTTCCCTCACTCCCCTTCCCTCACTCCCCTTCCCTCACTCCCCTTCCCTCACTCCCCTCTCCCCTTCCCTCACTCCCCTTCCCTCACTCCCCTTCCCCTCACTCCCCTTCCCCCTCACTCCCCTTCCCCTCACTCCCCTTCCCCTCACTCCCCTTCCCCTCACTCCCCTTCCCTCACTCCCCTTCCCTCACTCCCCTCCCCTTCCCTCACTCCCTCCCCTTCCCTCACTCACTCCCCTTCCCTCACTCACTCCCCTTCCCTCACTCCCTCCCCTTCCCTCCCCTCCCTTCCCTCTCCCCTTCCCTCACTCCCCTTCCCTCCCTTCCCTCACTCCCTTCCCTCACTCCCTTCCCTTCCCTCACTCCCTTCCCTTCCCTCACTCCCCTCACTCCCTTCCCTTCCCTCACTCCCCTCCCTTCCCTCACTCCCCTTCCCTCACTCCCCTTCCCTCACTCCCCTTCCCTCACTCCCCTTCCCTCACTCCCCTTCCCTCACTCCCTTCCCTCACTCCCTTCCCTCCCTCACTCCCTTCCCTCCCTCACTCCCTTCCCTTCCCTCCCTCACTCCCTTCCCTCCCTCACTCCCTTCCCTCCCTCACTCCCTTCCCTCCCTCACTCCCTTCCCTCCCTTTCCTCCCTCCCTCCCTCCCTTCCCTCCCTCCCTCCTTCACTCCCCTTCCCCTCACTCCCTCCCCTTCCCTCACTCCCCTTCCTCACATGTTTTGAGATCTACTACTTATATGTAATCGGAAGCGGGTACAAAATCGCCTCTGTACATTTGAGCTATAGTTCCCAGTGGCTGCTGGCATCTAACAGGCAGGGGAGGTGGGCAAATAAAATAATTTATGCATGCAGAATGTTAGCAGCTCCCTGATTGGAGGGAGTGCCTCACTCAGCGCTCCACAGCTGCCTAGAGGCGTGTACTTACTCTCAGCCCAGGGGCTGCCTTAATGCAGCTGGGTTGAGAGGTTTAAAGTGCGCATGTCTGGCTGGCTGTAGCAAGATGGCCAGTCTAAAAGACATGTGCACTTTGAACAGTGCATAGGCAGCTTTCTGCCCACCACTCCTCCCTGCTGTCACTCAGCAGGTCCTGTCACGTCCTAACGCTGTGTTCTGCACGGGACAATGAAAAATAAAATGGTAATGAATTTCCATTTTATTTTTTATCAGGGGGATCTTGGCGGGCATTTAAGTGGGGTGACGCTCCTACACTCCAATGGAGGAGCACCCCCTGAAAGTTCCACGTTCTGAAAATCCAATACTATACCATCAGCTACTCACCGGTCATAAATGATGTCTTTAGTGGTTCAGAGCTAGAGCGGAATGAAGAACCAGCAATCAGGGACATATTTTCCACTCTTTATGAACCTCTCTCTGGTGTTACCAGGAGATGCGGTGGGAACACCTGAAGCCATCGTGGTATCATGGCTCGCTGCCCAGTACTTTTGGGAGATATCGTGCAGCATTTTGCGGTCAGGATGCGCCCCACGAGGAGAGTGCCCTGATTGTTTTTCTCGGCTCCAAAACTCATCTGCAGAGTGAACAAGATTACCTGTGAAATCATGCCTCAAACATTTGTATTTTCTCATATTCAGCAAGAAAGCTGTGTGCTTGGACTCTTAATGATCAAGAGAATAGATTGGCTCTTTAAATCCCCTTCCAGGTCTGGAGCCGGTGGCAGGCAGCGCTGCAGCTATTCGCTGAAAGCGCTATTCTGAACTGAGCTCTGCGATAAATATTTGGAATTGGGTTGGAATGTAATGGGCTGCCACTCACCCTGCCTGTGTGCCCCCCCCCCGCCCCCTCCCTCCCGGGCTGTGACAGCTTCCAGGCGCGGCGCACACAGCCGCACCCAAGCATTTCACAGGTCTTTAAAAGACCATTAGCATGTTAATGAGGCTATTTTACCCTCTCAGCGCCCCTGCAGCCCCACTCTGACTACAGCGGAAATCGCCCGGCCCCCACAGGCAGCAAAGTCTCTGAGTCGAGCTCTGGTTGCAGACAGCCTTTAAAAATAAAAAAAACTCGGGTACGATGTCTGAAAAGTCCACGGGCCGCCAGGGAAGGCTTGCCGGGCCGCCAGCGGCCCGCGGGCCGTACTATGAGTACCCCTGTTGTAATTCATAATGGCAATAGCTTAAACTTTTGTAAATGACTTTTGTGAAGATTATGTTCAGCGTATTTTATTGTGACGAAAATCCAAGAACAGAAGTGAAATATTAACATCTTTTTGTGACATTTCTAATAAAGCTTGAAACATTAAGAGAGCATATTTGAACCAGTTGTTGAATGGTTCCACAGATTGAGGCTGTGGTGGCGCTGAGTGATGTGGTGGCGACGAGTGATGCTGTGGCGTTCAGTGATGCTGTGGCAGCGCATAGTGATGTTGTGATGCCCCTGAGTGATGCTGTGGTGATGCTATAGAGTGAGTGTGATAGATAGAGGGAGGGCGATAGAGGGAGGGCGATAGAGGGAGGGCGATAGATAGAGGGAAGGCGATAAATAGATAGAGGGAGGGCGATAAATAGATAGAGGGAGGGCGATAGATAGATAGATAGAGGGAGGGCGATAGATAGAGGGAGGGCGATAGATAGATAGAGGGAGGGCGATAGATAGAGGGAGGGCGATAGATAGATAGATAGATAGAGGGAGGGCGATAGATAGAGGGAGGGCGATAGATAGATAGATAGATAGAGTGAGGGCGATAGATAGATAGAGTGAGGGCGATAGATAGAGGGAGGGCGATAGATAGAGTGAGGGCGATAGATAGAGTGAGGGCGATAGATAGAGTGAGGGCGATAGATAGATAGAGGGAGGGCGATAGATAGATAGAGGGAGGGCGATAGATAGATAGAGGGAGGGCGATAGATAGATAGAGGGAGGGCGATAGATAGAGGGAGGGCGATAGATAGATAGAGGGAGGGCGATAGATAGAGGGAGGGCGATAGATAGATAGATAGATAGAGGGAGGGCGATAGATAGATAGATAGATAGGGTGAGGGCGATAGATAGATAGATAGATAGGGTGAGGGCGATAGATAGATAGATAGAGTGAGGGCGATAGAGTGAGGGCGATAGAGTGAGGGCGATAGAGTGAGGGCGATAGAGTGAGGGCGATAGAGTGAGGGCGATAGAGTGAGGGCGATAGAGTGAGGGCGATAGAGTGAGGGCGATAGAGTGAGGGCGATAGAGTGAGGGCGATAGAGTGAGGGCGATAGAGTGAGGGCGATAGAGTGAGGGCGATAGAGTGAGGGCGATAGAGTGAGGGCGATAGAGTGAGGGCGATAGAGTGAGGGCGATAGAGTGAGGGCGATAGAGTGAGGGAGATAGAGTGAGGGAGATAGAGTGAGGGAGATAGAGTGAGGGAGATAGAGTGAGGGAGATAGAGTGAGGGAGATAGAGTGAGGGAGATAGAGTGAGGGAGAGAGTGAGGGAGAGAGTGAGGGAGAGAGTGAGGGAGATAGAGTGAGGGAAATAGATAGAGTGAGGGAGATAGATAGAGTGAGAGAGATAGATAGAGTGAGGGAGATAGATAGAGTGAGGGAGATAGAGTGAGGGCGATAGATAGAGTAAGGGCGATAGATAGAGTGAGGGCGATAGATAGAGTGAGGGCGATAGATAGAGTGAGGGCGATAGATAGAGTGAGGGCGATAGATAGACAGATAGATAGAGTGAAGGCAATAGATAGACAGAGAGATAGAGTGAGGGCGATCGATAGAGAGTGATGGCGATAGAGTGAGTGATGCGATAAAGAGAGGGCGATAGATAGAGTGAGGGCAATAGATAGATAGAGTGAGGGCAATAGATAGAGTGAGGGCGGTAGATAGAGTGAGGGTGATAGACAGACAGACAGACAAGACAGACAAGACAGACAAGATAAATAAGATAAATAAGATAGATAGATAGATATATAGATAGATAGATAGAGGGAGGGCGATAGATAGAGGGAGGGTGATAGATAGAGGGAAGGCAATAAATAGATAGAGGGAGGGCGATAGATAGATAGATAGAGTGAGGTAGAGTGAGGGCGTAAGATAGATAGAATGTAGGCGATCGTTAGATAGAGTGAGGGAGATAGAGCGAGGGCGATAGAGCGAGGGCGATAGAGCGAGGGCGATAGAGCGAGGGCGATAGAGCGAGGGCGATAGAGTGAGGGCGATAGATAGAGTGAGGGCGATAGATAGAGTGAGGGCGATAGATAGAGTGAGGGCGATAGATAGAGTGAGGGCGATAGATAGAGTGAGGGCGATAGATAGAGTGAGGGCGATAGATAGAGTGAGGGCGATAGATAGAGTGAGGGCGATAGAGTGAGGGCGATAGAGTGAGGGCGATAGAGTGAGGGCGATAGAGTGAGGGCGATAGAGTGAGGGCGATAGAGTGAGGGCGATAGAGTGAGGGCGATAGAGTGAGGGCGATAGAGTGAGGGCGATAGAGTGAGGGCGATAGAGTGAGGGCGATAGAGTGAGGGCGATAGAGTGAGGGCGATAGAGTGAGGGCGATAGAGTGAGGGCGATAGAGTGAGGGCGATAGAGTGAGGGCGATAGAGTGAGGGCGATAGAGTGAGGGCGATAGAGTGAGGGCGATAGAGTGAGGGCGATAGAGTGAGGGCGATAGAGTGAGGGCGATAGAGTGAGGGCGATAGAGTGAGGGCGATAGAGTGAGGGCGATAGAGTGAGGGAGATAGAGTGAGGGAGATAGAGTGAGGGAGATAGAGTGAGGGAGATAGAGTGAGGGAGATAGAGTGAGGGAGATAGAGTGAGGGAGATAGAGTGAGGGAGATAGAGTGAGGGAGATAGAGTGAGGGAGAGAGTGAGGGAGATAGAGTGAGGGAAATAGATAGAGTGAGGGAGATAGATAGAGTGAGAGAGATAGATAGAGTGAGGGAGATAGATAGAGTGAGGGAGATAGAGTGAGGGCGATAGATAGAGTAAGGGCGATAGATAGAGTGAGGGCGATAGATAGAGTGAGGGCGATAGATAGAGTGAGGGCGATAGATAGAGTGAGGGCGATAGATAGAGTGAGGGCGATAGATAGACAGATAGATAGAGTGAAGGCAATAGATAGACAGAGAGATAGAGTGAGGGCGATAGATAGAGTGAGGGCGATAGATAGAGTGAGGGCGATAGATAGAGTGAGGGCGATAGATAGAGTGAGGGCGATAGATAGAGTGAGGGCGATAGATAGATAGAGTGAGGGCGATAGATAGATAGAGTGAGGGCGATAGATAGATAGAGTGAGGGCGATAGATAGATAGAGTGAGGGCGATAGATAGAGTGAGGGCGATAGATAGATAGAGTGAGGGCGATAGATAGATAGAGTGAGGGCGATAGATAGATAGAGTGAGGGCATAGATAGATAGAGTGAGGGCGATAGATAGATAGAGTGAGGGCGATAGATAGAGTGAGGGAGATAGATAGAGTGAGGGAGATAGATAGAGTGAGGGAGATAGAGTGAGGGCGATAGATAGAGTAAGGGCGATAGATAGAGTGAGGGCGATAGATAGAGTGAGGGCGATAGATAGAGTGAGGGCGATAGATAGATAGACAGATAGATAGAGTGAGGGCAATAGATAGACAGAGAGATAGAGTGAGGGCGATCGATAGAGAGTGATGGCGATAGAGTGAGTGATGCGATAAAGA